>NC_134313.1:16596349-17201826 GCF_964195595.1 Calonectris borealis
TTATGAAGGCATTTTGGCAGTCAGTGAAATATAGGTACCACCAAGCGATTCGATGATTCATCTTTTCCTCACACGGGGCTGTTTTGCTTTGGGGCTGTGTTCAGAGTAAATGGTGAATGCTGTCCCAGGGGTTTATAATCTTCAGAGAAGAAGCAGGAATGGAAAGAATTGACTTGTCCAGTCCCCATCAGGGAGTCCTTCAGCTGAGCGAGCAGTGGAACCGCAGCCTCCTGCCTCCAGCTCCGATGTACTGCACATTACACTGTGCTTTTTCTCTTACTCGTTAGAGAATTGATTGCAGTGGATCTGTCCCCCTGCTTCCCAACTTGTTTCCCATGTACAAAACCTACTTTAAGTTTATAACTTCCTCCTTGGCACAGAGCACTTTTTCTGCCTGTTTAAACAGGGTGTGAGTTTAGTTCTTGGCTACTTTAAAAGAACAAGCCACACTTAGATATAAAAGTTGCAAGTGTTATGTTGCTGAAATATTAGCTTTGGCTTGCAGAATCCTGCCATATGATGTTACAAGCCCTAGAAAGGGGAGAAATTCACCCTAACTCTGTCTTGTGTAGCTTGATCCAAAAGCCACGAGCTTTATTTTCTAAATTTAATATTCTTAAACTGTTGAGGCTTTTAGTTTTGTTTAAATTATTTGATATCTTTTGCATTTGAACATAGTGCATGATCTCAAGTTGTTAGATGCCAGAGGCTGCTTGTGAGAAGGCGTGACTGTCTTTCACCTCAAATATCTAACCACTCCTGTTTTTATTGTTCCTCTTGCTGTGCTATGGAAAAGACTTTTTGAAGCTGGCCTGAATTCATTGTTTCTTTGAGGACACATTGAAGAAGTTATACTAACAACAGGCATTGCTAGTGTTAGCCTGGGCTTTAGAAACTCAACTGAGTAATACCAACAGTAATGCAATTCAGTAGATACCTTGCAGTGTTATAGCTCCTAACTGCAGCACCAACGCACAGTGAAATGGGGATTTCTGTTTTGAGTTACCTTGGTCTGAATTCCCTAACTGTCAGGTTGTTATCTGGGCAGTGGTGTGAAATCATAAGCTGGATTTTTTTAAATGTTTTTTTTTGGGGGGAAGGGGGAGTGGGGGAGGGTGAGTTGGTAGAGATGAACCTTGTAATGCTACGAACAAACACATGCCGTGTCAGGCTTCTGTGTCTTGCTGAGAAGTTACCTTTCCATTATTTGTTGTTGAACTTGCTTTACAACACCCTTTTTCCATGTATATAAAAGTATGGCCATGTGCGTTAACATTTACCACAGTATCCACCTTGATTCTTGGTTAAATGCATATTTAAATATGGGGGGGTTGTGTATATTCTCTCTTTCTCTCTGTTCCTCCCCTCCCCCCCATATGTGTACATGTACGTATACACACACACATAAGTGAAAACAAGGAAGCATTAAGTGATGATGAGAAATCTGATTTCCTTGGGAAGAAAATGGGACCTGTAATAGCTAACTATTCAGGTTGTCCAAGGCAAGGTTGGAAGTCTGATAGGAATAGTTTTGGGATTTGGAGAATGTTAATGCATCAGCACAGTTGGGCTGGATCTGTCTTGGCAGTTGAAATGTCATTTAGTTGTACCAGGTTTTACTTTCTTCACATCCATGTGGAAAGCCTCTGAAGACTAAACAATGCTTGTTTAAGTACTTCAGTAGATTCTTGTGTGTTAAAACAAGGACTCGCATTTCCTCCCCCACCCCCCCAAGTGTGGCATGCTAAATTGTATTTTTCTTCTCCAGATTAAGGAGTGAGTATTCTGGTAGAAAGGTAGTGGGAACTGGAAAAAGATTACTTTCATGGTTCTTGGGTCAAAATGGTGTAGTTGCTGCCAGTGAGCCTTTCAAAACTCTACCTGCTGGCTTTCCATGACATCTATGTGTAAGTTTCTAACCCTGTGTTGAAGTATCATATTGGAGTTATTTAGAAGTCTGTACTGTTATGCCTGAAACCATACACTTTTAAAACGTTAAGTACCTTAATACTGTTTCACTAATTAAATTTTGCACATGCTACTTGATAGCTGTTGTGGCAGCAGTCATGTAAGGAAACAGTACAACGATGTAGTAGTGATGTTCTTGAACATCTCTGTGTTGGAATTGGCATAAAAAACAAGGTTTCACCTAATGAAGCATAACATACTTCCTCATTTGATTAGCTCCAAAATTCTTAACACATTGTTTTTCGTCTAACATTGATGCTTAGCTGTATAGGGTGAGATGGGTTTGAAAACTTGGATGCCATCAGTTCTGGATGACGATTTTCTGGTCAGAATGTCATGTTTCTCATCACTGTAAGCTCTTGCTTCCTGCTAGTATCTGTGGCCACTGAATAATTTTTTGCATCTCCAATACCTGCTAATGCTATCGCCTGTCATGTTGACATTTACATAATATTATTTGGCTTCAGGAATCGAAGGAGGCTGATTTCCACATGCAGGAAGGGGTTGCCTCTATCAGAATTTGATTTAACCTGCTGTTTCTTGGTGCAGCCAGAAGCTTCCAGAATGATTGTGCCATGGCCATTGGCAGGGAGGACTTAATAAAAAGGCATAAGTTTTCAGGAGATGTGAAAATGTCTTGTCATCTGATTGCAATAACTTAGGAGGCTTTCTGGCAAATTCTTTCACAAGGTTTGAACCACTGGTCCTACTCTTCCTCCAAAATTGAATATTTTTCTTCAAGTTCTTGAAAATGTTAATCAGGGTCTTCTACTCCTGAGCCCACCTACAATCAGTTTCCTTCATATTGTTTCACAAACTCTAAACTATCCTAAGAGAGTATTGAGAACAGCTCTTGGTAAACCAACATGCTACAATAGAATATTAGTGTAACATGCATCCCTTATGAATATTTTAATATATTTAAAAAAAAAAAAGACAGTTATTTCAGATATTTAGTTCTGGCTCTCATTAGGCATCAGCTAAGTATGGATCCACAGCCTCCACATGTGTAACACAAGCCTTTCACTTCATCTATAGAAACATTTAGGTGCAGGGGTTGTTTAGTTATCCTTTCAGAAACCTGCATGTAAGAATTTTTTTTGTTAGCACTAGGATAGTAAAAGTGATAATAAGTGATGTTGAATATGTCTGTCTCCTGTGTAGCGGTTGGATCTGTAGCTCGAGAACTAAACCAGCAGGGAACCCGTCACTCTCGGATGTTTCTGTCTGCAAGCTGAAGAAGGGTATAAAGATTTTTATTGTGTCAGGGATTGCAGGCAAGAGAACTTGATTCATTTAATCTGAAAGTCAATGGTTGCCAAAGAGAATGGCTGACCCTGGATTTTGTAGTGGAGAAATGTTTTCTCATCTGTCTACTAGGACTTTGCCTGGATTCTGACTTACTCGTACCTTGTGTGAGTTAAAGTTACGTTGCTCATGGCTTGAGGACTTGGCTGACAGCAATGAGGAGTGCATGTAGACAGTAGTACAGCAGAGATCCGAACGAAGCTACCCTTGGTTGGAGCTTTCATATGGTTTAATCGTTGCTCTCTAAGCTAGTTGGATGGGATGTCTCAGTCTTTCTTTGTGTCATGGACAGTTAAATAGCTACCTGTTCAATGGGATGTGTTATGGAGCGGTGTCAGGTGGTGTTTTAAGAGCGTTGTAAGAGGTATACTGAAATGTCCTTGTGACATTGTGTTCATCTAGGTATTATAGAAAGCTCCTAGTTATTGCTTTAAATGAGGGGTGAAAGTTAAGTGCTATTCTTGCTGGAAAAAAAAGAAGTTAATACGGCATTTTGCTGCTGTTTGATCAGTGAGTAGTAGCACCTGGGCTAGATAAAACTGGTAGACTTTGTAAAACTAATGTGAATTTTGGGAGTTGCGTGGGGTCCTCCTTTCTTCCTTAAAGGAGCGGTAGATGTTAACTGCTTCAAGCCTTCCTGGCACACAGGGAGATTTTGCTCTGCACAAATAGGGCCCCGATGGAAGAAGCTGTAAGCCTGAGGCTGAAGACATGCTCATGTTTTGTGGTTTGGTTTTTTTTTTTTTTCTTTCCCCAGGTGCACTTAACACATTTGAAAACTAGATACTTGTGTAATTTTGATTCAAAAGACATGTGTTTACAGGGGTAGCTACCATGTTGTTCTTCTGTTTTGCCCAAAATTAGAACTTTTCTTGACTGATTCTCCCTGCCAAATGTTTAACAGTGTTATCCCTACATGATGGGCTGATGGAGGTCACAGGAAACGAATAGCTTGTGTAACTTTCAACTGAAGAAACAGTCTGCAGCGATGATTTTCTTTTAATGAATCCTGATTCATTATAAGGACAATTCAGGAAAATTGTTGCATGGGGGCTGTGTCTGCTTCAGTGTTTGGACCACATTTTGTGAGCTTGAAACTTAAGAACAGTGTGAGAGATTCTTCAAAACAGACGTGTGGATATTTAATACCAAGGCATCAGAAAACCACTTGCTTCATTGTATCTGGTAAGACAAGATGGGTGTTTTGGCTTTAAGTAAGCTGTCGAAGATGTCCCTCCTCTTCGCCCTGCCCTTTGAATTTTTGCAATGCAAACACCAAGAGTGGTACAAGATACCCCAACTTTGAAGCTTTACAAAAAAGAAAAATCTTTTTCTGCTTTTCAAGGGGAGGTGGGGGATTTAAAAGCCCCCAAACCCCTTATGTGAAGTCATTATTGTTTTTCTTCACTTACTGAAAAGTTATTAACAAAATGAGACTGACTTTCTTGTGATGTGTACTGTATGACATTACTGATTTTCAAAATGCAGTGATTGCTAAGTTGTTTCCATTTCAGTGTCTGTCCCCATTCTGCTTTCAAATTGTTGAATATGAAAATCTGTATTAAATTAAAAAAGTAAAAATGACCATGCAATTCATTAATCTTTAAACATTTCCAAATTTTTTCCAGATAATTTAATAACCTCCCTGAGCATTTATGTAATATAAAATTTCATAAGGCTACATTAATCTGATTGACATTTATGTAGGAAAGGAATTAGATTTTCACCACACATTTTTGTGTTATTGTGTGCTTAATTGCTTTTTTACTTGTAGCGCTAAGGTAGATATGTTGATAATATTTTGTAAAGAAAGAGCTTTTATGTGTTAATGTAGCCTCACCAGAGTAAACAAGCAAAAATCAATGGCCAGTAAAAAAACTTAAGGAAATCTTACTGAACTTTTTAAAATTTGTTTTTTTAAAGGAGGTGCTTAGTCAGATATGAGGTTACTTTAACATACAGTTGGTTTTTGACCATGCTGATTCCTTTTCATGCCTTTAACGCTATTTTACATTTTAGTGGCTAGAATGGTACTGATTGGACAAAAATTGTGTAAGTAAAGTCTTCAAGGTGCTGAAGTTCATGGGAATGCATTCCTAATAGAAAACATTTGATGCTTTCATTAGGCATTTGATGTTTATTAGGAAATAAGATAGCATCATCTTGCTCTTTTACAAGGAAAGCAAGAATTAAGTTGCCCAGATGGCATTTTTAGTAGTATAATTTACTGCTGTCATGACTATGTAGGCTGACTGAAACTTTTTTTCTTGATAAAGATTTTAATCTTGTATCAAATCCATCTTCAATCAACATAAAAATAGTAGTGTAGTAAGCCAAATGGATGCTTAGATATGGATAATGTTTACCTGCCACATAGGAGAAGTTTGAGGATTAAGTGGTGAGTGTTCGTAAGATACTGTGAAGATGGAGCTTTCTGTATAACTGCCAAGAAAATTACTTCAAATATGTGGCAGAAAACCTTCAAAATATGTTGCATTTTCTTCTGGCAGTTGCTTCTTAAAGATCATTGTGAACAAAAGAGTGAAATCATATTGCTTAATTCAAGATGCTAGTTTAAAATGGATTTCTGAATTAAAAAATGCTTTCAGAAGTGTTTTAATATTTCTAGAAGATAGTATTGTAATGCTTTTATCCTTTGGAATAATGTTGCATACCTTGGAAAACAATTTTGCAAGTTATCTTGACAGTCCTGCCCATCATCTTTAGACTGTTCTTGAGGCTTGGGCGTGTTTATTTAAAAACAGTACAAATTTCCATTATCTTGAGTTGTGTAGAGAATTGTGTGGTCAGTGAGATTTATTTAGTTTGTCCAAAGGCTTATCTGAGTGTTTGCTCATGTGTTAATAAAATGATATGATAGCTTGATTGGTTTGATTGCCTCCTAATTCAGTGGTTATGTGCTTAGACCAGAGCCTCAGGCTTGCTGTCAGAAACCACTGGGTGAGTGCCAGCACATGTGCAGGAAGTGGTGTGCTTCCATTTGCTGCTTTCCCCTTGTCCCGTCACGCACATCCCCATGCTCCCCATTCCCTTGTTTTACTCCTTTTCTCTGAAAACTTGTCCTCATCCTCCCTTATTCCCACCAGTGATACAGCTACCCTTCCCTACCTTGCCCTGCTTTGGTAGGAGGTATGTCCTTGTGCTGGCCCATGTCTTGGAGCCACCTTTGTAAAGCAACGAGGTAGTGATGGACAGTTACTGCCCGCATTGGTGCGGTGTCCCACACTCCAGGACGGTTACCTCTGCCCGTACTGCCAAGCCTCTAGTCATCAACTCTGGTGGAGACTATGCACGGGCAACTGCTGTCTAAACTGGCAATAAATAACAGTCTGGAGATACATGCTTACAGCTTGGGTAAGTATCTCCAGACAGAAGCACTCCAAACATGTTTTATTTAATAACTTTTCAGTGTTCACCTAGTGATTGTGATACCTCCTCTGGGTGTCCCATACTTTTTCTGTAGAACACAATTAGTATCACACAGTGCTGTAGTAAGACTAACATTGAATTGTGATCAAGGTTAAAAATGAATGAGTTCACTGAGCATACACAATGAATAGTTACTTAACGTTTTCCCTCTGTTTCTCCCCTTCTTTCTCATAAAATGAAGGACTTTTTGCTTTAGAAAGCATTAAGATACTAGCAAAGCCTCAATTGCTGTAATGAACGTCTACTCACGGAAGATGGTTGGGCTTGCTCTTACTAGAGCAGTAGCATCGGTGGCATGGATGGAGGTGATTGCTACAGATTTGCTTTCAATTTATCCCATGGTCTATAAAGAAAATGCAGATTTGTAAAGTGTGCTTTTCAGATAGTGTGTGGTTTTTCCACCGCAGTTGCTAATTTATTAAAATATAACAATTCCTTAAGAAAAATTTAATCCACTTCGGACAAATATGTTCTGCCCTTTTTTCATCCTTGAATTTAGCAATTAAAATGCAGTTGAATTAAGTCTTTTGCCTCACTTTTGGTTTTTTGGTCTTATGATTGACTATGACTCTTGGACTTTTGCCTATTTTCAGGTGATTTTTTCCCATCCAGCTACTCACAGGCCCTGTTCTGCTTAGCTTCCAAGTTGAGAGGAGATCTCAGGTGCTTTCAGCCCAGTATAGCAAAAGTGCATAAAATAGAGTACTGTTTTGTAACCCTGACTTGATATTTCAGAGGAGGAAATGAATATTATTGAGGAAGGCAATATTTACTTTTAATTTTTTTCTCCCTGAATAGGAGAATTGTTGAGTTACTGAGCTTGTGCATTTGTCTTGGGAGAAGGGGCGGAGGGGGTTGGATATAGATAAAAATCTGCAAATACGTGCATGCATATGTGTTGCACACTTAAGCTTAAGAAATATATTTCAGCAGTATCTAAAGGCTTTTTCAGATAAAACATTGCCTTTGCCGGAATTAACTGTGAATTCTTGTTTCTCTTTGCCCATCCTTTTTATTTGTATTTTTTAACCAGAATAAGTTGGTTGTGGTACTAATTATATTTGTATCTTCACAACTGGAGTTGTTATCAATAGATGCAGTCATTGTGATTCATAGTTTTTTAGACAATTAATTGAGATTGTGTGTGTGGAGGGAAACGAATTAATCTGTTGTCTCCATAATTCTCTGTGCTTAATTAAATTAAATAAATCAATTTTCCTTCTTTTCAAATGCATACGCTGGTTCCTTGAACTAGCATCTGCTAACTTGTTTTAGTCATTGAAGATACTGTCTGAAGCATACATGTGGTTTGGCAAAGCTTAATATGTATAGAAAAAACAGAATTTTTTGTGCTGCTAAAAAGTACCATGTAGTGTGTAGCACTTGTTCAGTACGCATGCTACCACATGGTAGCACTTCAAAAGAGACAAATTATTGCCTTAAAAATACTATCCACATAGTAGTGGTGCTATAAAAAGAATATTTTAGCTGTTTTTCAATGTAGTTTGACCAAAATAACCAAAATTTGCCATGTTCATATTGCCAGTTAAATTCAGAGAAGCGTTAGTGTAGAGGCTGGATGCTGTTTCTTCTGGTGGACCTTTGTGTCCCTTGGAAAGTATGCCCAGTCTTGAGTAAATTTTAGTTAGTGACAACCCTAAGTTTTAGTTCATCTGTCTTCTGCATGCCCAAGATTCTGCGAGGAAACAATATTCATCCTCAGATACTCCAGAGAGTCTTTTTGAGGAGGCTGTTGTGGGTGAGGGCGTACTAAAGGTCTACCTTGTCCTTGAATCAGTGACCTGCCCTCATGAAGACATGTGTAACTTCTGGTGTTTGAGTTCATAGTTTAAGGACAAATTTGTGAAACATGAGTCAAGACAAACACTTAATTGTGAAATCCAGACTGAAGGCTATGCAGATGTTAGTGGTTCGTTGCATAGAGTTGGTTGTTACCTCCTTTGGTAGCGCTGCCTGTGTCCGGCACATGCTGCAGCGAGCTGGGTAAGCAGTGATGTAAAACCAGTCTACGGCACGTGGTACTGGGTATGAAGCTCTTCCACTGTGGTGGGGCTTAGCTTTTTAGGAGACATGTTGGTTGCTGCTCTTAAAACCAGATTTCTTAAGGCGTATCAACTTAAAATATGTTTTGGAAATTAAGGCCTTGAGCATCTGAGGTGCCGTCAAACGTATTGCCTCCAGGCCATCTTTGATCAGGGTTTCACATGTCATAATATTTACCAGCAGTCTGAATGTGGCCAGGCTGAAATGCATCTCATCTGATGGTAACGATAACTATGTAAGGACTAAATTTAGGCAACACGTACATTGATATGTGACCTCCTGAGAGCTGGATTTTAATGAATTGTTTATAAAGAAATAAAAATAATACAGTTTTAATGATAAATAAACTTGCATCATGTATCAGGTTGCTACAAGAACACTCGTTTTGGAAGCGTTTTAGAAATAAGCTGTTATTTCAAGAAGGATGTGAATTTGCCAGTTTGTAAACTCTGGTGTCTTAGATTTGTTTGCATTTTAAAATCATCACATGGGCCTTTATTTCCTTTTTTCAGTGCCTCAGTTGATTTGACCTATTCTTAAATTAGGTTTTCAAATAGTGAAGTTATTGACCGAGGATATTTTAAGGTATTTAGAGAATGTGGCTGAGTTGTCCCAGTGTTGAACGGGTCATCACATTAGTGTTCAGTTCTTGGCCTTGTCTCTGATTTATTATATAATTTTGGGTATGTTATTTTCTTATTGGTAAGGTAGGGTATATACCTCCTATATGTTAAAGCCCAGATAAAGTTTCTAATGTTGCCAGTACTTTTTAGAAAAAGAAAAAGTGTTTATGTTATTTTAGTATTTTCTCTAATCTTTTACAGGAAGTTTGTTAAAACATAGTTGAATTCAGGGGGAAAAAAATACCCACCAAACTACTGTAGGGTTTACTGGTTTCAGTCAAGGGATTTTGTTAGTACAAATCCACACAAGTCAGTCATGTTCAAGCACAACAACCATACTGTATAGTTTTGCACTTTTTCTGCTTTAGACAAATTATAATAACACTTTCTAGCTGTGTTAATCCCCCCTCCTTTTGTTTGCAAGCTAACAAAAAAATTGCCCTTTTAGAGGAAGCAGGGTTTTTTTTAATAATAGCAAAAGAGAGACTCTTCTGTTTAAAAAAAAAAAAAAATCCACCCCAGAAAGGTGCTCAGGTGCTCAGGAGATGCGTGATGGCTGAGGAGGCAGAGGCTGTGCATTCTCAATGCAGGAAGCACGCTGAGAAGCGCAGGCATGACTGTTGCCTTTCCTCATCATAAGGACACTCCTGAACAAATAATTTGCTTAAAAATATAGGTACACTGTTTAAATGTGGGGGAGAGGGGGAAGCACCCTGGTCTGGCTGTTCCCCTGCCCTTTTCCTTGCTCACCTCAGTTTTGAGCACTCTCAGACTTAGTGGCACTGTTCAGTGGCACCTTTGCGGCGTAGCTTGGGAAGGACTATGACTTGAAACAGTGAACTCCTTGTTAGAAGAAGTGCGTGACCATCCCAAGTCCTAGCAGATTGAGGACTGGGTGGGAGAGAGCTCTTGTCCAATCTGTGCTAAACTTCTAGGTAAAAAGATGATGTTCTGTAGATTGGGCAAAAGATGTAAAGAAACAGTGGTAACAATATCAACAAAAGCAACTTGGGGGCTGTTACCCATTTGTGCAAGTTGGCAGCTTGTTGGAGCTATCTAGCTACTAATACATGTTATAAAATATATATGTTTGGTTAAAAGAGTTTCCATTTCTCCCTGGTGGGGACTGCATCATGTTTTAATTTCTGCAGTTGTTTTCCCAAGGCAGAGATGTTAGCTATTGATGCTTTATTGGTTCTTTGAGATTTTTCCGCTATTGCCTTCATTATCATCTAACTGCTAACAGTCATGAGAGGAGGAATTGCTGACTTGAAATCTGGATGGTGTTCAGTGAGTCCTTTTTCTTTTAAACGATATCACTTACACTTACGTTCAGTTACATATTGCTGGTTATACCATGTTTAAGAAAAGATGTTGTCCTGGAACTTGGTTACTAGTTACCTCTCAGATGAACTCTTAATTAAGAGTGTGATATACCTTTATTCAGGTCAGTAAAAGATCTGTATGTTTTCTTAGGGTATTCCCTCTCTTTAACATTACACCTCTTAAGGGAGAAATTATCTGAATGGGTCAACCACATGATTTCATAGGAATCTCTATATAAGTATCTTTTTCCCATCATTACATGACCACCTCTGCTTTGACAGTGTCCTCAATTACAAGAGAATTGCCACTGCAAGGAGCAGTCTAGCTCAGCTGTCGAAAAATCCACATTTAACTTCCTTCTCAAAAAATGTTTTATCTCTTTCAGCTGCTTTTGAAAATCCCTTTCTAGTTTTTCCTTTTCATGACTTCATTTGGCTAGAAAGGATCTAACCATAATTTCATGTTTTAGCACGTTGTAGCACGTCATGTCAAAAGCAAGTCTTACTTGCTTTCCACACAGATATAACTTCGAAAAGCTTCTTTCAACCAAAATAGTTTATTCTAGCTACATTTAATAAATGGATCATATGCTTTTTTCAATTCAAAATCATGGTCACAGCAGGATTCTTTTAGTTTGTTCTGGGGAAGGTCTGTTTTCTTTACGTTTTAATTGTAAAATTTAGAAACTTAACATCTTCCTCCCCAAAAAAACCAACAAAACCTTTAAGTTTAAGGACTGAGCTTCTTTGTCAAGCTAGATCTTAACTTTGCTTTTGTGAGAAATGTTGAGATGCTACCTGCTAAAGTATTGGGGCTGCTGTGTAAGGAGCATGCTTGAAACTGGCCACTTTTTCTGGAAGTTGTGCAATGATTAAATTTTATTTTGATAAAAATATTATATTATAATTTATTTTGGTTAAAATTTATTTTGATCTGGCAAGGGGAAGAGTTTTCATACTGACTTTAAAATAGCTGTTTGATCAGTTCTGCTGGCTGTCTGTACTGAAGAGTGTGGTGGCATCTTTAGATTTGCCTTGGTTTAGAGACAGCCAAATGGTGCAGGCCTTTTCTTTGCTTGCAGTGTTGTTATGGGATTTCAGACTGTAGCCTGGATGGTTTTGCTGTATTAGTTTTGGGGTGCTGTATTATCATGGTGTCCTGGGTGAAACACATATTGCAAGTCATTTCTATTAAGATATTATGGAATAGAATGCAAGCATCAACATATACTGATGGAAAAAGACTGCAAGGGTTTATATAAGTGTACGTAGATTACTTTAAAATTATTTTAAAAATACAGTCAGTAAGATATGGCATTTTAATGAAAAGGGCCAGCAGACTGCAGAATGTAGTTTGTGCTGTAAGGGTGATAAGTTGGAAAAATATTTGTCCAGTCTTGAAAAATGTCTCCTCGTATCTTTAAAGAATATGGTTGGATTTTTTTTTTTCTCTTGAAAGGATGTGAATTGGGGTCTGAAAATGTAGCACATTCTGTCCTCTAATTAATTTATGTTGCTGTCTTTTATAATGAATATCGTATTTTCATCTGTGCAAGGAGAAGGCTTGAAAAAAAATTCCCAAAAATGAATGCATAGGAGGGGGTTGTTTTTTATCTTTGTAAATTTTGTAGCTGCAGACAAAACTTAAGGATTGTGTAGTGTTGTTGCATTTGATTTCCTATCAGTTGGCTGTGAGTGTTGGTTCATCGGATAATCACACTGAAATCTGTTTCCTTAAACGTAACCAGCAGGCACAGTGTCTGTCTGTTTAAAAGGTCTGATAAGTGATAAGGTGTGTTGATCTGCTCGATAGGATTATGTTAAACATTCCTGAATAGAATTCTGTTCCATCAAGGCAATCTGTTTGAATGAAACATTTAGTAGAAACAGAATTTATGCGTTGGTACAATGAAACATTACAGCTGTTGGTGTAAAAAGCCTGAGAAAAGATGTTCTCTGCTGTCTAAGGAAACTTACTCTATATAAATATGTATGTGTATTATGTATAATATATACGTGCATGCATACTTATGCATTTATATACATCTAAAAAGAAGAAACAGTGTTGAAAAATTGAAGATAAATGCAATCAAAACTATCTGACACTTATGGCTGCTCCCCCAAACTAATACTGAAAATGTAGTTTTACATTGTGAAAAAGACATAAATAGTTTATCTTCTATTTCATATACTCATTAAATAATTCTCCTTTTGATTCCAAAAGTCACCTAATTCCAGACAGTATTACAACTTAAATCATAATATTTCTTTGTTACTAAATGGTAAAATGTTACTGCTTAATGAAACCCAGTATCAGATTTTTTTTTTATGAATGAGCAAGGTAATACACACTGTAAATGACATGTAACAGTTTGTTGATAACTTTAGCAATTAACTGCAGCTGAAAAAAGTCTGCTTACTCAGGCTAGTCTTACTCTCATTCTCTGAGGAAGCTCTGGATTTTAATGAAGACAGTCCAGCAGTGAATAAACAAGCTTCTACGCAGTTGCAAAAATGAAAATAAAATCAAATACAATTTACTCATTTAGTATCAAGCTCTCTCTCGAAATAGTACAGATTGTGTAAGTTTACTTTTTAAACATACTTTTTATTTAATCTAGTTCAATACCAGATGGAAATGATGCGAAGCCTTCGCCACGTAAACATTGATCATCTTCACGTTGGCTGGTACCAGTCCACGTACTATGGCTCTTTTGTCACTCGTGCCCTCCTGGACTCCCAGTTCAGTTACCAGCACGCAATTGAGGAGTCTGTAGTTCTCATTTACGGTTAGTATGAGGTTTCCTTTATTATTCTTTTCCCCTCTTAATATTATTACTACTATTTTTGTATTCTGTCTTTTGCCTGTAAGAGTAGCCTGGCAGGCCTTTTCGAGTAAATACCAACCCTGTGTCTACGGCAGCCTCAGCAGCAGCTAAGTCTAGACAGGGTTTCCTTCTTTCTGTTTATTTTTCTTGCTATCAGAGCCCTGATGTGTACGTTTTGGAATGCTGGAGTAGCTGCTTCATTTTTATTCCTTCATCTCCCCTCCCTCGTCGAAGGGGCTGGTGGAACCCGACCAGATGTCTAACAAACCCCGCTTGCTAGCGTGTCTGGCTCTGTACGTGACTGACCAATCATCGCACGAATTGCCAAGTTTTTTTTTATACCTCTGACAGAAGCATACAAAACCTGGACTGTTTCTTAGCACAAAGATTTTTTTCTTTTCTGCCTATTTAATGGTGTTTCCTCAAGCTCTCCAGACCAGATGTTCTGTGCTGTATCAGAACCATAGGCAATTTAACAGCTTTATAGCCTCCCCCTCCCCAAACACTCACAGTTTGCCATATCTGGCAGACTTGCATATAGTTTCCAGCTGAGAAGTAAATGTAACGTCCTGAGTATCTGTCAGAAAAAATACTAATGAATACGATCAATCTTATGAGCTGCCCCAAAATTGTTTCAGTATGTTAAC
Source organism: Calonectris borealis (assembly GCF_964195595.1). Taxonomy (NCBI): domain Eukaryota; kingdom Metazoa; phylum Chordata; class Aves; order Procellariiformes; family Procellariidae; genus Calonectris; species Calonectris borealis. The sequence goes on from NC_134313.1 coordinate 16,610,563, forward strand.
AATTGGATTACAGTAAAGAACAAGTTGTTAAAGTATACTTATATTGGCTGGAAACATTGCATCATCAGACCTTGATGAATTTTCCACTTGTTTCAGTCTATTTTGGTTTTCATTTTATCACCAATTGCTAAAAGTTTTACTGTGTTAAGTTTCAGACAACATGAATGTTAACAGAGCTTTTATTCTCATGTTGGCATGCTTCAGCCGTTATCATACTGCAAGTGTTAAGCTTCTTTGTCCTAGGAATGTAACAGTTTGTTTAGAAAATTTCCCCCTAAATTCGGTAGAGTATGTCAAGGCAAAACTAATCTTTTTATATACCGGTTGAATTGTTACGCACAAAGCAGCAGGGCAGCTTGATCTGAATTAGCTTATTGCTACTCTAGAATTACAATTTTTTTTGTATAAAATGTAGTTTAATGAATATTTTAATTTACTGCATAATGACTGGAGGGAAAAATCTTTATTTAAATGAACTTACATAAGTTCTGTGGATAGTTCATATGAAAGAAAAGAAAACGTGAATTAGACCTTTAATGGGGAAATCATGTTGTGAGTAGAATGGGTCTCGATCCCCTATTTCTCCAAGTTAAGTTTATTAATTAGCTTCACTGTATATGGTTGGATGTATTTTACATTTCAGTACAATAGGTTTACTTCTGCTGTAATGTCTTGTCTGTGTTGGTTGTCTTAATTTTTTTTAATAGGACTACTTAGTTATTTTCCTCCTATTTATGTCATTCAGATATTTAAAAAAAAAAAAAGGCAATCTGCGGTTAGTAATAATACGCTTCCTCCATTTTTAATTATAGATCCCATTAAGACTGCCCAAGGGTCTTTGTCACTAAAGGCATACAGGCTGACTCCCAAACTGATGGAAGTTTGCAAAGAAAAAGACTTCTCTCCAGAAGCGTAAGTAACTTAAAAGACTGTTTTCTCATAGGTTTTGCTGGATTCTTTGGGAGGCAGAAGGGTACACGGGGTGATGAAATACTGTATTTTAAAATCTCATGTGATAGTGTGTGCTGGGGAAACTGCGTATATATGGGTAGCGGTAGACGTGCACTGATACAGTGGGCTGAGAAGGCATGAAAGTCTGTCTTTGGGCATCTAAATAAGGGCTGAAGTGGTGGAACTTGAAATGATTTTGGAGATGGTCAGCGGGCTGCCTGTCAGGACCATGGTGAAGATAGCTGTATCTGGGAACAGAGTCAAAAATATAAAAAAAGAAATGGAGAAGGGGAAATAGCTGGTCTGTCTTTAAGCTCTTTTTTTTCCAGAAGGAAAATTGAACAGGTATTCTGGAATAGCTGTTCATCTGTATTTATTCCAAATTAACTCCCCCGTGTGGACACAGTATTTTGGAGTAAAGCAGGATAATTACTCTGTTTTCAGAAGATTAGCCGCTTGTAATAGATGTAGGCCTTAGCTGTCATCTTTTTTCCTCAAACAGCTTGGTGTTCAACAGCAAAAACACGAGCACTTATTAAAATTTCTTCGTTGAGGAAAATTGGAATGTTTTCATTGCTTGGTGTCTAAATATAACATTTCCATGATGAACAAACAAATCTGTGCTTAGTCAAAAAAAAAAGGGGAGGGGGGGCGGGGGTGGCGAGGCAAAAAGCAAAAGTTTTTATTCCAAAATCCAATATGCATACAAAGAAGTTAAGGATGTATTTCCTTAGAAACTTATAGATCATGCCTTTATTTCCAGATTTTATTAAAGCTATTACTGTCTACTTTATAATAAAGCGATAACAGTAGTTTTTATATGTATATTGTAAAAAAAACCAGATACTGGAAATTTATATTTTAATATCCACCATGGAATTTAATTACTCCAAAATACACACTATTTTGTCAATCTAATTTTTGGTCAGTAAAAGTTTTAATTATTCAGCTATTGGGGAAATTGTTTTTCATTGTAGTAGTTATTATTTTAAAGGTATTTCAGTATCATGTGATAACTAACTGTTCACTTCTATTTAAGAAACCCTGATGGCAGGGAAATCAGTAAAATATTTTGGAAGGGGCAGAGTTAATCCTGTCAGTACAGTCTTTTGCTGGAGGCTTTTTCATGTAAGTAGTGTATTAGCAAGCAAAGCGGCTGCTTGACTTCTGAGAGTTTTTCCTAGAGCAGCTTTTCCTAGTCTTTGTAAACGTGAGGTTTTGCCATGCAAATGCTCTTTTACCAAAACTTGACTCTTGTTTGATTGTGGAACTATGAAAAATCAAGAGTTTTTACAAAATTGCCAATTGTTGTTGGAGCAACAATTCAACAAAAAGAACAAGAGAATTACTGGTTATATTAATAAATTTTTAAAAACTTTTTCACAGCTTGAAAAAAGCAAATATTGCTTATGAAAACATGTTTGAAGAAGTGCCCATTGTAATTAAGAATTCATACCTGATCAATGTGATGTTGTGGGAACTGGAAAAGAAATCCGCAGTAGCCGATAGACATGAATTGCTCAGTCTGGCTAGCAGGTAAGTACTTGTTACAATAATGGATGTATTTTTATTCACTTTCCCAAACCACAGTTTAACACCTTGGGTGAAATCCCAGTCTCATTACAGTCCATGGAAGCTTTGCCTTGACTTTTAATGGGGTTAAGACTTTACCCTTCATGTTTTTTTGCTGAAGGAAAAACTGCATGGTATAACTATAGCATTAGATTCAAGGACTACATTCAGTCTGTAATCCGTGTATACCTGTACTGCTTGAAGTGTATAATCTTTTCAGTGGTGTATATTTGTTCAAGAAAATACTGGCATTCAGAAAATTCAGGTAAATAGATCTGAAAATAAAAATTGGTTTTGTTAAATATTCCTTAAGTAATTCTATAAATGGTTTAATAAAAAATAAATTGCATTTCTTGTACTTTGGTAGCAGGATGCATTTGAAAATAAAATAAAATAATAAAGCCTCTGTCTGAGAAACTGGCAAAAATTATCAGACTGATTGTCATGACAGCCAGCATTCATGATGTCAGAAATTGTTTAAGAGTTTCTAGAATGATCTTCCCATAACTTTATCTAAGAATAACTTTTTGTTCTTGTAGCACTTTGCCCTGAAAATATCTTTATGATAACAAAGTAGGCATGACCTCTAGCAGTATAATTAGAAATTTGGTGGTGCTTAAATCTTACACAACACATTACGGTTAATTGGATTATTATTAGGCTGACCAAAATAACCAGATACACAGAATGATGCAGTATCTTGTTGCATGTAGAAACTGAGATGTATTCACTAACAGGTTTTTGGGGTGTAACACTTTCTTTTTACGTCAAGGTATTGTCTGCCAAGATTCCGATCCCCTCTGACTCTGACAAGCAAGTTAGCTGAATACTAAGTGGCCTCTTTTCTTTTTCCTTTTTTCCATGCCCACCCCCCCATCATGTAAGGCTGTTGTTAATGGATCCATATTGCTAGTGGTCCATATGTTGCCTGCGTTAGCAGAAATTTTCCACTCTTCTTTCTTTACTTGAGCTTATGTGGATGTATTGAGGGATCTGATAGCTTTTAGAGAAACTGGTCAAGAGAGAACAGATAAAGGGTTGAACGCTGCCGGGGAATTTACCGGTGTCGCAAGAGATACTTGTCAATAATTTTGTACAGTAAAGTTGTGACTTTGTACCTTGGAATTAGCGAAGTGAAGAATTTTTGCTGAGATGTTCAGTCTGCTTGAGTTTGCAGGCTTTCTGTCAGGCTCTTTCCTTGGTCAAAGATCACAAAGCTTTCACCATCTGAGGAGAGAGGGTGGGCACTGGGTGTAGATGACAGTGATTCCTCATGAGCTCTACCACTTTCCTGTGAAAAGGAGGACCGTGCTGAGGATGCAGCAGATTTCCAGGTGACCTGACAGCATTGCCTGTGATTGTTTCTATGGGTTTGCTCCTGTAAAAAGGGTTGGAATTACCCAGCACCGTGGATCCTAGCACGGGCTGCTGCTAGTCTCGCGATACAATTCTGGAAATGGAAATTAATTTGAACAGATCACAAACCACAGTTGAAGTTTTTTATCAGCTTTCATCTTACATAGTAACTGTTCCGTACCATTGCCCTGACTCAAGATAAAAGATAAGAACTGTACAAGTTAATTTCCTTTCTGGAATGATGGTGTTAATAGCCTGGTGTAAGACAGGCTTTTGCGTTTGTCCTCACATCAGTAAATGAGATGAGAAGTGAACAAGAAAAACATGAGCACAAAAGAAAAAGGAAACTCCATCATTTTTATTTAGGAATCCTTCACAACAGGAAAAAATGAGAACTTTTGTCGTAGTGAATCAAAGTTTCTTTTCAATGGGTGTTTTCTTGGAGCAGTGCAGTGCTGTTCTTGATGGTGACACAGGTGGAACTGGATTCTTTATAAACCTGGTTAAAAGCGCCTTTTCAATTAAGTGTGTTTCTTTGAACTTACAGTTACTATCCTATATACTAGCAGCAATTTCTTGAGCTTCTTGCAGTCTCGAATTTCCCACTAATGGGGAATTAATTCAACAGATTCAACAATTTTTAGAGGTATTTCTGAATTATGTCTCCTGAACTGACTTTCCTGGCAGCATTCTTCTGGCTCACCAGGTCTATTTGAGGAACGTAAGGTGCATAGTTTTGTTTGAAGCAGGGTAAAGTTTTTGAAGTTACCCCAATGGGTTTATTTGCAGGTTTTTGTATGAGTCTTTTTTTAATATTTGATAGCTGCTTTAGAGGCAGGTTACATTCAGTAATATCTTACATTGGTATAACTCAGCTGGCAAATTAAAACATTTTAATGCTCCTTTATTCAAGGTAGGGTGACTTATACTGCTTGCTGAAATATTTAACTAGTTTTCACTTGAATTCAACAACTAAGATTTCTCTGTCAAAGAATATATTGCCTGAAGTAGGGGAGTTTAAACCCCCACTATTCTGGAGTTTTATTTTCATTTTTGACTATGAATAGTTGTGGCTAAAACATCTCAGGTGTCAACTTTTAATTTTGATCCATGTCCTCCTCACTTAACTTTGCTATTACAGAATTGGTTGGCAGTAATTTATAAGTCTACTTTTTTTTTTTGGGGGGGGGGGGGCGTGGGGCGTGGGGAGTGTTTTTTGGGGGTTTTTTTGGTTCTTTGAGAGCATCCCTGAACCTTTTTTAATCTTCTGAAGCAATGTTTTTGGCAATGAAATTATTTACCCATAGTTGTTCTCCTCTGGAGAGTTTGTTTCAAGATTCTCACATGTTCAGCCACCCACCTTGTCTGAGTTTGAAGCTGTACCTATTTGAGGTACTTTGTCTGCACCTTAATATCTTTCTCCTTTTGAAGTACATTTGTGATAATTGTATAGAGTAGTTTACTTTTTTGGGCATAAATTTGTGTTTCTCTTGTGAAATCTGAATTGACTGGAGTATTTTAGGGAAAGAAGTTGAAGGCAGAATAGCACAAGGCTAGCAAGTAATAGCAAGTAAAGGCCTTTTGCTCAAACTGTTATCCTCCTGCTACCCTTAAGGATCAAAATGTCTTGAAGACCTTGGAGTACTGCCAGTCTTTTGATAGAGACTCAAGAATTAAAATCCTGTCAGATAATGTTCCAGATCTTCAGAGAAATAATTACAACCAACTTTCCCATTCTCATCCATCTCTTCCCTATTCTATTGATGATCTAGTTTAAATTAAAAAAAGCTTTTTTGTGGTCTAGCTTCATAATAGGGTTGTTCTATAATATCTCAATTTGTCTCAAGCAATTTTTCTAATAATGTGCGTCAGTAGAAGCAAACATGTGCTGAACATTTACTGCAGTAACATCTACTTGGCAGATATATTTTTCAAACATCAGATGCAGTATTTTTGCAGAAGTGACATAAGGAGGGTTACTTTGGCTTTTGAAAACAATATTAACCTTTATACATTGTACTGCTTATTCAGAAATCTCAATGTGCTTAACGGATTATTAAGATAATTATGAAAATCTCTAATTTGCAGATGGGGGAAGCTGACACAGAGAGAGTAAATGTGTTGCCCAAAGGCACACATCAAAGTCGGAGTAGAAAAGGGAATGGAGCTCAAGACTCTGACTTACATATCTCATTCAAACAAAATCCTCTTAAAAAGAGCACAGGTTGAACTTGGGCTGAAATGCTGAGATGTAAACAAGTTCTACTAAGCGGTGGGAATGTTCCTTAGAAATACTTAATCAAAAAGATATGCTTTGCCCAGTAGTATCTCTCTAATCCACCCAAAGCTGTTCCCACCAGGAGGAGAAATGCTGCACAGGGTGACACCTTTCCCAAAAAACAGTGACTCTAAGAGAGGCCTCAGTAGAGCTGATGGAAAGTGGAAAAATGGGGCAGCAGATACAGCATTTTCGCTTGCTTTTGCTGCTGCCTTTTCTCATCTTCCGTAGCCAGGATGCAAGCAAAATGAAATGAAGGTAAGTGAGGGGATCCATTTATAGTGGTGGTAGGCAAGTTTAGAGGACCATCTTTTTTTGGACACCTCCACCTTCAGAATTGTTATACCCAAAAATTAGGTGCCTGGGTAGAGCACAGTGATTCAGATCTCAGAGGCTGGGCGCCTCTGCTCGCTCCTGGGCCAGTGCAGGTAGGTGGGCTTCTCCAAAGCGCAAGCTGAGGCCCACGAGCTGTGTGCAGAGACAGTTAAAACTAATGAGCAGGACACGGGAAGCTGAGAACGATGCGAATTGCTGCCTCTCTTTGAAGCTTTAGAGTCTGACTCGAGGCTGCATTTTGGGTGTTTCAGACCTTTAGCGAGTATGTGTCTGGAGCCCTGTCCTGATTAAAGATGCTGAAGTAAATGTGGGCTTCATGTGTAGTTCCCCATTATGAATCCTACAGAAGCGGAGCCAGTTTGAGGTTCCAGCCCAGCTGCTTGCATCATTCCTCCCCACTACCCTCATTTCATCTCTACACCCCTCCCACCCTCAAAGATTTTTATTTCTTCATCTGTTTCAGAATATGGCTGTACAAATAGCTTTGTGGAATAGTCTGGTGGAAAAAGTCAGGCTGCCACTCTTCCCTTCCAGCCTTTCCCTCAGCCTCCCTAAAAAAAAAAAAGAAACCCCAACAGAGGGTGTTTTTGCATTTACAGTAGACTATTTCACTGAAAGAGTTTGAAGTGTGCCCACGCAAACAGCTGAATCCATACAGCTGAGAGTGCTGTAATCCTTGGGCAAAGGGGGAGGGAGGGGCAGGAAGATGCTGATGCTGGAACCTCTTAAACTGGCTGTGCTGGCAACAGCAAACTGCACCTTTGCTCTCCTTGAAATATATCTGCAAAGGGAGGCTCTGGTGGTACGAGCATTCCCTCAGGAAGACGGAGGCTTGGATTCGGGTCTCTTAGCCAGATGTGTATCCTAACAGGGTGCCCTCGTGCAGTGAGTGATCCGTGAGTTTAATTAATGTATAGTTGTTGCTTTCTCCTTCTGTGGATGTTAGACCATAACACTGCCAAATGCAAGGCTCACCAGTGGGAAGAACAAGACAGAAAGGTCCATGATTGTTATCTGCAGATTAGGCTACTCTTTTCACAGGTTTCTGCTTCTCACCCTCAGAATTATTTGACCTTTGTATTTAATAATTGTTAAACAAGGAATCGGAAGTAATCGATGTGGCAAGGACTTGATTTCATATCTGCCCTTTTGGGTGAAGGATTATACCCTATCAAGTATAAGGCAAAAATGCACAGCAGGAAAAATTGCTTTGCAGGGTATACTTTCTAGTCTGTTTTTTTTCTAAGCAGACTTTGAGAGTTTCCCTTTGACAGTCTGTATGTGTTTGTCCTTTTTTTGAATTTTTGATTAAGTCATCCAAGCTACACAGATAAGTCTCAAATGATAAATTTCTGGAAGTTTTACAGGTCACTCACTACAGGTGAGTGATCCTAATAATAATTCTGGTGAAGGAGTGCTCTCACATTAGATTATTTCTTCATTAGATGTGTAAGAATCCACATGACAGATATTTTTTGACTGTCCTAACTGCGGGAGAAGCTCCATTCTGTTTTTTCTCCTTTTATTATCTATATTTCTCCCACAAAAAGAACACAATCCCCATGTGTGGACTTTCTGGCATAGTATGATAGCAATTCTGCAGCTGATATTTTTCTCCTGTGAAGATTCACTGGTATCCAAGGTGTGGTGGTCTCCTGGTGCTATCTTAAGGTGGAGCTATGTCTTTTAGTTCAATTCAAGAGTGTGCTCAGATCATCACCACTGAGTTATCTCAGGTTGACTCGTTTCAGATGAAACTAAACTGAATATAGGCCTTAGGAGGATACCTACTGTGCTTCAGCCACTAATGGGCTTTCAGATCACTGGACCACATCAGAACTAGTGATAAGAAACCCCCTAAAACACATGTAGTGTGGGCATTGGTTTCTCAGCACCAGCTGTTTTGCTTTATAGATCTGTTCCTGTTCGTTTACACTGCTCACTAATCTAAATGTAAAGTCCATTTAATTGACTCTTTTGCTGAATCAGCTGACTGAAATGCATCCATTGAAAGTGCAGTTTCTTTATTAGCGATGCCCTCAGAACAACAACAAATGCACGTGCTGACCTCCATGTTGTCTACATTTGACGATCACAGAGCCTTTTAGGAAAGTGAGTCTTGATGAGGATGTGAGCAGCATTTACTGTCACACCTGTTTTTTTGGTTTTTTTTTTTTAAGTTGCATTGATGCATGGGGGGCATTTAGGTACCTAGCAGTGTGATCTTTGAGATCTGCTGTAGGGGAGTGCACAAGGTAAGGAGGTGCCTAAAAGAGCCTTTGGGCTAAGTAAGTGTATGATGAGTCTTATGGGCTGCAGCAAAGCTCAGCCCACTTCCTAAATCTCACCAGAATAAACTTCAGCTGAATAAAACTTAAACATTCTATATATACATTTTTACAAATTACTTCCTATTGGTCTTTCTCTTTTTTTGAGAGATGGAGCAAAAAAGGGTATCAGCCATATGAGAACAGAGGAAAAAGCTGGTCCTGTATTTGCAGCATACTTATCACTTCATGTCTCAGTTCACATCTGTTTAAGTTATCTGTTTTTAGCTTTTTGTTTCCCTGGCAATGAGAGCAAACACAATATTACTGCAATTTCTAACAATAACTCTCTGTTTCTGTATTCTGCTGTACTAAGCTGGTCCCAAATAGATTCACATAAAATCATTCTTTGTAACCAGCTATATTTCATACGGACACTATCTGTAAAATAATTGTGTATTCCTGATGTTCATATACCCTACAAGGCTATTAGTGTGTACCTACATAGGCATTTCTGATAATATCCAGTTCTAAAACTAACTCTGTATAATATAAACTCTATAAAAAACTGAAAATATGCACACCCCTAGCCATGGCAATATTCCACAGTTCTAAATATCATGTGCTTGAGATGTTCAACCAAAAAAACCCCAAGAAGTTTAAAAATAATTATTATAGTGGCGCCTTTCTTGCTGTTGTGTAGCTGAAGTCCTCCTCACCATCTGAGGAGTTGTACGCAACTGAGAATTAAAACTCTGGCTTGTAAATAAATTGTGGTCTGACGTTACTGATACAGCCTTTTGTTCAGTGAGCAGGCAGCTCAGTTAGTGAAATAGCTGTCCTAGTACTCGGAGGTAAGGCTGTCTTTAGCTACATTCTCAGCAGGTATCCTCTAGTGCCTCAGTATGTTACCAGCTTCTGTCTCCAGCTATGAGTTCTGCGGAGTGGGGGAATAATTTACACTTAAAAAGGAATGTGCATAGTATTACATATGTGGCTCCCTTTTCACTTTATGCCTGTCTCTTCCAGTTAGAGTTTCTCCAGTCAATAGGCTGTAGGACGGTGGGAATGCCTTGTAAAAGGCAGAAAGAATCTCAGATAACGTGGAGAAGCAGGGACTGAAGGATATAATTCTGACATAGAAGTGCACTAAACTTTTTATCTGAAAGAAACTCTTATGAATAGTAGTGGATTTCAGTTGAGGAGGAGAAGGATGGAGCTGAGCTTTTTGAGTCATTGGTCTTCAGCCAAGTAGGACTGGGTAAGGCTTAGATTAGAGGCAACAAATTAGCTTCTGATCAAAGGGATCAATAGAGAGCAGTAAGTATCCTTCTTTTACTGCACTACCCGGTAAACACAATTTAGGATGAATACTGTTTCCATGGGCACCAACCTAAAAACTTCCAAAGCTTTAACTTGGAAGCTATACCTTAAGTTGAACATTCCTGCAAAATACTGAATCCATTGCTAAAAATGGTTACAATAAAAGTTGTTTAACAGACTGCATTTGTCTGGCCAAGGCAGTAGATCGCATAACTGGAACTGGACGTGCCCAGCCTAGCTGCTTCCATATTGCCTATGGTATGGAATGTGGAGCTGGCTGGACTGGACGCAACACTCCCTCTCAACAGCTAAGATCAAGCGATGTCTGCTGAACTTCCAGGTGTGGTTTGATAGCCTAGTTAATGAGATGGAGTTCTGAAGAATATTTAACTATCCCTGCAGAGGGATAGTTAAGTATTTGTGAAAAAGCTAGCAGTAACTTGAAACCAAACTCTTTGAACACATCTCCTGGAACATTGTTCGGGGTTGCATGCCACAAAAAGCATCAGACTTTTTCTTTTAAACGTTTGACCTGCATCTGTAATATCAGTAAATTCATGCAAGGCATTGTTTTTTCATTGAATTCATAGAACTGCGGTATTCATAGAATCGTTCAGATTGGAAAAGACCTTTAAGATCATCAAGTCCAACCATAAACCTAACACTGCCAAGTCCACTACTGAACCATGTCCCTAAGCACCACATCTACACATCTTTTAAACACCTCCAGGGATGATGACTCAACCACTTCCTTGGGCAGCCTGTTCCCATGCTTGACGACCCTTTCAGTGAAGAAATTTTTCCTAATATCCAAACTAAACCTCCCCTGGCGCAACTTGAGGCCATTTCCTCTCATCCTATTGCTTGTTACTTGGGAGAAGAGACCAACCCCCACCTCGCTACAACCTCCTTTCAGGTAGTTGTAGAGTGTGATAAGGTCTCCCCTCAGCCTCCTCTTCTCCAGGTTAAACAGTCCCAGTTCCCTCAGCCGCTCCTCATAAGACTTGTGCTCCAGACCCTTCACCAGCTTCCTTGCCCTTCTCTGGACACGCTCCAGCACCTCAATGTCCTTCTTGTAGTGAGGGGCCCAAAACTGAACACAGGATTTGAGGTGCGGCCTCACCAGTGCCGAGTACAGGGGCACGATCACCTCCCTGCTCCTGCTGGCCACACTAGTTCTGATACAGGCCAGGATGTCGTTGGCCGCCTTGGCCACCTGGGCACACTGCCGGCTCATGTTCAGCTGGCTGTCGACCAGCACCCCCAGGTCCTTTTCCTCTGGGCAGCTTTCCAGCCACTCTTCCCCAAGCCTGTAGCATTGCCTGGGGTTGTTGTGCCCCAAGTGCAGGACCCGGCACTTGGCCTTGTTGAACCTCATCCAGTTGGCCTCAGCCCATCGATCCACCCTGTCCAGGTCCCTCTGCAGAGCCTTCCCACCCTCCAGCAGATCAACACTCCCGCCCAACTTGGTGTCGTCTGCAAACTGACTGAGGGAGCACTCGATCCCCTCATCCAGATCGTTGATAAAGATATTGAACAGGACCGGCCCCAGTCCTGAGCCCTGGGGAACACCGCTTGTGACCGGCCGCCAACTGGATTTAACTCCGTTCACCACAACTCTTTGGGCCCGGCCATCCAGCCAGTTTTTTCATAACTTTGAGGTTCCCTGCAAAGATCAAAACGCTTAAATATGGTATTTGCAATGTGGCAAAGATGCTAGAGGAGGAGATGCCATGTAAAGTATCATCAAATAAATATATGAACAAAGGTAACCAGGAAAAAATTTGCAAACTGTGCCATTAGTGCAGAAATGCTTGTCAAGTGACTTGAAATGAATTTTAAATTTTAAATCATCTTTTTTTTTTTTTTTAAAATAAATTCAATCTTTCATGAATGTTTCTTGTGTTTCAGTAATCACCTAGGGAAGAGTCTGCAGCTGCTGATGGACAGAGTGGATGAGATGAGCCAAGACATTGTTAAATACAATACCTACCTGAGGAATGTAAGCAAACAGCAGCAGCAGAAACACCAGGTTGGTAACATGGAAAACCTGAATGAGAGGATTTTTTTCCACAAAATACGGTTTGGGTGGTGTTATCTAAGACAGATGAATTTGGATCTAAGCAAGATAAAATTCTTACAGAAACATATTCATTAAGTAGATTTATAAAATGTGCTAGTCAATGGGGGTTTATCAAATGGATTGGTCTTTCTTTGCTATTTTACATGCTTGTTAGTGATTTATGATAAAACAAAACATTGCTAAATATGCTGTGGACATAGGGATTAGAGGTTTAGTAAATGAAATGAAAGAGCTGAAACTACAAGTGAATTGTTCCAAAACAAACTGTGTTTTAATACCATCACATGTAGTCATGTATCTAGAAATAAAGAAACGTAGTCCATATTTAAAAGACAGCGAACTGTTCTCTGATTGGAATTGACATATTAGTCATGTTTTGTATCAGTAGATAGTGAAACTGATCAGGTGATGCTGACTTTTAATTCCTGATACCAAAGGGCCTCTTTAAAATCCAAAATAGTCTGATTAGAGAATACGAGTATGGAGACTGGCTCTAGGTGGCCCTGCCTGAGCAGAGGGGTTGGACAAGGTGACCTCCAGAGGCCCCTTCCAACCTCAACCGTTCTGTGATTTGGAGACGTTATTACTTTATTTGCTGTTGCTGCATTTGATAAAGCAATACTGTGTCTAATTATAGAAGAATGCTGGTAAATTGGAAAAAAGCACTATAAGAATGATTTAAAAGCCTGGAAAGCAGATCTTAGTGAATGCAATTCACTTCATGTGATAAATTAAGTTAATGAGTGACTTGCTTACTCAAGAAGTACCTGCATGAAAAATAAATTTGAACTCTTTAATCTAGCAGACAGAGATATGACAAGATTCAGTATCGGCCAACTGAAAATGGGCCAGGCCACTTTAAAGATAAAATATTGCAGGTATTGCTACACAAAGTAGCTAATTATTAAAAAGAGCACCTGTGGTTCATGTGAAATGCTTCATCACTGACTATTTTAAAATCAAAATTGGCTTTTTTCACTTAAGTAAAGTGTAGCTTGAACAGGGAGTACTTTAGGGAAGCAGCGCATGATCAGTGGTCTCTCCTGGCTTTGTAATTCCTGAGGACATAGAAGCTTCATGCATGTTATCTTCAGAAAATTTATTTTCCTTTGCTGCCTAATTTGAATAGAAAGATGGCATCCGCTTCAAAGGTTTTTCTTAATAACAAGGGGATCTATTTATTTTGAAAAGCAGAGCAAAGTAGGTTCCATGGTGTCTCACTTCATTTCTTTACTAACTATAGCTGCTTTAGTAGTGGCTCATTGCAGCATAGTTAGTGGTCTTAACTTCATTTTTAAAATGGAGCAATTGTGATTAAGACCAAGCCGTTTCAATAGAGAATAATAGGCAGACTGCTGAGAAGTGAATGGGGTAATGCAAAGAAAGAAGAAACTACATGCAATTCACATACAAATATGGGCATTTAAGATTTTATTTTTAACATTGTCCAAAAACATGTATTTGTCACTACTACTGGAAAAAAAATTACTTCATTTGAGTATGCCACCAAGTATGAACTGTTTTCAGACTCTTATGTGCAGATACATTTAAGTAAGTGAGAGAAAACACCCTGTACTGTTTGGCCTGTTTATTTTAAAGATTTTTTTTTTGTATTGAATGTGAGGGCTTCGATAGACAAACCTTACACCTAATTCCTGGCTGTGACATAAAGTACAAAATCTCACATACGTGTTTTTGAATGTGTGTACTTCTGCAAGAACAAATGTTTATCCAATAGTTGAAGAAATGGTCTGCCTTAATTTTTATAAAGTTTGAGTAATCTACATGGCAAAGGGAAGCACTGAAAACAAATCTGATTTTTTTTTTTTTTTTATAGCAGAACAATTTCTACAAACTGCTACTCTAGTATATCCTCTGGTAACCCACAAAGAAATGGCATCAAAGTGGCAGAATATCTAAGTAACTGGAATGGAGAAATGACTTTGTTTCAGCTACCACTTTGTTCTCGGTTTAGTGTTAATATTTTTTGGCTTAAGATACCTTTTTTAAAAGTTGTCTTCACCTTTCACATTAATATTGTTTTGACCTTTAACTTGCATAAAATTTAGTATTTCTGGTTTGTACAACTATATGAGGTAATGGCTTTTCATACCTACATATTCCAACCTTGTTTTCCTTTTTTGCCTGGGGAAATAGGCCTTTATCTACCATGCTGTATTCTTTCTATCAGATACAGTATTTACCTCTATGAAAAAATTTTAAAAATTAACCTCACCACCTCAGAACCACCTATTTTTCCAGTGCCTCATTTATTTAAGGTGCCAACTTGCGGGGGAAGTGCTTGTTACTAGTGAATTGAAATAAACTGTGAATTGCATTTGCATTATTTGAAATAAACTGAATTGCATTGAATAATTTTTAAAACATACTTGCTGGTTAGGTAAAGAGCATCTGAAAAGAAAAACTTTTTGCTGCTTTGGAAGTCCCGTTGCATTCTGTTTCTGCTGCTTTATTTTCAGTACCAGCAGAGACGACAGCAAGAAAATATACAACGTCAAAGCCGAGGAGAAGCCCCTCTTCCTGAGGAGGACATCAATAAACTTTTTAAACCACCACAGCCACCTCCAAGAATGGAGTCACTCCTTATTGCGGGTAACGTTCTAGCAGCCTCTTCAACTCATCTTTTCATATATGAATGTTAGCTTGGGAAAAAGTGCAATTGTTACCTTAGAAAGTATCTTAATTTTTCATTACCTTTGCCATTATGGTGTTATATTTTGGCATTGGTAGTATTCCAAATACTGTCCTTCATTTGGTCAAAAGCAGTGGTACAGCCCTAGTGTCTGAAGTATTTAAAAAAAAAAAAAAAGTAGCTAAGAAAAACAACCTTATTGCCAGTAGGCAGTCCATGCCTCTGTTAGAAAGTAAGCTTCCACACATAGAAGAATTTTAAACCATCTGGGTAAGTAACAGAGGCATGTTACCCATGCAGATATGAACATATGTAATTTTTTGAAAGCAAGCCACTGTGCTTAACCGGAATGGCTGCATAAAGCTTTAAACTTGATGTATGGAAACTTTGTCCCTTTATTTCTTATTTTGCCATAGTGCCTAGCTCCTGCTTGACCATCTGTGTCTCCTGGGTTGATGGGAAGGGGCAGGAGCAGGAGACAGACCCTCTTCCTAGCTCCATTCTGAGCGGGTGAAATGGGATTTTAAAGGGGAGCTGGAGAAATGCCCCACAGAGCAGGCTTTCTGCACGAATGGGTGTAGCGACTACTGCAGCAAATAAGCTGCCCCCTGCACTCAACTCCAGAAGTTAGGGGGCTGTACAGACGAGGCAGGAATAAGCTGTTTGGGCTGGAACTACTGATTCAGAGCAGCGCAGTTGTCTGCAGCCCTAAGTTACTCATAACATCCCTAGGTGTTGCAGCAGCTGAGAAGATTTTACTTTTAATTTCACACAGAAATGGGGTAATTTCTTTGATTTCTATGGCCAGCGTTTTAGGGAAATTATCCCCATCTTCCTGCACCCCAAGGTGAATGAAAATGTAAACGGGAACAAAGCATAGGTATAGGTCCCAGTCCCCCAATTTCTTCAGTTTACTGATATGCTGCAGTACGTAGCCACAGTTTGGTACAAAAGTCAGTGCCTGTCCTGTGCCTCTGGAAGGGTAAAAATATCTGGGACCTCACAATGGCAACAGAGAGCAGAAAACCTAGATGCCCTGTTAAGTAATCTAAATTTGGAAAATGTCATGAGAAAGCAAGTTGTTTAACTGTAGCAGACTTTTTGTAGCAGTTAGATATCACCTTGTTTTGTACTGAGAGAAAATTAAACCAAAGTCCTGGTAATTTAGTGTACAGGAAAGAATGCTTTGGCATTATTAAAAAAAAAAAAAAAAAGGGAATTTGAACTACCACTCTTAAATTTTGGAGTGACCAAGAGATTATTATTTTAATATTAATACTGTTTCACACTGCTAATAAGAGCTGCTTTTAGAAGAAATAATGTTCTTGATTTGTTATTCCTTCCAGAGTCTTTCAAAAACTGTTGTTTTGATAGTTTTTACCAGTTAATGAATCCTAGCAGCATTAAAGTATTTAAACATTCTGCTTTAGCATAGCTTAAAAATGCAACAGAAGTGTGTATGTGTGTACATGTGTGTTTTATGAAAGTGATAGCTTAGGATGAATCATCTCTTATAAGAGGAGGAATTGAAAACTGTTATACTTAAAGGAAAAAACAATTTTCAGCCAAAGCACTCTCTTCTTTTGTTCTTTTACCATAGTCAGGGGAAGAATTGAAAGCATCCACTTCAACTTAAATGAAGTAAAGTTTGTGGATAAAGAATAAAACTTAGCTCTTTTGTCTCTGAGGCATTTAAAAACTTTTCAAATAGAGCATTAAATTGAGAGTTTATTGGCCTTCTAAACAGTCTTAATTTTGATTAAGCTGGCTTCATGTTTTGCTATTCCTAGCTAACAAGGGAAATAACTTGTAGCAGTATGTGTATAAAAATGTTTTGATTGGGCACGTTTGATTTGTAAAGCACTGACAAGTCTTCATACCCTGATGATTTTTGAAATAGCTAATAAAGTGAAATATTAAGTGGAAAAAAAGGCTAGCAAAATGTCAAACGGGAGTACCACAATTTTCAATTGGCTACTGAAAAATATTTGTTACAAATATTTTAATAGGGACAGCAGATGCCTAAGAACAGAACTGAAATTCAGTCTTGTAGTATTTTCAGAGCAACTAAATTGAACAATTAATGTGATTAAGCTTCCAATACAGCAGCAAGAATTGATTAATCTTTTTATTGTCATATGTCATTTCAGAAATTGTTCGTAATAGAATTGTAGGAAAATTAAGGTTTTTTTGACATACCAGTTTACCTATTCTGCTAATTTAGTTTCTTCTTATTATTTGGGAATACTGAAAATGTAAAATTCCTAAGTGTCGAGTAGTTGAGCTGTTTTGGTTGCTTCCCTGTATAAATCCTGAAAAATTCATGCACATTTGGCTCTTTAAAAATTATGTTGTATGATGCCTTTCTGAATTTCAAAACTGACAAGGGTTTACTCTTCTTTCCTATTGACAGGTCAAATTAATACCTACTGCCAGAATATTAAGGAGTTCAATGCGCAGAACCTGGGCAAGCTTTTCATGGCTCAGGCTCTCCAAGATTACAACAACTGAAGAAACTTTGCTGTAGCCCTCAACAGGAAAAGTTATTTACAGTTTTATACTGTTCATGATTCTCTTGAAAATTTAGTATATTGGGAAAAGAGTCTTGTAAAACAGAGTCATCTTGGTTTGTGTAGAATTCTCCTGTAAGAAAAATAAAAGCAAATTTTAACGATATTTTAATATTTCCTTATTTGTTGGCCCTATTGGACTGGAATTTTCTGTGGTCACTCAGGTTTTGTAAATGTTTGGCAGTTATTCATGTTTAGTCATAGCAAATAATACAGGTTTTATTTAACTTGGAATCTGAAATAAAAACAATATGTTCAGTATAGCTGACTTCACTGAAGAAATTTAAGATCTCCCAGTTTTGGTTGAGAACTTACAACCATAATGTGCTAGTCACTTGGAGCAGTTGCTCGTTTTTATTTTAATCTGTTTGGACAGTCTGGTGCGATGGACCTTCCATATCACAAATATTTCATAGGCTTCACATCTGGAACATAGAAAACTAGTGTTATGCGGAGACTGATCCCCAACATATCATGCTAAGCTGTGTTCCCATTTTCTGTTGCTGCCACCAACTGCATTGAAATCCAGTGATGCTACTGAAGTCTTCATGACAGAAATTGTAGAAGTAGCTAACCTGGAGCAGCTAGTGTGGTGTAAATGGACACCATACCTATTCCTGAACTCCGGCTACTTATCTTTTCAACAACAATTTTAATTTAAAGGTTTTATACGTGGCAACTCACACATGTTATTGTCATTGATTTCTTTTTTTTTCTTGAGTTTTTTCTTGCATGTCATTGTGTGATGAGTTCTGAGAGCCTAAAATGGCTGAAGGAGTGTGGTTTGGTCTTTTAAAATAAATAACATCCTCTAAATAAGGACCTAGCATGGAATATTTCAGCCTCTAAGGTGAAAGTTTTGGAAAGTCAGAAGTGTGTGAAAACTGGTGGTTAGACTAAGGACGTATTCTTTTCCAGTCTAAACTATAGTGATTGCAGTATTTATGTAAATATGGATGCAAATTTTGTTCAGCCCTCACGTATCTGGCAAATAGCCATTCTGATCTTCTGCCTTGGAAACGTTGGGCACCTTTGTGTTAGCTTTCATACAGTGAACTTCTCTGAAATCAAAGATTAGTTAAGTATCCTGCTACAGTGCCACATGATTGAGTTTCATTTCCTATACAAATGGTATTCAAACCATGTTAATTTTCTAGTTTTCTGAAGGACCAAAATAACCACCAGGGAACAGAAGTAGGAGCAGATAATTAGACTAAGATGAGACGTTTGAGGTAGAAAAAATGATCTTCTGGATAACTTGGAATAGAAGACTGACTCTGTAGTGACTGTGTATAGAAGGAAGCAGCAGTAACATTATACATACTAGAAGGTCTGCAAAGGAGGTCTTAGCAAAATAAATACTCGGAATAGGTTAAAAACAAGCTGTGTGTTTTGAATTAGTTCTTTAAGATTGAGGATGTAAATGCGAGAAAGAAGGCAGTAATATTCTACTGTGCTGGATTTTTACAAGATCGGTGAATTTTATATGCTAGATCGAATGTACTAAATGTCAGCTGAAGTCCATGAAGAAAAATGGAAGGCTCCAGTAGAGATTTGTGGCTTCTAAAGGTATGGATCTGAGTCAGACAGGGGAATGAGATACAAAAGTAGGTGAGGTGTAAGTAGAGTTTGGAGATGATTTGACTACTCTGTTCTGAATCACATCTTTGGTCTTCTGTCGTGGAAATAATTAGAGGAAGCCTCTCTGAGCAAGGGAGGTGGAGTCAATTGAAGCTGTTGGTCTATAAATGAGAATCAACAGCTGTGGAGATGAGGAGTTAAAAGGGATGGGGCTGTCTCTCCATGCTGGGTTCGGTGTGAGCTTTCCCCACTGTCTATATTCCTGGAACTTTGCTTTTACATGTTCTCTTCCTAATGTGAGTGAGCTGGCAGCTCATTCATCATAAGACATGTCCTTTCCAGTTCTAATTATCATAGCACTACCTGTTTTTTCTCCTTCCTTGGCTGTGAAAGGCTTTTCTGTATACTAATAAAAATGTAGTGACATCAGAGTCTTTAAAAATTACCTCGAAAGAAGTTAGAACTTCTTTTTGGTCAGCAAACCTGTTGTCATTGCAGAGGCAAGCAAGGCCTCTGCCCCATGGTTCCATCTCCATCATGTGTCCACAGGTAATGCATATGCACACAGGAGACAAAATGTGCACATAAGGGAAAACCTTCCCTGCAGTCATTAGTTATACACATAGTTCACATCTAGCCATCGTCTCTCCTGTCACGCTCCTAACCATGCAGCTGTGTGTTGAGATAACTGTTTTGTGATTGTTTTTTATTTGTGCAGAACTATAATCCTTGTAAGAGAAAATGTTGCTTTGGATTCCAGCTCTAATTGGCATGAGTTACAGGCAAGTCTTCTAAACTAGATGATGTGCAAGTCTTTCAAAAGTGAGGTTTGAAAGGAGAAAAAAGGGGACAATTATTTTAGTTGTGATACTGAAGAAAAGCAGTATTTCTTCTAGTTGGTCGATACTTGGGATCTTCACCAGCATAGCTCCAATTTTGCTGTGACATTTACTGCCTCTTCCACTGCTACTTGTGAAATGTTCTAATTGTACTGATAATTAGAGCCTATGTGGGATGTGAAGAGCCATCTCCCTTAATCGTAGCACTAGCTTGGTCATAGTGCCATGCCTGCCTACTTAAGGGAGGGTGTAGACGAAACATAAGGGCTTTGCTGGTGTAAGGTGGGGTGGATGCAGCTTGGTGTTGCATAAATAGAAAGTTAGTGCTCCTATAGTTGGAGGTAACACTCTTACTGCAGAGTCGCGGCAATGTGTGGTCCATGCTCCTACAACACAAAGTGGAATAGGTTCGTCTCTGAGCCTTTCTAACGGTCTGAAATGTGCCTGGTTATACTGACAGCCCTGAGGTTATCTTCGGGACAGGCAATAGGAAAGAATGCTAAACTTTGGACCATCTACTTGCTTAACTAAAAAAATAAGTGTAATTCCTTAGGTATGGTTAACTGCCACAGTTGTCAGAGACTAATCCTTAACACTAATATTTAAGGGAAATGAAACTAAATGGGAGAGCTTTTCTCTAATCCAAACATGCTTGGTGTGCCCTGATCTCGACATCAAGATATGATGCGCTGTTTCCATTCTCCTTTCGGTATTCTCAAAGTTGGACCAGACTCCATCTAAACTGTAAGCATTCTGCTGCTGACTGCCCACACGGAGGAAACCTGGGGTGCTTTCCCCCATTCTACACAGGTTATTGTGTCCTTTTTCTTCTCAGCTCCACATGATGTTCCCCCAAATACTTAAACATTTTAGAGACTGAATTTCTACTCCTCTGAATGCTGTCAAAGTTTGGACTTCTGTGCAGAGCTGAACAGCGTGAGTGTAAGGTAAGAACGGGTAGCGTTTGTGCAGATGTAAACAATGTCTGCACAGAGTCCAGAGTAGAGAAGGTCTGGGTGAGGTTGCAGATGTCCTGTCTGGTGCTAACAAAGACACTGGATGGGATTGGCAGTTCCAACCAATAACACTTGGAAAGAACATCTGACGTCTTTCTGTTTATGCTCTTTATGCTTTGCGAATTTCTGAGCACAGTCAGTGTGCAGCGGGGTAGCTATGACTTAGTCGCCATCACGGAAACAAGGTGGGATGAGTCTCACGATTGGAGTGCTGCAATGGACGGCTATAAGCTCTTCAGAAGGGACAGGCGAGGAAGGAGAGGCGGTGGAGTAGCCCTGTATGTTAGGGAATGCTTCGACTGTCTAGAGCTCGATGGTAGTGATGACGAGGTCGAGTGCTTGTGGGTGAGGATGAGGGGGAAGGCCAACAAGGCAGATATCCTGCTGGGAGTCTGTTATAGACCACCTAGCCAGGACGAGGAGGCAGACGAAATATTCTACAAGAGGCTGGCAGGAGTCTCCCAGTCGCTAGCCCTTGTTCTTGTGGGGGACTTCAACTTTCCAGACGTCTGCTGGAAATACCACACGGCAGAGAGGAAACAGTCGAGGAGGTTCCTGGAGTGTGTGGAGGATAACTTCCTGACGCAGCTGGTAAGCGAGCCCACCAGGGGAGGTGCCTCACTTGACCTGCTGCTCACAAACAGAGAAGGACTGGTGGGAGATGTGGTGGTCGGAGGCCGGCTTGGGCTTAGCGACCATGAAATTGTAGAATTCTCGATACTTGGTGAAGTAAGGAGAGGGGCCAGCAAAACCACTACCATGGACTTCCGGAGGGTGGACTTTGGCCTGCTCAGGACACTGGTCGAGGGGGTCCCTTGGGAGACAGTCCTGAAGGGCAAAGGGGTCCAGGAAGGCTGGACGTTCTTCAAGAAGGAAGTCTTAAAGGCGCAGGAGTGGGCTGTCCCCATGTGCCGTAAGAAGAACGGGCAGGGAAGACGACCAGCCTGGCTGAACGGGGAGCTCTGGCTGGGACTCAGGGAAAAAAGGAGAGTTTATCACCTTTGGAAGCAGGGGCAGGCAACTCAAGAAGAGTACAGGGATCTCGTTAGGTCATGCAGAGAGGAAATTGGAAAGGCAAAAGCCCAGCTAGAACGCAACCTGGCCACTGTCGTGAGAGACAACAAAAAATGCTTTTATAAGTATATTAATGACAAAAGGAGAGCCAAGGAGAATCTCCATCCTTTATTGGATGTGGGGGCGGGGAACGTTGCCACCAAGGACAAGGATAAGGCTGAGGTACTTAATGCCTTCTTTGCCTCAGTCTTTAATACTCACAGCAGTTATCCTCAGGGTACTCAGCCCCCTGAGCTGGAAGACAGGGACGGCGAGCAGGATAAACCCCCCATAATCCAAGAGGAAGCAGTTAACGACCTGCTATGCCACCTGGACACTCACAAGTCTATGGGGCCGGATGGGATCCACCCGAGGGTACTGAGGAGCTTGCCAAGCCGCTTTCCATCATTTACCAGCAGTCCTGGTTAACTGGGGAGGTCCCGGATGACTGGAGGCTTGCCAATGTGACGCCCATCTACAAGAAGGGCCGGAAGGAGGATCCGGGGAACTACAGGCCAGTCAGCCTGACCTCAGTGCCGAGGAAGATCATGGAGCGGTTCGTCTTGAGGGCGCTCACGAGCCGTGTCCAGGACAACCAGGGGATCAGGCCCAGCCAGCACGGGTTCATGGAAGGCAGGTCCTGCTTGACCAACCTGATCTCCTTCTATGACCAGGGGACCCACCTAGTGGATGAGGGAAAGGCTGTGGATGTGGTCTACCTGGACTTCAGTAAAGCCTTTGACACTGTCTCCCACAGCATTCTCCTAGAGAAGCTGGCGGCTCACGGCCTAGACAGGAGCACTCTTCGCTGGGTAAAAAACTGGCTGGATGGCCGAGCCCAGAGAGTTGTGGTGAACGGAGTTAAATCCACTTGGTGGCCGGTCACGAGTGGTGTTCCCCAGGGCTCGGTACTGGGGCCGGTCCTGTTCAATATCTTTATCAATGATCTGGATGAGGGGATCGAGTGCTCCCTCAGTCAGTTTGCAGACAACACCAAGTTGGGCGGGAATGTTGATCTGCTGGAGGGTAGGAAGGCTCTGCAGAGGGACCTGGACAGGCTGGATCGATGGGCTGAGGCCAACTGTATGAGGTTCAACAAGGCCAAGTGCCGGGTCCTGCACTTTGGCCACAACAACCCCAGGCAACGCTACAGGCTTGGGGAAGAGTGGCTGGAAAGCTGCCCAGAGGAAAAGGACCTGGGGGTGCTGGTTGACAGCCGGCTGAACATGAGCCGGCAGTGTGCCCAGGTGGCCAAGGCAGCCAACGGCATCCTGGCCTGTATCGGAACTAGTGTGGCCAGCAGGAGCAGGGAGGTGATCGTGCCCCTGTACTCGGCACTGGTGAGGCCGCACCTCGAATCCTGTGTTCAGTTTTGGGCCCCTCACTACAAGAAGGACATGGAGGTGCTGGACCGTGTCCAGAGAAGGGCAATGAAGCTGGTGAAGTGCCTGGAGCACAAGTCTTATGAGGGGCGGCTGAGGGAGCTGGGACTGTTTAGTCTGGAGAAGAGGAGGCTGAGGGGAGACCTCATCGCGCTCTACAACTACCTGAAAGGAGGTTGTAGCGAGGTGGGGGTTGGTCTCTTCTGCCAAGTAACAAGTGATAGGACAAGAGGAAATGGCCTCAAGTTGCGCCAAGGGAGGTTTAGATTGGACATTAGGAGAAATTTCTTTACTGAAAGAGTGGTCAGGCCTTGGAACAGGCTGCCCAAGGAAGTGGTTGAGTCACCATCCCTGGAGTATTTAAAAGACGTGTAGATGTGGCACTTAGGGACATGGTTTAGTGGGCATGGTGGTGTTGGGTTGACGGTTGGACT
This sequence comes from Calonectris borealis, assembly GCF_964195595.1. NCBI lineage: Eukaryota > Metazoa > Chordata > Aves > Procellariiformes > Procellariidae > Calonectris > Calonectris borealis. Next base: position 16,634,257 of record NC_134313.1, read on the forward strand.
CGATGATCTTAGAGGTCTTTTCCAACCTTAATGATTCTATGATTTGTTAATCTTGTTGGTCAGGATTGCCTGATTTTTTCCCTTCTGATGAATCTCTGATATGACAAATCACTGGTGACAATCTGAGACATCTTTAAGAAGCAAGCAGTATTTAATGGTTCTCACTTGATAGTCAAAGGACTCCTGGTGCTCTGTTAAGAAGTCATTAGGAGCTGGTGATGCAAATAATATCACCAGCCGAAATATGTGCGATATGTGCAGTAGGAGGAGTTGAATTGCTCTCTGTAGAACTGCTTCTCATCCAGTTTGCCAGCCCTGGGGTGAAAGATATGTCCCTCATGATTTGCCGTGGCTGTGCATTTTCTTGTGAAAAAAAGGATTTTATACTTCCTTTTAATTTTCTTCAGGTTTTGCCCACAGCTTGTTGATTTTTAAGCAAAAAGAGCGTGCTGCTCTAAATCCAATGCCTTCTGTCATTATGTGCTTTACTTTTCCATGAATTCTTCTGGAAAACTTTTGTCTGCAACTGGAAAGATGTTTTAAATTTTGTGAGCTGAGCATCAAATTCGTGGTGGAAGTTTCAGATGCTCATGTGTCAGGTATGGCCCCGAGTTCGACTTTCTCGTGCCCCTGGTCTTCAGCTGCAGGGGACTGAGCGCCGGGGCACGGCTCGGGAGCCGGTGCTGCTGCTCCTGGGGCTAGGCCAGAGGGGTGATTCAAAAGCTTTTCATACCGATTTTACAACTGGAAAGAGGTTTACACAAAGTTGGGCCTGTGTTTTATTTTTTGATCTTTTAATTGACAGACCAGATTGCTGTTGACACAACTCATCATATGCTGAGCAGTAGCAAATTGCAGAGAGCTGTAGAGGATGTCTTTAAAAACAACAGCTTTGGCAAAAGGCTCCTTAGTGAGAGAAAAGTTAAATGTCTTATTTCAATTAAAGCAAACATTTATGTGGGAGGAAAAATGGCCAGCTCCATTTTACAATGATATTAAAAGGCATTCGGGTGTCAGTGAAATAAACAAGGATGGGGAGCAATGTATTTATCCAGCAGGAACACAGCTAGAGACTTCAAAAGCTTTGTAAGATGAAAAGAATGTGTGCAACAAGGATTTCCATTCGGGTTTAAATGATCAATTTATTAATCTGTCACCATTACTGAGGGTGGTGTTCCCTAAATATCATATGATACATCAAGCTTTTGATCTCTTTTTTTTTTTCCCCCTGGATTTGAGCAATGCAAATTTAGTCTTACATGAAAAAAAGCATCCTGTTTTCATCATTCAGTGTGTGGTTTCATCTTTTATTTCTTAGTAAAACTGATGGAGTGGGAGTCATACCCAACAGGTTAGAAAGTCGATTGAAGGATTCAGGGGTTTCATTCCACATGCAATGTTTGCTTGCTTGCATGTACTGATACTTGAAAACAAATCACTGACAGTTTTAAAGTAGTTTTGTCTGTCACAGAATTGGTTAATGTTTTTGTTCCCAAATCTTTCACTTGACTTCTTTAACATAAGCAAATTTAATTATTAGCTTGCTGATTGCATCTAAGGCAGGAAAACATATAACTGGAATGCATCAGTGGCAACAGGCTTGCCTGTTTCGAACTATGGTAATAAATATGCCTGAAAGTGAAGTCTAATAATGACCTATTAATATATTTTAGGAGAAGTAAATGATATGATGATCAAGGCTGGTCTGTCTTACCACAGATTGTAACACTGGGGCAGTTCTGCTTTGGACCAAATGTGTGACTTTCACACAGATTTTTTTTTTTTTTAGCTTACCTTGAGCAAAAAGCATGGTCATATTAATTGCTGTAACGTATAACATAGCACAGCAGTCGGGCAAATCCATTGTTACTAGCTATGAAAAAACTAGTTCCAAAAGGATTAGCAATTACGAGCTTCAACGATGTTAACAACTTGTTTACATGGGCTGCAAGGTCTTATTTGATTTAATAATTTTTAACATGACTCCTGAAGTCATGTTCTAAGACTGTCCAGGTTTCTATTACAATTAGGCTTTCAATCGGGGGGGGGAGGGGGACGGAAAACCTTTTGGTTTATAGAAGAGCACTTTCTACAGTTACATATGTGAGCACAAACAGTCATGGACTTGGTTTCTTGTGGCTTTTTGGTCTTTTTATTTCAACCACACATAGCTGTTCACAGACTCCTACACACAACTGCCACATTATATCTTCAGCTCCCTCCAGGAGTTTCTGACTCTCCCTCCTTCGGGCGTGTGCTGGTCCAGCTCTGCCTGGGCTGCCTGGCTCCTGGCACCACGGGCATGGGCTCCATCGCTGCCGCTCCCGGCCCCTCTTGGGCTGCGTGTCGAGCAGGTCTGCTCTCTGCGGCTCAGCCCACCGATCTGTCATCTCCTTGAACTTGGCCAATGAGTGTAGAAGTTATCAGAGTGGAGTTAAGAGACAGCATAACTGCATAAGCTCTGTTGCTTTAGAAAAGCTCAAAATCACCTGTTACTGATGCACAGCTGTTGGTATCAGCATAGTACGGGGGGGTGAAGGGGAAGCTGTGCGTATCTGGGTTCGCGTGGACCACCAGCATGTTATTCATCTGGGGTGAATAACATACATTGCAGTTGAACAAGCTACTTGGAAATGAAAAACTCTCCCGTTTGCTAATTGATTTTCATAAAACTTTAATGAATGTTTAATGAATCCCCACCCTCAAAGGAAAATTTTCTACTTGGGAAGGATAGCTAGACATTTTAATTTTATGTATCTCTAGAAGGGAAATAAGGTGATCTATGAGAAGAAAAGAGGCTTCTGAATTGGGCACTAAACCAGTTACATGGTCACGAAGTGACTGGGTTGTAGCTGCCTACAAATTACACATGCTGGCATAGAAGTCAAATCCTATAGCATTTGTTGGTGTGAATAGTTCTTAAGTCATAAGAATTTTCATTAGATCACAACATTATTAGAAGAAACTTCTTTTGTACGTTTATAGTATTTTTCAGCTATCTTAAAATAAATGACTGAAGTGGTACAAATCAGAATCTATCTGAAATTTCTCATCCCCTTCGTAGGCGGCTGCTGCTTCCTCTCTTGGGACAACCGAAGCTTTGCTTTTCTCCTACATAATGTAGGAGGGCTTTCCTCATTGAAGGAGGCAAAAGGGGACTTGGGCTATGGGCTGAGCAGTCCCAAAGGAGGAAACCACCACGCCTGGAGAGAAGCAGCTTGTCCCTGACTTGTGCCCCACTAGCCACAAGCTTTCCTTGTCACCGTCTCTGCCCGCCAGCCGGGCAATAGCTGTGAACTTGCCACTCCTGTTACTAGAGTGTGAGTAGTGATGTTGGTAGACATAGGTGAATAATTTCCTTATGTAAATGGCAGCTCTTCTTGACAGGAACCATATGAGCTGCTTCGTCATTCACAACAGCCTGGCAATGTAGACATGCGCCTAGCGGGGAATCCTGTGTCTAAACCTGGATTCAGTAGATCTGGATAAACGCCCTGAGCCGGTCCCTGAGCCCCTGCGCTTCCCTCCCCCAGTCAATAACCAGTGATTCTCTCTCTTTTGTATTTTCAGAGTGTGAGGTCCTTAAGACAGATGCCATGTCTGTCATATGCATTTAAAGAGCTTCATGAGCTCAATCCAGCCCATGCTCAGCAGGTCCTTGATATCATTTGGCGAATCTAAGTATAATTGCCTGATTATTACATCTTGTGGAGAAAATAGTACATGATTAGGCCATTAAAAGGTTGTGTGCTGAGTAACTGGATGAAGATTGCACTGACAATTCAAGTTTTTCCTGTCTCTTGAGGGCTCAAATTTCCAAAGTTTAGTAAAGCAGATTTTATCATATGAATCTGTGTAGACTGCCGCGCCGACTGTGTTTTGAGGCTGTACAGGAAGCCCAGTTATGCTCTCCCAGAGCTAAGAGAGTGGAAAGCAGCAGCACAATGCAATTACCTGCTGTATGTACCTGACACAGAGAGCTGCTAATGGGTTTCTTTGCTGCTTGCCAAACAGCAAAGCACTGTTGAGGCCAAAATGTGTAAATGTGATGAACACTCCTACCCTTGTAATCCTACCAGCCAAACAAGGTTGTTCTGCCTAGCACCCTCCTAGCACCTGCTTTTAATTTCTTATGTCTCTTAATTCTGTAATTAGCTCATCATGTTATTTATTTTCAGCCATACTCTGTGCTCTTTTTCAGCCTTACTCTTTGGTCATTCTTTGAATTTTGAGCAGGATGATGATCAAAACTCTTCTTTTACTTTATGGAAGCACCAGAGCTTTTCATGTGAAACTGTAGTTTTTCTCTCTCCCTCCCCCCCCCCCCCCTTTTTTTTTTCTTTTCTGTAACCTCAGTCTTGGAAATAGCTGAATCCCTTGAGCAAAAGCTTCCCAAAAAAGATCCTGTTAGTCAGACAGCTAACATCAGGAATGTTTAGCCTGAATTGTTCAAAGTTATCCTGAAGCGGAGTATTACAATGGAAAATGTTAAGTAGCCTCTGCATAAATGCGGCTACTTGTGCTGCCATTAATAACCTTGGCCTTGTAGAGAATGTTCTTGTGCTAGCTAAATTAGATTAACCACTAAATTTTCTCCATCTTTAATGTCTATCAGATTTAAGACTTCTGGGCTTAAGCCTGCTGCCACTAAAGCTGATGGTAAAACTGTTGGATCCTATGTGAACATGGACTTTTCAGGAATTATGTCAGAATTTTGTTCTGTTGAAATCTGGGAGTATTAAGAATACAAGAATATAGACATTACAATGCAAAACTACAGTGAATAGCTTTCAGACCAGACTTAAGTGTGAACAAGAATGTGTATGGCATTTCAGTCAGTTTTAATGTTAGCTTGTAAAAATCTTCTAAGTACATTAAGAACATAGGAGTCCCCATGGCTTCTGGTAAAATTACATTTTTGATACTGTAGAAAAAAAAATTGTGTGATGAAGGGTTCAATTCCATTTTTCTGAATGCTTCATATATCTGAAGAATTACAGCTCTCGGGAGAGCATAATATAATATCTAAAGTCATGTCAGTATTTAATGTTTTATCATTGTAGTTCTGCTTGCAGCCTCTGCACCTTATTCCATCACCCTCAGACATGCTGTGGCGTTACTCATATTTAAATGGCTTTTACCACTCACTGGCAAGAAAGCCGTTCCAAGAATAGGGGCTGCATTGTTTGCTAAAAACCCTGATAATATAAGCTGCTGTCCTTTTCAACTGGTGATCGTTGCCTGGTGCCACAATTAAATAGCAGGTAAATGAGCAGCATCCCAGGGTCTCAGCGGGCATATTGCCACTCGGGCGTAGTAACATGTGCTGTACTCCTAAATACAGGTGAGACATTTCCAGATTTAAAATACTGAGCTATTTTGTGCTGTATTTTGTATATGCTAGGCAAATTTTTGTCCCCATGAAAGTCTGGAGTATCTTCAATGCTGTTTCATGTTGGTTTTGAGTTCCCAGAGTTTTTTTTCAGAGCTAAATCCTGCGGTGCCAGGGCACAGGCCAGAGCAGAGCTGGCTTTGGGAGCAAGTAGTTCAGTGGGATGAGTCTTTGCCTGAGGTAACTCACCTCGCTGGGCTGCTGTCATATCCCAGCTAGCTGGAGTATTTTTGCGCCGCTCTGCCATGCGTAGTATAGAACTCAGCCTTCAGCCTGAGATCCCTGCAGGCAAAATAGGCTGTGCCTGGGAGCTGAGCCGCTCTGCTCAGCCTGTGCTGAGGGAGTAGAGGGGGAGGTCAGAGGTTTCGGTACGTCTGGGGTGGGAAGTCTGTGCCTCCTTCTCCCCAATTTGAAAGTGAGGGTGATGGTGACTGAAGTCAAGAGTTTTACTGCCCATGCCTGGAGAGCAGGAGCCTATTCCCGGCAGAGGAGAGCTGATGTCCCAGGAAATGTGCAGGGACAGGAGTAACACCTAACCCAAAAAGACAGACCGTCCACACGCTCATATCCATCATACAGAGAATTCATAGCGAGTGCTTATACTTGACCACCCTGCAAAGTGATCAGATCAGCTGCAAATGAGCATCTCTCTTGGAGTGCTCTGCTGAGCTAAATGGGACAACCTCTCTGAAGCTTGTTCGTGGCTGATTTTAATAGCAGCAGTCTCATCTTGGTGTGCGGGGCTTTAATTGCGCACGTCCCATTAGTGCTAATGGAGTTACGCACCTGAAGTCCTGTGCATGGAGATGAGACTATAAATCTAGGGTTACAACCTCATTAAAGTTGTTTATTTCACGTGTTATAGCCCTTTTGCCACTAGGATACCTTAATTCATTACTTTATTTGTCCCTTTGAGTGAAGTCTCCCCATCTCAAGATCATAACTGCCTCTTCTGTGCTGTGCCCTGAGATGACTACTCATACCTTTCTCCATCTTTATTGCTCGGCATGGCAAAAAAAGCCAGGACCCATCTCCTGAGAGCTATTGGGAGACTGCTACAGAGAATTTTTTTTTTTTTTTTATCTTTTAGGCCTCACCAATTTCTGTATTGCTTTTCATTATGAGTGCTGGAAGGTGCTGCTAGGCTATGCTGTTTCTCAGCACAATTTACCATTGCTTTTGGAAATCCAGCTGTACTCAGCACTTCCCCACGGGCAGCGAGCGCGGGGGGTCGCGGGGTGCAGCGGCAGCCGGGCTCCCGCTGGAGAAGGTGCGTGTGCGTCGAGGAATGAGCTGCCGTGGCTCTTAAATATGAGCAGGGGAAAGAGTGAAGGTGGGAAAGCCAGGGGAGGACTGGGGCTGGCAGAACTGAAGAGAGCTCACTTTCCTAGAGAACAAGTGCCCACAACTGGTGGGATAAAAAGATGGGTTTCCCCAAGTGTCAAAAGCGGGCTCAGGTCAGGGTGATTATAAAAGAGGGTGGTTTGTGAAGGGATGGAGTGTGCTGACGGCAAGCAGCCTACGAGGGGCGCTGGGCAGAGGAGATGTCTGCTCCCGTCCCACGGGAGGGGAAACCTCTCACAAGTAAGCACCGCATCTCTTGTATCCGCATCTTATGGAGATCGATACCTTGGTCTTCTGCTGCCTTGTGGTCTTTTCAGCCCTGAATCCTGTTTGTCTCTGAAGGGCGATATACACAGGAATAAGAGGGCCTTTTCTAATCCATCACAAATAGCAGATGACAAGACAGAAAAAAAAAAAAAGAAAAAAAAAGATGTTTTATTCTAATGGCCTTTGTTTTGGTTTTGTTTTGTTTTTCAGCAAGGGTGATTTTGTCCATATTGGTCTTGAAGAGCCTTGCCATCTCCAAGCCAAGATTTCCTACAGCAGTTATCAGCCGAGCGCCCATCACAGGTTGTCTTAAAAAGACTGATTTACCAAAGACATGAAGCTAAGTCTGAACACTATAAAAAGGGTATAAGAAGGTTAAAGATCATTTGAGAATATTGGTCTTTTCTGGCATGGAAGGGTTGAAAAACCTGCTTTAGGCCCATGTTTCTAGATGTGGATTTTCACGAGCGTTGTGTTTTCGGCGGAGGGACACGGAGGTTAGAGGGAGGACTGGGAGGAGGCGGACGCCTGTGCTTTGGCCAGCCCGGTATGTCGGAGGGCAGCGGAGATGGGGGTGCAGGGGCCAGCTGGGAAACGGGTTATGTTTCAAAAGCACGGGTAGGAAGATGATCATTTAGAGGATAAGCAAAGGGTGGATCATTTCAGAAAGTCTTTTGGTGGGGGAGAGGAAAGGGGAGGAATGAGAAAGGCGCAGAGCTGTTTACTTGCCCTAGCAAATTAGCTGACTTTAAGAAATGCCCATATGTGAGGAAGACATTAAAGGCAGATACAAATGTGGATTTTCATACTGAGTGGGAAGAGTGCTGCATGGAGGAAGCTGAAAAATCATGAATGTGAACAGACTGGAGCCAGTTATGAGCAGTCCGCTGCAAGCAGTTGGACAATGTTGGTGACCTGGGAAGAAAAAGTAGAGGCAATAAATGGAAAAGAAATTGGTGGGATAGGAAACTTTTTCCCAAGTAATAGTTATTTAGTTCACAGATGACACTTTCTTTTGGAGAAAGCAGAGCCCAACCCCTTCACCAAGACCGCTGTGTTCATCGCATCCCCCGGCACCATCCCATGTTGTCCAGTGATTGCTGTCTCTGTTCATGTGTGCGAGTCTCTTTCTGAATAAAATTCAATGGCATTGCAGAGCTTCCACTTCACTTTTGCACTCGATTTTCAATATGCAACCCACTGAGTTAATTCACAAGGGTAGCTATGGTTTGAAGCACCTCACCTGGAGATGGATCCAGACGAAACAGGAGCAGGTATTGAATTCCATGTTGTACATTGAAATAATAACCAAAATGGAACTTTACCTTGTTCTTTCCATTCCCATTTTATTTTCTTATTCATTTAAGTGAGTAATTAAGATGCAGGTTGCCCCCCAGGTACCTGATTCACCTGAGGGTGCATGGTACCCTGGGCAACTGGACCCACAGAAGCCACCTTAGAGGTGTTTTAAATTAATCTAAAGACTTGGTTATTTGAAACAGCTCTGAGGTTTCAGGTGTACTGAATGTTTTTGTCTGCTCCACTGTGATAAAGGTATGCCTACCACTGACACATGTTCAAGCTATGGCATTTAGGGACACGGTTTATTGGGCGTGGTGGTGTTGGGTTGACGGTTGGACTGGATGATCTTAGCGTAATGATTCTATGATTCTACAATCACAAACTCAGGTAGTGTCCAGGCACAGCTCTCTCTTTCCCCGTCCATAACTGAGACCATCGCTTCTCAGCCATCCCTCACTGCCCCGCTGGCAAGGCAAGCAGCCAAGCCGGTCTTGCAGCATTCAATTTGTGCAAGCCGAGGGAGAGAGTGAGGACCCTTCAGTCGAGGACTCTTCAGTGAAACTGCTGGCTCTACCTCTTTTGTGATAATCACAGACATTTATCTATTAAAAGAAACAAATTCAGACACTGTCAGTTTGTACCAACTTTTTGTTCTTCCGCGCTGATCTGGTTTGTTGTTCTAGAGCTGTGCAGGTTTTTGTTGTTTTTAAGGGGTTTTTATTTTTGACCAAATCAGCACAAAGTAGTAGTGGCGGTAAAAATCAGGCCATTTTATTTTAACATCTGGCTTTGAGTCGTGTTTGACATTGGCAGGGAATAAATAAAGGCATTCTGTTGTTTCCCTGTGAAAGGAGATTTTTTTTTTCTGGGCATTTAGGTGTGTACAGTGCTCTGCAGAAAGTGCATCCCATAGTTGCTCACAAAACTTTCCTAATTGTGGGCTGGGTAGGATAAATGTTTAGCAATCAACTTGGCAGGGGAAGTGTTGCTTGGGAGCCACCACCCAGGGAGCACTCCACCACCTACTCCTCCACCAGATCCAGCAGTACCGGTACCACCGAGATCCTGGCTGCCGTGCCACCCGGGTTGCTGGTTGCTGGCCTGGGCAAGCCCTTTGATGAGGCCACACAAGCCGGCTTTCATCTAGAGGCTACCACCTGCAAAGGGCTCTTGTGTATCACTTGCCCACGGCGCGATTCATCTCAGCTGGCTTCTGCTGCCTGTGTTGGACCTGATCGTCTGGGTGCCTCTCGGTGCAGTGTGCGATGGTCAGGGGACCAGATGTCAGCACCTACTTTCGAATGAGATGTTTGTGCCTGAGCTCTGCTGCCTACAGAGGAGGCACAGGGTTACCTGCTCGGGTGTAGACAGACCTTCAGTCAAATGAATATAGCCTCTGGTACCTCCAACAAGATCACGCTAGAATTGAGAGTCCCACCTGGTTTGTCCTGGCTCACCCATATCTTCTGTATGTCCTTTACGTGTAGATGAGATCCATCTCCTTATTCCAGGCGTGTGCTACTCTGAATTTCCACCTGGAAAGGGGAACAGAGCAAGTCCGCAAGCGAGGAGTGTCCTCGCTGAGCTGTGCCACCCTCAGCTGCGTCTACCAGCAGGTGCTCTGCCTGTGCGCTCCTGCGTGCTCTGGAAATCGAGTCCCACTGATAATCAAGCTTTGAAATATGGTACGTGCCCATCCTAGGGAGAGAATTGTGTTGGTTACATGAAGTGTATCATGTTGCCAGCTTTGTCGATATTTTTGTATAGCTACAAATATTTTCTATCAAGTTTTATTAAGTGAGACCCACATACTTCTTCCAGCTGTGGCCGTGCGGTCTGTTCCTACATAGCTGTTCACCCCGCCCTTGCTCAGCAACACTTCACAGTCATGCTGTGGTGCAGATGAAGAATTTGGGTTTGAAGCTGGCAATCTGATTCCCATTAAAGCTGTATGGAAATTTGCCACACACCTGCCTAGGAAGCTGGAATAAATAATTCAGTGCTGCACAGTGATACCTAATGGCAAGCAGATAACTTGAATAACCTTGTTCTGCGTTAAGCTCCTCTGTGCTCTGTCCTTTCATGACAAGAGAAGGAAAAAACCCCAAGACAGACACGGGGAGGTTAAAAAGGGCTGTGGACTCTCTCTCTCTTGGAATGAGCTTTCAGCCCTTCCGAAAGGAAGGGACTGACATCTGGTCCAGCTGGGGAATGCAGCGACGAGTGCAAACTGTGAGACCCAGTAACACTCACTGGGGATAGTCGGCAGCAGCGAGAACGCGGCCGAGTTAATTGCTAGATGTTAATAGCCATACAAGGAAAAAAAAAAGAGTGTGCAAATCTTTGTGTCTGACTCCCGTTTTCAGAAATACCTTTGCACTTTAGGAGCAAGTGTCATAAGTAGAACTTAGACTCTTCATTGCATGGATCACTTCTGCAAGGAAGGCCACCTTCATTACATACATCTATTAACCATTAACTGTGGGAGCAACTCTTCTACAGGCATGACTGATTAGCCCTCACTTGGATGCAGCTACAGAAAGATATTTTGAAAGCTAGGCATGTGGGAGCTGTGGGCAGAAACTTCTAGGTTTAGGTCCTGTGCTGCTTAGCAAGTCAGTTGGTCATACTGGTTTCCTAGTGCTTTCTCACTTTCTTTGCTATCTACATGCCTGTGGACACCTGGTGATTCATATCTGGAGTTAGAGCAAGCGTCATCAGATCTAACTGCTGTTGTTTCTTTTTATATTTTATAGCTCTAAAAGGCTAGGCATCTTGCATGAGAGCTGAAGCCATCATGGTTTTCTTCTGGAGTTCACAAGCTAATCTATGAGAAAATAATCTTAACAAACACTGGTTTACATTTTAAAAAAATTGATTTACATAAAATATATTAGCTTTTTGTCTGCAACACCTTTTAATATCATTGTTTCTTGTTCTTGAAAGCAAAATAATCCCTGCCTCCAGGCTTTTGATGAGCTGTCAGTTACACTGGAGACAATATATCTAATTCAGCAAGAATGATGCACTAACTCCAACTCATGGTGCAGCCTGTTAAAAAAGATAATCTAATCTTGCCAAATCTATGAATAGATTAAGAATGTAGTAGCTTTAACAATTGAAGTTTGTGACTCTGGGCTCATGGGCTTCAACGACAGCTCTTTCCCTCCTGCCCTGTTGCCAAGCCTACAACTGCACCCAGCACACAGCAGATTGCTCCTGTTCATTACCACCAGAAGCTAAAACCGTATCAGCTGTGTGGAGACACCTGTTAATCCTCTGCAACCCTTTTACCTACAAACTTGCCATCGCAGGCCTGGTCTTGAGTGGGGGGGGGAAATAATCAGGTATGCCAACCCAAGCTGAGGAGGTGCCTGGCTGCAGACCTGGTTGTCCTACCCCGGTGGCGGTGGGCTCCCGCCCCTGGCCCCTTGCGGGGAGCAACCCCCTGGGAGGAAGAATAAACCCTAGCTGCAAACATAGCCGTGCTTTCAAAGCAAGAGGAGAATAGCTGTAGATGCAGATAGGGAGAAGATTTGCTGCACAGGAAGGGGTCATCCTCTTACGGTCGCTTCCCAGCACTGTAAACTCTCCGGGCCGATGTAAATAATGTCAGTGAATTAAACAGAAGTGGTTTCTACTATTTCGTAGTCATTATAATTATTTCCAAGCTGTATGGCAAAGAGATTTTTCCGTCATGTCTGTGCTCAGAGGGAAACTGTAGGTAGGTCTGCGTGCTCAATTTCAGCATTTAATCTTGGGACAAGTAGGTTAACAAGTAGTCTCTCAATGACATTACAGTATATTGTGTTTACGATGTCAAACTACGGCCATTCTGATTTTTTGACTTCTATAAAACACCCCATATACTCTACTAGGAAATAGTCACTTTCTTACATATGATGTGCCAGGTTGGTATAGTGAGACAGTTTTGGTACATTTCCAAAGAAACTAGACTTCTGGGATTTTTTATTTCATTCCGCCCAATGCAATCTGATCTACTGTGGGTCCCATGTGAAGTCAGTTTATGTACCTTTGGCCACACAACCCCACATGATTACTAGCTGACTTTCTTGGCTCTTAGAAAAACTGTCAGGCAATTTTTTGATGTTAGCCCCAAACAAGGAGAAACAGGGAGCTTGCTGGTCCTGGTTCTGCACACAAACGGTGGGGGAAAAAGCACATCTTTTCTTTAAATAAAGGGTCGTTTAAAAAAGAAAAAAATCCTTGAACTGCATTTTTCTTCTACCTGAGCAATTACAAGATGCTGATTTCTTTATTGGGGAGAAACAACATTCTCATACCCCTAATTGCAGACTGGAACAGATCTTGAAACAGAAAAATCTGCTTTACTGATAAAATCTGTCAATCAGCTAAACATGCATACCCAGTAACTCCTAGCAGGTCATGCTAACTGCTCACTGAAAAATTGTGGGGTCTGTAGTACTTCAAAATATTTTTAATATGTTATTATTTCTCAATCTTTATTTTCATTTGGTGATGTCAGGATGCCAAATTTCTAAATAATGGGGTACTTTCACCTTTTATTTAACTACTGGATGAGCAGCATCCCTCTGGTTGCAGCCTCCCAGCTATAGTTTAACTCCGTTGCGCTGGAGACGCCGGGGCATTTCTTGTGCCGCTGCCAGGCAGGGGCGGTGGCTGGGTGGACCCCGCAGAGGGCAGGTGAAGCAGCACCGCTGCCGAAGCGCTCACACTGCCCGTCAGGCAGCTCAGCACAGCGGGGTCCGGTCCTGCCCCCCACTAACGTTGCCGACCAGGGGGTTTGGCAGCAACGTGGGGAAGGGTTTTGAGGAAATTTGCCTCCAGATGCAGATTTTGCAGCTTGGACCTCCTTCTGTTGCCGGCCAGGGAAAATCCTGCTGGTAGTTTCTGGGTGATGGAGGGACAGTGGGGAGGACATGGCACGTTCCTGACTGCAGTGGGAGAAGGTGCAGGCTCTGCGAGCCGAAGTCACAGCTCTGTCCTATTTCACAAAAGCTAAATGAGCATTTCTCAATCTTTTAAAATCAAAGGACCAACAAGCCTTTTTGATCTGAGCACCAGCAGCCAGGGAGCGAATGGTGCCTGTGGGCAGGCACAGACATAAGCACCTGCCAACTGCGTGGGATGGCGTGTGTGTGTTTTGGTTTAGTTTCTTAATTATTTTTCTGCAATCAGTTCAAGGACCACCTTCTGGTGCCTTATGGATTGCAGGTTGCCCATGGGCCCCATGGAGCAACGCTGAGCTGGATGACTATTACTTACGAACTTAGGCTGCACTGGAGGAATTATAGATGAAGGATTTATGTGCTGTTACATATATTCCCTGAAATAATCACCTCTGCCTCAAGCATTTTGATATTGATAAGTGACTGAGGTAGACTCTGTGTTCCTATCTAGTCCTACATGCCTTGTTTTGCAATTATCCACCTTCACTGGATAGTTTCCTCGTATAAGCTTAAATTTAGCAATTATTTCTTTGCAATGATCTACGTTAATTCAGACATTACGTCCGAGGGTTTAATCTAGCGTGTGCATTTCAGATGAAACATTAGAAACCTTCCAGCATCTGTAATAATTTTTGTGTATTAAATGAAGGAATTTTTTAATTTAACATTAAAAAAATATGCTTAAATAATATGGGCCAGCTTCAAAGTGGCTGCAGGCAGGAAATTGGAAGGTGGATGCTCTCTTTTTAGCCCATGTGAACATAAAAATAAAGTTTCACGGAGCTGGACTTCAAGGCCAGGTCTGGTCTTGGTTTGCTGAGCTTGCTGCTTTGCAAGGAATGCGAGGTCCTTCCTGGGGACGGATGAAGCTCTGGCAGGAGACTGGCAAGCACGTCTGTGTGACTTTGCCCTGCAGAGAGCTGTGTGCTGCTGCTGCCCTGTACCCCCGTTAGCTGGGGTCCTGCTGGGGGGACGTTTGTTTCTGTTGCATCAAATCAGGGAGAGCCCGTGGACATTGCAGTCAGTAGGTGTTAGTTGGCAGTCGCCAGCTTAAACTGAAAATCCCACCTTCCCCCGAGGAGGAGTCGGCAGATGCGCTGGGGGTCTGGTAGGAGGATGCGTGGCCAGGGCAGAGAGAGGGAAGTGCTTGATTTACATCACTGCATTAACTGCTGTTAATTCCTGTGACCAAGGCCTCAAGCAGATGCTAAGAAAAAGCTGCTCTTTCTTCCCAAAGGCATCGTATACCTGTGTTTAATGCATAGCTTGTGGCTTCGGGCTGAGACCCGGCAGTCCTGTAGCAGTGGTGGGTTCCCACTCCCTGCATCCACCTCCACGTGGGGCAGTCCTCGGAGAAACAGAGGCTGCAGGTAGCCCAGGAAAGGTGGGCAATGATATGATAATGATAATGAAAAGGTAAATCAATTATTATGTATGAAAAGGATAATTAGTGAGCAGATTACCGCTTAGCAGCCGAGATTTTAATCTGTTTGGTCAGGCCAATTTTTTCAGGAGTTCCTGATCGACTGTAACACTTGATCTCTCGGGTACATGCATCTCGTTCTGTGGGTAACTGGCTGAAGTGATAAATCTGGCTACGCTGCAGTAGAGCTTAACCCCGCTTGTGAACAGCCACTGTAAAAACATTGGGGGCATGTGCTGCATTTTAAACATTGGTGTCGTGACCGTTTTTGTTGCTGTTTCAAAACACTGGAAGAGACAAGGCAACAGTATTATATAGTTCTCTGGCTCTCTTTTGCTTGTTCCTAATCTTAAAGTGATTTTTTTCAGTCATAAATAACATTCTTTTCATTTTCTTTTAATTTTGTCTGCCGCTTTGGATGTCAGATCTGGTTTATATACTCAGTGTACACACGCATTCCTTAAAATAGAGGGACCCTGCTATTTTGCCTCAGGCACTTTGCAGCCCATTCCTGGTTATAACAACAGCAAATCTACTCGAAGAGCAATATCCTTCTGCCCTGCCAAATACATGACTCGCAGCAGAGTTGGTGCAGTCAGCATTGGACCTCTGTGCTCTCCTCATAACCTGCCTGTCTCATAGCTAAGGAAAACTAAATCTTCCCTTACAGCTGAGCAGTTAGGATTTTTTTGGCCAAAGGAGAGGATGGGGAGGGGAAACCTCCTCACCTGCCCCGTAGGAATGTGGACTCTCCTGCAGTCACTTGGAAAAGTGATGGTGCGGCAATTTTCTTACGTGGCTCTTGGTGCTGATTATTTTCTTTAAGTGTCATTTCCTGTGAGTGCAGAAGAATCTCAGGTTTCATTTTGTATTAGAAAAAGGTAATTTTCTAAGCAATGCTTTAAGTTCATTGAAGAAAAGCTTGAGAGAAAAACTTCAAGGCTCAAAACCTGAAAGGTGAACAAGAAGAAACCCACAGGGTATTATTATTAAGACAAACAAACAAGCCAGCCAACCAACCCAACAAATAAAGGCTGTCTGGCCCGGTTTCTGATTGGGGCTGGCAGTGCTGTGCACATCTGTCTGTTGTACTGACGTTGTCAATTCTCCCTGTGTTCCTCCTCCTCCTCCTCCCCCTTGTCTTCTAATTTTGTGAATGATGTTTTTATAAATGCTTCGTCTTGGATGTGTTTGGTGTTGTTGGGAGACATCAAGAGAAATGCCATTATCTGATCCTCTGCGGGCTTGGTTGTGTTTTTCCATGCACGTTTCTTGCTTGCCGGCCATGCTGCGTGCCTCCCTGATTGCCTCTGTTCTGGGTCAACGGGTGTCAGCAGCTTGGGAGGGTGCCAGGTCCTCATAAGGCTGATCTGCTTGGTCAGGACACTTACAAATATGCCTCACATCGACCTAATTGTCCTCTGCCCCTTCAGACCTCCCAGGATGTCCCCTCCCCTGCTTTTTGACTTTCCCTCCATCATGTTCCGTACCACGCCTGTCTCTTTCACTGTTAGAAGAGCTCAAGACTGAGGTGGAAATGGAGATACCTTGGTTTTATTAAGAGGATCTGGTGTTGTTATTTACTTTCCCCATGGTTCTTATACTAATGGCCATCGCAGCTCATGTTTTATTTCAGTCTGACGTTTGACAATTCATTTAAGAATAATAGACCCTTAATTTCAAACTTTGCCTGAAAATATCCACAAGGCTTATGTTAGGAGCTGCCAAAACCAGTAGCCCCATAGAGGGGAGGCTGCTGCAGCTCCACGTCCCCTGGCCCAGCCAGCAGCGACACTGAGCACGTGTTCCCAGTAGGCACATGAGTGCACACACGTACCTATATGCACAGCCTAAAAGTAACACAAAGTAAAGCAGATAGAAATATGCAAACACAGATAGCACAAACAACCTAATCTCATCCACTTCTCTGGCTCAGCAGGATGGAGGTCCAGTAGTAGGAATATATAGATGTATATATCTACAAGGTGGATCCCTCCAGCAGCTGGGCTTAGACTGCACATGTGAGGTCCCAAGGCCACAGGCCCATTCAGTTGCTGCACTCAGGCCCCCTTGCACACACATGCACACAGAAGAGAGACCCCCACACCCAAAAAAGAGTTAGAAAATGAGATTATTAAGAAGATAGGACAGACTGTAGCATGGCCAGACAAATATATTGACCAGACACCTTTTTATGTGCAGCTGGCCCCTTTGATGCCCTTTTCCCTCTATTTTCCCACATCTGTTCCTCCCCAAACCACATCAGTCCTCCCTTTTCCAGCCTTTGGTTCCTCCCTTAAACATCCTATAATAAGTCTTGCACAATCCCAGCATGCTCTTCCCCTGCATCCCATAATGAGCCCTGTCCCCCAGGGCAGGGACCTCCCCGTCTGCGCAGTGCCCCAGAGAGCTGCCCCCACGGACTCATGGTGCTGGGTCACACCCAGCCCATGGGGCTGATGCTCTCCTGGCGCAGCCCTGGGGTGGCTGGGACAGGGATTCGTGTCTCTGACTGGGGCTTCCCCGGTGCTCTGTGCTCTTCTGTGTGGGTGGGGGTGAGCCTTTCATCATATAACTTAACAGGTTATTTCTGGAACACGAAATTGTCCAGAAACACTAGAGATTACCCCTAGGTCAGCCACGACTTAGGCATGTTCAGAAATGTCTGAGTGACTTAGCAGCCTCATGTCCTTCCTTGATACTTAGGAACATAAAACTCATCAAAAAATGGTTGCTGTTCATGGTCCCAGGTTGCTTCCAAACAGCGGGCTGAGGCTTTCCTCTGCAATATTTACTCCTGTTTTGACTAGTATTGCACAAGCCATAGATTTTGTACTATGAAAACCGCTCCCAACATAGCAATTTATGGTGAAACTGCAGCACATATTTTAGAAAGATAGAGACTTTGAGTCAGGACTGGATAAATAATGGATGCATCACACCATTTAGCAACTTGTTCCGATAGTGACTTTGTTCTAACAGACAGTGATTTGTCAAAATCCACTGTCTAAAACCTAATTGAAATGGGTTGTGCTGATTGACAGAGCTGTAGTCAACAACATTCAACGTAGAAATAAGCAGGATATTTTCTTCCCTGTGTGCTTGTTAGATTAAAGAGCTCTCAAGGATCAGAAGACGTGTCTCTATCTAAGGAACAGAGGCATCTGTGAATGGTAGGGGTGTAATTTCCTACCCACCTCCAATTACACTCTCTTGTGATCCATCTGTCTGGGAAGCTATCAGGTATTGTGTTTTATAATTACTGCTTGTTAAAAATATCATCTTTGTTGGAAGTTTAGAAAAGGAAATCTCAAAAGACCCTCAAAAAATGAAAGCAAAGCTACTTTTAGAAAAAAACTTTTAATGAGAAATAGATTAAAAATGGGAACACTTTACACAAAGATTTGAATTGAAAAAAACCCAAACAACCCATGTAGAGCATTTCAATGATAAAAGAAATGTACGTACTTATGAAAATGTTTTCTGTCAAGAAAGTGCATTAAAATGTTTAGATGAAGATGTCTCAGTATAATTGTAGGATTGCATCGAGAGGTGTCCTTTGCCTGTTCAGGTGCAACACTGAACTCCGAGTTTGATCTTCAAGGTAACGGTTGTGCTCAACTCCCTTCATCTGGGAGCAAAGTGGTACATCTGATTGACAGGAAAGATGGATGTATTTGCTAATGGGATCTGGGTCTCCTTAAATAAGTGTCTGATTTCCCCACAGAGCTGAATTCAGGCAGGAAGAGCAGGCGCCTCACAGCCCCAGTTTTCCTTCCGGCTAGGTGAGAGGGGACATTGCTAGCGCCCTTCCAACCTACATACCTGGATTTCCTTCCCACAGAAAGAAAAGGTTGTGGCTGAGTTACACATCTGGACCTAGGACCTGGAAGCTCCTACTAGGCCCCTGTTATAGATATAGCCAGGACTCACACTCTGAAAGTCTCTGAAGGCATTTCATTTCCATAATGAATATATAAGGAATTAGGAGAACCATTGCATTAAGCATTAGAGGAACCTTAATTAAGTGGATTTGATCCCACCTGGACCAATCTTCACCTCAGTGCCACTGTGAACTGTTTAAGCAAGAAAGAGCATTATCAGGTAGTAGGGACTGAAAACTCATGCATAATCCTAGTGATTGCGATGGCACAACTCAGTATATACGCTGATTTAACAACAGAATTTGGCCTCTATTTATTGATGAAATTATGGCATTTTGATACATATCCCATTCCTTATCTTTGATCTGACATCACCATTTGCTTCTATGGAAAACTAGATGTCCCCAGCCCAGATGAACCATGTGTTTGAGAAAACTGATTCAGTTGATATTGTCTACTCTTTCCAGCTTATTCCTAGTTGCTTCCTGCTTTCCTTTCTTGGTTTCTAGTCACCCAGATTAAGAATTAGTCATCTAGAGTTGCAGAATTACAACATTTGCTTGTGTGCCCTCTGTTACAGGAGCTGACCCATCTATACCAATAACAGCCTGAGAAACCACCTAAATCCTGCTGGACTCGCCCCTTCCTGCAGTGGTACATGCCAAGGGTGTTCATTGGGGCAGGAAAGCTCACTCCTCATGTCCAGGCATAGACAGACAGACTGGAAGATGCTGGGCTGACCTACACTGCAGCGATACAGGGTCTTGGATTTATGTAACCAAAACTGGGAGCCAAGAAACATGGTCTGTGGTTCATGAACATGGACTAACTGTTATTTGGGAACTAAGGCCATAAGCCCCGATGTTGCATACCTTCGGCATGGCACCTTCAATGAAGCCATACCAATTTCTGTGGGCTGACTGTGTAGCTTAGTAACTGCATGGCTATTCCTTCCTCTGCAGATGGTCAACATGGGAGGGAGAAAGTGGGGTGGATTCTCAGACTGCAGTTCAAATTGACTAGTCAGCATTAGGGAGAAAAACCCTAATAGGCCGGGAAAGAGTTAAAGACCGGAATTCCACTTTGGACATCGAGGGGAATCATGACTTTTACTACATCCCTCTGCCTAGCAAGTATAGTAACAAACTGGGTGGATGAGGATCTCTCTCTGTTTGTAGAGACTGAAAATTATGGTATTTGCACAGCAATAAACTGCTGTGGGAATAAAAACAGCTCTCAGATGTTTACTGCTGGCAAACAGGGGGATCCTGAAAAAAAGGATCACGTAAGGATTTATGTTTTGTGGTGGAGACACTGACAGTAAAATATATTTTTTAAAAAACCGGTATTCTTACCTGATACCATGGGCAGGCTCTGCTTCTTCATGGTTTCACCCCACTGGACTGTATTTCACACTCTCTGCAGAGGCAGTACGCGTTCTTTGCAGAATGAGAGCGTGACAACTTCTCTCTCATCCTCTGCCCTGGAGTCTTGTTAAAAGGATGAAGAATAAGTGCATCTGGAAAGGGACTGGCTAAATTACCCAGGAGCCAAAGAGTTAGATGTGTGTGGGGGGGTTAAAGTACAGTTTGTGGGTTACTCTGCTATCTCATGGAGTTACGATGGGGTAACCAGAAGGGTACTCTACTTTTAGTCACCATTCAGGTGTGCCCCTGGGGATCCCTGTGCACTGAATGGACTGTTTTTCCTAAGAAAAGTCTATAATTAAAATACTCCTTAAGCTCTCCTGTATGTACCTTGAGTCCCTGGGGAACCCCCAGAGGCAAGTGCCTGGCTGTAAAACTCCTGGGATTTCCTCCACTGGGCCACGCGCACGTATTTCTTCCAGGGCCATATGTGGTTTTTCCAGTAAAAAGTGGTCTGAGCCGGGGCTGTCAGGGGGATGGGATGAGGGGGACAGGCACACTGCCTTGCGGGGACACGGGGCACAGCATGGCCCATAGCCACTGAGTCTTTGGCGGTCAGGGTGCCCGAGGAGGGGCTGCAAGACCTCCCTGTGTCAGCGACTGGAGGCAGAGGGGGAATTTCTGCGTCCAGAAGGGAGCCAGCTTTGCATAAGGAAATAATCTCGTACGACAGTGTGATGAATTTGTGTGCATGTATATCCCCGCTTGCTGCTGGAGGCAGTCCAAGCTACGTGTCTCTGTGCCATAGGCCCTCCGCGGCTCAGAGCAAACAGAGGATCCCTTTCAGCCTACGTGGTGGGGAACCGTCCTCCTGGCACGAGGCATTCCTGGGTCATGGGTCGTTTCCTAAGCTGGCCATTTTGGCTTAGCAATGCTCAGGAAAGAGTCTTTGATTTTCACTGTTTTATACCAGCAAAAGGTCTGGAGAAGTCATGGTTGATTTTGTGCTCTTCTGCTTAATTAATTTAATTTGGTAACGGCAGAGCTTTATTGGCGAAAGCCCTCTTTTTCTGGTGTAACACAGAGAACCTGCCTGCGCTGCTCTCCCCCAGCAAGCCCCCTCCTATGCAGGTAAGACCTGATGTGAAGGCGTGCTCAGGATCTGGCCGGTGCTCTCCACTCTTGCATGGAGGGCTCTGGCAGAAAATATCCATCTGCTTCAGCCCAGGAACTGGCCGCAACAAGAAGCAGGTCGTGGAGCATGCGGGTGACTGTGCCGGCGGCCGTTCGCAGCAGGGGTGAAGCCGTCTGCCCCGAGCGGGCAGCGGGAGGAGAGCGGCTCCCTGCCAGCGGAGCCGGCGCGGGGCGGTGGGGCGGACTGAGCGATCTCTGTTCCCCCACGCCGCGGCCACCCCGGCCTCCCTCTTTCCCAGTAGTTACGTCAGAGCCTGTGCACTTCGCCAGTAGGTTTGATACGACTGACTAAAAGCACCATTTTCCTGGTAAAACAAACACAGACTCCTTTTTAAAAACACCTTTTGATACTTTATGAGCAGGGCTGGTATATGTAACCTATCAAGACCAACATATGGCTTATTATGACATTTAGCTGATTAAAATAGTCTAGACATAAACTTGAGATTTCAGAAATGTTTAAGCTAAGTCCGAAATACATTTTAATGTACAGTAGATGTATACTGCAATTTGGGCCACCTGTGTCCCTGTAGGAATTATGGAGCAGGAAGTACTTTTGACTCAAGAAGTGTGTCTGAAAATTGAGGCTGTAAATTAACAACAGCTTGTCTATTAGATTATTTCACCCATAAAGGAGTCTGTATATTTCTAAATGCCTCGTGATTTTCAATACCTTGCTGTTGTTACTTTTATTAAAGAAGGAGGTTGGCAACAGTCTGGGCTTCTAGGTCAAGGCACATTTTTAGAAAATCGTGGAATAAATAGCAGCAGCCAGCCAGACGGTGGTGAAGCATACCTGTGGCCGCAAGAGGAGGAAACCCCAGTTAGTGGGAATGGTGGTGCCGGTGTCCCCTGGCATCCAGGAGACTCAGCCTGGCTCGTTGCAGACGACGGGTCTCCTCCTTGTTAGCCATTTCAAAGCTGAAGGCAGGGCGCTGTATGCACACCACCATTAGCCGTCCCTGCGAAAGGCCGCATAAATTACCTCTTTGTCAGCTTCTCGGTCGCGCTGTATAACTTCACGTCATCATCTTACTTGTCTGCCTTTCTTCTTTATTTTTGCTCCCTTCCAAGAGTTTGGGCTATTTACGGTTGTTCAGCTGTCTCTGGAAAGGCCAGAATGGGAAACTAAGAAAAAAAAAAAAAAGAGTCCTGCCACACGATCTGTCCCAAGCTTCCCTGGAGTAGCTCTCAAAGAGGGGGAGCAATGAATCCTGAAGGCTGTGGAGAGGGGCCATCTCTGCAGACTTCTAGCAAGAGGCACGACAGTAAGGCTGAACAGGGGTAAGAGCATTGGCAGCAGGGGAACAGGGCTGGGGCAGGGGGAGAAATACCTACAGGAAAATTTCCATGAAGAGGAAGTCATTGGACAGAAAATGCATCCTAGCGCCCATAAATTGCTATATAATTCCCATTTTGCTGAGCAGTTCTGCCACATAAGTTAGGCCTAATGACTTGCACAGAGCATGAGAGTGGCCTACATGGGGGTGATTATTTTGGCAAAGAAAGAGCTGTGTTATGTTCAGTCTGGTCATTATGGAGAGGGCTAGATACATTACCCCTCCGTGGCTCATCCTCAGGAGAGGTCTGTACCTCCTGCATGGACACCCCCCTCCCACTGAACGGAATAACTTGTTAGCCAAGGTACAGGATCCTGTTACACGGACAAAAGTCTGGCCCAAAGAAAAATGAAACCACGGGTGACAACTCACAGAAACTCTTGGCTGACTTGGAGAGCAGAGGGCTGTGGTTTGGTAGCTAGTGCTCCCATGGTCTTGCAACACCCCATCTGCAAGGTGGGTTGGTAGGCAACTGGCAGATGAAGGTGGTGGAGGATGTGTCCTTGCTCTGGATCTGGGCTAAGATACAAGTGTCACTTGTCCAGCCAATGCTAGCTGACGGTGGAAGGGTCTTGTTCTTCCTGCAGAGAGGTCTCACTGTTGCATTAGAGCTAGTGGCAAGAGTTCAGGCTGCCTGCAGCATGGACACCCTGTCTAGCAGCCCTTCTGATATGTGCAAGAGCACGCTGGGTGCAGAGCCCAGACTATCTGGGGGGTTCCAGACAGAAACCTACTGCAAGCTGAGTCAGCGCAAACACACATGCACAAAACCGGAAAGTTCTCTGAATCTCCCCTTCTCTTCCCTGGTTTCTCCCTTTCGCAATCCCATTGCCTTGTTGGCTTGGCGTTGCCCCCATCCCTGCTCTTCCAGGCTTGGTCCATCTGGCACTTTGGTTGCTAAATCACTGGTGGCCAGGCTTGCCAGGACGCCTGGCTCCAGCTGACCGCCCGAAGGCTTCTCGCTTGCCTTTTAATCCATGAATGAAAGCGAGCCAGGCAGAGGGGAATATTCTGGCTTTGCCGCAGGGTGCTTGGAGTGACTGTGTCAAGCCCATAATGTAGTTTCTTCTTTGCACGTGCAGAGTTGGGTCAAAGGGGCCGGCGAGGGCTGCAGCCAGAGCCTGCTTGCACCACGGTCCCGGCGGGGAGCGGGCAGCGAGGCGGGGCCGCCGGGTGGGTAAAGGACCCCCGTGCCAGTGGGTCAGGCTGGGGAGTGGGGCTGCGGCAGTGCCGGGGGAGAGGGAGCAGTCGTCACTCTGGATCAGCTTCTTCCGTCCCAGAACACAGCATATTAAAGCAATTAAGAAAAGCTCTGCTCAACGCAGGGATTTTGAGGGGAAATATGAATGTAAGGATACAGCATTCCTCGATCAGAGGGGAGAAATAGCAGAGGGTAAATTAAACACAGCTGGAAAGAGCATAAGAAATAGATTAATTCCACGAGAATTTTTTTTTCTTTCCGTTCTTTACAAATTATAGGAGCTAGGAAAACTAGCACTTCTTAATTCCACTTAGTATGCAACCCTTTAATCCTCTTGCCTGTCAGCCAGCATGCACTGAATTCAAGTGCAAGCCATTCATCCCACAAACCCTTAACTGGGGACACCTCTGTTCTGCCCCACACCCCCAGCACATATCCTTCTCACCTCCCCTTGTGCTGCTGTGAGAACAGATACTGTGGACAGGGAAACACTGGAAAATGTACCGGGAAATGATATTCGCTGGTATGTTGTGATACTGGTTCAAAGCAATGAAGAGTTCTTGTTTGCAACAGCAACTCGGGTTTTCCTCCCAATATGCTTGTCGGAGTGGGGATAATCCCTTGGTTCTGAGCACCTGACCCAATGGTGTAGTGGTCCGTGGCACAACGAGGTCTTGGTCCATGGCTCAGGTGTTTAGTTAAATGCAATATATATGGTAAATAATAGCAGGATTTGTGGACTGGGGCTCACAAGCTGCTTTTGCTGTGGCAAGTGCTTAGCTCCTCTTGGTTTTGGGCACCTTATGGTGAGGTTGGGCAGGACCTGTGAAATCCTGAGCTTCGTCTGAGCACTCCTGAGTTATGGGGAAGAGAGAAATCAGAGCAAACAGGAAAAACATAATTGTATTGGTGCCAGTATTGCTGTACATTGCTCTCACTCCTGCTGGATCCTAAGTAAAGAGGCCAGGGAAGCCCATCTGACCAATTGCTTCAGGACAGAGATCAGCTTCACGTTAGGGCCTGGAGTATATGCTGAGAGGGTAGCGGAGTCCAGGGATCTGAGCCCAGAGATGTCAGGGGGAGGGAGCTGGTGCTCTGAGCTGCCCAAAGCTGCAGGAGTATGAAGCAACGCTCCCCCGCCCTCTGCACGTGGGTGCAGGCTGCTGCGGAGCCCCGCAGCCCGGGGCGCTCCCCGCACCAGGATGCACTGGCCTCCCCGGCTCAGCTGGCCACTGGCCCCCATCCTACCCCTCCATCCCTCTGTCTTCTGGGGCTTTGCCTTTCCCGGGAAAGTCTGGCCTCAGGTTTGGGGCTGGGCTGTTGCATACTGCCCCACCACCGAAGGGTTTGGGAGGGCTCAGCCCCACAACTCTGCCTGTGGCATCCTCCCAGGGACGGCTGGGCTGCAGCAGCTTTTGCTTGAAAAAGATGGAAGACAAAAGAGTCAGGAAGAGGATACTGCTGGGTGCTTATTGTGGACACTGCAAAAGCAGGAAAGTGTTTGACAGAACAGATGAAGCCTGTTTCCATAACGTACAAATTGGTACATTAACCAGTGCTGGACAAGAAATGCAAGTTATGGCTGGCACTCGGCTCTTACCTCATATAGCTGCCGGGTAAAAGCATAAAGGATAGCCTTGACTTTGAATCTCTTGGCTTCTCTTAACTTGTATTGCAGCCATAATATTAAGTAAATACATGTTTTCTTCTGGGAAGACTTTTTCTTTTTTTTCTTTGGCAATGACAGTTTTTGTTGTTTTTTATTTAATAAAATAACATATGGTCATAAATTGCGTATCATTTACCTCAACTACATGGATGACTTTGTTGGAGCTTGTCCAGTCTTCCGTTAAAGATATATTTAAGCAGGTTTAAAATACAGTATGTATTTAAAATGAGGTGAATAATCCTTGAGGTATTTTGAAAACGGTGTTTAAGAAAAGTCTGTTCACAGTATATTTTGGTATCTTCCCCCCCACCCCACAGCTAAGTATAATGTCTTCAGTGATGCACTCAGGCTACCATAAATGTTAAACTCAGCAGGTACATACAGAGTCCCATGCAAGAGCACAGTATGGATAAAGTACCCCCTGGGAGGCCTGGGAGCCATGGCGGCATTTCCCAGTGTTCCCAGGCACCTCCTGGGCTCTGCTGGGTTTCTGGAGCAGCACCCTTTGAGCTGTGCCAGGGGGATGCATCCAGGCACCCTCATGCTCTCCATGCTGCCCTCTTCATACGTGCCTCTCCCTCTCCGTGTCCTCTGCCCTGGCCTTCCCGTTGCTCTCCTCCCTTCCCTTCAGGGCCAATGCCTGGAGAGGGCCAGAGTCATTGCACCGTTCCCAAGCCAGCTGGCAAGCTGTTTTACACAGATGATATTTCCTAGCAGAAGGGCTCTGATGCCTTAGTGGGTTTTTTTTTCTTTGTATCAGCTGAGCAGTATAAAGAAGCCTTAAAGTAGGAGAACAATTGAGACTACACTTCTGGAGTGAATGGATATAAATGTGTTGTATTGCAGTACGCATGCCGTAGATGCAACTGCTGAATTTTGGCACATTAGCCTCTGTCTCTCACACTTCCCCAAAGACGCCGATTTTGTTGCTTCCTGCTCAGTATGGCGGGTGCCCCAGAAACCATCCAGAGCAATCAGAGGAAGATTTTGCAAGACTGGCGGGAAGTTTAAGGGATGTTCAAAGCATGCATTATAGACTTCAAACAAAGCTGTGCAGATAATTTAGGCTGCAGGACTGTAATTAGATAGAGGAAAATGTATGCTGTGATAAACCCAGCTGCTGCTCTCATAGCATGTGATTGATACAGTGGGCACAAGGCCAGGACCAGAAAAGGTCATAGCTGTGGTTAAAATGCCGCATTCTAAAATGTATCAGATCTGATGTGCTTCTTCAGGATGATGAAATGCTGGTTCAGATTCTCCTCTCACCTCATTTGAGGAGGCCAGGGAAGATCTGTCCCAAATAGGTTGCTTGCTCCCCTTGCAAAACCTAGTCAGAGACTTTTCAAGACTGTGGCTGACTACAAGCTGTGCGAAATACGGGTAAGCAGAAGAGGTCCTGATGAGACGACCCATTTGCACCAGCATAAATTCTGCATTTTTTATCCGAAAGAACCTTCTGTGGTGGCTAATATTATTGCATGGATCTTGATCAACGGCACTTCTAAAGCTTGGATCTTGCAACTCCTTCATGACCTTTGTGATATAACAAGGAGACCTCCAAAAATATGGGGTATGTCCAATAATTAAGACATTGTATAATCTACACTTTTGTCAAGAACAGGCGAAAACTCCATCCCTGGCAGGATTTTGGTGTAAAATAAATGTAAGTGTCACAATGAGATCACTGAGAGACATTCAGTTTGAAGATCTTTTTTCTCCAGTCAGACTTACAATTGTTGCCAGGTTGCAGTAAAATAGATTAAAAAGAAAAGCTTGACATTTAGCATCAGAACTGAAAATGAAGCAGTCGTGCTCTCGTCTTATCTCTGACATAGGCTTGCCTTGGCAAACTTGACATGTCATCTAGTGTGTCTTAGTTTTGCCATGTGTAAAATGGTGATATCTATTCTGAAGGAGCATGGGGGATGCATGCTTAGCAGCTGATAAATGTAAAATTTATATTTGGAAATAATACACATTTAATTGTATAAAAATTCAGTGATAAATCAGTGAATTAAAAAATCTGATTGCTAGGAAGGCAGGGGCTGAGTGAGACCTGCAGGCCTGTAGGTCAGTGATGAAATGTGATGGTAGGACTTTATTTCTGGTTTTAAACTTTTTTTTCTTTCTCTTCTCTCATACTCTCATTTTTTTTTAAAAAACTAAATTATATCTTAGGGTTTTGAAATAACATCAAAGGCATAGCTGGAATGCTTATAAATAGCTGTATCTTTTCTTGAAGGTGTGGTGTCCAAGTTTATTTCAGGTTTTGAGGGAAGTGCTACAGGGCTGTGGATGCTGCATGGGCCTGGCTCCCTGGCAAGGCCTGTATTTACCCTCCTTGCTCGCTCACATGGCCAGACCCTGCTCCTCCATGGCCACCCCACTTGTTGTTTCACCCCGCTGGTAGCCTGTGCTACCCACCCTGGGGGGTGCCGATGTACATGCTGGCTTGTCCCAGTGCCTCCCACCTTTGCCATCCGCCATTTGCCTCCCCAAACCCTCCTCTCCTTCCTCTCCTCACTCGCTGCTCCTGTTGGGCCCTCCCTTTCTCCTGGCTTTAGACACATGGGCAGAGCACAGTTCCCTCCCACGTCTCCTTAGGAAAGACCTAATAACGTGTCCCCTCCCTCTCTGGGGGTCTGAAGGCTCCATAACCACATGCCCGAGCACCGCCGGCGGCGGGGCTGCCGCCTCCATGGCTGGCACACCGCCTCTGTGCCGCACGCGAGCTCGCGGTGAGCTGCGAGCAGAGGGGAGATGTGTCAGACAGCGGGGCAAAGCCTCTCCTTTGAAGAAAAGCACTGGAGAGCCGTGGATGTCGATCTGCAGAAGGGCCTCGGACCCTCCCCGCAGCCTGGGGGAAGGCGGCTCCCTGGGGACGGATCAAGAAGAGCCGTGGGATGGCATCTCGCGGCCCGGCGGCACAGGGGCCGGGCTGCTGGGAGTGAAACCCAGCACTTCTTGGCTCAGAGTTCACGGAATGAACTGTAACCACCAGCCTATAAATGAGAACATCCAAACAAACAAACAGAAACAAGACCAAACGCAAAAAGAAAAAAAAAAAAAGAAAAAAAAGAGATCCAGGATGGTGCTGCTTTGACTCTGGGCCCTGTCGTCTTCTAGGACTGATGAAGCGACTGGGTGGTTCTTCAGATTCCTGTGGTCTGAACACACACCCTAGTCATCACTGAGATGAGCTCGGAAAAAAACAGTAATGAAAGAGGGCTCTGATTTATTTCCTGATAAAATAACCTTTGCTCTCAAAGGCTAACATTTCAGCTCTAGCTTGCAGAGAATGATCTTTTATTTCCATCCATCAAAGCCTACATCCTGCTGGATATCCAGAGAGTGTTCTTCACACACAGCCATGTGTTGGCCAACGAAGGAAAATTACTACCTATAATTTTTTTTTCTCTGAGGGAGGAGAAAAAGGAGGGGGGCTGAAGTCTGTATTAAAGACTGGAATAATTACTATCCATTGCAACCCTGAGACTAAAGTATGAGGAAAATTGCTTAAAAGTACTGTGTGAGCCAAAGTTTTTCTTTGCAGTGTAAATAATCTCTGCGTTTTTTGCGGCATTTGATCTGAATCATCATCCAAATAATTCTTGTTTATTTTCACCCAGGTAGACATCTTGAATGAGTATTCAGGGGCTTTCTGCTCTGCCACTGTGTTAGATCTATACCAGTACATCACGTTTTTGTCCATTACAGGTGTCATTTTGGCGTGAGGTAAGAGCCTGCAATCTTGACTGAGACCAACAAGAGTAAAAGTTAAGGTTTCCAATTCACATGGACAATTTCACACCACATTGTGTTGCAGATGGCTACAGGGAACAGTCAGCATAAGTAAGTTAAAAGCAAGGCAGATATTTATTTGCAATCAAAACATTAGCTGAGTTTGATACATAAAGAGCCAGAGGCACCTGCTCTGTAGAGGAACTGGTTGAAATAATGTGTTGTTTTCCGTAAAAGAGAGCCTGATTCAGCTTGTTTTTCCAAAGGTATAACTATTTTTATGTCAGTGGACTGTACTTGGGTAGGACAGAGTGAAGAGTCTTGCAGTGTTCATATGATTACCATAACTAGCAGTGCTGAGCAGCAAGCCCCGATGCACGATGGATCGGGGTTCATGAGGCCGAACCCTCGGTACTCCCTATGTGTGAGAGAACTGTCTGGGAGTGCTGGCTCAGATGCTAGCCCAGCATAACGCCAGGGTTTTCCCTGGGTTGTGATAATGGATTTGTGGAGGGTTTGGAGCTCTCTGAGAAGGCACATCTCACAAAGTTCTGGGTCGTCAGCCCCAAGTCTTTGGTGACTTGGAAGTCTCTCTGCCATGCGGGTTTGCTGGTGTTTACAAAGAGGCAATGTTGTAGGAAGAAGCTTGTGTGGGTGTAGAAAGCAGCAAGGGACTGTTTTTCTGTGAAGATGGATAGAGGATGTCCGTGGGTACATGCACTGTATGCCATCCAGTGTGTGGGAACAAATGTTTTTACAGAGATCAGCACGCAGAAGTGAAAGGCAGGAGGAGTGCAGAGGCCATGACCCAAAGTCTGTGCAAGTCAGCAGGGACTTTTTGCTAGGAGCTGAGTTCTGCTTTTTCCTGGGAGGGCTCTTGCTATCACAAGCTCACAGAGGAGGTTGAGAAAGGATGGGATGAGGGGGAGAGAAAAGACCTTTGTGCAGATGAATGGAGTGATGCTGCTGTAGGTCATGAGTAGGGGCTGACCCCCACCACTGCAGAAAGTGCAAACTTATTTCCTTTGAGCTAAGAAGAGTAGCATTTCATAGTGGGCAAGTATTAAAGAGGTGCTTCCCATGAGGACCAGCCACTACAAAGAGAGGTGAGCAGAGTTACCTTGCAAATGGTGCTACAGGACTAACGGTCAGCCTTGTGTGTGGGTGCCTCCAGCAACAGTTAATGGGAGTTTTAAGGGCTGAATATCCTCATTGCAGTCAGTTAAGGTTTTGATAAGACAAGTTAATGTTGGTTTTATTATGAGACAATATAATAACGGAATGGGCCATCCAGCCATTAGCGTATCTATCTTGGCTATAGGGAAACATTCATGGCCCCAAACAGGAGCTGGAAAAAAATTGCAGAACAGCAGTAAAGAGCCTTAATTCCCTTATTTTCAAGTTCTGGTGTTAAGGACCTACAGGATTATTCCCCAATTTTCAGCTAACCAGTCCTCCCAGCTCTTGCTGTAAGCAGTTTTCACATAGCCTGACTTTTCCTCTAAGTGTACCCTTCATCCACAAGGACGCCATAAAAAGTATTAGGCAAAGATTAAACATTATAAGCATATAACCAGCTCATAAAATGAGTTTTAAATGCTAAGCATGAAAGGGTGAACTTGCCTAAGGGAGCTGCTCGGAGCTCCATTGGCTTCAGGGAAACTTGTTCCTCCAGAGACGTATTTATCACTATAGTTTATTTGTATTACAAGAGGCACCACTGGAAACTGGGGACTTCACTGTGTGAAGTGCAGCTCAGAGATACAGTAGGAATCAATTTCCCGCAAATATTTTATATCAAAACTGGTAGGAGAGGCCTAGGCCAATAATAAGGGAAGGTTTTCTATCCCCATTTCATGGCTGGGAAACTGAGGATCTGCAGGATGAAGGGCTTCACCCAGTGCATGGTGGTGGTCATGTAAAAGCAAAGGAGCTCAGCCCAACCCTACAGCATGTCCCATTCCAGATCCTCAGCAGGATCAGTTCCCGACCTGTCCTTGCAGGTGATCAGTACAAGGCCTGAGCCCTCTGCACCGTTCCTACCTCATGCCTTCCTATAACAGACCCCTTTTATGATCAAGATTAAATGGGGACAAGGTAAAGTAAAGCTCCTGTACTATATTCTCCCTTCACAAGTGCAGCTGATGACCTAGCCATTAGCTAGAGAAGCAAAAACACTTCGTTATTTATGTGACTTACACAGCCAGAAAAGAAAAGAGGCCACAAAGAGGCTAGAGGAAGAAGGTGCATTTTTGCATGGATGGTTTGAGATCAAGGATGACGGAAAAAAAAATTCCAAAATGGATACAGACCTATGTTTATAGTCCTTAATAATTGACTTGATTTTTCAGGCCTGCCAAACATGTGAGAACTTTCCCAGAATAATTTATTTTACAGCCGACTCCTCAACAAATAGCCTTTATGTCTGTAGAGTTCGCAGCCAAAGAAGCATTGAAAATTGCATGTGTCAAAAGAAGAGTTAAATTTTGCATTAAATTCCAAGCCTTTCCTTTCCTCTAGGCTAGCTAACATTTCCTATCGTCATCTAACTAGAGTTTGTTTTCATGTCTCATTTTCTTTTTCTATTGATGTATTAGTCTGGTAGGCTGAGTTTTCTCAGAGGGTGGACTTTTGTGCAAGTTTCATTAAAAATATTTCATAACACCTCTCTAAAATGTGATCTGTGCCTTTGTGCTGATTGAAAATTGTACAGCAGCTTGTTAAAGCATATTCTTTTATATTTTGTCAAAACAGATATGTTTTAAATGGAAATCTCAACTATTATGTTTCTCTGTGGAGATTAAAGTGAGGTTTTTCAAACTGTCAATACAATTGCTTTGAGCCTGATTCTCTTGTCAGATGTACCTCAGTAAATAAGGAGAAATTCTTCTGAAATCAGTGGAATTATTCCGTTGAAAAACTTCAATGCATGAGCTAGCGAGGGCCCTTGTTTTTATTATGTATCAGCCAGGCTGTCTGAGCTGTCCCAGAGCTGCCCGTTAGTAGCGTATATTTAACTAGAATATTAATGAAGGGAAAACTCTAAGTATTTGCGGTTAATGTATTTCTTTAAAACTTCACAATAGGAAACAACATGTTTCACATTACCACTTACCTCCTCTAAGGCAAGAGTTGTTCCAACGGGTAGACTGTGTGAGAAATTATGTTACATACCACCACGGAGCCTCATGTATCTCTAAGCAATCTGAAATTCTTTAAATCTGGAAATCAAAATGCTGCTGTGTATTATAACAAGCTGTGCTGTGCCATACCATCTCCTCTCAAGTCACAGAAAGAGATGAATAATTCACTAGGGTGTTTTTTAATTTCTAAAATAAATACTTTAGTGCTGTTCATTTTAATAGATATTGCAGAAGGCGACTGTTGTTTTGGAATCCAAATGTTCTTATCATTGCATCAGAGTAAATACTTTGCACTCTTTGTCCCCCTGATTTGTGTTGTTTGGTTTTGGTTTCTGAAGCTGTCCAGAATCTTGAGATTTGTTACGCTTGTCTGCTGCCACGTCGCCTCAAGCACTCATCTTTTTCTTTCTGTTGGATAAGCGAACTTGGGCCTGCTCAATACATGTATGGGAAATCTCCAAAAACACGTGCAGTAGGAAATGATGTCTTATATCCAGGTCCTGACTCTCCTCTCCTTGATTTAGCCTGAACTGGAGGCCTCTTGTAATGCTAGAGAAAATTTTCACTGCTGGACTTTTCTCAGGAGCTGGATTGCTTATTCCAGCTTCTTGATTAACTTAGAATTATGGTGATTATGCTCTGCTCATCCAAAATTCTCCTTTATAGGATCTTAATTTAAAAACAGTTGGCTTTCCTCTCTTTTACCAACATGCAGGTATTAGAACAACCTGCAGATGCAAACTTTTGCTAAACCAAGTGTCGTGGTTTAACCCCAGGCGGCAACTCAGCCCCACACAGCTGCTCACTCACTCCCCCTTGGTGGGATGGGGGAGAGAATCAGAAGAGTAAAAGTGAGAAAACTCGTGGGTTGAGATAAAGACAGTTTAATAGGGAAAGCAAAAGCCACGCACACAAGCAAAGCAGAACAAGGAATTCATTCACTACTTCTCATCGGCAGGCAGGTGTTCAGCCATCTCCAGGAAAGCAGGGCTCCATCACGCGTAACGGTGACTTGGGAAGACAAATGCCATCACTCCAAACGTCCCTCCCTTCCTTCTTTTCCCCCCAGCTTTATATGCTGAGCATGACGTCATATGGTATGGAATACCCCTTTGGTCAGTTGGGGTCAGCTGTCCCAGCTGTGTCATAGAATCGTAATATAGTTTGGGTTGGAAGGGACCTTTAAAGGTCATCTAGTTCAACCCCCCTGCCATGGGCAGGGACATCTTCAATTAGATCAGGTTGCTCAGAGCCCCGTCCAACCTGACCTTGAATGTTTCCAGAGATGGGGCATCTACCACCTCTCTGGGCTGTTCCAGTGTTTCACCACCCTCATTGGAAAAAATTTCTTCCTTCTACCTAGTCTAAATTTATCCTTTTTCAGTTTAAAACCATTCCCCCTTGTCCTGTCGCAACAGGTCCTGCTAAAAGGTTTGCTGCCATCTTTCTTATAAGTCCCCTTTAAGTACTGATAGGCCGCAATAAGGTCTCCCCGAAGCCTTCTCTTCTCCAGGGTGTTGTCCCCTCCCAACTTCTTGTGCACCCCCAGCCTACTTGCTGGTGGGGTGGGGTGAGAAGCAGAAAAGGCCTTGGCTCTGTGTAAGCACTGCTCAGCAATAACGAAAGCATCTCTGTATTATCAGCACTGTTTTCAGCACAAATCAAAAACATAGCCCCATACTAGCTATGAAGAAAATTAACTCTATCCCAGCCAACCAGCACACCAAGCTTAAAGGAGGTGGGAAGTTCAAAGATGATGCAAAGTTTCCTCTTTCCATTTCTCCTGGGTTATGTAAACAGCAGAGAACAAAGGCTTCAGGCTCATTATCTTTGTCCTGATCTCTTTACTGAGTAGATCTGCTTGGAAAACAGAATTTCTTTTCACGGGAAATTTGACTCTTCCAGATTTGTTTGTGTTATCAATGAGAAAGTTAGTTCTCTGTTTTCTCACAGACAATTAACTGGGGGGGGGGAAATTAGGAAATGTCACATTATTTTATTTTCATTATGGGAAATGTATTTTGTTTTGTTAATATGGAAATATTTTGTTTTGATATGCTGAAGATGTTTAGTTTTTCAGAAAAAAACAAGAAAAGAGACTGACTTCTTTCTTTCTGATTTCTTTGGAGATTGGCTTATTTGTCCAAATGAAATTTTTTGATTAAAACAAAGCCCAATTTTCCAAAGAAAACTGTTCTGTGGAAACATTTATTAATCCCAACTTGCTTTTGCTGCTGCTGAATGTTGCTCAAAATGTACTGTGACTCCAGTTTTCAGCCAATAAGTGAATCAATCTCTATACACCTACCTGAGTGTGTATAGTTGTACATGTACATACATGCATGCACAGGACCAACTTCTGCCCTCAGCAACGTATGTAAATCCCAGTGGAGATTTCCAACAGTGTTGTGCGTATATGAATGAAAGCAGAATTTGGCTTAGGATTTGTAATCAATATATAAGGCTTACTGAGTGATTTGAGATGCTTGGAGAAAGCTGTTACATAAATGTTAGTCATTATTATTTGTAATAATTACCTACAGCTGTAACTATGGCAAACCTCCATATAAAAACAGCTAGCCCCTGACATATGGCTTCTGTGCTTCAGCTCCAGATTCCACCAAAGTGCACAATAAACTCTTTCTTTAAAAGCATGTGCCTAAAGGGAACATGTAAACTCTGGCACACGATAGCAGCCATAACGACGAGGAGAGAATTATGCCATCCTTATTAGCAGCAGCAGTCTGACTCTTACAGAAAGGAATGGGTGTTGGATTGGACCCTATCATGTGAATAACATGCTCCTGAGATGCATTACAGCCATGGGCAATGTAGGCAGCAAATTGAATTCAGGTTGTAACTGGGTCAGGGCTGAAGAACATTTTGTAACCATATTTTTCCAATGCGACTGCAGATTAGCTGGATCCTTATTTTGGGGATGTCTTCATTCTCTTCGGTTTTACTTTTAAACTAAATAAATAATAATTACAAAAAACCAAACCAAAACAACGCCCCCCCACAAAGATCCTACCAAGACCTTCCAAGTGTCTGCTTACCTCTTCTAGCTTTTCTCATTTCTGACATGGCCACTTCAGCCATTTAAAAGATGAAACACAGAAACTGTTGAGCAGCACACAATGCTGCTACTCAACAGTCTCAGGAGGAAGCGAGAAATATGGCATCTCACTGAAACTGCTTGGGAATTTAGGCAAATAGCCTGTAATTGCCAAATTGATTTTGGCCAGGAGACCAGGGCTAACACCCACAATAAGTATAAAGTGCCATGGGATCTTTAATGACCCCACTGCTTTGGACACAGTTTTACATTTATTTAATGCACATTTTATGTTTGTGAATAATATACTCCATAAAATATATACAGTCAGGAAATGCCAAACATTGCCAGTTTCCCAAAGGCAATTTCAGAGCTTGCAGAGAGCACTCTCAGGCCTCGATTCATGATAGTGTTAAACTTTGTTTATATGAGGTAATCCAATATTTTATTCATTAAAATGCACCATGCACCTAAGAGGAATTAAACAAATGCTTTACTATGCACTAAAATTGTTCTTCCCCTTCAGTGAGGATTAAGCAGGAATAGTTTGTGGACCCCTGGCCCTCGCGCAGTTGGGGAGCCCTGCGGACGCTGGTTCTGCCGGCTTTGCAGCAGCCCTCTGGATCTGCTGCCAGGTCCCTGCTGGCAAAGGCAGGGCAGAGAAGCCTGGAGAGGGCAGAGGGAAACTTGTGTAATGAGCTACCCAGGACTCTGAAAGCCCTTGAGGTCCTCTTCACCGCTGGGGAGGAGCTTTTATCCAAAGACAATGGGTGGAGATCCCGCCTTGCCTTAGGATGCTCTGAGGCTGGTGGTACCTGAAGGTAAAGTGAGATAGTGGGTGCCACACAGAGGAGGAGAGACACGTAGCAGTCACCCAACATAACGTAGCAATAGCTGATTAGTAACAAAATGGGGGAAACATCTGCATCTCTGAATTCAGAGTGGCATCTTCTACAGGCTGCTCAGCTCGGGGGTTAATCACCACCGAGTAGCTATGATGAGAATTCAGGTTTTTCTCTATCTTGGGGCAAGTTATAACAGCCTTTTGTGTTACACTGATGGTAATTTTGCTTGGGTGCAAATAGACCAAGATTTTCAAAAATAGGTCACTAAACTTAGGCTCCAAGGAGTTTATATGTAGATACTTAACTCAGTGATCTGATTAAAAAAAAGCAATCTGAGGGCCCAAGGTCTCCCAAAGTTCTCAGATCTGTAGCCAGGCAAACACAGAAAGCTATAATCAGGTCTGCGCAATTATGTACATATTTGTAATTTTAAAGATTATGCTTCTATTCTGGTAATGACTGGGGTTTTAAACAGTCTTTTGTGTTTACTTTTTTTTTTTTTTTAAGGAAAATGATGGTGATGGTTTCCTGAAATCCAGATCAGGTCTCTTTGGGAAAGACCACAGTCTAGTTCACCTATAGCATCCTAAGCTGTATCCTGCTCAGCACAATGCGCAGCATCTGGAGTCAGTGTCAAAAGTAGATCTTCGGCTGCCTCTAAAGGTCCAAGCTCCTATCAGTGCTGAGAGCTGCTCAGACAGTCTGCACTCAGCAAATGGATCAGATATGACTGCAAACACCACACATCTGAGAATAAGGTTTCATACTTCCATATCATTTTTTATGCATGAATTCTAGTGCTTCTAAAAAAATATTAGCAGTGAGAAAAGCTGTGCAATATCTTTGGGACATAAGTGATCATTGTCCTGAGAGCCACCCCACCATGGGTAACTTGAATTCTCTCTTTGAGGTTTATATCTCCTAAAAATCTTTCTGAAGATTGACAAATGAAAATGTCATCTTGTGGCTTGGATTAATATAAGTAAGGAAGGGTCTCTTTTTCTTCCCCCTCTCAGGACGTACTGAGTCCAGGTTTTTCTTGTCAGCCCCCATTGCTGTCACAGAGCAACTCTGGACTTTGAACACCATTTGTAGTTTTCAAGGATCGCAGACTTGCAATAGCTGAGGTGCACTTCTGACGTGGATGTGCTATTTGGAAGACATCTGTCCCGCAGAACCACAACAGCTGACCTTTCACTAAAGACTTTGTTGTCTGATAACAACTGCACCCAAACCAACCTGATATGCGCGAACCGGTGTGTGTCATCCGTTTATGCTCGTGCTTTGTTGTTGCTCTTTGCAACCACTCCCTCCTCCTGCCCACCAAGCGCTGGGGGCTGCTGGAGGGAAGGGAGCATTGCCAGCGCCTCCGTGGCCAGCTGCTGGAGCAGCTCTCTGACGGAGGCTCATTTCTCACGTTTCCTTTCTAAAGAGATCTTCTTGTGCTGGACTCAGTCTCTGCTTGGGACTGTGTGGTATGCAGCACAGAGGAGGT
Source organism: Calonectris borealis (assembly GCF_964195595.1). Taxonomy (NCBI): domain Eukaryota; kingdom Metazoa; phylum Chordata; class Aves; order Procellariiformes; family Procellariidae; genus Calonectris; species Calonectris borealis. Next base: position 16,671,874 of record NC_134313.1, read on the forward strand.
CAGCGTAGGTAACCTTAATAATTTATTTGGCCTAAAAATCTATTACTCTCCTCTGTTTCATTAGTCACAACCCCAAGAGCATTAAGACAGGGGTGTTGCCATGATGATGTCTGGTGTCAGGAGACTCATACCAGGATATGAAGGCCAAGACTGTCAATTTCCAAATTTGATATAAAGCAAAAGAGTGTTTCTATAAAAATGATCAAAGCAGGGATTGATCTGGTGTGGGTATTTCAAAAAGTGTATTTGGAGCAAACAGGCTGCGAGCACCCCTCTCACGGTAGTGATGCTTGAAAGAGATCATTCCCCTTTTTAAAACGTCAAGTCTCCAATATATCATTCAGCAGGAGATCCTCCTAATTAGTTTAGACTTTTCTCTCATGGGTCACACCCTTTATCACTTCCCACTCTGTATGACTTGACTTATGGAACACTTGGCTTCAGACACAGTCTCAGTCCTGCTCTTTGCATGCTATTTGCACACAAATTACTTACATCCCCGTATTAGTCATTCTTCTGTTTCAGCGACACATTTTTTGTATGTTGTGAGTCTGAGGCAGAAGGAGTATGGTTTGGCTATGTGAAATCACTCATAGTGTGGGAATAAGTCCTAGCTCTTGATTAAAAAGTAACACTTCAACGCATGTAAAATAGCATGCCTCAAGTCAGCTCAACCTGAGCTGGTTTTGTTCCTCTCTGCAGCCCAGGTGTCAATCTGAGCACATTTGTTCTTTGAAGCATTGGAAATACAGGATGAAAAGGCACATTTGGTGTTTCTCGTGTCATCTGCATAAAAGTATCTTGGGCCAGGGGATAACACCTGTGTTTCTCTGAGCCCAAGGGAATGCCTTAACCACTAGACTCAAGCACCAGTTTCCGAAACACAGTGATGTCAACAGTGGAGTTGGAAGACACCCTATGCCAACCAGCCCTCAGTCTGCTGGGTGTGGTGTCTGCTGGGGAGGGGATAAGGTGCGAGTTTGAAGGTTTTTGGCTAGAGGGCTGGACGTGAACGCAGGTAAGTGAATGAGACAGCTACTGAAAAAAAAAGACACTACTTCTCTCCTGTTCCTCCTTTTACTTTGTTTTGGTGTAGTGCCAAAAACTACAGCACACTATATCAAGCTCAGATACATGGACAGAGCACTGCTATTAAAGTGGCCATCAGAAGGGACATAGCCCAGGTGATGACAATATTAGCATCCTAGCTAGGGTTAGGAAAAATAAAGACACACAGATCCTGAGAAAATAGAAGGTCTTCTGAGCAAATACAAGATTTTTGATAGCCAGAGAGCTCTATTGGCGATGAAATTATTTACATCCAGGACAGGGGGTATCATATCAGTGGAAGTAAGTTCCTGACTTATATCAGGAGCTGAGGGACAGCAGAGACAACACTCGTTGTGTCAAGTCCTACGCTACAGCCCCAGCATCTGGGCCTCTGCTCTTCTGGATCCTGTGGTACAGGGCTCATCCCAGCCTCTGTGTATGGGGAAAGGCTTGGGAATGTGAACAGAAAGTATCATACTTGCAGTGCCATAAATCAACAGGCACATAAAAGCAATTAAAAGTGCGGGGCTTTTCATATTGTGATTTTGGGGAGCCCTCACTGATGATTTTTAAGCACTCAGGCTGACAGTACTAGTAACACTACGTAACAGAGACTGGAAATGGGTCTTACGAAAGCACTACTTTGAGATAGCTGTTCACCAGAAACAGCTGGAGATAATTCCTCATCTTTCACTGGAAACAGCTATTTCAGTTTAGGATCAGTGCGTGGAGGGGAAGGTGGCTCTGCAGTTCCTCCAACATTCTTTTTTTTCACGGCTGACTGCAGAGCAGCAATGGGTTCTCTGCCGGCATCCAGGTGAAATTATAAGGAGGTAACTGCGTCCAAAGGCTTGGTGGATCTCTGTGCTGCCTGCAATGCCAAGACTTGCCCGAGGCTCAGAGGTTTCGTCTCTGGGAAAAATTAGGAGGTCTTGACAAATAATTGTAACATGCTGTTATAGAGAATCACAGGAAGGAATGACAAAATCCCCAAATGATTGGGTATTCTGTTCCTTTGTAACATTTTGCTTTTATTAATGAAAATTGTGCACACATATGTTATTCAGTGGCCAGTTTGCTGCATCCTATGTTTGAGTCCCTTGTAACGTACATAAGAAGTAAAACTTTCTTCTGCTTCCACCTATTCTGTCTTCACCTGCAAAAATTTTCTGGAAGCAGAGAAAGACACTGAGCTATAGGTAATCTGTATAACATCATGCAAATTCTTCTTATGTTTCAACTGATGAGGGTCCCTATCATATAAGTACACCTTCTGTTTTGGCTTCAAATGAATCCCATGATGCAGAGCAAAACTCAGCAGAAAGAATGAAGTTTTCCACCCCAGATGGTAAATTGGTCCAGTTTCACTTGAAACTTGGCTTCTTTGCAAATGTTGTTGCACTTGGCCTTGTAGATTATAATGAAATTTCAAACTAGGATTGTTTCACTATGTAAATTAAGTATTGGGCATATTCCATTCCTGGATGGAGTAGGACTTTCCAAGCAATTACTTCTCTTATCTCCAGGGGCTACTGTGATATTTGGAGCTCAAAACATGGAGATTGTCTCTCTTGGGCTCTCACTCTTCCCACTGCTGGCACTGAGGTGATATCGAAGGGAAGGATTGAAAACGTCCTGCCCCTAACACCATGTGGAGCAATACCAAGTCTCTTGGACAGGAACGGGGACACTGGATGAAGGGGCCAGTGCAAGAGCTGGGTTGGAAAGTGATGGGGTGGAGAAAGGAAGGTGGAGATCCGTAGCTTTTGGGAGTGAGGGCGGGAAGGGCAACTGGAATGTGGGTGGAGGTGAGACAACTCCTGAAATGAATGAGAGGGAAGGTGGGGTGAGGACAGCGTAGGGCGAGAAGTGATCTGGATGCAGAGGAGAAGGTCTGGGGGGCTAGCAAAGCGTGCTGCCCTTGCATCCCAGCCCAGCTCTGCCCCAGGAGATATAAACTGGGAAATGACTAGCAAAGGTGTGTCGAATGCTTGCCATGGTGGCAGGCCTGTGCACGGGGTGACGATGCACTGCCATCAGGCACTGTCAGCTGAAGCGGCCAGGCCTATGTAGGAGCTCTCAGACTTCTCTGCTTGCACCCTTCATGCTACTGCCTTTGGTTACAGCATCTCAGCTTGGGACACCCACTGAGGGGCTATGCTGTTTAGGGCCAGTATGGATTGGCTCTGCAGGTCAAAGAGCATTGGGCTTTGCAAGCTGACTGTAGTTTTTATACGTAATAATTTATACACGATAGTTACATAATAGCCTGCAGGAAACCTTGATCAGGGCCACACTTTTGTTTGCTGACAGGAATTTCATCCTGGCTTCAGTGCCAGAGATGATAGTAATTTTTTTCTTGACTTTTGCATCAGCAATTCTATGTTTTGGGATAGGAATTAGGTCTTGTTCTTCTTGGACATTGAGGAGCCAGAAGATGCCAAAATATTTCTAAGCCCCAGAAGCAGAGGTTATAGAAATGAATCAGAAGCCAAGCCAAAAGCTTCTCTTTTGGACAACTGCAGCTGCTGCTTTCCTCGAGCCCGAGCAGACACTTCTGAATAGGCCGACCTGAGCACTTTCCGTTTCATCTGGCATATGGGGTCGAGATTTCGTACCAGAGTTGCGTTGATTTTGTCCAAAGTTTTATTTTTAATTTTGCCAGGATTAAGATCCACTCAGAGGTTCTTATCCAGCCAGCTCTCCTGCAGGTGCCAGGACATGACTGGATGCTTTAAAGGCTTACTCTTTCTTATAAATGACATGCCGGCCAAGCTCCATCGCTGCTCCAGAGAGGTCCAGAGGAACTCACAACATCTTAGGGAAAAAGGGCTGGAAGGGATGTGAGGTGACTCAGTGCATCTCCTGCCTCGAGCCACTGTGGGGTAATGTTTTCAGAAGCACTGAAGTCCCACTTTCAGTCACCAGTTCCCTTTGTTACGTTGGAAGCGTAACTGTCAGGCTAACTGTCTTGAACAAACGTGTTCATCAGGTGTTGAGACTACTGACATCTCTCTGTTTTCAGGGGATTTTTTTTGCAGCCACATGCAGGACTCAAAATACCTTTCTTTAAAATCAGAAATACACATTGCATCCTCTATATTTAGCTATAAGTCGGTTCTGTTTGGATGAGGTAAATCTACCTCAAAGCTCCTGTAAATTATCTCCAACAAAATGGTGAGTTATGTCATTAAAATAATAGGATTGTGTTCTTATTTTCTGTTGTTTATAGTTCAAGTCATGGCTATGTTCCATCAAAACATGCCTTGAGATTCAGTCATTAGCTGCCTACTTGCTATTTGAAGTTATATTCATCCTGCTTCTCACAAATGCAGAATGTTTTTAAGTGCAAGGAATACATAATGCGATGGAAAATTTCACATCCTATCTGACTAATACCAAAAACCTTTTGATTTGAAAGGTCATAGAAAAATGGTGTGGTGCAATGCACCTCTCGCAGATTCTTCAATGTTTGCCTGTGGTTTAACTTCCAGCCTCTCTATTGTTGTGCTACTTTCTAAGCACCGTTTCCCCAGCGCCTCTGGAAGACACTCCCTCCGCAGCCTTACCTCTCTTCCTCCCGGCAGCCCTGCTTCCCTGACAGCCTTCAACTCACTTGGGTTGAGGTGACAACATAATGGAGCTGCTGATGGTCAGGTTTCAGAAAACAATCAAGCACGTTATGAGAAACAATCACTAAAACACAAGCACTTAGAGGAGCCAGAGATAAAAGAGTCTCATTTTCTTGGCAGCCCACGTAGATGTTCTGCAATGACTGATGATATGACTGTTATCTTGACACCATACTCTCCCATGTTGAAACTGTTTATGGGAAACAAACATCATGTGAAAAACAGATTGCCAGACACTAAGTAAATCACTCTGATGAGGAACGAGTCAAGTACTGCCAGTTTTACCCACACTGTCATTGTTATGATGTAACACATTCCTCATGACTGATATTGTATCCAAATTAGGGCACAAAACCTTCTCTTGATCAGTTAACCGAAATTCCCTGCCTTGTAACGACAACTGCACACACACACGCACATGCTCACGCACACACACACACACACACACAGAACCTGAGTTAGTACGAAATGAAACCCCCCGTCACCGGACGATTAAGAAGGTGGGCAGAAATTACACAAACTGTAAATTTTATCCCCTGCCCTCTTTAATAAGCTGTTGCAATTTTTTGAGTTCTGCTAGTAATGATTAATAAACATTTGGTGTGCTAAACATATGGAAAAATCATCCCATCTGGACCATTTAAAACTAGGACGTAGACTTTATCTTTGTTTATTTCATCCTTAGCTAAAAGGCTTATTATGAATTGCAATAATCCAAGAAGCCAACCATGGAAGACAGACAAGCTCTTTAGATAAAACCAAAAAGGCAAGTTTTCTAACCGAGGACCAGATGTATTTTTGGGTATTGCCCTTGTACATATTTAGCTGAGCTTTTCAAGTGGTGAAGATTTGCATGTTTGTTTTGCAATACTAATGAATATGTTTTAGATTTACATTTTAGAAAATGGAAACTTTTATCTTCTTGGGGCTTTGTAAGTTAATGATTTCCAGAAGATAGTTTGGTATCCTCTTTTAACCCTTCACCATTGAAAACATATCACTTTCCGAGGCACAACGATCTAGGGCAGGCCTGCTGAACTAAACCCGGGAGATATATGTGACTCTTTCTATTGTTTATTTCTGGAATTACATAAAATGTGGGTTTTTAATTTTCAATCTAGTGAAAACATATGTAAATGGCAAATTATTTTAAAACTAACTTAATGTGAATCGTGGGGTAGGCATTACCGTACACATGATCCTTTAATCAGATAAATAAGGAAAATACTTTTGGAAAAATATAGTTTTGAGACACAGTATCTTCCACGAGTTAATTAGTTTCCTCCAAGATAAAGACTGGTTTAGTGTAGTAAGGAAAATGTGCTGTATAACAGCATTTTTACTTCTGTTAGAGCAAAGTTGCAGTTTCATAACATAGATTTTCGCCCTTTGATTTTCTTTAGATAAGATATGAGAGAAAATAATTAATGAATAAAACATAATTTTTCAAAGGCTTACCCTCACTGGCAACTTTTATTTGACAAAAGCCCTATCAGAAATGAAAAATTCTTCCCTAGGGAACAACAGAGCATTTTAATACAAGAGATAACTAGAGCTTTGAACTTTAGGTGGTTGACAAATCAGTCTGAAACAGCCTTTCTTCCAAATTTTTCCAATTGTTCATGCAGAATATGATAGGAAACTAAGTATGATCTTGAAAGAAGATGCTGCTTCTTGTGCTTATGTTATGAAATGTTGCAACACCCTACCTATCTGGGGTGCTAAAGCAAAGGTGTAGTGCCCCAGAGAGGTCCTGGCCTGGAAGGTTGTGTTGTCTACACTGCAGAGAAGCTGAAGTCATGTTCAGTGAAAACACTTCTGGTATAAACAGTTTGGTTCCCAGGTACCTGGGAACAGACTTGTACAGGCTTAGCAGGCCATTCACACACATGCAAATGTATGTATGTCTGTCGATGTGTATATATGCACAAATGACTACTAGGCCCTCAGTTGTATTTTTGGGGAGGGGCTCCTAGAATCCAGCTAAGATCCCAGGCACAGCATGGAGGTCATTCAGTAAAGAAAAATACTTGTCACCTCTGTTTTTAAAGAAAATGTCAAAGTCAAAGCCCTTGCTCCTGTGTGCTCTTGGCACAGCAAGGGATGGCATGACACCGTGCATGCCTAGCCAGTGGTGACATCTCAGCACAGCGTCTCCAGGAGCAGGAACATCCAGCTCCTCTGAGCTATTTAACCCGTGCCTTGGTATTGGTATGGCAACAAGTCAGCTACTGGTGGGCAGGTCCTGGGTTTCTGGGGCACTTTTAACAGCTGCAGAGCATACAGGTAGGTTAATGTGATCTCAGATTTGCTTTTCATATCCATGTCGTGTTAACAGTAGACTGCAGATCTCAGCTGGGTAAACCAATGTTACTACCCAGGCAGCTCCTGTGCAGAGCTAAGGATCTGACAGTGTGTGTGGGGAGGCAGAAGGTAGGACAGGGCTCTCTCCAGGGCCATGCAGCTCCAGTTGGTACATCAGGGTAGGCAGGAGGTCTTAAAGCCATTGGCTGACTGAAGCTGGCTCAGACCAGTCAACCACAGGACCCAGAAGCCACGTTGGGGATCCTTTTTGAATTATGTTGCTATAACTCAGTCCCTTCTCACCAGCATGGGCACTGAGGACCTGGCTGGGCACAGCAGTGGGGGACACACAGCTGCCAGTGGTGTGTTCATGGGCTCTCAGCCGGGTCTCCCTCTTGAAAAAGGTAGCACTGTGGAAAGAAACGTCCTGTGGGCAGAACCGACCCCAAGACCACTGGCAGGATTATGCTGACTAATCCCGCTACATTGAATTATAGGCAGTTTAAGCAGCTGAGTGGCCCAGCCCAGATTTTATTTCAGGTACAACGTTGCAGAGGTGTCTTTACCTTGCGGCAGTGGTGTATTTTTAACAGAGCCTTTTGGTGACACTGGTCTTCCATCAGTGTAGCAACTCTACTGACAGAATGGGCATAATTTTTTTTCTCCAGGTGAAACTGAGGTCAAAGCAAATTCAATAATCCCTGTTTACTTTACTTTGCTACTGTTTTTCCTTTTTCATTGTCTGTAACATTAATACCTCCATTTTCATCAACATGTGCATCAATATGAGTACTGCTGGAGAACCGACAACTGTGCTCTGCTGAAGCGGTACTAATACTGTATTCTAACGCTGCAGATTCATATTTGCGTTAAATTGAGAGTGGCTCATGCACCAAGAGGCAGAGAGTCGTTCATCGCATGCTTTGCAGGGAACAGGAGCCTTGCCCAGACTAGAAAAGTGGTCATGCTGTGGTTAACATGAACTAAGCGAGTTGGACCTAAATTCATCCCATTTCTTGGTGTGGATATAGGACGTATTGTCTTGGCCTGGATTAGTCCATGTTAATTAAATATAACCTGAACACTGCTATTCCTCTACACTGGACAAAGCTGACACATTGCCTATAGACCTTTCACTGTCCAACCTTTAGTGCATACAGGATGTGGCGCTCTATTTATTTCATCTTACTGCATTTTTCCACAGGACTCCTGATTCTTCCAGTGTATCTGTGATGGATAGAGAATGAAGCAGGCCTATGTCACGTATGAAGCAGGAAGAAGTGGAATAGTCTTGTGGTTAAGGTAATTGGCTGTGATCTAGGAGAAGTAGCTTTTATCTCTGGTTCTGTCATAAAGTTCCTGTGGGAGGCTGCATAGAAGTCTCCCCCAACTTTTTGAAAATAGCTGCTAATATTTCCTTCATTATTTTCCGGGAATTACATGTAGGACATTGAAGTCTGTTTTTCACAAAGCCAGCTGAAGTCAATAAAACCTGCAGATGTGGGGCCTCTCTGAGAATTTGAGGTCTTGGGTGGTTGGCACTGTACATTGAGTACAAGAGGTGAAGAAAGAAGGTCTTAAAATGTCTGAGTTCAGGTTCCCTCAGATTTATTGCAGACCTTCTGTTTCATCTTGCCCAAGGTATCTATAGCCATGTTCAGACTGCCCTAAAACAAGTTTCTCTCCCTTGATTGCATGGAGTCTAGAATCTGGCAGAGCTGGAGGGGAGAGATCTGAACATCACTTCTCTTTCAACTTGAGATGCTACTGTAATTGCAATGCCAAATGTAGACACTGGTTGTAACTATCTGAATGTAGACTTCCATTTTCTAACCTCATTTCCTTTCTGCACAATAATGCAGTTATAAAGATAACTTTCTTACTTTACATGGACGTGGTGGCTGCATCTACAACAGTAAACTCAACAGGTCTGGCACTGTTCTCTGATGCCAGCTGGCACAAGGGGCTTTTGTCCGTGCCATTGACCTCTCTCGGTCTCCAAACCAGGAAGGCTGTATGCCAACTGCCAATTGAAAGTGGCTCCTGATCTCTGATCTCTCCAAACTGTGCCTGGGAATGACTTGGGAGAATACTGCTTGTCCCAGCCTGTACCCATGCCAAGGACCATTCCAGCAAAACAACAGCAGCAATGGCAGAGTTGTGGTATCCAGGAGTGCTCCCTGGCATTGTTTAATTTCCTAGTATAGATGAAGCCTCTAACTACCAAAGGGAACCAGTAAAAGAAGAAAACCCTCTGCATGAGAGGAGCAGCATATTTCTAGCATAGGTTAGAAATTACATTTCATTCTTTGTTCAGCTCTGGGTGTGAGAAGCACATGGGTGGCAGGAGGAAGAAGGACTAAAATGAGTAAGTCTTTGACAACTCTGACTCTAGGCACTGATTAACTCTTTTCACCAGTCAGCACCAAATAGAGCCATCTCAAGACACTTAAGCAAACCTGAGGAGGTATCCAGCTTTCCAACAGTCCCTTCTTTTAGCTGACTTAGTAAGGCAACGCTTGCATGCAAGCAGAAGCTCAGACAGCCTTAATCCTCTCGCCTAATCCTTGGCCCTGCAGCCTAATTAATGCAGCTAGACCCAAGTTTGCTCTACCCATGCTCTGAGTTGATAGATGTAACTCGTCTTGGGAAGCCATATGTTCTGCCTGCCCCAGAAGTCATGCTTTAAGTTAAAATGTATGTCAAGGCCTGCTTACTGCCAGAACGCAGGCGGCCTGCGCATCTGCCTTGTGTGTCGTGCATTAAGCCCCGCGGAGAGGCAGGAAACATTAGTGGGAGTGCCATGCTGAACTGACGAGGCTGTGCAGCGTCTAGATGGAGCTGGCAAGCGTCCCGCCAGCCCGAAGGCCAGGCAGGGGAATTCAAGTGTGACAGCTTCTGCCATATACACAAGCCATAATATCAGTTTAGCTTAATGGTGTTGCAACCCTCCAGTCAGGATCATACCTTCACATAAATCTGGCTGGTTTTTTTTCTGTTTTGTTGGTTGGTTGGGTTGTTTTAACATATTTTCTGAGAAGCAATCAGGAAGCACTGCACAATCTGCTTTGTTGGGATTCTCCAATTTAGACCTTAACAGGCATCACTGGATGGGTTCAACTGACTGAAAGGCACTGCTTTGTGGCCTTAGCCAAAAAATCACTATGGTCATCTTGAAACTTTGAGTAATAAAAACTTGACACACTTCTGTAGAGGACAATAGCCGAATTTTGTCCCAGGTTACATCTACTCAGTGTTGTGGTTTAACCCCAGCCGGCAACTAAGCCCCACACAGCCACTCACTCACTCCCCGCCAGTGTGGGGGAGAATTGAAAGGGTAAAAGTGAGAAAACTCATGGATTGAGATAAACACAGTTTAATAGGTAAAGCAAAAGCCGTGCACACAAGCAAAGCAAAATAAGGAATTCATTCACTCCTTCCCATCGGCAGGCAGGTGTCCACCCCCAGCCTACTCGCTGGTGGGGTGGGGTGAGGAGCAGAAAAGGCCTTGGCTCTGTGTAAGCACTGCTCAGCAGTAACGGAAACATCTCTGCATTATCAACACTGTTACCAGCACAAATCCAAAACATAGCGCCATACTAGTTACTATGAAGAAAATTAACTCTATCTCAGCCAAAACCAGCACACTCAGCCTGGCTGAAGATCCTGAAAGAATGTTTGTACCGATGGAATTTAGGGTTTACTCTTTGGCCACAATAAGCCTGCTCCTCAAACAGGAGTTTTCCATTGACTTCAGTAAAAGTTGGATTATATTTTTCCATAGAATTAGAAAAAAGCAATCAAAATCTTGCAGTCTCCTCTTGGCCCATTTTCAGGCAGAACTTTCACTGTAAATCAACCGAGAGGTTTGCTAGAGAAAGAGCCATTGGAATTGTCCTATCCCCATGATATTATTTGTAGTGGCCATTTCTCATAGTATTTTCGATATTGATAATTTACTGCACCAAATTATACTTCATTATACACTTTCAAACTCTGGTTCTTCAGATTGTATGAATGGAAACTTGGCATAAAAACTGCAAGACCAGATTTTATTTTAGTTTTTTTAAGAAAAAAGATATTACTGATTTATAGGGCAGCAAAGCCTACAAATTTTATATAGAGTTCTATGTAGCTTTTCTTTCACAGAATCTGGACCAAAGCAGGTTTATTTTTAAATATGGAAATGGATTTTTGTTAATCTTTTTGAAAGTTCTGGTATTACCTGTTCATACGAGGTTTGGTAATTCTGACATCCCTTCCAAGGGTGTTTCCTGTAACTTGGGGTTTTCCTGAGAGGTGCTGAGTGCAGTCAGCTTTGATTTGTTAATACATTGGGAGCTGATGTTTTTCTGGATAAAAACTAAAGAGAAAAAGGCATGGGGAGAATTCTGTTTCTCAGCAAATGACAAACCTATTTTTCACCCCACTCCAGCAGCAGCTGATTCGGGCATACAGCTGCATTTGCTACTGTCAGGACAAGGACATTATCATTTTGCACAGAGGATGGCTTCATTGTGCCAAAATTGGTCCCCAGACTGGAGAGGAGGGAACCATATATTTTGTGACTTTGGCTGGAGGTGGATACCTATAGAGCAGATCAGACTTTTATAAGCTTTGTAAGAGCAGCGGCAGGGTTTGGGGTCTCTCAGAAGACATATCTGGAGTGCACAGAAGCTTGGAGCACTCCTTCTGACCCACTTGGGTGAATGAAGGATTACCCCTTATATGCTTCATACTCCTTATATTGACTCCAACTCATTAATAAAGAAGGTTGAGGCCAGGAACATTGCTTGCCTTTCTCAGATCTCACTGTGGGAAGGACAAAGTTAATTTTTGCTCTGGCTTAAAAGACTCTTTACAATGGTCTGAGAAAATTTCCTTTTATTTTGATGCTGTACCTCACAATAGCCATTAGTTCTCCTGTTCAAAACCCCATTAAGAAAAAAAAAAAGATTCCTGTGGATACAATTCCCATGAGAATATTGTGTAGTTAGGATAATACACAGTCAACTGGGGTTATTTTGCATCTAAGGAGACAGAACAATATGGAGCTATTCTCACTTTTTCTGGAACTTTTCTCACTGAGAGAACTTTAGAAAAATCCATCTAATTTATAGGACTCCTTGGGCCTGAGGACCACACATCAAGCTGCAATATTTAACATATCATAGCAGCAGCACAATACCATATAAAAATAACACAATAAATGATTAATAGACTAACTCTCTCAAACTCATTCCCTCCGATTATTTCTTTACAATTAAAACAAGTTGGTAGAGTACTTTCAAAAGAATAAGTGATTGCTCTCTGAAGCTATCCACTGCTGGTATTTGTTTAAGTTTGTAAGCGCAGGAGCTTGTTTGGCTGTCTGCTCAGTGCTGTGTTGTGCCATATAGACACCCCTCCGGGTTTCCAGACATACCTTCCCCTCTGCTCGCTCCCGCTGCCCCAGATGCAGGAAGCGTGGTTTGTGCACGCTGTACCCTGGCAATACCCTCCTGGTAGATGGCTGCTGGTCCTTCCTAGCAATATAAATGGGACAGCCTTGGGGTAGAGCGTGGTCCGAGCTAGTCTGCATCTGGCTCTAGGATTGAGCTAATATAGAAACGACTGGGAAGCTCTTCCCTCTCAAAGTAAAGAAATCTGGAGAGATGCACCCGGGCATCCCAAAGGTTCAAGACAGTGAGATGTAAGAACTTGGATAATACAAACACATTTATATTTCACTATTTTGTCCAAAAAAGTGTCATTGCCATTAGCACTGAGCTGTCAGGACACATACATGACAACACTGTGGATCTTCACCATGGGCGAATTAAATGAAGAAGGACTACAATACATGTACATATCCCAGGGACTTTCATGGCAACGTTAGATGCAATACACTCTGGGACATAGCATATTGCTTTATGGGAGGTACTGTTGCATGGGGGGTTTGTGGGTGCTTAGGGAAAACCCTGCCATTGTGCAATTTTCTCTGCCTGTCTGTCTTTTTAGTGTGCAGAACTGGATGTGACTGAAACAGCCCCAGTTGCCATTGCTTCTAGGCTCATGGAAATAGCATGGAACAGTTCAGAGTACATCTGAACTCCCAGGTCTGGGTGCAGCTGCACCCTCTGGTCACACCCTGGTGGCATGTGTGTTGCAATGGGGTCTTGCAAGGCACCATCCCTCTATCAGAGGGAAACCCGTGTGTCTGAGAAAGGAAGGAAATGTGCTGTGCCCCAGCAGGTCTGTTGGTCTGGATAACTAGGATTGCAACACAAAGCGGGAAAAACATCTGCCCTGCAATGGAGACACATCTATTATGATACATGGATGAAAAACTTTGGAATGATGAAATCAGCTTCTCTGGAAACATACGCCACTGCCACTGCCACAAACATGGGACCAGATGTGTTAGCCCAGAAGCTGGTGTTGCTCTGCTGTGGAAATACTGACTCCATTGACAGTTGCTACTTTGTGGAAACCAGCTGAGGTCAGGAAGTCCCACAACAGTCCAGGATGTTGCTTCTTGGGGAGAGTTGGGGCTCTGAAAAACGTGGAGGAAATATTGGAGAAGTTTGAGATGATGGAGTTCCTAGAGTATGTGTAGGTATGAGCAACTGTCAGGACACATGCTCCACTTTTCCCCCTTGAAATATTCCTGAGTACGTCAATGGTGCAACACAGGTACTGACAGAGCACAGGCAATGGTTGACAAGTGATAATATGTGATTCACGGAGAAAGGTACTCAGAGGCACACACTTGATGTAGATTTTTGAGAAGGTGTTAGCAGGGATTTTGCACTGTGTGTGTAGCAAAGGGCTCCACTTTCAAACAAATCATTTTGTGACATTGCTGAATGAGGGAAATCTAATGTTATGGGGAAAAGAAGAATACATCCTTTTCCCCATTGCTCTCCAAACACTGGTCTTGACGGCAGTCATGGCTTTGGCCCTTCTGCTTGAGACCATCCCAGAAAAATGGTCTGTGTTGCCATTCTTTTTCCTCCAGAAGGATACTCTCTCCTCATCAGAGCCTGGAGGCTTCCTCGGGGTGGTCACAGTCAAGAGGGACTTCTTGTGGTGAGGACACAGGACTGCGATGGGTTTATTTATCTCATTCTATTAAATGTCCCTGGCATGACTCTGGTAGAAATACCTGGTCCTGACCCGGATCTGGTTTCACCTTGCTTCACTTTTCTGAAGTCCATGCTTCCTCCTGTTTCCTAATGAGGATCTCTGTTTGTGCAGGTCCAGGAGAGGGGATTCACCCAATCCCTAATCCCTGAGGGTGTAAAAATGGTGCTTTTTTCTGACTGCAGGTAGGAAAAAGGGTCCAGATAGGTGCATTGTCTCTTTGGGGTAAGCTAAATGTAGCTGGTCACATATGGAGCCTGTCAGGAAAAGAAATTTTTCCAACACAAAATGTGATTTTAAAAAGGTACAGGGGAAGTGGAGCCAGTGATCAATTCAATCTCAGTGAGCAGACTGAAATCGTGGCTACAGCAGCCAGCACACAGCACTGGGGGGACAGATATTTGCTGACTAACTATTGTAGCTAAAACGGAGCAGAAGCAGCTCACGGTGCCTAAATGCTGGTGACCCCAGACACGTAGAGCCTTTGATAGTTTGTCCTCTTACAACTTACTTATGTGTGGACAGCGCAAGCGTATGAAGAGGTTTGTGTCTGTAGCAGTAGGATTTGCCCGATCCCTAATCCCGGGATGTAAAGGGGTGTAAAGACTGGCACGTCCTGCTGACTGCAGACGGGAGCAAGGGGTTGGTACATGTTTCTGTTTCCTATAAGCTAGAAGTATGTCCTCACATACAGACCCTGGAAGAAAAATGAAACCTGCTGATGTGAGCTTGCCCTTGCTGCTGCTCTGTGCAGAGTGGAGCTCCCTGGTGCCTATCCTTTGAGCTGAAGAAAAAACAGGTAATGGTGGTAGCAGGGTGCCAAGGCTGAAGTAACACACCTAGCCTTTCAGCAGGGCTTACCAGCGCTGGCTGGTTCCATACTAACATGGTCACGCAGCTTTCTTGGCTCCAAATACCAGCAGAGCAAGCTTGCGTCTGCCTGCAGTGCACTCTGTCAACAAGACTTTCTAGTGCACATCAAGCTTCAGATAAAATCTTGAAGGCGTTGGATGGCTTCCTAGGATGTGCTGAATATCCTCGGCTCCCGTTCACCTTGGTGGGAACTGAGCAGCATCTCAGCACCACTCATTCCCTGTGTTGCATCATGGAGGTTCAGGATGTTAGTGTGTAATGTTTCTGTACACAATGAATAACACATTACTCACTTGCGCAATGAGGTGTGGATGGGTTTGATTTCCTGGGCAGAATCAGCTCCGTTTCTGAGCTGGCTCATGCAGCCTCTGTCAGTGTGGCAGAGGGATGTACTGGTGTGGATGCCTGTTTGTTCCCTGGGCTTAAGGGTGAGACTGCAGGACTGCGGCCTCATCACAGCCACAAAACCTGGAGAGAAAGCTAATTCCTGTCTGCAGGAATAGCCCCCCTTGTCTCCCTATTATCATGCTGAACACAAATAGACGTTTGTTTTAATACAAAGTGAGAATCAAGCATTAGAGTAGTCTAATATCTTTTTAGATTAATACTGAATACCACAAAGGTTGCTGACTGTTCACTAGTAAGGTGATGTGAAGACTCTTACTTTTCTGTCAATGTTAAAAAAGTGTGAGAGTTTTTGTTATTTAGCTTGTGGTAAGGAAATCATTCCTCTCTGTTAGTTATGCAGCATGCATAGACCAACTTAACAAGCTTCCATTGTCATTTGCTACAAAGATAAGGAATTGAAAACTAACAACATATGGGCACATACACACAAACACACACCCAGACCCACACAAATACAAATATATACATGCAAACAACCCACAGCCAACTGAACAGACAAAAATAATTCTGTCTGTTATTCCATAGGTATTATATCTTAGCCTTCTTTTTCAACAGGGGAAAAAACTGTAACTTATTATTTTTCGAAGTTTAAAAAGCCTCAAGCAATGATGGCACTTATTACAAGTTACACCAAACAGTCATTAACCCTGAGCACACAGCTCTGGCTATTTTTGGGTAAATACACAGGAAAAGGCTCTACTATCTATATTAGTCTTACATACCACAATAGGCGTTGGGATGTGGTAGGGAAACCAGTGTGGCCTGGGAAACTGAGACCCAGGTACCTGCCTCTCCTCCCTGTGACACCTGATCGTGTGCTTGATCTCGGGTGAGTCACTCCACCGCTCCTCCTTTTCCCCTTTCAGCCATCTCCTTTATTTACGTTCAACAGTGCAAGAGTGAATCCAGTAAATCTTTGCTGCTGACTTTTACAGACCTACCAGCTAGACTGTCGATCCCAGTTCTCAAGGGTGGTGTTTATCCAGTCACCATCAGTTTCTCCAGGCCTGAATGATGTCAGGGAATAGGGGTGGTTTTCCAATGCAACATAGCCGCAACTCCAGCCTCCAGGAATGGCCTGTTATAGACCCTTGACGGAGATGCTTTAGGCAAGTTAGGAGCCTTTGCCTCCCTCTTCACCCTCAGAGGAGATTCAACCTACCCAAGCTTTGACTTGTCCACTGGAAGTGCCTATTTCAGGTGACACAGCTATCTAAAGGAATGTGATAAGGTGCTGCCTGTGAACATCACATGCAATTGGTCGGTCCCAGACAGCCAAAACCAACCTAAATTTCCTAATTTAGGATGTTTCCTCTTACGTTTTTACCACAGGTAAAGTGGCAGAATGCTTTAAAGTCTTCACTCTGGTAAATCAAAACTCTATTGGTAAAGTAGAAACTAGGGCCTGCACCAAGCTTTTTGATAGAATCATAGAATCATCAAGGTTGGAAAAGACCTCTAAGATCATCGTGTCCAACTGTCAACCCAACACACCATGCCCACTAAACCATGTCCCTAAGGGCCTCATCTACACGTCTTTTAAATACTTCCAGGCTCGGTGACTCAACCACTTACCTGGGCAGCCTGTTCCAAGGCCTGACCACTCTTTCAGTAAAGAAATTTCTCCTAATGTCCAATCTAAACCTCCCTTGGTGCAACTTGAGGCCATTTCCTCTCGTTCTATTGCTTGTTACTTGGCAGAAGAGACCAACACCCACCTCGCTACAACCTCCTTTCAGGTAGTTGTAGAGCACGATGAGGTCTCCCCTCAGCCTCCTTTTCTCCAGGTTAAACAGTCCCAGTTCCCTCAGCCACTCCTCATAAGACTTGTGCTCCAGGCCCTTCACCAGCTTCGTTGCCCTTCTCTGGGCACGCTCCAGCACCTCCATGTTCTTCTTGTAGTGAGGGGCCCAAAACTGAACACAGGATTCGAGATGCGGCCTCACCAGTGCCGAGTACAGGGGCACGATCACCTCCCTGCTCCTGCTGGCCACACTAGTTCTGATACAGGCCAGGATGCCGTTGGCCTTCTTGGCCACCTGGGCACACTGCCGGCTCATGTTCAGCCGGCTGTCAACCAGCACCCCCAGGTCCTTTTTCTCCGGGCAGCTTTCCAGCCACTCTTCCCCAAGCCTGTAGTGTTGCATGGGGTTGTTGTGACCCAAGTGCAGAACCTGGCACTTGGCCTTGTTGAACATCATACAGTTGGCCTTGGCCCATCGATCCAGCCTGTCCAGTCCCTCTGCAGAGCCTTCCTACCCTCGAGCAGATCAACACTCCCGCCCAACTTGGTGTCATCTGCAAACTGACTGAGGGAGCACTCAATCCCCTCATCCAGATCGTTGATAAAGATATTGAACAGGACCGGCCCCAGTACTGAGCCCTGGGGAACACCGCTCGTGACCGGCCGCCAACTGGATTTAACTCCGTTCACCACAACTCTCTGGGCTCGGCCATCCAGCCAGTTTTTTACCCAGCGAAGAGTGCACCTTTCTAGGCCGTGAGTCACCAGCTTCTCTAGGAGAATGCCGTGGGAGACAGTGTCAAAGGCTTTACTGAAGTCCAGGTAGACCACATCCACAGCCTCTCCCTCATCCACGAGGCGGGTCACCTGGTCATAGAAGGAGATCAGGTTGGTCAAGCAGGACCTGCCTTCCATGAACCCGTGCTGGCTGGGCCTGATCCCCTGGTTGCCCTGGACATGCCTTGTGAGTGCCCTCAAGACGAACCCCTCCATGATCTTCCCTGGCACTGAGGTCAGGCTGACCAGCCTGTAGTTCCCCGGATCCTCCTTCCGGTCCTTCTTGTAGATGGACGTCACATTGGCAAGCCTCCAGTCGTCCGGGACCTCCCCAGTTAACCAGGACTGCTGGTAAATGATGGAGAGCGGCTTGGCGAGCTCCTCTGCCAGCTCCCTTAGTACCCTCGGGTGGATCTTGTGAGCGTCCAGGTGGCGTAGAAGGTCATTAACTGCTTCCTCTTGATAGCTGAGGAACAGAAAGCATTTGCTTTTATGCCACCTCACTGGAAGTTGTCACAGTTTACAGTGATGCTACAGCATTTCGCAATGAAAAAAGACAAGTGACATAAATCAGCTACTAATTTTACTGTGGATGAAGCAATTATTTTAAATAATTTGTGGTCAAGGTTGCTTGCCACTGCACTTTTATTCAAACTCATTTGAAGTAATGCTTTCTTAACCTCACTAAATAAAACTGGGAAAACCAGAAAGCAATAGATCTTCATTAGGGTCCCGTGTATATGCGTCAGCCAAATCATTATCATTAGCAAATCCATCAGGCACATCTAACCTTGGTCCAACATTTAGATCTAATAAGATCATTAACTGTTTCATTTATATCGTTATTGAAGTTCCCTGAACCACCTTTTTTGGGCCATCCTTTTGTCAATGAATCTTATATATTACTAGTTCAAGACTGAAGACAAGACTGTGCTCATGTCACTCGGATTCCTGAAAAGTCCTAAGCCAAAGCTTATTCAAGGATGACCCAGTTTTCTATGTTTTTCTTTTAGACAATAGCATTTTTTAGGGGAGAATCCATAATCTTTGTGAAATAATCAGAGAAAAAGTGCTAAGCAAGTCTGAACACACTCATAAAATTGATAGATATGAACAAAAAGGATCAAGAGAAAAACGTCTGTAGTTCTTGAATGGAACAGAAGAATTGGTATTTGTTAAAGAAAGTAAGTCTATCCCCCAAATTCACTCAGTGGAAGGAAAACATACAATGTCTAGTAACAGACCGGTCTGGCTAAGTCAGTAATTCTGTAGCAACTGTAAAACTGAAAAGGAAATATTCAGAAAGTGAAATCCAGGTCAGGAAACTAAGGATGAGTATAAAAGAATAGCACAAGTATGTAGGACAAAATGAGAAAGGCCAATGCACAAAATAAGATAAAGAGATACAAAGGGTAACATGAAAACACTGTATAACTTCCTTGGCAGTAAGAGGAGGACCAGAGAAAGCATTGGCCAGCTAATAAATGGGACAGGAAAGCTAATAACAAAACATGCCAAGAAGGCCAAAGTGTTTAATGCCTTTTATTGCTTCAGTCTTCATTAAAAAGCCTGACTGTAATCAGATGGTTGACACAGTTAACACCAGCCACAAAAGGGTAAGAACTCAGGCAAGAATAGGGAAAGAAATGTTTAGAAACTGCTTAGATAAATTAGATTTTCTCAGATCAGTCAGGCCTGTAATTCACCCTAGGTTACTTAGGGAACTGGCTGAACAATCCTGAAGGCCATGGTAATTATCTTTGAGAATTTGGATGATGCTGGGCTAGAAAAAGGCTGACAGAGTGCCTATTAAAAAAAGAAAAAAAGAGGACACAGTGTCCCAGTTGACCTGACTTTCATTTCCCAGAAAGATCCTTGGACAAGGGATTGAATGATGTGCAAGAGAGCAGAGCGATAAGTAGTTATCAATGTGATTTGTCAAGACCAGATCATATCAAACCAGCCTGTTTGTTTGTTTGTTTTTCCTATGACGGGGTAACAAGTCATGTGGATAGGCAAGAATTTAGTAAGGTTTTTGACACCGCCTCAAATGGCATTTTCATAAGCACTCAGGGAATTGTGGTCTGAATCATGGGCCTCTAACTTCGCTGGGCTCAATGAACAATACTGAAAAACATGCTGCATTGCTTTCCATGTCAGCTTTGGTTCGAAGGTCTCATGAGCACTCTGCTGCCCAAAAGTCATGGCTTTGGGACCACTGAATCTTGACAAGGCTGCTGCAAAATACCCGCAGTACTCCTTGGCAAATGACGGCCAAGAACGCGCTGTCAGCAGTCTGGTATTGCACTGAAAGGATGTATCAGGTAAGGCTCTGTAAGAGACTGTCCGGGGGTCCAGATGCACTCTTACCATTACAGTGACGTAACTGGTGGACTAGGGAGCACATATTTTAAATCTGCCTATGACTTTGAGCACTGACAAATTGCAAGCGTCTTGGAGGATAGACCTGAGAAATTGGAGAAATGCTCTAAAAGAAGCAGGATAACACTGAATATAAACTGGCATGTAGATAGGGCTAAATGCCTCCCTGAATACTTGATGGGAAATGAGAGGAGAGGTAGCAAAGATCTGGGAATTGTAGTGGATCATGAGCTCAGCATGAGTCAGTAATGACATCCTGTTGTGAAAGAAGCAAATATTATTCTGGGATATATAAACGGCAGAGTTGTACAAAAGACACATGAGGTAATCCTTCCATTGGTAAAGTCTCCAGTAGGGAGACGATTCCAGTTTTGGGTACCACACTTCAAGAAAGATTGCAGAAAGTCCAGGGGAGAGAAATGAGCCTGGTCAGAGGTCTAGAAAACATGCTCTGCAGGGGCAGGTGTCAAGAAATGCGTCTGCTTAATCTATGCGGAGAAGGCTGGTGAGAATTGTGCCTGCCAGGCTTCGAATAAATAAAATGCTGCTTCAATGAGGTGGTAATAAACCTTTCTGTCTCTATTCATTGTGGATAATACAATAAGTTATAAGCTTAACAAAGATTTAAGTCAGCTTTTAGGAAAAGCCTTTTCTCTGGAATAGATTATTTCAGAAGAAGTAGCATCCCTCTGATAGGGAACATTAAGATCAGACTGGTGAAATACCTGCCAGGAATGCTGCAGGTAGAGCTGGTCTTGCCTTGGATAGATTGATGGATTATCCCCATTTTCTTTGTTTCTATGGCAATGACTTGCTTTTTAAAAAAATTCTGAGTTCAGATTGGTACATATTTACCATAAACAATCTCTGTACTTGTCATGAATATGAACTATAAAGATGCAGTGTGTGATATTAAACTTGTTGATGCGTAAATCAATGTGTAAGTCAAGCATACGGTTAGTCTAAGTGCATTCACTTGTTTTGGTAAGCTCCCACTTTCTTGCATTCAAAAAGCCATTGCTGGCAAAGGATGACCATGGACACAGGGTGCCCCTGTGCCTCTCTGCCCCGGGTCCTCCTCATCCAGAGGAAGGGAAGAGGAAACTGGTTTGCATTGGCAGGAGTTGTCCTAATCACCTCCCTGGTCCTGGCTCCATAGGCTGGCATCCTGGTGGGGCTGGGGAGGTGGAGGGACCACCCAGGTCCATGTCTCCTTTCTTGCTGCACTGCAGAGATAGCAGACAACCTTTGAAGAGCCTGTGTAATCACGAACAGGGTGGTAGCTGTAGATAGCCGCCTGACGGTGGGCGCCCAGGTCAGGCAGTGTATCCCCCTGCACCCCACAGAGTGAGACAGTCCTGCTCTGCCCCTCCTCAGTCCCGCTCTCCTCTCAGGCCACCGCCCCAGGTCCCACCAACTGCAGCTGGTGTTGGATCTCGAGGCTGCGGAGGGGCAGAGTCAGCTCACCTCAGCCATCCAGCCAAAGGGTAACCCACAGAAACAGGACTACCCTGGGCCAGGGAGATGGGTCAGCTCCCCCAGCACCTGCATGGGCACCAGGTCCAGTGCGAAGAAGAGGGCAGAAACCCGAAGCCAGATGGAGACAAATGCACTGGATTGCTTCTTCCAGTGGCAGCCTGCAGTTAGATAAAGCTAAAGTGACGTGTAACAGCAAGTGCCCTCATTTTGGCCTGAAAAGACAGACTTTGGTCTAGTACATGGCTAAAGAATGTGAGCCAGGAACCATAACACCCAGCTCAGTAGGCAGAGTCGTCTTGTTTTGCTCTTTATTCCAGTGGATGATGCCAATGCTTCGTTGTTTATTTGGATTGTTTTTATCTTATCCAATGTATTTTGCTGTGGGCAAAGATACAGGCATTAAGTCAACAAAAGGACCTAGGTGTTGCAACACCGAGTGTTGGAGCCCTTAACTGTTAGGCACTGGGCCATGTAGTGGAATCCTGAGCCCCATCTGAAATACCCGGGCTCCCTAAACAAAGCGTGGGGTTTAGCAGAATGATTTATCTCTAAGCATCACATGGGAATGTGTCTCTGCCATTTAGCCATTTATTATTTCCCAGCCAGGAAAGTTAGAGAGGAGGAAACAGTGTCTCATGTGACTTGGGAGAACCTTACACCCACTGAATAACAAGCAGCGATGGGGGAAGGGGCGGAGGGAAGCCGAGCAGTTTGGAAACAGCCTAAAGGCAGAAATTTGACACATAAACTCTTTGGCATAAATTCCTCAAGAACAGTTAGGCTGATGGAGGAGAAGAGGGGTTCCTAAATGATTTGTGAGCAGAAGGCAGGGTGCTAAGCTATTTACATAATTTATTCATAACAGTTTGTTCAGCCGACTCTACCAAGGATGTGGATACTGGACGCTTTAAATGTTCCCCGCGGGAGGAGTGAATCTGTCTGTCTGAGCTGAGCCAAAGGCTATCGATGTCTCCAGGGGCCTTTCTGTCTCCCTCTGTGAGTTTCGGATCAAGCGCTGGGGCTGGTGCTGCTTGGTCCCGTACACCGATTTTGTACCTGTGCAGAGAGGAAGCTGAGCACTCCCACACCCAACCCACTGCTGGACTTCTCTCATTTTCTTTTAATTTTGTATTCACCCTCCGTATTGTAGGTTAGTACCCCAAGCTCTTAGGCAGTGCACGCTCCGGGACTATATCATCAGCAACTATCAGTTATGAAATATTCTCCGATGCCTTTGACTGCCTGAGCCTATTCAGAGCAGTACTGTTCTGCCGGCACACGGGAAAGATAAAACTGCCCCACACAGCAAGTGAATCCCACATTGTGCTGGGAACAGGAGGGTCCCTCACTGCCCTGCCGCTCCCTCCCACTTTCTCTTTTTTGCTATGCAAAGTCACATGGAAATGAATTAGATGCTTGTACTGAGCATTTCAATGGGACTTCACATAATAAAAGAGAAACTCAGTAATATTACCTGTCAGTGGGTCTCTGGGAAGCAAAAAGGTCGCTGCCAAGTCCTGCTGAATCTTGAGCAATCCGTGCGCGGCGTCGGCATGGCAACCCACAGATACAAATTCCATGCATCATTTGTCTGGGGACTAGCCTCTCTCCAACCTTCAGCCTGGAGCTCGACACTGGCCAAGTGTCTAGTTAATCTGAGTCATTGAATCGCTGGAAGGGACTATAGGGTTAAACTGGGATAACCTAAATAGGCTGATAAAAGACTATTCAGTAAGAGATGCAAGTGCCCAGCATCTCCCAGATTTTAGCCCACATGCTCTCGAGTCCTGAGTTGAACTTAATCTAAAAGAATAAAGGGTAGGCACTGGAAATTCCCCAAAAACTTGGAAAGACACCCAGTGTGATCTTAGTCTCTGCAAGAGCTGGAAAGATTTATTTTAGAAAGAGGTTCGGATGGTTAAATATTATTTGGAAGTGTGGTTTCATTTTGTATGTACAGTGGTTTTTTTCTTAGTTCCTTTCCTGTTCTATAATCTCCTCTGTTTCTTCAGTGTAATTAGCTTGTTGTTTTCAAAAGGCTGCTGATTGTGTCTCTTATGTATGTGTGAATTGAACTCATTATGCACTGACTTAGCTCCCTGGGCTCTGTGTGTGTGTTATGTATGCTGCCTGTGTGGTGCGATCCCTGACCTGCACCAGAAGGAGCTTTGCAGGCTCAGAGATTTGCATGGGGCAGTGGGCTGAGGAAGAGGATAACTTGGCAGACTCTTGCCTCAGCAGCAACAAGCCTGGGAGTCCCGGCTGACGGCTCTGGGGTCAAGCCCCTCATCCTGGAAGCATCAGTCTTCGTCCCCAGGCCAGTCCCATGACAGGAGCTGATTTAATCCCTGACAGACAGGGATGTGTCAGGGATTGTTTTGGGTAGTGTCTGAGGTCCAAGTGCGCAGCAGATGTACTCCAGTGTCTCTTGCAAGATCATCTAAAAGATGAGTCCTTGCAGAGGCCTGATGTTTCTAGGTTCTGCTCCACACCAAAGCCTTACCATATAAGCACTGGAAAAAAACGGAATTTCTGGTGCCAGCATGGCATAATTATCCTGGGATAATGGTCCCTGAGAACCTGTAGTAGGACTTTTAGACTCTAATTCCTGCTTTTGTGGATGCTCTAAGGGAACAAGCTAGAACTAGGCTTTCGAGGGGTTTTACAACTCCATGAGTCTTTGGAAAACCTGGCATGGTTGGTTGTCTCAGAGCCATAGGTCTTACAGTCGTGGGTTCCCAGAGCTGGCATTGCTTGTCTGATGGAGCTCTGCCTTTTGGACATGCTGGCTCCCAGGTGACCTCAAGTCTGCCTTTGATCTCTGAAACTTTGAGATCATTTGGGTTCAGCAAATCACCATTTTTGGCAAAACTTTGTTTTGCCCCCAAACTTCTGACTAGCAGTACTTCAGAGCAGTAGACATTTACTGGGGGAGAGTGTTCAAGGGAAATAAAAGCCTCCCATTTGGCTTCTCAGATGCTAAGTTCTGGGGGAACTGCCTTATCAAAGCTCAACCTTCTTGTCCTTCCCAGTCCACACTGTGTATGGCCTGCTACACCCTCACAGCTCCCATTAAATACGAGTGTTGTCAAGTCCCATGTCTCCTCAGCATTAAGCTTTTAATTCACAAGAGTGTAGAGAACATGCCATTCTTTCATGTCTCTTTTGTATCACTAAGATCTTGAAGTGTGAAAGACTAACAAGTATGGATATGTATTATGAAATACCCTCAAAAAGCTCCCTAATTTTCTTTCTGTAAAGTGACCACTGGTGCAGTCATGCACAGAAACTAAAGAAGTTTAAATTCAGATTATGGTCAGGAGCTGGAAGGAAAGCAAAGAAAATTGCATCCCTTTTGTCTTCTACATACAGTCACTCACAGGAAATCTGTTTACTTGGACTCTGCTTAGGGTAATGTGAATTTCGTCCTTAAAGAATGAGTATTCATTCATTTGGTGGAGAAAGTCAAAGGCAATGTTAATGAGATCGCTCCCCCCATGCAGGGAGGTACTGTAGCTGAAATGAATGTTATCAAACATAAGTACCATCTATGGACACCAGGCTCCTATTCCGTGTTGGCATGACAACTTTCAGACTGATACTTGTTTTAGCGGCTAAGCAATCAGCCAAAGTGACATTTTCTTCTTGAAGACAGCTTGACAATCTAGCAACTTCTATTGCCATGTTACTACTAAAACTCACAGTATGAATCATCACAGTCACTTTATATTTTCATAAGTGATAGTGATAAAGTGTATCGCTATGTAAATACAGGGTATAAATTCTTCTCAGTCCTGCAGTACCAAGAGGAGAAGAGTGATGGACAGCCACAAAGGGAAAATGTTTGTATCATAATGGTGTCTGTTTTTCTTTTATGGACCTCATTCATAATGCCTACAGAAATTAACAGCATGGCAAGGGAAAGAGGGATGTGGACAGCAACTGCCATTCCTGTTACTGTGTTGCCATATCAACCTTCAGTTCGATAATTAAATAATCAGTTTCTATGAATCTGAATTATGCCTTTTAGAAGGGGAGGGCTCTCAGGTTCTTGCTGGACAAGAATGCAGTGGGATCTCTGGGCTCAGGGTTGATCTATGCTTGACTTGCAACTAAAAGCCATTTTTGGAAGCAAATGTTTTTTCTATGAGTAGTAAAAAGTAATCAAAAGGTTTAGGTTTACAATGACATTTCTGCTAGTAAATTGCACCTTTAATCTCAGATTCTCAGTGTTTAAGAAGTTGCTCAGAAGAAGCTGAGCATATGAGAACTTGTGAGGTAGATGAGACCAGACCTATCACCTATCCCACCAGAGGCTCACTCCTGCTCTGCCTGACATCTCTCATACACTTACCACAATGCCAGGATCTCCCTCCTGGGTTGTGACTAGTGCAGGTGCAGCGGGTTGGCCTGATCTGCTGACCAGCTTCTTGGGCGGAAGGTGACAAGGAAGAGGAGAAGAAACATGACATTGCAATCATAACCAGGGTAAAACTCCCAGGGTCCTTGCAGAGAAGCCGTCATCTTCCAGCATAGCCAAAGGCATAGCCGCTCCCCCGGCTCATGAGTGCATGCATGTGAGGGCATGCCCATGACTGCATATACAAAAGTGTTTCCATCACATGATCTGTTGTTCATTCCCAGCCTTATGGTCCAATGTGAATCATCCAGAAAGCTATGAGGCTGGGAGGTGGTATACTCAAGCCTTTGGGAAAGTCTGACCCAGCCAAAAGAGCATCAGTCTGGGACTTGGAATGGCTACAAACATTTTCCTTTCCTGGCCATGGTCATCCGGAAGGTGATTCAGCTGTCTAAATGTAATGCCCTTTGAAAGACTCCAGGGTATCCAAACTATGCATGTGAAGCTGTCATGTCTGAGTCCCACACAGACCCATAGCCTTCTTTCTGCATCAGCAACTGGAGGTCCATTTGGTATAATTTAGAGTATATCTCAAATGCTGGGATTTGACACCTATACATATAAACTGAATTGCATCCTTAACTTAATCAATTCTTATTTTTTTCAGGAATGTAGGTATTGCTCCCTACAGTAACAAGAAGACTGGAAGTGTCAATGGTTTAGGAACTGTGGAGCCCTTTGAATATTTTCATAGCATTAGGCATTGGTGAGTGGAGGGATGTAGGGCATACTAGTACCGGTAATAGTCTTACAACCCTAGCTGTTCCACATCTGATAATAGAGCTAGTTTAGCTATCTCTACAGGACCCTGCCTTGTTCTGCCAGCGCTTGGGAAGACTCGGCATGTGGGGTCACTGGCACTGTCTGCTCTTGTTGGGGGAAGCACGGAGTACAGGTCTTCGAGCTGCTTCAGCCAACACAAAGTGCTGGTGTTAGCTAATGAAGCCTGCAGGAGGTTAGGAGGGTTTCAGTTCATGTCCAGCACCTAGATAAAATGCTTTGGCTATGTCTGGACTGACTGATTAGTCGACATGGTGAGTTGTGCCATGTAGGCTTACCATTTGGGATGTCTGCACGCTCCAGTGTTACTTGCCTGGTCTTCCCAAAGTTCACCTGTAGGCTTTTAAGGGCCAGGCACCTAATTCCAGCTGGCTTGATAATGAGACATAGAAGTCAATTAGGTCATGCAAAAAGAATATGGCAAGCAATGTTTAACGTATTTTGAAACTGCTGTGATCTACGCAGTCATAGGGAAGTATCGTAACCACAGCTGTTATTCTGTCACTGCGCTGTCTTAGTGACAGTAGTGAAAATATTACAGCATAACCTAATGCCCAGGGTAATGTCCAATGGCTCTGGAAAGCCTGTTCTCTGGATATTAAGCCTGCACAGAAACTGCCCTTGTTACCTGTCCTAGCCAGTTTAATACCATCACAAATCACAACACGCCGATCATTTTGCTGTGTGAAACTTCCCGGTCTGTCCGTGCTTTTGTGTGTCAGTGCAAATGAGGTATAAAAGTAGTTCTGTTCTTCAGAGGTATGAAGCAAAGATATGAAAGGCCATGAGACACTGAGAAACTGGAGTAATGAAGGCTGAAATTGAAACGATGGCTGAATGCATGCCTCATGTTCAAAAGCTCGCATCAGGACTTGAGAACATTTTCAGAAATGATTATGTTGTATTCTTCCCGAGGGGAGTTACATTACACAGGACAGTGCCATTATACTTGTCTTTCAAACAGGAAAGAAAAGGATATAGTTTACAAATGGGGGCTTCCGAAGGCAATCCTTTAATATCAGGAAGACCATGGAAATCTGGCCAGCAGCGGAGGTCTTTCAGAACTGAGCATGCCACGGCTCCTGTCCTCAGTGTTGACGATGTTCTGCATAAAATCAGAAACCCTCATGAGATGCACATGATTTCCCAGTAGGACTGGGGGAGTTGAAATCTGGAGCATTTCCTAAGGAAGAAAATATTCAGAGTCAAATGAACATAAATCTCAGGCCTGAAATGATTCAGATTATAACCTGTGGAAGCTCGAAGGCTGGGACTATTATCAAAGGAAAGAACAAGGGATGAGAGATGAGATCTCTGTAGTGATGCAGCAAGCAAATACTTGCTCTATCTTGTTAGCAATGACGTTCAGAAACTTAGCTAATAATAGCCCAGCCTTGATATCAGAGAAATCAATCCCCACGGACTGAGCTATCACCAGATCTGATTTGTGTACAAGATGTTTAGGACTGCAAGCACAAATGATATGAACCAAATGAAATGTAAAATGTGACAAAGTGTCAAATCCCTCTTTTCCTATTATCACGTCCCAGTAAAAGAATGGCACCTAAAAAGTACTATTTCCGTCACCCAAGTACTGTCTCACGAACAACTTACTTACAAGGATACTCAACCAGTGCAAAATAACTTTAGTCAGAGAGCTAATGGTTGTCATAATATGACATTATATTGTTTAACACAGATGACGACAAGCATCTTTGCTGAACTATCATCTGGCTTATACCTACATATGAGAAATCAGTTGTGGAAATGTCAGAGAAGATAGAGGAATATGGTAAAGAAGAAAAAGTTAAGTGTCAATCACATAAAACATTCGAACATCTGAGCCAAAACAAGTGAACAAACAAACTAACGAAAAACCCACAAGTGAGCTATGTTCCCTTTGAATATATCCTGAGACAAGAACATGTCTGCTAATGCTATTCAAGTGGTATCTTCTGTAGAGAGAATGGAACTGCTCTTCAGAGAATGATCAGGAGAATTGGGGGAAATATAAGACGGCAAGGACCAGCTCCCTCCCAAATCCTTAAGGGGACATCGGCAAAATTTTAGGGGTCTAATTCCAAAATGGTGAGTCTGAAAATCCTGTTACCTGGCACTGAAGCGCTGAAGCACCAGTATTGCCTTGATTTTGACTTTATAGCTCCCCAGATGGTAAGAACTGCTCTAATCTTGACAGAGCCGAGCAGCTTGGCACTGCGCTCGCATTAATCGCGTTCGTTGCAATCATTAAACTGTCACTGGATAGAACAGAGGCAGAGACCGCAGAGTGGTGACCGGTGCTCTGGCCCCCTGGTCACCACCAATACCGCACAGCAGTGTCCAGCTTGCTGTAACCTCTGTTCACTCACCCCAGGACTTCTACCTTTCAGTCCTGACCCCCATATAGCCTCTATCCTAGTGCACACCTCAAGGAGACAAGGGCTTAAATCCCTCCAGTAGGCAAGAAGCTGAAACTGTGTGTCTGAGCTCTGGGGAGCGTGCCTGGCTATTGCATAAAGCTCTGCCTCCACTTCTTGCATGGCTCAAAGGGACAGAGTGGGTTGACTGCCCGTGTCTAGCCTGATGGCCTGGTGCCTGCTGGTGGGCAAGGATCTGAGGCCAAGGACTCTTTGCTCCTTACAGAGGTTTATCTCAGTTGCAGATGCACACCTGAACTAGAGGGAAAATTGACATTTCAGATGGCACCTCCAGAACTCCTCTTGGCTGGGTGGGAATCCAACCGTTGGACTGGATGCACGTACATCCCTGTGCTCCTGGACTTAGAGGACTCCTATTCCCAAAAGTGGCTGGGGCTGGCCGGGCACGCATAGCTGCGAGCTCTCTCTGGCCAGTGAGCTGATGAGAAGGGAGGTGGCTCAGAGCGAGGAGCTGCTGGATGGGAGCTGCTGGGTGAGCAGAGACCTCAGAGCCAGTCTGCAAGAGAGTGGTCGGCCTGACGGGCTGCTTTTACGTTGTTGATGAGTCACATCCGTAAGATACCAGTAGGGCTGGAGCTGGGGCAGACTTGTGCAGAGAGCAATTGGAAAAATAGAGGGAGTGGTTGGAAGAGCTCCTTTCATGAGCTGTGTTTTGCGTACAGCACTCTGGTCTTTCCAGTGTGTATCTATATCACTACTTATATCTGTATCTATAACCGGACTGCAATTCTGCAGTAAAGTGCACCTGAAAAAATAATAGTTTTAATTTCCTGCCTACTGTGCTTATCCAGCTCTTCCACAGAGTCAGGAAGTCCTAGCGCTATGGTTAACAACAGATCAACATGTACAACTTAAGAAACATTTATAAAAAACAAAATAACAAAAAATAGACTGTAAACATAGTCTCCCAGATACTGAACCTCTTCAAAGATACTAGTACGTTAGCTGGTATGTTGTGATGTCCTTTTAACTTATTAATATCACCTTTCTTTTCTGGTTCCTTTTGGGATAACAAGCAGGTCCAGTCTCTCCTTCCACTGAACCTTGGTGAGGCCTTTCTGTTAGGACTGCACTCCTGAGTCATCCTCTCTGCTTCCTCCAGTACCCTGCCTTGTAATAAGACAGAGCCAGTTCTTTTTATGGTGGTTCCTGCTCATGTCTGGCTGCCTGTCTCCAGAAACTCTGCCCCTGTTAATGTTAGGATAGTCCAGGTTGTCAGTTGCTTTCCCCTTTCACACAGCCTTAGCTTTGTCCTATTCTTTCTAGCCAGGCAGCTGTAGGGGTGGCCCTTCACATCATCCTAAACATGCTGCGTTCAAAAGGGTACTGAGGTTATCAGGAATGAAACTCCTGGGAGCCCAAACAGCAAGCACAGGCTGTGAGCTTCCTGGTACCTTTTCCCATTTATTTATTTGTTTGTTTGTTTCTTAAATAAAAAAAAAAAACCCAAAACCAACACACGCACTTTTTTGAAGTCAGGCAATAGGGAAACTCTTCTGAGCTTATTCAGAACTTGAAAACAATCTGACCTCAGTCTCCTACTACAGATATGTCTAGACTAGAATTTGCTCTCCTGTTGTAACTTGCATTTATTAGTTGTTTGCCAATTAGCTAGTAGAGTTGGTGAAGACATTTGCAATTGTAAAAGCTAATCTAAACATTCCAAGAAGATGTGTTGCAGCAGTCAGACATTTGTGGTTTACCTTCAGTTGTGCACTGGGGTAACTCACAAGCATTTGCCTCATGGAACAAGCACTCGTGGACTGTTTATACTTTCATTTATAAGCGTGTTAACCAACTTGAGGTAATTGGCAATCAATTAAGTTGGGCCACACATCAAAACCCATGTAATACCTGTGTATTCTAATTTCAAATTGAATTTAAAAAATTGGTTAGTATAGGCTCAGCTAAGTGGTCATAGTGCTGAAGAATGGGAGATATATGGAACGCGTCGCCCAGAAATATGTGTTTGAGGAGTTCATGGGCAGAGGGAGAACAGCCTGCTGGATGGCCTCCCAGAGAGAAAGTGGGAAGCTGGCTACTTGCTGGAAAACAGAGAAGAGGAGTAGGATGCAAGTCTTCCCACAGTGGATAACAAATGCCTACTGTAACATAGTGGTTTGAAGAAGAAGATTAAAAAATGGTATAATCCTTTCATAGAAAGAAAGTGACTGGCCCTAGCAGTCTGTTTCATTTAATGGAAAAAATTAGAACAGGAACCAATGTCTTAAGGTAAAGGGGCCCAAAAAATTCAGCCATTATTTTTTCTACAGAGAGGGTGGTGAGCCATAGGGTTGGCCATTGGATTGGTCATTGGGGGTAGTTGTTATGGTAGTGCATGATCAACATATTTTGGGATGGTACAGCTTGATTACAAAATGAGATCTACTTTACCTCATTGACATCCAGCAAATATTTCAGAGTAAAACTAACAGCCAAACATAGCTGGTACTGATAGTATTGAAATAAAATGGATCATAATGTACATACTGCTCCAATAAATGTTTATGTTACAACAAATTAAGCATCCTCAGCCATTTGTTTTCATTTTATAGAGAACAATTAGAGGATAAGATGTTAAGAAGGATATACGAGGCAATAAATGGTTTTCATGGGTGCTTAAACACCAAAGGGAAGTGAAAATATTTGATAACTACTGCCAACGTTTATGGAATCAAACCGCCCCTTCCTCCACCGTAGGTACTGTCATTATTATATAACAAGTCACAGGATGATTTATAAGATTAAAAAAAGAGGAAAAGAGGAAGAAAAGTGGGGTTTTTTACCTGATGAGATTTTGAAAGTCCCATGCCAAAGTCAGCTCGAAGGCAAAACTCAATTTTGTGCCTCAAGAATATAAATTCTGGGACACCAAATGAGTGGTGTGGGAGACGAAGCATCCAGTGAGCACCTGAGGAGCTGAGAAAGGCCAGTGGCATTAGGGGTGATGGGAGCTTATGAAAGTCAAATTAGGATAATCTCTCCTCTCCCACACTAATGCCCTGACCTCCCTGCACCCAAGCTGACGTGGTCCTGTTTGCAGAGGGAAAGACTGTAACCTGTCCCCTGAGGTCTTGTGCCCCACAGCAATGGGATGGTGGCTCCAACCCAACGGCAGATTGTGGCCAAAGAGGAGACCTGGGGTGCAGGTGCCTTCTCTCTGTTTGCACCCTTTGGCCCTGGCTTGGCCACTGCCCCATGAGCTACAACTTTTCCCTTTTCTTTTTCCTCTGACAGCAGCTGGAGAAAAGAAAAGGAGTTTTGCTGTCTTGGGGAAGTGAGGAACATCAGCAGCTCGCAGAAGGAGAGGAAGAGAGAAGCGGCCAGCCTTTCTGCTCCCTCCCTCTGGGGCAGGGAGACCATGCAGGTAGTGCCGAGGGGTGGTTTGGCAGAGGGGCATAGCCACTGGGCAAGCAGTGGCCCTAGGCAGCTGCCTCCTCTGCCATGTCTGCATCCTGACCCTGCCCTATATCCCTGCTTTCTCAGAAATAATTACCCAAAGACAGAGCGAAAATCAATTAGCCGATCAAGGGAGTGACCTGTGTGGAAACTCAGTGATGTATCTGAACTTAGCCTATGTCAATAAAAGCTTCAGTCATAGCGCAAGTTGAGCCAAGAGTGAGGTACGTTTTCCCATAACTTCATGCATAGCCAATTCCTTAAAATTGAACAGTCATGTTCAGCCCTCTTTAGGGCGTAGTCTTTTCCACCCTGACTACATATTTCTATGGTAACTACTCTTACCAGACGCGTCTGTGTATATATGTGTGTATGTAAATAAATAATAGATAAGGTACTAGTAAATGATGCTAAAACTGCGTCAGTTCCTCCGCTTGTTGCAGACATCTCCCATTGCGTGCTGCCAGCACTGTTCTCCATGCAGGTCTGTAGAGTCTGCTTTTAGCAAAGACTCAGAGCAAGAGCAAAGGGTTTCTTTTTTTGACTTGAAACCTTTGTTATGGTTTACCAGCAGCAGAGCGTCGCTGCACCGGGCTGGCAGGGAACAGTCCACCCTCCGTTGCGATGCCGACAGGAAAAACTGGAGCTTCTCCGATGCCTAATGCACAAACCAGGCAGCGGTTGCAGTTTTGGACAGAGAAAGCGAGTCAGTCGACGTGGTTACCTTGTGTAATGCAATAAGGAAGAACCGCTTCCTAATTTGTCAGCTTTTGGAGCTGGTATGTGAAGTAAGGCAGCTTTTCTGTCTCTAAAAATAATTAAAAAATCATCAGGAGAAAAAGACATTTTCTCCTGTATTTCCATATCACTTGGCCCCACGAATCCCCCTTCTCACTGGACGAGGTGGGAGCTGCGCATTGGAGCCAGAACATGTTTGACTGTATGGAATTCTTTTTTCACTTCTTGGATAATTTTTTAACTTTCTTTGCTTTTCTTGCTTCACATTTTCCAAAGCATAATGCTCGGAGAAGTAACAGGCTCTGTCATGCCTTTAAGATGCTAGAAACTTTCCGCTTGCCTCAGAAGTTTGTATCTTAAGGAACAGGCCTTAGACAACAAGATCCAAAAAGCACCAAGTTGTATAACATCGAGGTCAGGCAGAATTTGGCACTGATGTAGGGGCTTACACCTCACTGTGAGTGCAGTCCCACCTGCAGCAGCCCACCTAACCTATTCACCTTGCTGAGAAACTGGAGACGCTTTAAGTTGCAGCAGAAAACTTCTTTAGCTTCCTTAATTTCTGTTGCAGCTTTTGCCCTGAGGTCCCTTCCTCTTGGCTGAGCTAAACACGCAGGTAACTGCTTTTCTGCCTGGGGCCATTTATAATTCAAAAAGTAGGTGCTCCTCTGCCTCGCTCCCCCGAGGAGATGTGCTCCCAGACCGCGCCGCTCTGCTGAATTCAGGAAAAAGGCATTGCAGTTTTGGCCGCTTTAATAAAAACACCCCAAACCCAGAGATAAAGAGTAGAGAAGGATCTCTGTTCTGTATTCGGTAATGGTCAGAAAACAGAGAGGTTGTGGAAGATCTGAGTTTCATTTTTTCTGCTTTTTCGTGCAGTGCTTCTCCAGAACTAAGAGCACAGGCAGTGTTAGAGACAGAGGTGTAAGAGTCTCCCCTTTTCAGCCGATTAACCTTGCAATCGTGCAGCAGGATCAGACTCCCTTCTTCTTGCCACCTTCTGGCCCTGTGTCAGAAACACAAAGTTGCTGGGCGGACATCAGAAACACAAAGTTCCTGGGTGGACCCCAGCTGCAGCAGGAGCCCCCTCTCCAGCTCCTCCCTAACGCGGCTGCTCCTGGGGCAGGGATGTTGGGGTGGGAGTCAGGCTCCCCGCCGGTCGGGCAGCAAACCCAGCGCCGCGGTCCCACTTTCACGGGACCGTCATGCAGCAGGTGGATCCCGGCGACATGGGGTATGGCAGCGAGGCCACAGCAGCAGGGGCTGAGCTTTTGGCGGAGGTGGCCGTAGGATGGCACCCGCAGTCAAGGGACACCCAGACTGTGACTCCCCATCGCTTTCAGGCAGCTCAGCTCAGCCAAGGCGACGCTGCCTCTGGGCGTACACAGTAGCAGAGCTTAGAGATTTAAAGTAAATCTTCAGCGCCTACAGCCTCTCAGGTGCCTAAACAAGTTAGGTGAAGTTTTTTTTGGCTCTCTGTCCTCTACGTAGGCATCTAAATTCTGCATAAGTTGCACTTTAGGTGCCTTGCTGTTTTCTTTGGATTTTGCCCTCAGCTGTGAGCGGGAGCGCAGGTTTGCTCTGGCACGTGCTGTAGTAGGACAATGTCACCCATTGACTACATCCCAGAAATCCACTCCCTGTTGCCTCCTCTTCCCTCCCAGCTCTTAAACCTCGTGACTGAGTGATTACAAAACTCTACCTAGCATTCTGTTACTGCTCCCTTGCAACCAAGCCTGTGAACTCAACTTCCCAGTTGTTTGATCCAGTTTAAATCCGCATGTGCCAAAATCATTCTCTCACTGGTAAAAACTCCACCTTCTGCTCAGCTTCTCCACCCTTCCCATATATATACATATGAGATTCATTCTTCAGTCTGGATTATTTGTCTACTTTAATAATAAAACCAATAAAAGTGCCACTCTTCTCTTTGAGTTGCCACCGTCCACCCCAGGCTGCTGCAGAGCCAAGGAGCAGCCAGGATAGAGAACTGAAGGGACCTCGTTGCTTCAGGATTTGGGTCTGGCATGACACAGGCTACAAAACCTGGGCTTGTATGATAACAGTCTGCACTTGTTTAATGATGGCTCCTTCCCCCTACAGTTGAGGATCTCTGCAAGCTTTATTTTAGTCTAATTAATTTTCACTCCTCTCTGCTTTCATGGTTGACCTTTTCCATCAAGTCTTACAGAACAGATGAATTGTCTATGAAACTGAGGTTGTTCAGTCATTATCCCCTATAGCTGTGCTCCTTTCCTCTTCCCCAGGGAAGCAAATCCATTGAAGCAAGCTGTTTAAGATATTTGCAAAGGAAACTGTGAAGTATTTGGCCTTGTTTTTCAATTTAAATATTCTGGCACACAGCATAGGCCAATTAAAGCCCCATTTTCATGGATATTTTATATGCAGTCCTTGTATAGATGCACATACAATGTAAGCCACTGCTTGTTTTAGATATAAGTGCTACACCGTAATAATCACTTATCATCGCTAGTCAAAAATAATTCTAAACAGACTCAGATTTTGTTTGCTGGCAGAAACATTACTTACCCAGGGAAGAGTGCATGGAGGGCTCTGCTGCTTGGGAAATGGCCAGTTGAGGCATTTAATTCAAGCAGAAGTTATTTTTATTGTTGTTATTATTTCTGCACAAGTCCTACAATTTATGCAATAAGTTGGAAATAATACAAGATCAAGAGAATTTTTAATGGATTTAAAATGAAGACAACTATTATGGTATCGGTTGCCATTGACACATAACTGCAGCAAAGTGATACAGCAGTGTCTCACTCCTGGAAACTATATTTGGTGTGGGAACCTTCAGCAGACGTGCTAAAGAGTCAGAGGAATTATGAAAGAAATTACTACAGAAAATGGCAGAACTGTCACGGAGGGGTACAGAAAGAACTGGAGACTCTGCTCCTAACTGTCCCCACCTCCAAGTGTGCTGTTTTCTTACAAAACCTTTTTATTCCTCAGTGTACTTCTCTCGGGACTAGCTTTTAAAATTTGGTAGAGCCAAACCATGGAAGCCTTTGAGTGGCTGTTTTGCAGTTTATATTGCTCTTGTGCCTTGCTGGTAAATACAGTAATTGCTTGTTATGATTTCTGTTTGTTCTTTGTGAATATAATGACATGTTTTTACAGATAGCTACAGATTTATATATAGTCTAAATGACTTAATTAAGAAAAGTAACTTCCTCTGCCCCAAATATCTCAGTACTGAAAGATTTATTCATGGAAGTAGGCAAAGTAAAATCACATTAGTAGACAGTTCACCATACCTGAGAGATTCAAAATTATGTATATATATTTTTTCATCCTGAAGAATGACTGGAGATGTGAAATTATATACAGGCATGACTCCATCATCATTAGGAGGAAACCAGCCTCATCTAACAGTGGGCAGGAGGGGATGAACATTTTATTCAGCCAAAAGAAGATGGTAGATAAATTACATCTCCCTGAATTTGATCAGGACAAGGAGCATGTTTCATCTTGTGAAAGGCTGTGTAATATCTTTAATAACCACAGGAATTAAGACTTTACTCATATATTTCATATAAAGCTTCACCTCCATCAGGGAAGCAGCATTCAAAACCAGCCCACGGGGAAGAGGAATATCCTGATTAATGTCGCTGCCT
This sequence comes from Calonectris borealis, assembly GCF_964195595.1. Classification (NCBI taxonomy): domain Eukaryota; kingdom Metazoa; phylum Chordata; class Aves; order Procellariiformes; family Procellariidae; genus Calonectris; species Calonectris borealis. Next base: position 16,709,067 of record NC_134313.1, read on the forward strand.
CGTTTCCCTCCGAGGCCGTGGCTGCGTGAGCAGCACCGGGACGCGAAACCAACAAAGAACTCAGTGTCTCCCAGCAAACCCTGTATCATTATAGTAAAATCACTCCGTGCAAGAGAAATAAGGTATTCCAATAAAAGTGCTGTTTTGTCAGGGCTGCTGCTGGCGCAGTAGGGCCAGGCGGGGACCCCGGCTCTTCACAGCCACAACCAGCCTCGTCGCAGCGCTGGCAGAAGGCTGCAGCGCGGCTCTGGCCTCAGATGCCGAGCGAGACCAAGAATAGCACTGGGTGGTTCGCTGTGTGCAATACTGGGAAAAAAATTGTATTTAAATCCAGTGTTTTCCAAAAGTAGCTAAAACCAGGAGGTTATAAATTATTAACCTGTAAGGCAGAAGGTTTAGGAGACTGCCACTTGTGTGTCCTGGAATAGTTTCTGCTACCTTTTTGGGATGGAGCAGAACCTTTCATTTAGTTATTGCTTTCCAGCTGAATTTGCAGCAGCTGCAGTTTATCTAATCCTTGCGGCACATTTTCCCTCTAGAAAAAAAAAAGAACAACCCATTTTTTGCCTCATTATTTGGCTTTTTGTTGTGTAACCAAGATTTTCGTTGGTTGAACCCCTTAAATCTCTACCTGCCATGTTCTACCACTCTTTTGCAAGACCCTTTCCCATCAGAGAAGAGGAAGGGAGGAGAGAGTTGTAATCTGTGGTTAGAAACAGCCAAGACTAAGAAGCAGAGGCTACTTAATACTATTATTAGTGCTTCTTTTTTCCCCTCTGAAGTCAATTATGGCCATTATGTTTAAAAAAAGGAAAATACATTTGATGGAGAAATGTATCTATCTGCTATAATTTACCTGTTAATGCCTAACATAAATTTCTTTTGCTTTAAAAATGTAAATTTTTAGTTCCATAGTTGATATGTGGGCTACTGGTTTATGAAGACAGAATACATAAGCAGAAAAAAAAGGCATATACTCATGATAGGGAAAGCCAGAATGAAATTATGAAAACAAACCAACTTGTAGACATTTAACCTAAACTCCTGTTTGCAGTGTGGGTAACTTGAGGATGAGAAACTTCAGGACCCTGACAGGGTGGGTTACCTTCAATGCTGTCCCTAGAAATGTGTGCGTGTGTGTGTATGTATATTTATGAATAGGTATGAAGGAAGGAAAGCATGTGTGTAAGCTTTATGACAAGTAGCATATGATTTATTTTTATTTGTGTATATTGTGTATTAGAATGGTCAGATTAGATACAATAGATAATATCAATGACTTTTGCAACTGCACAGCTGAAATTGTGACAGCTTCAGAGGTACAAAAACTGAGAATTTTATTGCATTGAATATGGAATGAAGTAATGCAGTCAGTCAAATATTCCTTCTGTTTTGCAATTTAGTATTAATTTCTATTTACTTATATTTGCCTTTGCTCTCTAAGTTTTTAATTGCTAATTTTTAAATTCAGGATGAACCAAACTGTTGATGGTCCAAGCTATTTCCTGAAGTATTAGAAGGGAAAGTATAATATGTAAGAAATATACAGCATATCTGAGGAAATGCAGATCGAGGTCCAATTATTGGTACACATAGGTATATCGGTCTTTATCAGCACATCCTGTTTGGGCTTTCTTCCCACAGACAGCTTAGGCGTTAGTCTCACAGAAGCAGTATATCATTCCCTTCCTCTGTTTATTTTTGGCAACTACAAATACCATAGAGAATATTTGTTTTTGTAATACCGTAATGATGAAATAGATTTACTGGCTGCAGTCACAAGAATGCTAAGCAGATATTCACTTGTTTAATCTCTGCAGCTTTGTTGCAAAAAATCACAACTGTCTTGGACAAATTGTTAGGAAAAATTTGGACATTTGGGTTTATAGTTATGGGATATTTTTATAGCATCCAAATAGGTGTGGGAGATAGTGTGGGTGCTCATAGCTACAGGACGACCAGTAGAGAAAATGTTACTAGTGCCACGGGCTTCACGGCACAAACAAGATACCCACAGCAGGGTACCCTCAGGGCTAGTAGGACAGGCTGGCTTCCCTCTTTGGGAGGTATTTCCCATGTGGGTCATCTTCAGTAGGAAGTGCCTGTGTTAGGCAAGGCAGCTATATGCCAGAGGAAACAAATCACCGAGCAGTTTTTACTTTTCAGCACCTAAGATGGAACCATAACCCCAGATCTGGGGTTCAGCTATATGATGCCTTTCTTCTGTCAGGATGGTTTTTTTGGCATTACCTTCCTTAATGGAAAGATACACCTTTGATGTGGCAAAGACAAAGAAAAGCCACAGTCCCAGATCACCACTGATAACCATTATTTCTTTAACTATGAGCCCAGACTCACCCTATCTAACTTTAGGCACTTAATGAAAGTGCTTGCAAGTCTGTACAGAAAGTGAATATCCTTCTGCGGAGAGACCTACAGCAACAGGGTTTCTCACTTGAGCTCCTCGAGTAAAGCTCTTGAAGTGGAGGGGGTTGAAAACAGGTCAGTATTGCAAGGCAGCCCTGAGTAGCAGGTCAGACCTGCAGCACTTCTGGGAGAGATGCCTTATTCCTGCTTCCCTGAGCTGAGCAGGCTCATCCTGCAAGCAAACCAACCCAAAGCTGAAGACGCAAAGAAGTACAAGAAAAGAACAGCATGCTGCTCCATCTGCTTTGCTTGCAGTGCTACCACACTTTTTTCCTCACTGCTTGGAGACTAACAAACCCAAGAGGTACCAGATACTTCTCAGACTCAGACGAGCTGTTTTGATCTGTCACCTTCTGCTTGTCTGCAGCTCAAGTGCTAAGTTTCCCCTCCTGATTTGCCTGTAGTAATTAGGTCAACCAGCTCCTGCTTCTACGAACTAACTGTCAGCATTTTCCACCTTGTTTTCCTCCAAAGAAACCAAACCAAGGTGAACAAGACAACTCTGGAAACAGAGGGTGGCATAAGAAATAGGACTTATCTGCCTCTTTTTGCGTCATCTCTACTGTTTTTATCCTAGTCTCAATATTGCTTGTGATATTTCTTCCAGCATATTACAGAAGACCCTGTTGTACATGTGATACCTATGGATTTACACCACATCGAATATGTAATTTTCTTTTTTGATTGTTTTTTGTTGTTGTTTTTTTTTTTTGTTCTGCTCTTTCACTGAGCATTTTCATTGCTGTTTTTTGTTTTCTTTAACCTTGCCACTAGATGCAGTATTGATGAGGGAGAAGCAGGCAAACATGTCCAGCTGCTATAGCCATGAAATAAGCTTCATTTTCCAGCTTATTAACTCTGACCTGAAGGGCACTTGTTGCAGTTACCTTTTTGAAGGTAATATGCTGTCTGTATAAAGTATTTAAACTTCACAGTTTCTTTCTGCTTCTTCCCTTGAATACTCCTTTAGGATTGATTAGGACTCTGCTAACAAAATAGGTTCCTGTTACGTTTATGTATAAAAAAATCACCTTACCAACACAGTAACATTTTGCAGAAAGGCAGGGTTTCTGACAAAATTGTTTTTGCTTCAGATTGGTGACTTGGATCTACCCTGCAAGTGCTCTAATCATGTTGCTATTGCCTGTCCCCAGAAGGCTGTCTCTTACTTTTTTAGATGAATAGTGTCAAAGAGCCTTGACTTTGTCCCACTGGGGAACTGGAAAATAATCTGCAACCTCAGCTTGAAAAGGAAGTTCTTCTCTTCCTCCAAATTTATATTCATAAAATAAGTGACAATGGGAACTGAGTAGTACATACTTCAGACCAACACAGTGGAGAAGGTTTTCAAGAACTTTTCTAAATTACACCTGCAGATTCACAGGAACGTTGTTATTTAGTTCGGTAGGAATGGTATAGAGTCTTAACTGAAAAGAAAGACTCCACTGCTTTAAGTACTACGTAGAGAAGTAATAGAAGATGGCTTCTGTTTATAGGGCTTGTGGTGTACATGGCATTTGAGAGATGGTGGGCAATTAGAGGTAAGTGGGAATAAAACTGAAACAGTACCACTCGGCATTTGATATGCGGTAGATTTGAAAAGTGGAGGGGATAATTTTTATCATCAACTTTGGGATATAGTATAATACAGGCCTTATTTTTCCCTCAGGTAATTTGTACACATATGTTTAGTTGCTGCTGAATAACATTTGGCATAGGCAAATCTTTGTTTATTTTGGGGAAAGTAGGATTTTCAAAAGTCTTCAAAAAAAGTCATCTCAGAAGTAAGAGAAGTCAGGTTTTTTGGATTGTGGTGTTGTTTTTCTTTTTTTTTTTTTTTTAAACTGGCCTTGTGAATTCCACATTTGAATAATGTAGGGTTTAATTGTTATTTGTTTTATTGTTTATAATGTTAACATCAGTCAGCAGATATTATATGTGTTATTGCCTGTGATCTCTGAGTGACAGGGTTGAAAGATCAGGTTGACATTAGCAAATGATCCCATCTTGCAATCATGTAAACACATGTTTAGCTTTACATCCTTCAATGGACAAGTCACGTGGATAAGTATCTGCTGTGTCAGTGACTCAAGACTATTTTCTTCAGACAATGAACGGCAGTTGCCCAGCAGAATTTTTATGTTGCTCCAGTATCATAATCTATTACCATTTTACAAGTGTTTACTTTCAATACACAGTTTGCTGGCAGTGAAATAATTTAAAACAGGATTTTAAACAGAAGTATAGATTATATCTACTCTAACAACTTTATCTCCACAATAAATATATACAAATTTTAAAATTCATCACTCTCTAATTTTCAGCTAGTGCTTAAAGTAATTACACATTCTGTGGTGATAACACATTCAAGGTTTGTTGTTTTTTTTATGATACCACAAGCTGGCGAGACACCTAGATCAGGCATGTTAATGCTAATTGGCAGATAAAGCATAAATCTGAGGGAGTCTGGATTCCTGCCTTTTTGCCAGCTTTTTGTTGATTGGAAACTGAATTCTTTTTATCCTAGCTTTTGCTATTCAAAAATGCCAGGCAATTCACTGCTGTCTTTCCTCTCTGCATTTTAATCCATCGGTTATGTTAGTCCTTTAATGCCTTGTTGTTTGTTTTTAATCCAGTAGACTAAATCGGTTTTCTTTTTAACTGCCTTTTAAAATCAATCATACAGGACTTCCTAATGCAAAAAACAATTGGTTCTGATGATATAGCTATAACATTGATGAGGTTTTTGTTTGTTGTTTATTTATAGAGGTGCATGACCTAGTGATAATAGCAGTGATAAACTTCATTTGAAATATAATATTTTACCTGGTTGTCAGGTGAATATACTTGGTTATTGCCTCTATAGTTCTTATATCAAATATTTCAAGCTTTCTGGAAATTCATCTCCCTTCAAGGGTGTGAATCCTACTCCAAGACCTGATCCCTAACTACCCTGTGGTCTGAGTATATTCACCCCATATTCTTTATTATCCTTATTTTGATTCTGCAAGTAAATATAATTCTAAACCAGATGAAGGACTGCAGAGTCTGCTCTGAGGCATGCATGGCATGGATCTTCCTGAAAATAGTTCAGTAACTTGTCACAGAAGGAAAAGGTTGGAAGTTTCTTTTTGAAGTCAGGCTTTTTGAGAACTTAGCCCTCATCCTCATGAAAAATACCTGTCTGTAACTGAAGGACTACATGATCCCACTAGATACGGGTGGATGTGTAAAGGCAAGGTCATGAAGCAGTAGCAGATGATCATAGAAGACAAAATGACACAAAGGTTATAGATAATTGTAAGCAATCAAGACAGAGTGCTTTCAAAAGTTACGCCTGCAGATTGAAGAAGAGATCCATTGGTGGCTACTGAAAATAGTGTTATGGATCCAATGCATACCTCAGGAAGACCCTGTTGGATATTTCTCAGAAACCAAGAGAATACACTGGGGGAAAACACTCCATATTTGCTTTATTTCTTCTATTTTCCCATGAAGCATCCACTGATGGCTACAGTTGGACAGAGGGAAGTAAGTGAGGTGGACTTCTGAGTTGGCCAGTGTGGCTGGTCCTATGCTTATGACCACCTGTCAGTGGAGGGGCAGTAACTGATACACCTTCCCTTGCCATTAAAATGGAAAAAAAAAAAAAAGAAAAAAAAAAAAGAAAAAAAAAAGAAAAAAAAAGAAAAAAAAAGACGCTAATGAGAATAATTCACCTTCAAAAGATGGAGCAAATTCCAGCTGCCATATCTGCTGTCAATTGAACTTGACCAGCTTGTGACTGAACAATCTGATGCTCACCATAGCACATAAAAATGGTTATGCTCCCTTCAAAGCAGCAGCAGCCCTGAGTATCTTTGTTCTTCTTTTCTGAGACAGTGTCTCATAATGGTAGAGTTGGCATGAAATATTCGCCCTTGGCTACTGAAAGTTTGCCTCAGATAATACACAATGTGATAAAAAGCAAAATAGAAAAAAGAGGTTTAAAGTTGCTAATAGACCTAGTGTGTACCATTTGTATAGTATGCAGACTTGAAGAAGGTATTGTCAAAAGGTGCTTTATCTTAACCCCTACATTTTTATTGTTAATTCATCCTATATTTTTTTCCAGTGGGTTTTAAGACTCTTTGTGATTCGTATGTGGTAACATCAGACAGATCTACCAAATTATTTAAGTCTTAACTTGCAGAGCTATGGCTGCCAGTAGACAAACGTCCTATCCATTGTTCAGGGGAAATCAAACCTTCAGGAGGTGTGAAAGCACCTCCTGGAATTGGAGGCTTTGGGGGATAGCAAGAGAGCCTCCTCGTTACAGTGCAGACAAGCTCTACAGCCAGCTTTGGTCGTCTTTGACACTAAAATCCTCTATGTGTTTGTACTGTACAGCTATTGCTGTTCAATTGATTGAAACACTATCATTTATAGATAAATGTACCTATCCAGTATGTCTATCCAAATCAAATTCCTTAAGTGTCTTCTTCCAGTAGAGCATCATATGATCTTGGTTATGCTTTCTGTGGTCTCTCAGGGGCTCCTCTGAGCAGCGGGCTGTGGCTTGCAGCATTTTGCCATCTGTAGCATAATCAAATGTCCTTTCTTTTGGTCCGTGACCTTATATACAAGACAAAAACCATGGCTTTGTGCTATGTAATTGTGTTGGTTGCAGATAAGCCTGGATTTCATGCAAGGGAGGACTTAGTCGTGTGAGTCTCAGCTCAGTGCAGACAAAACTATGTTGTAATGCATGTAAATGGAATTTTTGAAGAGTCTCATTTTGTCAGGATTTTGGATGTACCAGTGATACTTGGATGCCAGTATTTGCAAGAAATAAACTTACCTCCCAGTTGAATTTTGTTCTTTTATTCCTCCAGAAGATGGAAGAGCATTTAGTTACAACTAAGCAGACATCTTAATTCAGTTTGCTTTTGGCAACTGTTTGCTTAATATGAGATTTTAACAAAAACATACTTCCCCTAGCACTTTTTTTACACAATTGATAGATACAGGTTCAATCAAATACTTTTATTGATACAGTATTTTATTCATGATCTTTTCTTTACCAGCCAGCACCATGCTGTTAATTTTAGTTTCACTGCATTGGATGAACCTATTCTTTTCTCCAGCCTGTTGGCAGTTTGTTTTATACATGTTTCTAAATAATGCCTAGTGCTCTGTTCTCTAGGCAGTGTAATATTTAAGCCACATGTAGAATAGGGTTAACTTACAGGAAAGAAGTAGGAACTGGTTAACTTACCATTACCTACAATGTGTGGAAACCATCAAGTTTAAATGATCATAATAAACAAGGATTTTGTGTTTCTTATGGAGCTGGGCCATATCTCGAGCCAGAGCTAATAGCATCATGGAATCATAGAATCATAGAATCATTTAGGTTGGAAAAGACCTTTAAGATCATCAAGTCCAACCGTTAACGTAACACTGCCAATTCCACCACTAAACCATGTCCCTAAGCACCACATCTACACGTCTTTTAAATACCTCCAGGCACGGTGACTCAACCACTTCCCTGGGCAGCTTGTTCCAATGCTTGACAACCCTTTCAGTGAAGAAATTTTTCCTAATATCCAATCTAAACTTCCCCTAATAGTGAGATCTGTTCATGCAGTGACACAGGATCATTGAACTGCAGAGCTGAAAATGCCCACAAGAGTCTAATCCCTCCCTTCTAACTCAGGCAGACCAAAACAGGCTTCACTGGATGGATGTCTTGAACAAGAGTGTAAAACATTGCATGATACTATGCTCTTGCATTTCTTTTTGCAAGCTGTGCTCCTACAAGGCAATTCAACTATTTTATTGTCAAACATGATATATTAGGTTTTCTGGGACCCATTTTCCTTCAGACACTGAGGCAAAACATCCTTGTCCTTGAAGGCATGGTCCATGTTCCTTCCTGCATTTCAGCCTGTGTACTGCTCTGGGGAAACATCCCTGAAAGGTGGGAATAAGTCCTGCCTACTAGACTGAAGTCAAAAACCAAGTGTGGCTGGCTGCACTGGCAGAGAAGAAGCAAAGTCCATTAACAAGAGGTGGGCGTATAGCAGTGATAGGTCCCACACTGAGAGCAATGAAGCCGTCGATGGCAGAGAGTGTCTGCAGCCCACTATAACTAAGCATGGGGGCTCCTCTCTTCAGGTAAACCACAGATATCCATTAGGTTCTGCAAGAGCTGGGTATTGTCTGAACACATTCAGAAATGGTTAGGAATATTAACAAACACCTATCTTTTATGTAAAACTCTTCCTCAGAAGACTCCAACACGTGGCTAGCGGTGTATCAGGTTGTGCATTAGGAATCCATTACATGTGAGGGGTTTCAGGCAGTGCGGATATAAATTAAATCAGGGGAGATTTTACTTCTAGGTAGGTCCAGAAAACAGAAGTACAAGGCAACTATAAATATCAACACTTAGAAATCTGTCAACCTAGTTTCTGACATGATGACTATGCTGTGCACCTTTTGCTTGTCAGGATCTGACCATGTTTGTAACTGAAGCAAGATTTTGTTTTAACAAGGGGAGGAAGGTAATATCACTGGTGTCAACAGAAATCAGAAACTGATGTTACAGTGTTGATTGAAGAATTGTACTGGCAAATAAATGGACATTGTCCCTTGGATAATTATTTTCTCTCTGCTGTGGTAGACAGCTCCTCTTGCTCTAACTTCCAGTTCAAACAGATGAGTTCTTAGGTATACGCAATGGACCTGTTTTCTCTGGCAGCTGCTGTTTAGTGTTGATCTGTATATAACAAAGACTCCCCCTGAAATAGCGGTATATCAATGAGTTGATTTTATCTGCTTTCTCTACACGTTACTGAACTGCATTTATTCTACTACCACAAAAGCGTTAGACGTGGTAAGATTCTTTAGGGTTTAACTGATACACCAATGCTGTTTATCAGGAAGAGGAAATGTGTATTGTCTTTTGCACATTAAAAGCAGGCATTTGTGCCTAATTATTATCAGAAGCAAGATCAAGTTTATCAGGAATATCAGGTCAGGTGTAAGGATTAATTAGAGCAGAATAGGATGTGACAAACTCAATGAGAGACCTTACAGGAGAGGAAGGCAATATTTATTTTAAAACAAACTGTTTTCACCCCCAAACACGTATTCTCTCGTGTTTCAATCAGAGAGACTCCCAAGCACCAAGACATGTCTGTCCAACAGGGCTGGTCAGGATCACTCATGAGGGACATGGAGGGCAAAGGACATCAGCCACCAAGTCTTCTTTACCTTTTAATTGGCACCAACACACTGTTTTTTGGATAGGTCTTTAATACCCTTCAGCAGTCAGCAGTTATTATAGGGTGACCTTTTCCCTCAGAATCTGGCTTACTTCATCCTCCGTATTTTTAATCACTGTTGCTGTTGTTTTTGTTCCCTAGTTTTGGGTACCTTTATGGTTGCCTGGCTTCTTCTTGGGACAGCAGGAGGAGGAATGGCACAGACAAAGGGCTGTGACCTTGCGTCCGCCCTCTTGCTATCACTGCGCAGGTCTCCTGTTGGTAACTTATTTGTACCGTGACTTTTTACTTCCCTTGAAGGCAGAATGGGTGTTTTACAAAGAGGATCGGGACCAGAATTAAATGTGGCCTCTGAAAACATGCCAAATCTTGAAGGGCTTACTGTGTTTGGTATTCAAGGCAGGTCTAACCTGCATCTGGAGTGATGGGTTTTGGTTTTTTTTTGTTTTTTTTTTTTTTGCTAAGCACTTCTATTTGCTTTCCCCTGCTTAAATTTTGTGTTTGACCTCTTTCTTATTGTCAATTAAATCTTTACTTATTGTCAGTATCACAGATTACAACTGTACAAGATTATATATAGGATATAAGATACCTGTGTATCAGGTCATAATTGTACAAGCTCTCCCACCCATCTAGGCAAGACTGTCACCTCAGTGTCTAGGAAACCTCAGACAGCGACAGTGGAGCAGTCATCTAGACAAGTTGCTGCTGTAATCACATGGCAATCCCAGCCTAGGCCCAAGAATCACAGATTTATATTGATTATTTAAGTAAGTAGTGAATGAAATTTCATCAGAGTTTTTTATTACAGCGATGCCTAGTAGGTTTATATTTTACAGGAGGAGGAAAGGGCTGAATTCATGGTCTTACTGGTTCCAGTACTGTTTGAAACTGAAGGCACAGCCTCTGGGTTCACACAGATAACATGTACAATATAGCACTTCAGGTCTGCAATTTCATTTGAAGTTAAATTGAATGTAGCATGAAAATTGTTACAGTGATAAATGCTGTGTACAATATACCTGCATACGAGCGTGAAGCCTACTGAAATAAATTCCCCCATTTTGTTCTGTTCCGTCGAATCATTCCCGATGAGCAGTCTCTCTGCGATCAGTGCCACTTATGGAAGTGGTGCTGGGAACTGCTGCTCCTGAAACAGATCCAAATCAGAGGAAAAGTGCAGAACCTGGATCTGCGTCTTCGGCCTTAACCTGTGTTCAGAGGATTTGCAGGATTTCTTCTATGCCTTTATTCGGCATACGAGGTACAGAGGAAATGGTAGATGACAGTGATTCTGAAACTATGGTCTGGAGAGTCACAGAAAATGGTCCTTCATGGTCTAGCAAGCCATATTAAGAAGTAAGTGTTGTGAGTTAATCCGTTCCATGAAGTTTCACTGCTTATTAGTGGAAAAAGTTTGTGTTGACAGTGACTCAGTCACCCAAAAGTATGTGAGTCTCTTAAGCGTTGAAAATCCCTTAGCCCTGCAATGGAATCTGGCAAATGGGGATGTAGGGCAGGTACGCAGAACATGTGGGTGAAAGCGAGACAACAAACGATGAATGAGGTCTCCTCAGGACTAATCTTCCTGGAGGCCTCCCAAAGTCTGAAGGCTCTGACCATCACAGGTTACATCTGAAACAAGTTCTGTCAGATCACAGCATTAGTTTACCTCATACGTTATTTTCCTTTTGCTTGGCTTTGATGTGCAGCCCTTGGCTACGATGCTAATTCTACCTGCAAAGAAAGAGAAGGAAATAGTCCATTTGACACCGGATGGGGTATATTTCCAACTGTAAAGTCAAGTAAATTAACGCCAAGGCTTAGAAGCGGTTTCTGTCTTGAAGAGCTAAGTATTTTGTTTTATGTTGTGCAGAGTTCTGCTACAGGACTACGTTCATTGTGTTCCTCTGCCACTAACTGAAAAGGAAAAGCAGTGTTTTGTAACCATGACATACCCTGTTATCTTCCCCAAGTGATGAGCTCATCCAGATTACTCCAAGGGGATACTTATATTTTATCAGTGGCGCCTTGTTGCACAATTTCCAGTTTCTTTCTTGAAGATACAATAAAAGATTTATGTCTGAAGGACTATGATGTGGTTTCCATCTAAGAGCAAAACAATTCCTTCTAAAAAAATACCATATCCCCAAATGATTTCATAATTGCAAACAGTGTTGATGAGCTCTGTGGCTTAAATGAGTTTATAACATATTTGCTGTGTTTTCTAGTGAATATTTTTTGATGTGCTTAGTAAGGAAAATAATTAAAATCCCCCTGCCATTTCAAATTGACACAAAATAAATGTGATCCATTAGTTGATGTCTACTGTAATAAGTAATTTTTCTCATTTCATTCCAAATTTTTTTCAAAGATTTCTCTCTCTCTCTCTTGCTCTTGTGTGTGTGTGTGTGTGTGTGTTAAATAGTTTCAGGTCTGAAAGTCAACCATGTTTCTCATTATCAGACATCAGAAAGGCTTTCTTCTCTTTGTATTTTCATGCCACTTAAGGATAAGCAAGTCTCAGAATACTGCACGTTTTTGATGTATGGGTAAAATTCACATCTTCTGTTCTCAGTGCAGAACGCTTATCTGCACTGCAGATCTCAATTGCATATTCTGTTCTCATCCCCTGCACCAGGCTCCGGTTATTATCACCACGATTTCCACATGCAGAATATTCATGATTCCTGCAGTGTGGACAGGAGAATTGGCCTGTATCAGTAATGTCCAAATGCAGAGAGAGATTTTATAATTTGTCTAGAATGAAAAGAATTTCTGAATCCAGGCTGCTATCAGAGAAGAAACACAGACACCGATTTAAAACACTGGAGAGACAATTTTAGGCAACACTGTCTACAGTTATTTTCTCAAACTGAATTATGGTGGTGGTCTTACTGATTTGGTTATTCTATTTCTTTTTACACTACTAGAATCTGATGTTAGAAATGTGTTATATTTTAGCCAGACTGTGATAGTGTCTGTTGATTTTACTTGAAAGACTTTTTGAGTGTTTCTTGGACATAATTTACTGTATATCAGCTCTGATTTGAGTTATGGCGTTTCCTTATTCTTACTGCTCCATATAGTAGAACAGAATGTCTTTTTTTTTTTTAGAAACATCTTAGCTATCTTGGATCAAATCTATGTTCCTCTTTAATCAGGATATCTATCATTTAAGAGTGGGTATTCTGAGGACTAAATTAAGGCAAAGCTTGTAAGCCGATGTTCTCAGTATTACCTTAAAGCAGGGAATTCTCAGCCTTGTAAGAAAGGGCATTCCAGCTGCAAAGGTTATGTGGTGATGTTAATATTCTCAGGATTAGTTTCAACCTTTGTATCCCCATGTTACACAGAAGAGACACTGTTCATTCTGGATCTGGATCAGGGTCTAAATTTTGCAAAAGTCTCTGAACCTTCACATTTTCTATTTTTCATCAAGGACTTCCCCAGGTCCCCTTTATTTTCCCTTTGTTTAATTTGTGCCTACATTAAACCCTAGCTGTTAAGCTAGAATATCACCATTAACTGCTAGCAGAATGGGTAAAAATGAAGGGAGGGTTTTAACTTCAGAGTGGAGGAATTTAGTAAATAAGGCACGGACGCACCGTCCCTTTTAGTGATTCACTGTGAGAAGTTAGTGCAACACCTTGTGAAACCCAGGCTTGGCAAGGTCCTGTCATTTGGGGAAACAACTTCTCTGGGGTACAGCAGTTTCAGGTAAGGTGGCTCAAGTTGGTTGTGTGCTGTGTTTACACGGTAACATCTCTCTGGTACTTCAGATTTGGAAGGTGCTCTATAACTTCCACAAGGACCAAGGAAAGCTATGGTCCAAGATAGAGCGGGGAAAGAATAGTGAATCAGACTATAGGCTTCACAAAAAAACATCAAAGCTTTTCAGCTTCTTATTATAACTCCCAGAATACTGCATGCCTTTGCATTCAGATTCCTCATTCATGTAACCAGGATTGCAATGGGAATGGAAACAACAGAACATGAACCCACGGAAACAAAGGCGTTTGTATTATTCTGTGTGGCCCTCAGAAGCTGCAGTTTGGATATAATTATGACTCAAATGAAAGGACATTAACAAAGCAAATGAAATATTTTGTCTCCGATCTTTTCCAAAGAAAGCTTTTATGATTGCAAAATTCATAGATAGCTTTGGCTGTCGGCTTTCAGAACACTTTATTTAAAACACAGGTTATTTACCCTTATGAACTCATCTATCTTTCCTGGCGTCTGAAAAATTAGATTAAAGATGTCTATTATATAGACAGTCTGTCAAAATCAAGTAGAAAAAGAATGAATTAACATCAGTGTCATTAAGGATAAAGCTGTGGTACAAGGAGAATTAGGACAATGTTGTGCTACAAGGAGTTGCATTACGGATTTACCTTGCTCTTTCAAGGATTTTTGAGGAGTTTATGGCAGAGACACTTACAGCCAAGCCTTCTAAAGTAACCTCTGCTTTTAGGTGTTTAGACAAGGGTCTTTGATTCATCCTACCTAGTCTTAGGTACTTAACTGAACTACCTAAGGTAGGAGTGTAATTGCCTTCATATCCTGTGATAATACATGGAGAGACACAGGTACCTGAAGAAAGTGAGTCAGAGCTGAGAGGTGACTGGGTTCCCAAGAAGCTGGTTCTAGGTTAAATGGCCTTAAGAAGGGAATACATTTTAATGACATCTTTTTTAACTGGCATTAAAGTAAATGCAGAGTAGTGCCTTTAGTTTTGAGACCCCCCCCCCCCCTTTGCTACGGAGTACCTACAGTTTAAGGATTGGGTGCTGCTTTGTTTGTTGCTGTATAAACAGGACTGAGGACTAGTTCCTGTCCAGAAGAATCTGTAATTCATCATGTAAATTGGGCGTTGAACTGGACATCTAGAAAGAAAAACTGGCTTAGAAACTTAAAGCTTAGCTTTAAAGTATTTCAAGTACCTTGACTATAGGGAGATAAATAGGTGGGCAACAGAAGAAAAGTCTTCCAGGGTCATATCGCTCAGGTCCTTGCTCTAGCACATACATGCTGCAATACTCTTAATACACTGTCTGGGCATGGCTACTAACGGGTTATAGTCAGCTTGCTCAGGTAAAGGCTGTATTCGAGTCACATTTTCAGCTTCAGATTTGGCACCCCAAATATTGAATTCTGAAGTGCCCTTGCTAAGTCTGCATTGAGATGCACAGAGGTGCAATACCGAGCGAGGGATATGGCTGCTCGGTCCTTTGCAGACAGACCTGTGCCTGTTCCCCCTTCACACGCAGCCAGCTGAACGTCAGCTATCCCCTGCCTGGAAGGCGAGCAGTTACAGTAAGTTTTGCAGAGAAACAGCCCCAAACTAATGAAGCTTTGCCGCTTTTGGACCAGCACTTGCTTATATCCAGCTGGCTTGAGGCAGGCGTAGGTCTGACTGTAAAAGGTTGCACAGACGTACCATACCCTGCAGTCAGGCCAATTTCAAAACCTGCTTCAGTTATGGCCGTGGCGTTAGTTTGGAGGGCAATCTTCTGGAAACCGTTCGTTCTTATTCAAGCAATACAGTAATCTGCTGCATATAGCAATAGGTTGCGCACTGAGACACTTAGGCTCTTTTCTCAGCTTAGCCCTGATTTTCTGAGAGAATGTAAACAAGGTACTTTACTTCCTTGTTCTGCAGTTTCCTCACTTACAACGATGATGGCAGGTACCTGCCTCTCATAAAACACTCTGAGAGCAGCCAGTGGGAAGTATCGCATAGGTGGATAATGGGAAGTTTAATTGGGTTTTATCTATAAAGTGTTTTGACATCCTGTGATAAAGGCTTTTGGCTGCAAGTTGTTATTAAAATATTATTAATTTATATTTAGAATTAAATGTGTTAAATATTAATTAATTATGATTTCTAATTAAAATTATTAATTTTTAATATTTAAAACTCAGTGTTATTCTCTTTTCCAGCAGTGTTACCAGCCCAGCTCTGAAGGGTGAGTTTTCCTCTCCAGAAGCTGCCCCAGTGTTACTGGGTGGAGAAGTGGAGGCTCCATGCCATGCCAGATTACATAAAGCGGTGTCAGAGTTGGACTGCTGTCATCCTTGCTGATTTCAAACACAGAGCTGCCACTGGCACATTCGCAGTTTGTGCCAGGAGACCAGTCTGAATTAGTAATCACTATTTGTCTTGTGCTTCAGACTGGATGTCCAAATGATTCAGTCCGTACATCAGCTGGGTGACACAGTGTTTGAGGTGACTGGCCAGAGGAGCTTGCTGATTTGTAGAACCACAGTTCTGAGGGAGTAGAACTCCCAAATCTTTATCTTGCACAGTTCGGTGTGAATAACTCCTCTAGGAGCCTTTGTCCAGTGGGACTCTCGACACTGACATTCAGCAGTGTGGTGTGTTGTCTGCTGGATAACAGCCACCTCTGGATGAGTCTTCAGAAAGAAAAGCTGCAGGAATGCCATTTCTCATCAGCTGGTGTCACTGCTTGGAGCCAGATGTTAGCAGCTGGGTGTGGTAGTACAAAATGGTCTAGGAAAGAAAGAAGAAAATGTTTAATAGGAAACATTAACTTTCTGGCTAAGCTATGGGCAAATACAGCAATCCCTTGTTTACAACAATAACTACTGGAAGCTGCAGAAATAGATCTCTGACATTTTAAAGTAGTATGTTTACTCTGTTTGATCAGACAGGAGATAATGTCATATGCTTATTTTACCATAAACACTCCTAATAAAGACTCAGCATTTCAGCTATTGGCAAGAAATAGAAGA
This sequence comes from Calonectris borealis, assembly GCF_964195595.1. Lineage (NCBI taxonomy): Eukaryota > Metazoa > Chordata > Aves > Procellariiformes > Procellariidae > Calonectris > Calonectris borealis. The sequence goes on from NC_134313.1 coordinate 16,725,524, forward strand.
ACATGAAGTATCTTTTGAATATTCAAACACCAGGGTGTTTGGAAATATGCAGTTGCCTGTAATTGTACTTCGTATTTCTTAAACATTCTTCACAGTAAATGTCTTGATTTATGAATGTGTGATAAACTGATTACTGGAAATCTCAGAAGTAAGACAATTTGCCTTTTCTGTTTCTTTCTAAAATAACCCAGCCTCTGGGAATGGGGAATGTTTATGGTGAACAACGAGGACTATATTAAAAAATAAAAATATAAATAAGGAAGTCCTAAACGGCCTTTGGAAACACAGCACACAATGCGCACACAGTTCTCCCATGTTTGAGGAGGATAGACATTCCTTTTTTCTGTGAATATCTGAGCATCTCACAGTGGCTAGTGAGTCACCTGATGTGAAGCAGGGTAATTCTTGTAGGACCAGTTTGGAGAGTGAGAAAGGAGTCACTGAGAGTTAAGCACCTAAATATGTACCAGACCCCAGGCCGGAGATGAAAGCAACCACAAAAGGTTGTGAGCACTGCTGCGTTCGCTGTTGCTGCACCAAGGTCCCATGCACCTGCTTATTAAGTGAACGTACAACTCCCAGTTAGAGACCCAAACTGCTTATATACATAAAGAGAGTTGGGGCTTCAGAGTGGGATCTCAAACAGCCACAGACCCATTTTGCTAACTGGCAAAAAAAGGCTGAGGCTAGCTGGATATCACGAGCCCTGGGTTTGGGCTAGAAGCGTGCTGTCTTCTGTTCAAACTCCTACACAGCTTTTAGCTTTCTGGAGTGAGGAGCCTAAGAATAGATCTGCTTTGAAAAACAGAGCAGAGATCTTTCTCCCTTTTAGAAGAGAGCTGCTGTGGGACAGTGCTCCTTTTCATTATTATTTATTATTCAGCTCAGTGGTTAGTACACTCATTCAGGATGTGGGTGACCCAAGTTCAGTTCCTTCCTCCGCCTGAGGGGCTGTAAACTCGCATCCCATACTTCCTTGGAGAGTGCCATAACCACCAGGCTACGGACTATTCTTAGGGTGGGGGACACTCAGTCTGTCCTCTTGAAGTGGTTCTTCTTTGCATGCTATCCTTTTTCTCCGGCTCAAGGAATGGTTAAGTCTGTCATGCAAAATGGAGCAGCTTCAGCAGGAAGGCTTCGCAGAGTCCTTCCCTTCCTATCCTTTCTTCAAATTTAGCTCACGCTCTAGAGCTGAGAACAGTTTCCTGAGAAGTGGGAGGTTTGAGTTTGATTCCCTGGGGCTGAGGGGTAAAAAAATATATCTGCTATGTTGTGTGCAAGTGCTCTGATCACTTAGCCATAAAGAATAAGACTAAGGATGTATAAAGGACAACCCCTTTGGGATTCAGCTCTAAATGACTTTACAGTGCAGGGAAATTTGTGGTCAAAACCTCGGTGACAAGGCCGTCGAAGCATACAGGTACAAATATATTTCAAGAACAAGTGCATCATCTGTAAAGGCACACATTTTGCTCTTGCCATCTAGGAAGCTAATACTTTAAGACCAGCATTTTCTAAACTAAAAATTACCATACTGGTTTAAGCCAGAAACACATCTTATGTTTTGCCTGTTGCCCTGCTATATATATCTGTGGATGGGTGATGCTGCGTGATAACTCCTTTGAAAATCTTCCCCTATGTGGCACTGATCCTACACTACTTAGGAAAGAGCATTTCTAAACGTCAAGTATGAGGCAGAGGAGGGGCAGACTCTGATCCCAGGTACCATTAAGGTAGCCTAGATTAGAGAATTTCAGTGTGGTTATCCTGGGTTAGTCGAGGTACATCTGACAGCAGAATGAACGTCTACTCCAGGAAAAAAATTTAAAAGGATTTTAAGAAAAAGTATTTGCTGTCTGGGATTTGAGGAACAGAAAACTCAACCCTTCCCAGTGCTGTGGTCACACTGCTGCTCCTCAGGGGCTGGAGCACGGCCCAGCACAGGCAAGTGGGGGTGGCAGCCAAAAGCCCCAGCCTCTGCTTGCCGCAGCATAGAGGCCAGGAAGACTTGGCGCATGGCAGTTTGCAGCACCAGGAAACAACCTGTTGGAGTCCTAATGGCAACCTGCTGGAGCTCGGTCTGGAGCTTAGGAAACTGAAGACCCTAATCTGTACTTTATCTCCTGACTGCACTCGCTGTGAATGAATCCCCGTTTCCAAGGAACGTTGGCCCGCCAAGTGCATGAAAGCTTCCCTATGTCTGAGAAGCCATGCGTGGATCAGACACAGTCCACTTGAAAGTTAAATAACTTTTCTTACAACCTCGAGCAATTACATTGAATTGCTCTATCAGCTCAAGCATATTTGCTGCTCTTAAATTACCCAGTTACAAGGCTTAGAGGAGATGGATTTTTTATCACGTAAACAAATGGAGTAGACAGCACGATATGCCAGAAAGACCGGCTTCTTCATTGTTTGTAAATACCTTTTTCTCTGATGGCTTGCACTGTTATCTGCAGACTGTCCCTAAAATAAGGGACACATCTAATGGATAGCTGATGCCCAGCGTAGTTAATATTGGTTGAACTGCTGTTCTAATGAACCAGGGTGCAGCTGATAAGCTATTGGGCAACTTACCAGCTTGTTAAAAAAGTGATAAATAGTGTATCACTTGTTGAAGTGAAATGAGGCTGACTTCTTAAGGTAGCTGAGGCAAAGCCAAGTGCAATCTAATCCAAGCCCTGATCTATATCTTATTCGAAAGTTTGAAGATCTCTGATTATCATAGTTTGAAATTGCTCTTGATAAGGGTCTGCATACCGTGAATTTATAGGTCTGTTGTTCCCACCACATTTATAACCTCATCAAGGTAGGGTTACATTTTTTTTTTTTCCTGGCTTCATGAAGAATTCTCTAGGGGATCATTTCCAAGCAATCAAATTTAGTTACTTCATACAATGGTAGGTGAAATTAGTGTAAAGTAACAGGAGCTAGATTAATGTGATTTGAGGAAATAATCCATAAAAATCTTATGAGGCCTTTAGCAGGTTGTAAATTGGATTTTAGGCACAGAGAGAGAGAAAGAAAACGAAAAATCCTGAGCAAAATAATCAGTCAGTAATGAGAACTACTAACATTTTAACACTTCATGCTGAAATAAAATACTAGAGTAAAAAACGTAAAATTGACTAACAGTGACATTTTTTAATGGCATGAATGATTAAAATTGTGATTATAAACGTAAATAAATGCCCTCTGCTTTTCTCACCAAACAATTAACTCATCTATCATCAGAGAGCTGCAAATCAATTAAAAAAAAAGAGATGGAAACAAAAGAAAAATGTCTCTCAAATAGTTGCCCATCCCATCCCTGCTGATGGGGGGGGGAACAGACTTTTTTCATAATCCCTGCAATGAATTGTCATCATGTATTGATAAAGATTTGTAAGTGGGGACCAACAGGTTTGGTGCTTTCAGTTTGAGGGGTGACCAGCTGGTGCTAATTGAAAAGGACATATTTTCAAGTATTTTCTACATTTTCTGGAACGCCTTTAGTCTTTCTTTCACTGGGAATGAGAAAAAAATTTTTGAAAAATTGTGTGCAATCCTATGTTATATGTGCTTTATGGCTAGGTCAGGACAGAATAAGAAATGCCCGAATCAGCTTGGGATTTTGATCAAAGCACATCCTTTCTGATACACTCCGGAGAGCTTTCCTTTCTTATCTAGAAAAAGTCCTTGATATCTTACTGAAAGTGTCTCACCAGAGAAGTAAGAGAATGGCTGGCTGAATTTCATCCTCTCAGCACCAGCATTTAGGAAAAGAAAGGTCCTGCTTTAAAATGTGGGTCGCTTCTCCGAGCAGGGACAGGGCAGATCCCTGTCCCACAGAAACAGCATGTACGGGAAACACAAAGAAAGAAGGAGCTCTTTGGCTATGCCTTCATCAGCAAATTAAACAGACCACGGGCTGCTGGCCAATTTTTGTGATGTGCATGCATTCGTATAGCTAAATTATCTTTCTTCTTCTCCCTTAAAAGCCTGGCCTTATCCCTACTATTTGTTGGGGTTGATCCCTGACCTGTGCTACCCCCTAACAGTGTGCTGGCATCAGATGGTGTAGTGATAGCTGGTACAGGTCAAAACCATTCCAGGGTACACCAACACGGGAACAGTGATGGTGATCTCGAACCAGATCTCTGTGATCTCTTATTTTACACCATACATGGCTGATGTAACTACTCTGTTCTGATTGTAGATGTCCAAAAGTTAGCTGTCTAAGGCTTGCCACCTCATTGTAGAGTCCTTTCATACAGAAAAACTTATTTCAGGTGGTGATGGATCTCTTCCATAGATGGGCAGTTAAAGAAGATGAGAGGAACCATCCTTTCTCTTCTTCGACTATACAGAAAGCCAATATGCCCAACTTAGATTTAGACATCTAACTTTAGATGCCTCACATTACAGGAGATATATTACACTATATCTGTCCTGAAATGCGAGTTCTTCAAATTTCATGGACCATGAAAATAAACTAAGAGCCAAGTTTTTTTGTGATTTGCAAAAATCTGCGGTTTTGTTGTCATCTTTGAATCAAGAGGGATGGTCATTAGAAGGGAAATCCTGTCATAGAGGCCCTAGACATTTTTTTGTAGCCCTGTAGGGGTTAGAGCAGGAGTGCAGAGTAAGAGCTTATATTAGCTGTAGAAGCCGTGCCGAGCAAAGGCAGGGAAGAGGAGCTGGTGGCACAGGTCTCCGGGTTTGGGGTGGCCTGCTGAGCTCCTGCCCAGGGGAGGCTTGCAGCGGGGCCGTGCTCCGACTGAGGACCAGAATACACACAAATCTGACCCATTCCTGAGAGCAGATCCCACCTGCAGCAAACAGCAAATGTTTGGGCCAGGTGGTGATACAGGTTTTCAGGTGTGCTTACTTATTTCTCATTTAGCCTCATCTACCCACCAGGGCTTTACTGGTGCACGGTTCATCTGGGAAGAATGATTTTGTTATACAGAGAGTCATACAGTAAACACCTTGGGGAGGATTTGTTTGCAAGGGTATGAAATTGATTTCCTTTCCCACACAGGAATAACTTTTTAGATATAAAGATATTAGATGTACATCTTATGCCAGGATAAAGGTAATCATACCAGAGGAAGGAAGGAAGGGTTATGCAGTTCATTTGCTAGGTTAGTATAGCCTGAACAGCATTTCCCTTCGTCTCCAGGTATTTATGGATTTACCATTCACAAAAAACGATATTAATATCTGAATGCCTGCTGGAGATGAAGGAAAATCAGCAGAGCAGGTGCAAAAGAGAAGATCTGAGCCCTCGTGATATCTGCACGTTACAGAGGTCTGCACACAGTGAGGGATGCCAGTCTGCTAATGAGGGAAAGGTGCTGAGCACACCATTGAAAGTTTTTAGTGACGGAATGCATCACAGTATGGGAAGCTAAATAAACTGCCTGAGAATTATAGTAATGGACCTAAATGCTGGCTGGCTGTTTAGGAGAGTTTTATGAAATTATTAGAGAAATCCTTTCTTTTCTTTCCTCTGTGTTGGAGGAGATTGGGTTCCAGCTAGAAGCTGGGAAATCAATTTCAAAGTCCTGCTGTCCTCCAATCTTCTAAATGAGGAATGGTTTTCTTGGGGAACAGGGGCACAGAAAATGCAACTGGGCCAGAGCTGAGCCACAAAATCAGCACCTTCTTGATGAAATCCATATCGCTGCCAGCCAGGTGGAGCATTGCACTGGGGACCAACTGCCGGAAAGTCCCCACTGATCACAAGGGCCCTCCTGAAGACCAGAAAGGAGATTTGGATGCATGCAAGAAAGGAAGGAGAGAGGAACAGAATATAATATGATTAATCTGAGCCTAGGAAGGAGACATGAGTGAAAGATGTCACATAAACTGACTGCTGTGAAAAGGTAACACAATATTATCCCAACAGATTAAGGAAGGAAGGCTATGGCAAGCTTCACTGACAAGATGGGCAGCTGTGTTTTTCTGAGTCAGAAGGATCTGGGACACAGAACTGAAAACATTAAGGGCAGTACCGTATCCTCAGCCTGCTCTCCCATTTCTCATTTTATTTCAGAACTGCTAGCCTTTCAAGTAACTTATTTTCTTGTGAGGTAGGAGTTTAGCCTTTAGAAAAGCAGTTTCAGTGCAAAATATAAGAGGATAGATAATTGAATTTTCTAGTTTAGATTTGATCTAATTGTATGAGTTGGTTATAATGTGAAAGGGCAGAAAGTTCCAGAAGACAAAAAGAAGCTTTCATGCTAATTTAAAATTAAAAAAGCAAATTCTGGAGACTTTTGGGGGCATTGTTATTTTGAGTAAAGAATAAAAAAGAATCTGCAGGGAATGTTTTTAGAATAAACCAGGTAGAGAATGTAATTTGCAAATAAAAGAAACTATGCAAGAACACTGGAGCCATACGTCCCTGAGTTATTATATCTGGCGTATTTTGTCATGCCCTTATTTTCCAATGGGAGAAAGAGTAATGGGAGAAAAAAGTTCCTTTCATTTGTACCGCTCCAGTGAGGAACCTTAAGCTGTGGACTTTTTCAGAATAACACACGTTTTCTACTGGGCAGGCAGATTGCATGGGCAGAGCACTTCTGTCCATGTAGTTTATATGAGACTGGAATTTATTAGCACAGTGTTTTTAAAGTGCAATAAAATGCAGCACTCAGATCTCTCTGGGGATCTGTATTATGTAGAGTGTTGCGACTTAAAAAGAAGTGCTGTCATATTGTGCTCTACCACCCAACTTGCAAGAGCAACTGTGTTTAGGTAGTTAAAGGAAATACTTTGGTATCTGGAGGAAAGTCCCTGTTCCCCAGCAGACCAAACCTGCAGCACAGCTGAAAGAGGGCTCTTCCTACCCAGAGGAGTGATCCACCTGCCTGAAAACCTTGACATTCCCCAGCCAAGTGTCAGATGTCCTCTTCTTAAAAAGTGCAGGGGAGGAGGAAATAACACAGGTAACTCCTGTCTGCTGGCAGTGCTTCAGGTACCCAAAGGTAGACGTATGTAATAGCTGTTTGAATGAGAACTGTCCTGAACTTTCCTTCTAACCTCAAGGGTTTATCACTGGGGTGGCTTGCCTCAGTCAGTGAGGTGTGCTGCTAGAAGCCAGATCACACTGCTGGCTTCTCAGTCAATCCCTGGGGCTCTGTGACAAACTGGTGGCACATTCCTCTTCCCCTGCATCAGAAGAAAAATCTCCTTGGATAAACTGCCTGTGTGCAAAAACGAAGTTGAGGTTTAGAGCCACTCTGAACTGCAGTGATATTGAGTCTACCTGGAAGACATCCATGTGGTGGAGAGTTGTTCTGGACTCCACAATTTATCTGCCCTGGATGAATCAGTACTGTACTCGGGGCTGGGCTTCCAAAGTCCTGCGGTGGCTCTGCCTTCAGTTCTACCTTTCTGGTTTTAGCTTTACCTGAATAGAAGTAAACTATTATTAAGAAAGGGAAAGTTGTGTTTGGAGAATTCCAGTCTAAAGAATTTCAACGAGTATAAGAAAATAGGGATGTTATTTGGAGAAAATCTATTTGTGAGCTGGTTCCTGCACTGTAATTGCCCTGAAATAAGTAGAACTTACCAGTGTTGCAGATTCTGTTTGAAGATCAAAAATTATTTTTGGTTGAAAGCAGAATATTTTTTTCCTTTTTCCTTTAGAAGTATTGAGGTGGTTAGTTGAAGTGTTTCTCTTTGTGAAGATGGAATTGTGATTTTTTTTCCAGTTCTACTACCAACTGTGATACTCTAATATAAATACACATATGCAACATAAATGTATATGTATGTATTAGTGGCTGACCTTGATGAAATGAAGCTGCAGCCAAGAGGTTATTTAGGTTAGCTTTGCTTCAGCTGTGTCTGTGTTGGTAGGTTTGGCTTCACTTTTTAATGAAAATGCTAAAGAAATAAGATAATGGAGGCTTATTTCCTTATTAAAGTCGTAGTGGAAGAAATGAAGTTTCTTCTCATTTACCTCCTCCCTGAGAAACTGAATATTCCTGTATAAACTTCACAGCAGGGAAGCATTTAGAAAACCTCTGCCCTGGACCCTAGTTTTTGTTTGTTAAGGAACCCTGGAGATTTCACTTAACTTTATCTCTCTATTACCTTCTACCCTTCCTCTCCCTCACCTATTTTACTGAGTTCTCCAAGTAGAGAATATCTGCCAGCGTGCAGTATATATCCAGCGTGTATCGTAGTCCTAATTAGTGTATGCTTGCATTTTCCTTTGGCAAATATCTGTTGGAAAGTAGGCACAAGTTTGCTTTCTTTGGTGACTGTGTGAGTGGTTTTGTGTCACTATGGGCTGTGATTCATGATCCTTGTCAAATTTAGCTGCGGCAACTGAAGAGGAAGTGTGCATACGTGCCTGCATAAGTTTGTCCTCTCAGCCTTTTGAGCCATAATAACTGAAGTCACTGGAGATCAAGGAATCCAACCCTTTTAGTGATGGCTTAAGTTAGTGTGGATCCACTGTAGGGGAATTTCAGAAATCCCTCTCTTGAAAGTATTTGTATTAGGATTCTAGTTTTATTGCAAGCAATGGTGAAGGAGCCAGTATTTTTTCTGTGCTTACATCCCTGTGTGTCTCGGAGAGCACAGAACATCAGAGCAAAGTTGTGTTTTATATCAATTCCTTCTCCTGGCTCTGTCAGCTCCAGGAGATAAGCAGCATAGGAGATATGAGGACATTTTCCCCACCACACTGCAAGCCCAACCATCCAGTTACACTGCTGTCAGTTTTCACCTGCCTCTGGAGTATCAGGTACTGGCCCCCGTAAGATACTGGGAATGACAGGGCAATGGCTATATGAGTTTTATCTATCTTCTTACATTCCTCTTTGTTATCCCTACTGGGATATAGTGACCAAGTAAAATGAATAACGTTGTACAGTGACGGCATACCAATCTTTACCGGACTTGGTTGAACTATTAGATCTTTTAATTGTCATCAGAGTGTGAACATGGTATATAATAACACCTGTTCAAGGAAGTACGAGTAGGTCTCAATAATTTCAATGTTCTATTAATATATTTGGGAATTAATTATATATTCAGAACATGCAAAAAACTCCATAAAGATTGTACAATTAAGATGTAAGCATGTCAGGAAACAGAAATACAGATAAGAATTCAGCTGTAGTGCAAGCTTGTCCATAAGGAAGCAAAATCTTACTACGTGAAGCATCAGGCAACCTTAATAGTATGTGGCTTTACCAGCTGTTCCTTTAATTACAAGATGGAATTTAACACACATTAATGGTAAGGTTTTAATCATCTAACCAGAGAAATAGAAGACACTATGGACATGACTATATTTATACAGAATCAAAAATGAAATTGTCTCAAACTTATTTAACCTTCCCTTCTCTGCCAACAGCAACAATAACAGAAAATCATCTGTGTCCTGAGGTTAAATACTCAGTCTTTCAGCCTGAAATGTGAATGTTTTGGCAGTGCTGTAAGTCTATTAAAGGAGAAGTTTTGTTTGAGATTGTTTTGGAACCTAAGCTATTTGGAGCTCTATTAGGCCCCATTATAATGGCGGAGTGTGTGGGCAGATGTTCAAAAGCAACAAGGTTGCCACATCTTACCAGGGCATTGCTCATCAGCTGAGCGATGGTAACTGGCTAGTTGCACAAACTTACCCTCCCTGGTTGTAAAGTAAAACCTATTAGCTTAAATAATGAGTCATTAAACCAAAGTAACTCATTGCTTTTGCTTGTATGCCCATAATCACAGACTGTGCTGGAGCTTAAGTTTTAACTGCTAGGCACTATGGGTAAGTTTTGAAAACTTTTCAGAGTGTTTCAGTGTCCAAAGTCACATTTTCAAAGGTGGCGTGGGGGTTTCACTGGCTTAGAGGTTTAGCTCTCCCGTGTCTGAGTGCTACACCACATTTGAAGAGAGGACCTCATCTTTCTCAAGAGGGAGCTCAAGTCACTCAGGCCAGGAGGAAAGTGATGAGAAAAAGCCCTGAGGTTACTTGCAGGGAAGGGAAGAAGTGGAGGAAATGACGCAGAGGATCCTGACCAACTTGTGTGGTTGGTGAACTTTGTGGAAAGATCTGGGGAGTCTCCAGTTTCTCATTCAAGGGAGAAATTCACCCAACATTTCCCCTGCTTTGTTATACCACAGCTTTGGTTTCTAAATCATTCAGACACTTTGGAAAATGCTGTCCTAAATGTCCACTCCTACTCATTAAAATCAGTGGGTATCAAAGATTTTTGGTGGGAATGGCAGAGAGGGCCCTTACGAAGTTGCACTCCCCTTGCTTGTGACATGAACAGAGCCTGTTGTGTGAATGTGGTGTTGTGTTCATTCCAGGGCCATCTATTATTCTCTGGGTAACAGAAAATACCATTTATTTCCATTTATGCAGACCGTAAATCAACATGATATTAGCAGCATGTGATCTAATGCTGCACAGTGTGCATCAACATGAGAAGAACAAATCTGTTCAAAGTTTTGGAACACTTAAATGTCCCTTTTTCACTCCCTTTTTCTCCTTCCCATTGTTTTAAAACCATTTAAATAAGACCTTCTACAATCATTACAGGGTGGGCTTTTTCTCTCTGGGGAAGAAGCAGCATTGCTGGAAACTGCTCTCTTCTAGTTTGCAGGGGAGGAAGCTTTTTAACATCTCTCTGGTTTTCTATTATCAGGAGGACAAGTATGTTGCAAATCAACCTCCCAGATGTGGCAAAAAATGATGACATTTAATAACAAACCACTGTATCCAAATTGGGAGGTTTTCAGTTATATGCTGGTTTTAATACTGTGAATCTGCCTACTACAAAATAGGAGAGAATAATGTCTGGTCATTGGTGTCATTCATTGATCATTAGCTGCTGTTGCTTAAAGAGGAACGTATTTCTTTACTGAAAGAGTGGCCAGGCCTTGGAACAGGCTGCCCAGGGAAGTGGTAGAGTCCCTATCCCTGGAGGTATTTAAAGGACGTGTAGATGAGGCGCTTAGGGACATGATTTAGTGGGCATGGTGGTGTTGGGTTGATGGTTGAACTCGATGATCTTAGAGGTCTTTTCCAACCTGTATGATTCTATGATTCTATGATTCTATGATTTGGATGCCTATGAGATTAAGGAGCCAAAATTAACACCCTGGTACTTGTGAGACAACATAGTACCTGCTCTAGGATGTATGTACCTGATGGTATATACTCCAGTGACCTCCAGTGACATTATTACTCCCATCCCAAAATGAGCAGGCTCTGTGGAGGTGCAGGATGACTTGAAAGATCACTATCTAACTCCAAACCGATGTGAGCTCAGACTTAGCATGTGCTAAGGCCAGGTCTATGTTCGGGACTGAGCTTCTCCTTCCCGGGAATCATACATGCCTGCATGGCTTGACTGCTTTCTAATTGGATATAGAGGGATGGGGTCCCTCTCCCAATTGCTCTGTCTCTTGGTAGCTCTGAAAGGAAGCAAAAGTCTGGTCTTGACTCAATGCTGGAAATAGTGCAAAGAATTTTGAGGGAAATCTACTTAAAAAGTTGGTTGAAGAATAAGAAGGTGCTTAGCGCATGCCCAGGAGATGGGGAGTTGTATAGCAGAGGGGCAATGGGGAGGAAAGGACAACGGCATCTTGTAGGTATCTGCATCGACAGAGTATCATAGTGTATGTAATCCACTTTTCATGGCACGGAGAGATAGAACAGCGCTATCAACAATTTACAAGTTGCCCTGCATGGTGGGGGTTATGTGATATGCTGAAGGGCTCACAAAGACTCAGGCAGAAGAAGGACTGAACCAGAAGCTCCTCAGTTCTCTCAGGGCAGCTTAATCACTTGGTCGTTCTTCATTTCCGGAGGACGTGGGTAATGCTACGCACTTTTCTTGGAGCATCCATATACCTTAAGACACCAATCTGTCAAGTGAGCTTAAAAAAAAATATTTTTTTGACTGCTTTCAGGTGGATGATGATACCAGAGAGATAGTTAAGTATTTCATCGCAGATTATTGATCTTTATGTGAGCTTGGGAGTGCCAATGAATAGAAAATCCTGATGTGCCAGGACCTGTACACATAATGAGGTGACTTAACAAATATACAAGTGCATACATTTATAGCACTCCCTAAATAGGCTTCCTTAATCTCACTGAAATGCAGTTAATCAAGACAACCCAAAAAGACTTCTATCGTCCTTTAATTCTGGCTAATAAAATTCACTTTATTTCTCTGGTAGTGCTCTCTATTTCATTCCACAGCATTCTTTAATATTCACAGCAGGGTGAAGGGTTCATATCGTTGTTTCAGCTAACTGGTACTGCAATAAAAGAATATGAGACAGAAAAAGATCCTAGAGGAGAATGTTGTAAAAAGAGCAAAGGCTTTAAATGGGCATGCCTGGTACAAAACACCTGTAGCCTTTAATTTAGAGCCTCTCCAGCCCCTCTGGGGTGTTCCAAGGGGAGATTTAACACCCTTATCAGACTTGGCTGTGGGCAAGTGCTCCTCCTGTACCTGGTGCACACCAAACGCAGCTAAATAGATATTCTGTGATTTTATGGGACACATGGGGAAGGATGAGGTCCTGAGTTTGCACCTCTTCTTTCCTGTTAGATTTTCTGAACTGATCCCACAGGAAAAAAAGCATTGAAAATCTTGGTGCTAACTTAATTTTGAGTCTGGTTGCTGTACATTTCTGACATTCTGACAGGTGCAGAACAGGCTCCAATAGCAAGAAGGCTGACAAAAACCAGCCAATTCTTCATGATTTTTCTATCCTTACGGATGGCCGTATTGGGCTTCCAAACAGCCATAAACCTTTTCCTGATATTTCCAAGCATGGAAGTCTTGTCTGGCAAGAGTTCTGGAAATTTATCTGTCATTTTCTTGGGTACTTTTTGCCCATGCAAGTCATGCACAGTGGGTCTGACATGCACTGATCTCGTGGTACGTAGTCACATACCTCTATCTAGAAACCTTGTACGTAAATAGGAGAGACACAAGAGCTGCAAAGCATGGGTTTTCTATCTTTCCTCTAATACTCTTCCCACAGTGGCCTAAAGTACACTGGAGGCTAAGCTAATCAGAAAGAGCCAATGCTTTTGTGCACTGAGAGACAGATTTTTTGCCTTGGGAAAGTCTCCACCTTTCAGCTGAGGTAGTTGGACTACATGGTGGGGCTTCTTTGAGCCTTAGCAACTGGATGGCATGGCTGAGGTCCTGAAGTAAAACAGAGCCTTTAACCCAGACAGTCATTAACTGTCAAGAAACACCTAATCTGGATGTCATTATTAATATTACAAACTGTGAAAATATTAAAAATGTAAAGAGAAGAGCGATATCACCTTTCTCTGTGTTGAAACATTAAAATCTTGTCTCTCAATTCTATGCTGGCATTTTCTTTTTTTTTTTTTAAGTAATTTGATCTTTCAGTTGGAAGGATCAGTCTTTTCTAATAGTACATCCTACTTGTAGCTTTTGAGAATTTATAAATGTAAGTGTTACCCAGGCAATCTTAGCTACAGGTGGTGCAACTGTCTTTGTCTACTCATTTGCATAATTTTTTTTTCCTTTTTTGCTAAAAGCACATATGTTATGCCTCCATTGACAGGGAGAACAGTAAAAAAAAATTAGTTCAGTGGCCTAAGGAGTCTGGATTGCTGAAATCTGCTTGCAGCTAACACTTTGAGGAATACCTAAGCTGAAACAGGCACCAGTTTGCTGATTGATTCTGTTATGGTTAGGGTACAACCCTTTATGTCTCATTTTCTTATCTGAAAAATGTGGATTATAATATCTGAAGCATAGATTACATTGTTGCAAGGTGTTTGGGTCTGCATTTGTAATGAGGGAAATGTGAAGAGCTGATGGCAGCTGAGTAATTATCTCAGACTCTCGACATGACTTGCGCTGCTGCCGCTGCGCAGCTCTTGCTGCTCTCCCCAAAGGACAGAAATGAATCGGCTCTGGGAGGACATGCACCATCTTTTCTGTGACAAAGCCTGCATTCCCCATCATGTTACCACGCTGATGCAAAATGATGTCTCAAAAGCTGTCTCAAGATGTATTCTTGCTCCTGACAGATGCAAGCATGACGACAGGGTCTCATTAGGAAATGTTGAGAGAAATAAGGAGGTTGCTTGAATTGGTGGTAAACTGATTTTGGACAAGTAGCAATGTGTTTTACACATGTGGAGCTGGACTGTGCAACTCGCTTTCCTGGGATATTTTTCAGGCCACAGCTTTAGCAAACTCAGGAAAGACTGGACATTTATGTGGATGAGAAGGTCATCCTGAGCTGCAATAGAACCAGCATGAAAAGAACATGGGCTGGAAATAATTCACAAGATAAGGCAATTTATAATTGTATTAAGGCTGTAAACTTTGTGGGAATGGAGTTTTCTGTGTGTGCCAGGCATTTTCTTGCATCTTCTTGCAAAACATAGAGTGTTGACTGCTGTTTTGCATCATTGCATTCGATGATATAAACCCTAGTCTGACAGTTGCTTCTATGCTTTTCATATCTTTAAGTTTTGGGTATTGAAGAAAAAAGTTTTACAGGCATCCAAAAGAGCTCAAATACTAAAAAGCTCTTATGTAGACATGGCAAATATGTGACTTGAATTGTGTACTTGGAATTTACAGTAGGAGTCAGATAACTGTTGCAATCTGGCACAGGGTTGGGGGAAAAGTGGGCAGAAGGAGGTGTGGAGCAACAGTTGTGGAACAAAAATGTTATTCCTGAGAGCAATTTAACAGCTTTTCTGCTAAAGAAAATTGCTGATGTGAAAATCGAATGGTAAATCTGGTAAAATGGTAAAAACTTTGTCACTCTCTTGTGCATGAAAAGATACATACATTGCTCTTATTAGGGACTTACCCTTTGTGTTCTTGAAATCACAGAGAAGCAGTGTATAGCAATAGTAAAGACTCCCATAATTTCTAATATAAGTAGCATGAAAATGGCTACATCTCCTCTGGAAATAAGCAGGATATAGGAATGAACATGGCAGTTGGGACAAAACTGTAAGTCTAATTGTGTTACAGAACAGTGAAAGGAAAACACTGCTTGAATGATGCAATTATTCATGCGCTATGAAAGGATACCTCTCAACCTTTAGGCATTCATTTGCTTAATATTTTACCAAACATTATTGCTCAACAGACTTTAAGCAGGCAAAGAAAGATATAGCATATAACCTGAGAATATTTGTCCTGGTTTTGACTGGGATGGAGTTGATTTTCTTCCTATTAACTGGTATAGTGCTGTGTTTTGGATGTAGTATGAGAATAATGTTGATAACACACTGATGTTTTAGTTGTTGCTAAATAGCGTTTACGCTAGCCAAGGACTTTTCATCTTCCCGTGCCCCCAGGTGTGTGGGGGGCTGGAGGGAGCATGGCCAGGATGGCTGGGACAGCTGGCCAATAGGCTATTGCATACCATATGACGTCATGCTCAGCATATAAGGCTGGGAGAAGAAGAAGGAGGGGGGGACGTTCAGAGTGATGGCATTTGTCTTCCCGAGTAACCATTATGCGTGATGGAGCCCTGCTTTCCTGGCAATGGCTGAACACCTGCCGGCCGATGGGAAGTGGTGAATGAATTCCTTGTTTGCTTTGCTTGCGTGTGTGGCTTTTGCTTTCCCTATTAAACTGTCTTTATCTCAACCCATGAGTTTTCTCACTTTTACCCTTCTGATTCTCTCCCCCATCCCACCCGAGAAGGGGGGTGAGCGAGCGGCTGCGTGGTGCTCAGTGGCTGGCTGGGGTTAAACCACGACAATATTATAACGAGTGAGTTGGAGGTCTGGAAGGTGAAGGGAATGGAAACGGGGTGTTGGTGCTCCTTTGCTTCAGCAGAGGGAGGAAAGTGAGGGTGAGGAGAGGTGCAGCAGTGCAGGCTGTGGCCATGTTTATTTTGCAGTGGCAGCCCTCAGGCGAGAATTGTGACCCCAATGTGTTTGTGCCTAGAGACAGAGAGAGAAGGCAGGCTCAGCCCTGAAGAGCTGAAGGCTTAGAATTTGAGAAAATAGTCTTCCTAAAGGAAGTTTTAAGAAACAACCAGCAGTACTAATGCCCAAGGCACTGAGTTAGATAGTACTGGGAAGTCTTTCAGTGTGTAGAAGAGAGGGAGACCCATATCTTAACCTCTCTTTGGGGTCTCCAAATACCAAATGGGATGACTTTCTCCTTGTTGCTACAGTATCTCCAGATTCTTTGAACGTAATTCTTAAGCCTAAACTTCACGCAATCTCCAAAAACTCAGCTTTCTGTGCCTGTCACACAAATTGGGCTGTGAGTATCTCGGCCTCTGTGGCTTGCCTTGCTGCATTGGGCCCGGGGTGAAGCAGCCGTACATGGCTCCTGCCCACCATGTGTTTGCCAGTCATAGACGTCTTCTGGAAGCTCAAGGTTCTCATTCGCTTCCTGATAACTGCTGGGGAGCAGGGGGAAAGGCTGCTTGGGATGGATTAGTAACTTCCATAAAAGTATCTGTAAACTGCATTGGGACCATTAAGACCCTTTGTCCAGAACTGAATATTTTTCCAGAGCTGAAGAAGTATAAATGTGTGTTAAAACCTCCTTTGTACTCTGTGATAAAAGCTTCTCTGGATGCAAGTAAGAATCCATTTTTTAGTGTGTAACCTAACAAAAGGTGCTTTAAAAAGGCAAGGAAATACAATAATTCAGAAAACACCACAAGCTCTGATCATAATCTAGTTTCATTTTGCCTTTACTCACAACTATTTTTCCTCCAGCTTCAAACTTTGGCATTTCCTAGATGTGGACTTTAGAGCCAAACTTAGAGCTAGTGTGAACCTATCTCTAGTTTGAGATATTTATGGTGATGTTGAAATCTTACTATACTAGTGAATGAACGGTAACGTATTTTGTAGGAATAATGAAATCTCAGCAACATGAGACCTCAATAAAGCACATTGTTGTTAAATCTTTGCTGACTGCTGTTTTTACGTGTGAATTATAAGGTGTGTGGATAAGCGAAGTGCGAATTAATGAGGTTTCGCTGTGCTGAAATGAAACTGTGGTGGGACATGAGCTAAGAAATATGGTGTTACTTACTATTTTGTATTCAAGAAATTATGTTTTTTGATTAGCTGCCAGTCAGAGCATGGGTGGCTACACTGAGGGCATCTTTGAAACCATATTTTTGTATGCTTATTCCTGGGGGAGATTTTTATCCATCAGTTTTATTCCCATTAACCAGAGAAGGCTGAATAAACTAAATCTGTATTAAAGCCTCAGAGGAAAAGACCTACTAGCAGGAAGCTTTCAAGAAGCCCTTATCTGCTTGGTCTGCTCAAATAAAGAGACTGTAGGGAAGACCTACTCCCTTCTCTGCTTTCCTTCTGTGGTTTTGCTATGGAGTGTCACCCATATTCCTCTCATTGCTCAACCAACTACTGGCCAGCAGTGCTGCGGGGCCGGCACGAATGCCTCATGTGAGGCAATCTGATTTGCAGTTTGTTCAGCACCTCCTTAGCTGTCACTGGGATACATTGCATTAGTCGGGCTCGTAGGTGGTGGAAGAGCTCATGACCATGACGTACTGAGCTTCTGTCTGTGTGAGAGGTTCTGTGCAGAGTTTAACCTCTTGATGGAAAAACTCCTTCCAGGTGAACAGAAAGGTTTAGTAAGAAGTAATGGATGCTGCTGCACCCTTGCACAACTTGGAGGTGGATTTCCGTGATAGGTGTCTCGCTGTCTTCTGCTCCAGGCTTTTTGTATTGCCAATGCTGACTGAGGTGTCCGCTAGCTGCTGCAGTCACAGCCATCATCACAACAGCTTGCTCTTGTGGGGAGAGGATTCAGAGGAACCTCAGGGCCAGATCGTCAACAGCTTTCGCACCCTACCTCTATCCATCCTCTATTCACTGCTTTGCCTCTCCCAGCCTCTCCTTACCTGTGGCAAAGTTAGTCATCCTGTTACTCTGCCAATCCTCCATTGCTATCCTTACCACTTCACCACCTGGAGACATCTGTCTGAGCCGATGTTGAAGCTTGTAGATCCATTTGGTACAAAAAGCTCTGCATCCTATGAGCAATCTGCAGCTCCTTTCTTCCAGACTTATATGTATGTGGAGTGAAACAGAGCCAGGAGCAGAGTAGCTGAAGTGCATCGGTGCTTGCTTAAATATGCTGGCTTAGCTTTTATTTACTTATTTGTTTCTTTACAGTGGGACAACCCACTACAGTCGGATTTTTTAGGTGAAGTGGGGTATGAACCATGTTACAGGAGATGACATGAATGCTTCTGTAGAAGAACGTGGGCTGGAGGAACATTTCCCTTTCTAGCAGATCCTGTAGAGGAATTGTTTACTAGTTAAAAGTTTTCCCTCATCGCATTTTGCATCATTGCTTACAATATAACAAGCCTTTGTGCAGAACTACGGTCTTTTTGAGTAACTTGGTATTTTCTTTTTGTGCCCATAAGCAATTTTATAGAATATAAATGTACAGGTAAAGCTTTAAAGGAGTCATATACCATTTTACATGTGTGTTTCTTTGGTTCGGGACATGAGCTGAGGGACAGCATGGCAAAGGGCTGAGGAAGTGCTGACAACTCACCTATCCTGTACAAGCATCCCTGAAAAGATGCCATGTAATCACCCTCTCATGCTCTCCTCCCCTCCCCACAAAGTGCACATGCATGTACATGCACAGACACGCTTTTCCATGATAAATCCTCCTCCAAACTTTATTTGGAAAGTAATTTCTTTCTGTATTTCTGTCTGAGGATTGTTGCTTTCTGTGGAAGCAAAAGGCTGGTGGGAGGCTTGGCTCTGAAGAGGGAGTGGGACACTATGAATACCTTGGAGTCTGTGTTGGTGTTAACAGGTAGCTGAACAGTTCACCTGGCATATGTCTTTGTGATTGCTGGAGTAAGCTTGCAAGCAAATTAGTTTTTGCATGAGTTTTCACTGGAATAAATGCTACCTTTTTTTTTTCTTTGCTTGTTCATATGATCTTCTGTTTTGCTTCCATCGGCTGACTGTGGAGAACCAATTCTGGGTTTCCTATCTGGCTTTCTGTTTTCCCATGTAGACATGGTACTACCTTCTGGGCGAGGCTATCTGGCTTTAAGATAGACATAAAAGACCAGATGTTTTTAAGAGTTAATTTGGTTAGGCATAACACAGTTTGTCAGTTGTGTTTGTCACAGGTTTTGAAGTTCAGCTAATTCTGGGCAACATCCGAAACAATTCTTTACTTCAAAACTGAGCTGCATCTATGTGAATTAAACAGTATGTGGCCTTTTCCCACTGATCTGCTCTGTCGCTACATTGGTGAACCCCACTTTCTCTGGATTTGGATTTTGGATGAAGCTGCGGTGTTTGAAAGCAGTTTCACAGTGAGCATGACTGGGTCAGAGTGAGGGCTCTGCTGAAAAGAGATTTTCCTCCCCTTCTACACCACATTCCCATCCTATCCCAACCCATCGCAGTCTCATCCCATCCTGTCCCATCGCATCCCTCGCACGATGTGAGCGCTCATGTAGCAGAGTAGTCAGACAAGTCATAGAGTAGATTCAGATGATTTTTTTTTAAGCTTCCTCTGTGCACTAGACAGCTGACAGAGCACTTCACACACGCTTCAGCTGGCTTCAGCTGCCATCAGACTGCACCCTCAGAAAACTGGCCAGAATCTGTAGCAAATTGAGCACAAGACCATTCCTATACATTTCCCATCTAAACATCAGCCAGTGCTTGAAGTACCAGAAACTTCTCAGGAAAGCTTGTTACTCTCTTTCTCCTAAAATTTCATGCCCCAAACAATGAATGAGTAGGTATGCAGCTGTCATCATTTAACCCCAGCCGGCAACTAAGCCTCACACAGCTGCTCGCTCACTCCCCCTCAGTGGGATGGGGGAGAGAATCAGAAGAGTAAAAGTGAGAAAACTCGTGGGTTGAGATAAAGACAGTTTAATAAGGAAAGCAAAAACCGTGCACACAAGCAAAGCAAACAAGGAGTTCATTCCCTACTTCCCATCAGCAGGCAGGTGTTCAGCCATCTCCAGGAAAGCAGGGCTCCATCATGCGTAACGGTTACTCGGGAAGACAAACGCCATCACTCCGAACGTCCCCCCCTTCCTTCTTCTTCTCCCAGCTTTATATGCTGAGCATGACATCATATGGTATGGAATATCCCATTGGTCAGTTGGGGTCAGCTGTCCCGGCTGTGTCCCCTCCCAGCTTCTTGTGCACCCCCAGCCTCCTCGCTGGTGGGGTGGGGTGAGAAGCAGAAAAGGCCTTGGCTCTGTGTAAGCACTGCTCAGCAGTAATGAAAACACCCCTGTGTCATCAACACTGTTTCCAGCACAAATCCAAAACATAGTCCCATACTAGCTACTATGAAGAAAACTAGCTCTATCCCAGCCAAAACCAGCATATTCTCCACCCCTTCTTCCATACCATTTACGTCATGCTCAGGTCCCACACTATCCAATACATTCTCATTAACCACCATCCCGCTTCCCATCCTTTGACATCATACAGAGATATCATTCCCCTAGTCTATGGACCACCCCTGTAAAATGTCTGTAAAATGTCCATAAATGTCCACAAAATGTCAACTGAGTTCATTTAGTCTATGACTTTGGGCTCCATCTGTTATGGTGGTCACTCAGGACGGGAGAGGTGGTGTGTTGCGTGGAGTTACTGGGCACCAAAGCCAGGTCAGGTCTGGTCACTGCTGCATTTGCACTGCTTCTTCTAAGGCTTGTCCTCCATTGGTTCAGGTGGGTCCTGCTATAGTAATTCCTATAACGTGCAACTTAAATCATGGGTTACAATTTAAAGGTATATCCATTACAATCTCCACCGTGGTCCCTTTGGGCCAGGTTACAGGGTTGAACATTGCAATGAACTCATCCCCTTAGTCCTAGCCTGGCTAGCAACAAGGGGTTCTTGCCATAGTAATTCCCATAACATGCAACTCAAATCCCGGGTTAAAACAATTTAAAGACATTTCCATTACAATTGCCACCCCTGGTCCCTTTAGACCAGACCATAGGGTTTAACATTGCAATGAACTCCTCCCCTTGCCCTTCCTCTGGCTTGGACTTATCCACAGACTGCAGTCCCTTAGGCTGGTACCTGCTCCAAGTGGAGTCTTATCTATGAACCACAGCCTCTCCAGGGGTATACCTGCTGTGGCATAGACTTATCCACAGCCACAGTTGCTTTGAGGTGCACCTGTTCCAGCATGGCTTTCTCCATGGACCACAATGCCTTCAGAGATAGAGCTGCTCCAGCGTGGCCTTACCCACAGCCACAGTCCCTTCAAGAAGTAAACCTGCTCCAACATGGCCTTACCCATTACTGCAGTCCCTCCAGGGGTGTACCTGCTCTGTCGTGGTCTTATCCATGGCCAACACGCTTTGAGGTGCTCCAGCATGACCTCATGCACAGCCACTGATGCTTCAAGGTGTATGTAGAATCATAGAATCGTTTAGGTTGGAAAAGACCTTTAAGATCATCAAGTCCAACCATTAACCTAGCACTACCAAGTCCACCACTAAACCATGTCCCTAAGCACCACATCTACACGTCTTTTAAATACCTCCAGGGATGGTGACTCAACCACTTCCCTGGGCAGCCTGTTCCCATGCTTGACAACCCTTTCGGTGAAGAAATTTTTCCTAATATCTAAACTAAACCTCCCCTGGCGCAACTTGAGGCCATTTCCTCTTGTCCTATCGCTTGTTACTTGGGAGAAGAGACTGACACTGACCTCGCTACAACCTCCTTTCAGGTAGTTGTAGAGAGCAATAAGGTCTCCCCTGAGCTGCTTCTTCTCCAGGATAAACAACCCCAGTTCTCTCAGCCGCTCCTCATAAGACTTGTGCTCCAGACCCTTCACCGGCTTCATTGCCCTTCTCTGGACACGCTCCAGCACCTCCATGTCCTTCTTGTAGTGAGGGGCCCAAAACTGAACACAGGATTCGAGGTACGGCCTCACCAGTGCCAAGTAGAGGGGCACGATCACCTCCTACTCCTGCTGGCTACACTGTTTCTGATACAGGCCAGGATGTCGTTGGCCGCCTTGGCCACCTGGGCACACTGCCGGCTCATGTTCAGCCGGCTGTCAACCAGCACCCCCAGGTCCTTTTCCTCTGGGCAGCTTTCCAGCCACTCTTCCCCAAGCCTGTAGCATTGCCTGCGGTTGTTGTGACCCAAGTGCAGAACCTGGCACTTGGCCTTGTTGAACCTCATACAATTGGCCTTGGCCCAATCAGGAAGACGGTTACTTGGGAAGACAAACACCATCACTCTGAATGTCCCCCCTTCCTTCTTTTTCCCCAAAATTTACATGCTGAACTTGACGTCATATGGTGTGGAATTGTCTTCCTGACTTGCTGCAGCATGGACTTTTCCACAGGCATAGATGCTTCGAGGTGTACCTTCTCCAGTGTGGACTTATCCTTGGGCCGCAATCCCTTCAGAGGTACACCTGCCGCAGCACAGATATAATCATGGCCACAGATGCTTCAAGATGTACCTGCTGTGGCATGGGCTTACCATGGCCACAGACACTTCAGGATGTCCTGCTCCTGCGTGGAGTCATCCACAGGTCACAGTCCCTTTGACTCGAGTTCACACTGGAGTTCCAGCCTGTCCAGTACGGCAGCACAGAAACAGCAGCGATGCCCTGGCCATCTGCCAGCCCAGGCGCATCGCCATTGCTGTTATCAAAATGTTCCCAGGCACAGCAGAGTCAGATGATAAGCAGTACAGCAAGCAGCAAAAGCAAAAAGCAGCCACTAATGAGCACTAGACTCTAATATACAGTAGGGCAAGCAAACCCCATGGCAAGCACAGGAGCCTGTTGATTAATAGCTAAACAGCAATTACAGCTATAAATTTGATCTAGCACATTCCAGTCAAATCTGTTGTTATCTTAAACCCTTCAAGCCCCACGTTGGGCACCAAAAGGGGCACAAAAAACCCCCACTGTCGTGGTTTAATCCCAGCTGGCAACTAAGCTCCACACAGCCACTCACTCACCCCCCCCCCCCCCGGTGGGATGGGGGAGAGAATCAGAAGGGTAAAAGTGAGAAAACTCATGGGTTGAGATAATAATGGTTTAGTCAATAAAGCAAAAGCCGCACTCGCAAGCAAAGCAAACAAGGAATTCATTCACTGCTTCCCATCGGCAGGCAGGTGTTCAGCCATCTCCAGGAAAGCAGGGCTCCATCACGCATAACAGTTACTCGGGAAGACAAACGCCATCACTCTGAACGTCCCCCCCTCCTTCTTCTTTCCCCAGCTTTATTTGCTGAGCATGACGTCATAAGGTGTGAAATATCCCTTTGGTCAGTTGGGGTCAGCTGTCCCAGCCGTGTCCTCTCTCAGCTTCTGTGCACCCCCAGCCTACTCGCTGGTGGGGTGGGGTGAGAAGCAGAAAAGGCCTTGGCTCTGTGTAAGCACTGCTCAGCAGTAATGAAAACATCCCTGTATTATCAACACCGTTTTCAGCACAAATCCAGAACACAGCCCCATACTAGCTACTATGAAGAAAATTAACTCTATCCCAATCAAAACCAACACAACAGCCCATCACTCTTTTTGCTATCCCTTGTCAGGTCTCTTTCCTCATGGCACAGTGCACATGTCACAGAGTCCTCTCATCTTTGGTACACTCCCCCTGTAGCAGGTAACACCTATATGGGTAAAGGTACATTTGGCAGAGGTTGCAGGATGAAACACGTGTGGTCTTGTGACATCCCAAAGCAATGCAACAGCTGCAAAGGTTACCAGCCTGCCAGCACTAAATTACTTCTAATTAATTTTACAGAACTGCAGCAATAACAGTGGACTCCTCATACACTTCTCCTTCTCAAAGACTTCGGCTGACATGCCATGGACAATGCTAATCAGGCATTAAAAGGCAGAAGCCAAAGCTGTAGAGCTTTACCAGGACCAGCGCTTTCAAACAAGCATGACTCACTTGTGAAGCATGGCTCTCAGCCTGTGGAAAATCCTTCTGAGGGAAGTAGTAGAAACACCTCTTTGGAGACATTTAGAGAGGTCCCCGGAGACATTTAAAACTAGACTGGACAAAGCAGTAGAAAGTGTACTGCAGGGAACAATCCTGCATTGGCATGGGGTTTTGGTCTAAATGATCTAATAGGTCTTTTCTGCCTCTAATTTCTATGATTTTATGACTGGAAATAACTTCTAACTTAAGAGGATTTAGATGGCAGGCATGGGCATGCATTATTTACTGCCGAACCTAAAGTAACTGCTATATTATGGAGTGTGTGAGCAGTGGTGGTGGATGAGGGATTGTGCAGGTAAATGTAGAGAGGAAAGCATGGGATTAGGCAGCAGTGGTAGAGCTGGGATAATGAGAATAGTTTTATTTGCAAAAGCAGTACTTCTAATTAGAAGAGATGTGTAAGAGTCCTAACTACCGTAGGTACCTTTTGATATATTTTACAGTAATTTCCTAACTGCTTGTTGCCTTTTTTAACCTTTTCAGACACTGGCAGTGGTTGTTTTAAAGGCATATACATGAGAATGCTTAATTTTACTTTCTTTGAGAGAATGTTGCAGGGCTTCTTCTGGTAGAGACTGAACTCCCGCAGCTTTTAAGCTCTTGTTTTGCGTATTTGGGAGGGACTGCTCGTTAAAAAGAAACTGCTGCGCCAAATTGTGACCTACTGATCCCGCTCTGGACAACCCGGCTTGTAAATGCACGCAGAGAACGATTTTCTCCTCTGCGCTTGCCTGCTCCCTTCTTATCAGCCACTCTTGACATTTACAAGTAATTTTCTCCATGACACACTCATGGAGCAGGGTTATTTATGAACACTTCTTTCCTTTGTGTACAGGAGTTGAGGAAAGGGGGGATTGGCACAATGAGGAAAATCTGCATGTGGCACGTATGCACGTGTGGTCTCAGCTAAGGGATGTGCCCTGACTTTGCGATTATGTGGCCATAACAATTACATAGCTTATTTAATCAAGTAGCATCCACTCTGGTGTCTTCATTTTCTTTATTAAAAAAAGAAAAAAGACATCACTAATTATCAGCTAGACATGTGGAGCTAATTACTGTGACTTTGAGGTTCTGTTTTTTGCTTCCTGACTTTTATGTTATCCCTTTAAATGCTTCTGCTCAAAATGCACTTTTTATGTATGTGTGGAACTGGGAAACTTTGTAATAGCTAAACTGAAAAGGAAGTATTTTGAGTTCCTGTCTGTTTGTGTGCACATCAACTGAGACACTCCAACATAAGGATCCTGAAAATGTAGCAGGATTAACTTACAGTAACCTTCCTCACTTTCCCCCTTTTTCTTTGCAAAGGGAGGGAGTGCGGGATCAGGATTTCATGAATGGGACCGGAATTCCAGGGACGTAGAGTCTAGCTCTGACTCTACGGTGATCTTGGGTAAGTCATTTAACCTCTATCTGCCTTAGTTTCTCTTTCTGGGGAAAAAAAAATTGCAATCTCTTCTTCAGGCAACTGATGTGACGCTTAATTTGTGTTTGTAAAGTGCTTATAAATCCTTAGGTTAAGAATGGAAGAGAAGAATAAGTAACTATTAATACCAGTCTCACCAGAATAGGTGTGTTAGCTTACTTCTAGAATTCACTGAAATGTTGGATTTTCCATATGTTGCAGTTTGATTGAATGACCAATCCTCCTCTCCTTCCCTTTAGCTTCATTAACCTGTTCTGAAAGAGGAGAACAAAGAATCAATTGAAATATGTAAGACTGGAAAGTTTAACATACTACAGCACTTAACTACAGTCTGCAGAATATTTAAAGTGTGGTTCCACTCTGAAATTGGCAAGCTGAGGCAATACCTATCTGGAGCATTAAAGCCGTTGGATGCTGCATTTTATTCTGTAGAAACAGAATTTGCAGCGTTTGATGTTTATTGCTTCTCCATGATTTCTGTATGAGATTTGCTCAGCTGACAAATAAAAGGAGGTAGCTGCCCAAATGTCAGCTATGCCAGCTTGTCCTGGGACCCCAAACTCGAGCTGAGTCTATGCTGTGCATTGACAGCAGCGGTAAATGTTCTGATATTCAGATTAATTCCTTTCCCAGAGCTTTTCTACTTACCCATCTTCAAATGCAGTTCTTCTTCTGACCGCCTTCATTGGATCTGCGTGAGGGTAAATGAACGTAACATAGTAAGTAGTTGTGTGGATAAGACATAAATGGAAGTTGTGTTAAAAATGCCCGTTTCTGGTCAGACCAAACGGAAATCATAGGATCCTGCCTCTCTTTTTACAACAGAAATATGTCATTTTTATTGTTATGCGCTTCACCCTGCAAGTTTAATGAAACTGTCATGCTTCTGCTTTTTTCTACTCAATTCAATTTTATCTGAATTTTGTCCCCTTCATCTGCAGGGCTGCTGCCTTTGTCGTTTTACTGCTTGTAATTCATAATCCTTCCTAGAGATTTTGCCCGCAAAAAAAAGGACTAGACGCACCTGTGTCAGGGAAATACTGAGTTTCAGTCAGTCTTCCGATGTCTTTTCATCGTTCAGCTACTGTTAACTGTAGGCAACAACAGTGAAAGGGACACATTCATAAAAGCTATTAGAATAATTCTCTTATTGCTTTTTCTTTCTTTTCTTCTTAGTTTGTAAAGTTTGGAAATCATTATAACTACTCTACATGTTTATATACCTACACATTCACATTTTTTATGGATACATAAAACCTTTTTCTCCTATGTGCATGAATCCATAAAAGCAGCGTAAAGAGTGGAAAACATGACGGGTCTGGAGAATCTATGCACGTAAGAATGCTGAAGCCTGGGAGAGAATATACAAATGTTTCTTTCTCAATACATTTCCCCTCTTCAGTGATCTCAGCAGGATGACAGCTGCTTGTCTGCTGTCATTCTTCAAATAGTCAACCCCGTCCTCTGCTATATCTTGGCATTTATCTTGGCCACCTATGCACCTCTTCAATATTATTAGCTCTGTGATAATTTATACTGTAAACTGCAAAACATTTCAGTCAAGGGAAGACCCACTGTGATGGAATGCATTTTGACATCCATAGGCTGGAGCAACCCAAACCATATATTTTCTTTTTTCTTTGAAAACAATCTGGGACTCTTTTTTTTTTCCTTTTTTTTTGATTGGCATTAACTTACAAGACACAGTTGCCAATTGCTCACTAACATTGCATTTCACTGAAAACCTGATATCACCTAGTACCAAACCTGGGATTTTCTGCAGATCACAAACATTTTTAAAGCAAAAACTCATTGCTCCAGTGGTAAAAAGAAAAAAAAAAAAGAACATCTGTGTTGCTCATGATTGTTTGAACCTCAGTGCAAGCAGCTATGTTTCTATAGGTCATAGCAGTTGAGATAAGTACTGTTTAGTATTGATCCATTTCAACATTACATATTGGAAAAGACACCAATACCAGTTAGGAATTTGATTACTGTCGTTGAAGAAATTGTGTTTATAAGCTTAGAAGAAGAAGGAGATGAGTTGGGAAGTTAGGTGTCCATCATTTCAGCTTCCAGCTCTTGCCACCGAGGAGCGCTCTGGCAGGGGATATTGGGTGAATCACTTTGCCTGTCTGCGGGCTGGCTCATGACTTTTCAGCCATGTAGAAAAATGGTACTTTGTGGCCTTAAAGAAGAGGCAAAGATTAATTTTCAGGGCATGACGCTGGCCTAAAACCAGGTCTGGATATTTTATAGTTTCCTCTGTGGTCTTATTCACTGTCCTTCAGTCTGTATGCTTAAAAAATTAGACAGTCACCTTCCTTCTCTGAAAATTTGTTTCCCATTGACAAAGCAAGAACAACTATTGCCTCTATATCTTTGAAATGTTTCTGCAGTCCTCTCGAGGAGATATTCAGATTCAACATTTTATTATTGCTGCTGTAAATACTGTGTAAATATGTCTCAGTGTTCAAAAATAAACATCTTTGATAGATTTAGGTTTGGTTATCTTAATTGACAAACTGAAACTAGATCCACATAGATATGAAAACGCTGTGACTATGCTACAGTGTCCCATGGAGCCAATCCCTTCCTTAAAATGCTAATTGTTCATTCTGGTATGAGACCATACAAAGAACAATAGCATATCTTCTGATGGAAAGAACAGCTTTTATATCAAATGACCTCCCGGAAGCTGAATACTGAACCCAGAACAAGCCCTTTGGCGAGAGCTCAGATGTTCTTGTATTCTTCCTTAAGGAAATCAGATCTTCTGGTTTCAATACTTTCTCTTTCCAAATTTCCAGACTCAATACATTTATGGTTCTGAATATTCCAGATCATCTGGAATGGGTTTAAAGAACAGATTGGGGAATGGAGCAGATTAAGACAAGCGATCTCTTATCCCACAGAGCAACCTCACAACGTTCTCTGTTTCTAAAACCATTTGACACACAAAGAATTGCATCAGTTTAACTATTTTCAAACTAACACAGCTATATTGTTGTGAAGCCCTTGGTAGGTAGATTTTAAGAGTTCTAAGAATGGTTTATATCAATATAAAATTTGGTTGATTTTGCTTACCCTAGTAAGAAAAAAGAAATAAAGCACACAATGTGTGCATGTCTACTTTGAAATTTTTACCACTTTTTGCTAAATTGTCTAAAATGAAAGAACATAGTGGGCTTAGCTTTTGCATAAATCAGCTCAAATTTTTAGGTAGACAAGTTTTAAAATAGGTGAGATACAAACTCCTGAAAGAGTACCCAAAGCATTTCAAAAATATCCAGGATCCTTTAGCTTCCTCCACACTGCTTTTCTATGTCTCTGCTTTTTATAGTATCTTAAATGTGGAAGGTGCATTTTTTACAGCAAACTTTGCTGAATAAAGACATTATATCCTTGGAAGATTTTAATTGAAAGACTGGTTAATCATACGTTTTTCAAATTATTCATGCAAGCTTTGGTCTATTGTCAGATGTGGTTTGGAAAATTCCCACCTTTGCTTATGATGTATTTCTGAACCAGAGGCAACCAACCAAACAGCACAGGAAATTCAAATTAACTAACAATGTTAATTTCATGCTTCTGAGAGACTGCTGGAGATTGGAAGGAAAAAAAATTTGCTTTTAGTGCTGCATCTGTCATTGTTCTTTCAAGTATTTTCATTCCAAAGGGAGGAATGGAGGGAGGAACACATTTCTTTGCACTTAAGCTCTGTAATATTTACTCTCCTTCCATTACATACCAGTGAAGCTGGCAGTAAAGAGATAAATATAAATCTTATGCTGTACATAACTGATGCAGATTTACTGAAAGAACTGTGAGTTTTCACTCCCTTGCTGGCATTGACCGAGGTGGTACCTACTGCAGGAGTATGTGACATGGTTATAGCCATGTAAGCCCCATCTCTCCCTTCCTACCCCATTTCTGAGCTTCTCATTTATCCTGGGATGCATCTGCCTCAGCACATCACTCACTATGGGAGGAGCTGAATTGCATCCCAGTCCCCCACTCTGTGTTTGGGTTTTCATTGTGGGAGAGAACAGAGAGGAAAAAATACATGTGCATGTTCAGTCTGCGTTGATTGATTGTTCCTTAGCTATGAAACAATTTTCTGTACCAATTATGTCTTTGCAGATGACAGAAGCCATTTAGTCTAATGACCATAATAATTAATTTTCATTATAAATCAGATTAGTTAATGATGCTGAAGTCTACATTCTTCACAGGACTAAAGCACAGTATCTTATGTGCACCCCCAGAACATATAATTTGCTATATAAGGTACTCCTTTAGATATTTTTGCCTCAATAAGAATAGCATTGACTGTCTTTGACCTCCAGGGTTCGGTGGGAAGCGCTACTCTCGCAATGTCAGCTCTTTGCTAATAGCTCTTCATTTGCAGCCACGGAGACAAAGAACCTAAGGCTGAAGATTCACCGACTTTATAGCATGTTAGTGGGCAACATGCCTTAAGCCATTATTTTTTCTCCTTCACTGTAAAAAGTTATGACAGAGCAGACAGTATTCTGGGGACAAGGTAGGGCTTTTTTTGTTTTGTTTTCAGCATAATGTTCTTGCTGAATTTTTCTAAACTTGTGGTCCTGTGGTCACTTCAATCCACATAAAGACAACCTGTAAATCATCTACATGGGTAGTAAGCAACAATCAAAGCTTAGAGTAATTTTTTGTGTGTGTGTGTGCCATTTTTTCTTTTACAAAAGACAGCCTATGAGCTTTCTTCAGAAAGGTCACAGGCTTCTTGGATTAGAAAAGGTGAGAGGTGTTGTCTATGACAATTCTGCAGGAAAACTGAATTTATTACTTCAGGCAAGAAAACTACTAAAACTACTCAAATACCTCACTGATGTATTTCATTTTCTCCATTCTCAAAGTCTGTGTGCTGAGCTGAATTAACTGCTTTTATTAATGGTAAGTATGCAATGAAGCATGTGGATGATCAGTGTGCAGCTTGTGGCTTTTGATGATTTTAATTTAGGATATTAACTGTCCATTATTTTTGGTGTTAAATGGGCCACCACATCATGTGATGCTGTTCTCTAACTGAATGCTTTTAGTCATGCAGAACATTGTCAAAGCATAGATCAACAAAGTGAGTAACATACAGTGAATCATCTGGTTTGCACATAAGTAGAGGGGGAGCAAAGCCTTGCAAATATAGCCTAAGCCACTGTGCCTACCCTTGCATTTCTGAGGGGCTCAAGGAACACACTTTGGGACTCTGTTCTGTTCACTTGCTTCTCTGAGGGAACTGTTCTGGGGTCCAAAATATGCCTTTTTTAAAACAAAAGCAAAAGAGTTAGAAAGGAGAGACAGGAAAACAGAAAGTAAAGTTCTATAAGAAAGTTAATGGCACTTTGTTGATAGACTGACATTTTTTACTTTATGTTCCCAAAAAAGTAAAAAAAAAAAAAAAAAAAAAAAAAGAAAGAGAGAGAGAGAGAGAAGTAGATACCCAAACTGGAAACATAGACAAGGAAGGACAAGAGAGCAGAGGGGGAATTGCATAGGCAATATGAAGAGGAGTTAAAAACCATTTTTACTGGGGTGGATGCAGCTATTCAGGGGATAGAGATGACCTGGCAAATCTGTGCCTGACCAAAGGAGGTTGGGAAGTTCCATTTCATTAAAAAATGTCGCATTTCTATTCTTGTCATTAGCTCATAACTGATTAAAATAATATTATATGAGCTGACAAAACCTTGTCAGTTCCTCTTTGTACAAATACTGTTAAATGTGGTGCTCTTCTCCAGCAATAACCTAGTCACATCCAGCTCCTAGATTAATTTATAGACTTAATTTTTAATCCATGTATTCCATTAGAAGTGGATTTTGTTAAAAAAACATAACTGTCAGGATTGTGGTATATTTCCTAGGTAACAGCACTGCACTTAGACTTCGAATATATTGGACTATTTAAGCATCCTGGTTTCTCAGATATCTTCAAAAAGGGAGGAGGAGTTAAAACAATATCACACTGCAGATCCATAAATGTTGGGGGTACTGTGTCTTGACGGAGCTGGAGGGAATGCATACATCTTTTTGCCTGGGCACAACGCGACGGCAACGCTGCTGCCTCGGCTGCCGAAGAGCTTTTGCTTCTCTTGGGGCTCAAAGAGCGACACTTGCCGCAGCGGGAAGGCTCTGCTCCACCAGGTGCAACCAGCCCCGGGGACCGTGTGGGTACGTGGCTGCTCAGGCAACCTGGAAAACCTCTCTTACATTTTAACTAAATGCATTTTTTATGTTAAAAAAAAATGGTTTCAAGTTGTTAATTTTAGCCCCCAAATATTTTGCTGGCCTGCAGCTGGGAAGTGGTTTCTTAATTAAAATTAAAAAAATAAAGTGAGGAATGTAAGGACATAAAGTGGACTTGGTTGATTTTACCAATACTTAGTTTTAATGCAGAAAAGGCCCTGCCATAACTAAAAAAGTAGATACAGTTTTTGAGATATCTACTTTTAAATTTGTCTCTGAAGGTACTTTATATTTATTCTGTAATACATGCCTGTGCTCTACAAATGAGGGGGGAGAAAAAACTGGATGCAGAGTGCACTTTTTCACTGTAAGGGAAAAGCAAAAGCAACAGAGCCCACTTTCATTCCTTCCACTTCAAAGCCTCTGAGTCTTGTTTCTGTGTCTATTTGCTTCAAACAGAAATAAAGGAGTTTTGGGGGTTTCCTCTCCCTTTCTCTGTTTTTAAAAGATATTACTAGAGAAAGGGGAAAAGAGAGGGGGAAAAAGCAGTAAGAAGTCAATTTTCTTTTCAGAAAAAAAATTACAGTTATTCATAAAAAATCTTATGCAGCTGTTTGTAAATAGGAAGTAGGGCCTCAATTCTGATCACCGTAAAATCAAAGGGAGGCTGAGTCTGATGTCAGTGCATTCAGTATTTTGGCTTTATTCCAGCTGTGGCCACCAAAGGGGTGAAATATTCCCTCTCTTCCCAGACTTTTCCCCCTTCTGTAGCTCTCATTCAGGAATGCCGTAGCTGCTCAAATATCCTTTGCTGTGCTTTGGAAATGAGGCATACAGAAAAAGGATGTTTTAACTGAGAAGGTAGGTTCAAATCCTACAGGAACAAGTGACAACTTGATCTGTCTGTAACTTAGTTACCTCATCCATAAAGTACTCTTTTATATTAACTTTTATACCACAGCCATTGCTACTGGAGCTGAATGGCTGCCAATCATACATTAAGTTATATGACTATGCATCATTCAAATGATGTTGGTTCTTTCATCCTTTTCTTATAGGAGAGCATGTGCACGCAGTTTGGGGGTCTGGAGTTGCCATTTGACTGAGTTTCCAGTTGGCCTGGCCGATTTTGGTCTTGCTATTGCTATCAGCACTGCCAGACCTGCTCAGTCGGATCTGCAATGCGAAGCAGCTGTTGCTCTGGGCACCTGGTATATGTTTGGAGGTGGCACCATCACCTAGGTTTAGTCAGGTTTTTAAGACATGTTTTATTTCAGATAGACAACTCTTTATATTTACTTTAGAGGGGCAGGGCAAAGAACAGAAGCTTGTGTTTGAAACAGGAGGTGGTTAGATTTGTCATGGTTTTTATTTTATTGGTGGAATGAATTCACTATTTCTGTCCCTAGAAAGTCCTCCCTTCCAGAAAGCGACCTGTTGTCCTTCTAGCAGAGAACTGCCTTGTGCCAGGAGAGTGAAGGTCTTGACCGTGCTTTACATCTTAGAGGTATGGACAGTCGTTCAGATCTTCTGGGCTCAGCTGGTTGCATGCCCAGGCTCAAGGTGATGCTGCATTAGTAGCAACATTAATGACTGTGGGAGGTTCAGATACTGCAAAATAATATCTAAGATGGACAGAAATATTTTTTACTTGAAGGAAGTCTCCAAATAGAAGTAACTTTGTCTAACCACGCAACACAAGTTTGATGAAGTACCAAGAGACAGAGAGGTGAATTAGGAGTGAGGTGACAGCCAGAATAGCTTTGCTTTTACTCATATGTGTTTCAACATTAATGTTATTTTAACACACACACACACACGCACACATTCTCTAACTTACTCTTTCTGAATAAAAAAATCTAGGCATTGCTCCAAACTGTTACGCCACAGTCTTCACTCAGGCAAAATTGCCAATTTCTGCAGTGGGTGCTTTTACGGAACTTGAATTTTAGGACTGAACCACTGCACAGTATCTCTTTTTTGGTTTTTCTTCTGTTAGGGAACATCCTTATTTGCCTATCTGGCATAGCTATTCTGAGTTATATTTACTGACTGGAAACTTGGCAAGTCCAGTATTTGTTCTTGGTAACAAGATACTACCCACAGTTTTTACTTACCGGGCTCTGCAGCAACCAGGTGGAACATACATCATTAGTTTACTGAATAATGAATATACTTTAAATCATGATTCAAAAATGCTCAGTTACAGTATATTAAATTAGAAAAAAAAGTTTAATGTAAAACCAGCTTTCCATAGTAGAATTAACAGAATCAAAATAGGTTTTTTATCAACTTTATTGAAACTAATTCAACTTTCCAAGAACTAAAAATTGGTTTCCTGTCTTGACTGTTTTGGAATTACTTACTGTCATCTGTTTCAGACGTTAAAGGATATGATTTAATATCAGCAATAAGGCCTCTGTTCCTACTTTGGCAGGTGTTAATTATTTAAACACTACTCATTTAAATTTGTTTCCAATCACTCTTTCGAGTGATTTACTTCATACGTTTCTTCACGTGCATTTTCTGCGCACACAAATAAAACCGGGGGGAAAGTCCCCCAATCAGTAGTTCTATTTCTCCACTGTTTAATCTATCTTTAGATAGGCAGGTAGCGACAGAGGGATATTTCATGTGTTATGGTCTTCAGTGATGGAATATAATATATAATAGATAATTTTTATCTCCTTTGTAATAATAAAAAGTTGTTCTCTTAGGCAGAGTACTGTGGTTTCTGCATGGTAATGGCTGTAGTCCATGTGAATGAATTGTGAAATGGGTCACAGTTCCTGAAGCATTCATTGGGTTTGGAACAATATAGACAGACTTCTTCAGCAAAAAATGGGGAAAAAACCTCTAAAATAACTACAGTGATTCCTCCACACATACGATCCCACCAGTTGGTTTATGTACAGTGACAAAAACACAGCTGTATGAATATTGTCTCGTTCTGTCCAGCTACCTATTCATAACGATGAAAAATGGCTCCCTTGCTGTATATGCCTGAATTTTCATCTACCATCATGTTAGAATCATTCTGCCTTTTTTTTATTTAACCTTCGCCTTGCTTTACAACACTGCACCAGAGAAACAGGAACTCTTAGCGCTGTACAACAGACCTCTGTCTGGTGTGAAGTGAAATTCTCATTCTGTGACAGATAACTTGTAATTTAATACACAATTCTTGTCAGTAGAGTAACATAAGGGAAAGCTAGACCAGAGGGAAAGCCAGGCATAAGAGAGGGAATTTTATGCACCACTGGGAAATGAGAAGCTGACAACTATAGGTATTTCAGTTCTACAAGGCAAGTCATTTCATCCTGGTAATAAATGGAAAAGGTGGGTGTTTGTTTAGATTTAGGCCACTTGGTAATGATTTTAACACTCAGCCAAGCCTCCTGCCAAGACAAGCACTCCAAGGCCAAAATCTGTAATGAACTCTCATCTTCTCAATTATAGATTCAGCCCTGACCAAAGCGATATCCAATATC
Source organism: Calonectris borealis (assembly GCF_964195595.1). Lineage (NCBI taxonomy): Eukaryota > Metazoa > Chordata > Aves > Procellariiformes > Procellariidae > Calonectris > Calonectris borealis. The sequence continues at coordinate 16,760,644 of NC_134313.1, forward strand.
CCCCTCCCCACTCCGCGAGCGCAGAGACGCGCTGATAGACATGCGAGCAGCGCGGCTCCGCATGGCTCCCACAGCTCCCCGGGACCCCGCAGCCCACCCAGCTGCCGCGCTGGGGCACCACCACCCGCCACCTCCCTTTCGCCCTTCTCCTTGCCCCCCCACCCCCGTTTCATGGAAAGAGTGAGCACAGAGGGAGAGAAATCGTGCCAGCGGTGCCGGGGAGGAGGAGGGGGGAAGGAGAGGATGGAGGGACCATCCTCCCTCCGCCTCCGGGATCCTCCCAGCCCCTTCCAGTGGGTGGGAGACTGAACCGGTGGAGCCAACTTTGCCCTTGCAGCTCTTCACAGTGATTTTGTTGGCAGGTCTCTGCTGGCTGGTTGAGCCTGGCCATGGCATCTGAAGCGCTGTGATGGTATGTAAGCGATAGATGGTTCTGCAGCATGCTGCTCTTGGTCCAGGCCCATCTGCTTCTTTCTGTTACTTCAAGTGATCTTTAGTATGTCCCGCTCATTTGCACTTGTCACCAAGCTCCCTCTTTCTGATGCTTGTCCAGCAAAAAATATAGGGGTAACTTTCTTTCCAAGACCTATATTTCATAATTCATCCTCCTGGCCTCACTCTCTAGCTTGTTTTCTGCCACCTTTTCCCATTGCTTTTGCTTAGTTTTCCCATTGCTTTTGCTTAGTTTTCCCCAGAGGGTCTCATACTTCATTGTTAGCATATATTTTTTTATCCATCCTGAATTGCAGGCATCTTGGCCCCACCGGACTATTGGCTGGTTCAACTCCATCTTTGTCTTCTCTCTTGTAACTCCATAAACATTCACCTGTCTCATCCCAACCCCCACTGACCTACTCTCACAAAAGACCTCATAAAATTGTGGCACATGTTTAGAAGCTGGGGACAATAACATTCAAAAGGATTTTTTGTTTGGAGAAGCGGACAGGTATCTACATCAGGGATAAGAATGTGCCCATAGTTGTGGGGTTTAAGGAGCAGAAGAAAAGCTGATGCAGCTTTTGCACGTTGTTCAGGATGTGTGCAAATACGCAGGACCAGGGGCTCTGTGCTGCTGCTGTGGGTGCTTCCTTTTAGAGTTACTTGTGGTGATCTGCTGCTGAGCTAAATGGATCACTAGCTCTTTTTCAGCAGACTTTTCAGTTCGTTGTCCACCTTCTTGACAGAAGGTGAGTTGTGAAGAGGAGAAGAAACATGGTAAGATATGGAAGAAAGAGCAAATTACTTGCCATGTAGAGGGAGCAGAAGAATGTCTTTCCACCATGGAGGCAGAGACTGTGGTTAATTCAGAAAATAATAGTGGAAAATAAATAAATAAATGAGGAAATCAAGGCCAAAAAACCGCGACCCCAGACTAGGTCTGTTTTACTCAGAAGTTCTGATTTTTGCTCAGAACAATGAGTCTGTTGCAGCAAGAAAGCTGTCCTTAGTCCTTTGTGCTTCCTTAAATAGTAAAAACTCCCTTTATATGACTTTGTGTTCTTCATTTATACTGTGTGTTACAATTTTTTTGTACTGTTCAACAGCTGGCAGTGGGTGACAGAATTCTAGAGGGTAATATACAAGTGCTATATACAATACCTAATCCAGTCAGTCCAGTCTTCCAGTCATCTGTCATGGGTAGTCAGGCTTTATAGCTCACTCATGAGTTCAGTGTGACTCCTGACAATTAAGAATCAGAAGTTTTGGTCTCCTGTTCATTAAAAAAAATGTAAAATATGTTTGGCAAAACTCTAGATGAAAAATGAGAAGAAAGATTATTACAACTGTTATTGGCATTCTCAGATTAAATCTGGTTTTGGTTCCTTTTTCTTCTAGTTACTTGCTTGTGTACAGCAATCTTGGCAGAAGGCATTAAATTGTATGTAGGTTAATTACTTAATGTTTCTGAATTGCTTTGAACATGAAGTGAGTGCCAAGTATTACTAATATTATGTGAGACAACATTATAATAAGCTGGGGGTTTCATCTTCAGTTTCTTTTATCATCCATTAATGCATAAGCTTTGTTTGGTGCTATATATAGATTGTACGTATAATTATTTGGATTCGCTACAGCTTGAATTCTTTTCCCTCCCTCACTGTAAAAGGAAAGAGACATAAAATGTAAAGAAACAAGCATTCAGAGAGGAGAACATTCTTACCATGACCCATGACTGAAAGGGATATACAGGAACCCCCAAGCCCAGGGAAGAGCAGTGCAGTCATCTAACCTAAAAATAAAACAGTTTGATTTAGAAAAATATGTATGAGAAAGTTTTAAAAATATCAAGTTCTTCTAATAAGCTGATCATTGCTTGGAAGTTGCACCTTCGTTTTGTGTAAACTCAAGTTCTGGATATTGCATTTTCTGAAGTAAAGTTAAAATTACCTTGTTACTTCCCTTGTCTAAATATTTCTGCAAATTAATTAACTAACCCTTTGAAGACTCTCAGGTGTGAATCACTAAGACCTGCATTTTGGAAAAATTTTAATTTTTCTGGGCAGCCCAGTAACCTCAGCATTACAGACAGTAATTTTCTGTTTCAAAATAATATTACATGGCATTGATATGACTTACAGCTTAATTACAGATGGAAAATCTGTTGAAAGTGTTTGCCTTTTTCACATCATTTACAGATTTACCAACAACAGCTAGCAGTAGACCTGTACCTGCTTATGAATTTTGCAAATGTTAATGTCTTGGGTAAGTTTAGGAATTTCTATGGTTCTTTAGAGATATATAAGTTGCTTTTATTGTGACAGTGGTCAGACTGTTATAATGATACAACCCATTTATTTAGTAGTAGGAAATCAAAGTGGTCGTTCTAATTCTTTTGAAGCTGCTTTGAGGCTTGGATTGGTTCCATCTCAGTAGTGGACATTTTATAATCTAAATAAATATTATTTCTCTTTTTGCTACCAGGCCTTATACCTTTCACGTGACAAACCTACCTACATATCTGCAGACTATGGAGTAAGGGCACTTCCTGGTAGGCTGGTATTCACATACACTTGTCCAAAGGCACGGTTTGGACATTCTGATGATCTCCTTCACGAAATAAAATTAGTTTGGTTTTTTTCCAAGGAAATTTTTTTAAATCAGTCATGTTTCCTTTCCATGAAAACATTGATTTTTTTGTCATAATTAAGGAAAAATAAGCCTATGAAAAACTTTTTGAAAAACTATTAATTTTTTTTCAAAATGTTTTCATGGGCAGAGTTGTCCTTTTTTGATCAATATTAAGATTAACGTCTAGTTTCAGGAGACCAAAAACTAGAGCATGTGTCTAACAGACTAATAGTGTCTGTGCAAGTACAACTGTTTCTCTACCCAGGCTCTGAAAATCAAGGCCTATGTGGTTTTTGCCTCTCACACAAGGAGTAACTTGAGGGTTTAAAATTAAATCAAACTATATGGTACGTTGTCCAAGTGTATTGAAACAAAAATATAAATGTGAAAACCCAACACATCATAAATAAAATGAAATATATCCAAACATAATTAAAATACAAATCATGAATTAAAAAAACGCAAACATTTATCTTGTTAACTTGAAACCTAACTTGGGCAAAGCAGTTTCTTTTTCTTTGGTTTCCATGAACATAAGATTTTATGAGTACTGATATTGAATTACTACATATTATCTGAAAATGCAACATAAGATCTGTCTGGGCAGTCAGTAAGATGTCATTCATTATTGTTTCACCTTGGGGACTGGATATTCAATCTGAAAAAATAAACACTTGATGTATGCTCTATCGGTATGACAGGACCTTCTGTTACAGCTTCCTTTCTGATATACAGCTCCTACCTGATTCCAGCTAAAGGAAACCCTATCAGATTCACCTAGGTTGTAACTTACTCCTAACATATCCCCTGGAGCTGTTCATTTAAAAAAAGAAAAAAAGTTTTAAAGTATATTTTCCTGTTAAGTATTGATATGTTAAGTGCTGCTTCTATTTTGAAAGCTTGGTAAATGTTTAACGTCAGTTTTGTCTGATCTTGTGCGTTTATAAATTGTGTTTTGCCGATTCATGTCCTCTGGCAGCATTGAGAAGTTTTCCTAGCAAAGGGATGAAAGATGTCAAATTTTAATTCCGTGGCAATTTCCCTTCTTGCCTATCACTTTCACAGGCTTTATACTGTGTCATGAAACTGCCACGCTCTAACTGACTTCCTACTTATGTATGAAGGTATTCAGGCACCTCTCACAGTTTTACTGATCAGGTCGGGTTAGGAAGGTGTTTCCAGCATAGCAGCATCAGCTGAACACGTCACACCACCTTTCTTCTTATCGCTGCTGTTGCAGAGCTGGTATTCCAGATCAAAAGAAATCTCACTTTTTCCCTTGCTCGTTTGAAGATGCGCATTAGTGCCTCTGTACCACAGCCTGCTGGAGAAGAGAAAATATTTAGCTAAGGAGAACGATGCTGTGCACTTGGGCTTTACTTTCAGCCCAGTGAAAGAGTGAGGTCTGGTCCACCAAAAAATAATGGAGATGTGGCTGAGCTGCTTGCATCCCTGTCATGCCCCGTGCTGGCAATGACAGACCAGGCTGATCTCTTAACCGCGAAGAACTCCTGTCTTGAAACCAAACAACCTGTAATATGGCAGAGATCTTGTGCAGAAAATCTGGTTTTGCATCTACAGTCTTTTAGCCTAACAATGTCCTTAATATTTATGGGATCTAGTTGTATTATACTTTAAACAAACTGCTGCTGTCTAGTTTGAAGTTCCACCCACATCTGCAGAAATATTTAGGTGCTGAACTCCTACGTAGGTGCTTTGCTCTTCTGGTCACATCAATCCTCCCTCCCACATGGTTCTTCTCTGCTCAGGTACCACCAACATAGATGCACAACTGTGCCCAGGAAAGAGACTTCATAAAGGAAAACACATGTCAGAAAAAGGTTAAAACTCCAGGGCTGTTTGAGACAAATGGCGAAGAAGAACTTAAACTAATGAGGTAGGCTAAGCATTAATGAAATTTAGATAGACTTTTCAGAGAAGCTAATTGAATTGAATAAAGTACAAGTGGCAGCAGATTTAAAAAAGATTTAAACATGATTTTTTTTTTTTAATGGTAAAAATATTAACAGGCCAAATTGCTAAGTCAAATAAAGTGAGAGATCTAAAAATAAGGGAAAAGCATTTATTATTTCCACAGTTACATAGTGCTTCACACTATCCATGCAATTAAGTTAGAACTGCTACAGAGAGTCTGTTATCAGCATATTTGGATGTGTGAAACATGGTATTAAAAAAATAAACGGCACTGTTTAGGGGGTTTTTACTTTAAATCTAGTGCAAACCACAGAATTTTTCCATGAAATTTTTTAAGGCACAAATTAAGCAGAGAAACTCCTCAAAAACTTGACCTGTATTTTAGATTCTGTGCTACCAAACAGCGGGAGAATCACCATATTCGTACACAAACCTCCATGTAGTTTGTAGCGCAAGTGAGAAGCTCCGCATGAAAATACCCGGCATTAAAATCCCTATTAAATCAGCTATTAATTTAATACAGCAAATTAAAAGCCACTCTAAGCAGGTAGAAAAGCCCAATGGCACAGCATCTGTGCACACTTTATTTCAGCCTAATACATTGCCTGAAAATTTTACAGTAACTGAGTTACCAGCAGCAATTTTTGAGACTTTGGAGCTGTTGCAGCCAGTTGCCTGACACCAGGAAAAGACAGACACTGGAGTGGAAGGGCTTTTGGAACATAATGGCAGCAAGGAGGCTAATAAAGTGATTGTAAATGGTCTGTTTAGTGAGGTGAGCGAAACCAGGGATGGAGTGAGAGTATGAAAACCATGTCTTCTTACTTTTTTTTCCCCTTGATTGAGAAAGACATAAACATATCTATCAAAATAAGTGGAGACAGTTCACTAAGATAAATTAACACAAAGTTCAAAATACAGCCTTTGTTATTTTTCATTGAAATACGCCAAATACGATCAAACACATCATATTTGATCTTGGAATTATATTTCAGGTGAGGGCAGCATGAGTATGAATTTAAACTAACATCTTCTGGCATGCTCTGACAGTGGGCTTACCTCCCTTCGAAGGGAAAACCAACCCTTTGAAGGACAGCTTCCAGTAAACGGAGAAAAAAATGGTGCAGGAGCATTACATTCCAAATGTAATTTATCTTTTTTACATACACACAGTAGTTCTGGGAGAGGGGAAGCTACACTGTACGGGGGCAAATGCCTCTTCCAGGGCTACCTGCTAACATGAGCACAAGACGTCTTAAGAGCCAAGTCTTTGCCAGAGTATTCCCCACTGCTTTCATTGCCTTCGCTGCAAATACCACCAAGGACTGAATTTTAAACAGAAAAGCGTAACAATAATACAGAATATTTGCTTGTATTCCTAAAAGAACATGCCACTTGGTGATACTAGTGGTAGGTATCTTTGTCCAGCACTTCAGTCTGCATCATTCCTGTGAATTTCCAGAAACGTTTTCACCAGCATATTAAAGAAAAATGAATGAAAGAGGGGCATAAATGCCCTGTGCAGAGTTTCTGCTTTCTTTTTTCCAGTTTAGATTTCAGGTGCCTTATAGGGAAAAATAAGCAGCAAAGAAATGTTTGGTTTTGGGGTTGAAAAAAAATTGCAATGTATTGGAAGGAAGGATGTGGTTAAAACAAATGCCTAGAAGGCAGCAGATAACAGTTCTGTTCCCAGATCTGGCACAAATACTCTTTTTGACCTTGCACCAAAGCATTTCCTTGCTTTGGGACCAGTTTCTCTGTAAAACGGGGTGATAACAGTGCTTAACTACCCTTCCTGACAGAGGAACTGGGAAGTTTTTATTTATACTTGTTACAGGCTTTCAGAACCTCTGAGAGATTAAAATTGGATCAGTTTGGACCTGCAGATTTGAGTCTTTCCTTCAAATAAAACATTTCATTTATAGTATTAGATCTATTTTATACTAATTATGTGTATTTTAAAAAATAACCATAATTTGCACTGATTTACTCATTCCTACAAATAATTAGCTAACTCCATTACTTGAAAATTCTATTTTCTGTTCTTACATTCAACCAAAAAAAAAAAAAAAAGAAAAAAAATAGAGTAATAATTCTTCTACATGTATATGACCAAGAAGTTTAACTTCTGATAGAACATTTTAACATTAATAGCATGATCCTGATGGGCTGCTAGAGAGGAAAACAAAGATGCTTTTTGCACCTTTTAAAATAACTAAGAGGAATGCTTTGATTGTTTTTTAGAAATAAGCACACATAAAAAGTGGCATTTCCCTATTTCTCTTCCAGTGAGTTCTGGAGCTGAGAAATCCCCCAGGCAAGACTTTCAACTTGCTTCCTTCCATCACAGAGCAGAGAAGCGTTGCTGAGGCCTGCAGAGCCTTCCAGCTTATTTGAAGACGGAGGAGACTATTATCTGCTATGATTCAGCACCCATTGGACAAACTATCTCACCCCTTTCTGGCTTTTTAATATGTTTTTTTTAAACCTCGTCTTTGAAACTGTGTCCCAAACAGGTCAGCCAGGCTTAGGACTCTGGCCCATCAATGCTCACCCTTAACTGAAGTGATGTTTACACATAATATCCATTTAAATCATGAAATGCCTATTGTGAAAACAATAGACATATTCAATCACTGTATCCCAGAACAAATGAGAGAAGTATTCCAGAGCTCCTATCAGAGCTTAATAGGTATAATTTTGCTAGCGATATGGTAATACACAGCAGCTTTCCCCGGACGGCTGTGTAAAACAAAGAAGTGGTTGTCAGCCTTTCAGAATCAGATGTTAATGATATTTCATGTCTTTGTTGAGTCTGTGGAAAGCAGCTACTGCACCTAAAAGGGAAATGACTTCCATACCAACCTCCCCCAGCCAAAGTCTTTCAGATTGGGAAAACTGGATGAGGTCCATATTTATACTTCGGAAAGAGGTGTAAAAGAAGATTTCAAGACAGTATTGACTGAGCTGTCTCCCAGGCTCTTTTCCCGAAGTTATATCTTATCATTGTGATGAAAGTTTTTAGTTCAGTGTATTACGATCTCTTTTTTTTTCTTTCTCTCTTTTTCTTTTTTTCAAACATATACGAGGAAAGAATGTAATGTAAGCAAAACTCCAATGTGTTTCTGGCAAATGAGGAGTGTTTTCTACATCTCATATATTTTTGGAAGCGTTTGAATCCAAAAGTAATACATCTTCCAAATCGGGAAGAAGGCTTTTTATTAGACTGATGCCTGCACACAGCAGAGAGAGGGTTGTCTGCCCCAGCGTTGCAGCAAGCAGGGACTGGTGCTCTGTCTGAGCTAGTCTGGAAGATTGGAGCCAGTCAGAAGAAGGGTTTCTGTAGCTTTATTGCTGCAACTTCATTTTGCTGTACTACTGTATGTCTTCACTTCTGCAAACTTTCTTTCGTTTGTTTTAAGAAGAGGTCTTAATTCCAATACAAAATCCATCCAGAAAGGAGGGCCCCTCAGCACTGTATTCCAGCTGGTGGGGATTAGCTTAGTCCTTTTACCGGATACGTATCATTTTAATCTTAAGCCTTTAGACACTGTACAACATACTATTAAGTCTGTTACCAAATAAAACACTAAAAGGCTGATTCACTAAGGGTTACACACCCTTTGCAGGGAAAAAACTAACATTTACAAAGGGATAACTGCCAAAAATCACTTAAATTTCATGTCTTTCCTATTTACTAAATCCCACATCCACCATGTGTACAGTAACTTCCTTCAGATATGCCCCTGGGAGAAGTGCAAGTCAAAATAAAGGGGAAGTTGCCCCCCTAAAATGTGTCCCTAGCTCTAAAGAGTGATTTATATTGGTTCACATCAGAAAGTCTGAAAAATGAAAGTTATGTTGTTCAGGAATAAAATGAAACCTTCCAGAAAGTGTGAATCATGTACTTGACTTCTATGATAACGAGTAATACATTTCCTATAGGAGTTAGTGGTTAGGGTATGAAACCGGGGCAGTAGCAGGCTAAGGGAGTAATTTGCTAATGGTCTTGCGCAAGTGACTTTGACTGCAGTTTCTAACTTGGGTGCTTAAACTGAAGCAATGTTGCAGCGCTTGGTTATTTGGGGAAACGTGGGTGACAGAATCACTGGACCTGGAACCACTCGCTTGAGTTGTTAAACAGCGAATGCAGATGCCTGACTTCACTCCCTGTGGAGTTTCTTAAACGATGTTTTATCTGTCTGTTAAGGATGAAGCAAAAACACTCTGATATTTATAACGTGCTTTGGATGAAGGGAGCGATCTAAATGCAAACTACGATAGCCAGTGTTTATTGGCTAGCCTGTTGTTCTGACACAGGCTCAGAAGTGTCTCACCACATTATTTTAGCTAGTCATTTGAAGTTAATCACTATAGCTCATCGTGCTAAATTAGTGCCTACGCTTGTAGGACCATCTTAAGGCACAGTGATCACCTCAGGAGGTCATTAGGTGTGGCTCTGGCAACAGCACTGTAAATGCAACTGCATTGATAGTCTGAGTCCTAATGTTTGGGTAATACAAATGATTTAAGTTTTCTTCCAGGGGATTGGGTTGTTGTTGTTGTTTTCAGTAAGAAATAACTCATCTGTTTTGGAAAACATTGTTTAATGTATAATGGAATATTCCACTAGCACTGACAGGCAGAGCTGTGCCATGCCAGACAGCCAGCCCCGGGAGCTCGGCTGGCCAGGGTGACTGCAAAATGGGGTGCAGCCATCCCACTGGTGCTGGGTTCAGTGCCCCCCAACTGCTATTTTCCACAGTCCCAGCTGTACGAAAAAAACCTGTTCCTAGGCGTGTTGGTCAGGAAAATTGAAAACCTGAATGTACGTTACGACTGTGTTTTTTGTTAGAGGATAAATGAGTATAGAATAATAGTATATAGAATTTACAAAGCCTTTTTACATACAAGATATTTGAGTAAGATAAATGGTAAAATCACCATATGCATTAAGCCCTGGGATAAAGTACTACTAATCCTGTTGCGCAGATACAGACGTTGAACTAGGGGCAAAGATTTTTGTCTGGGAACTGAGGTAAAGATTTTTGTCTGGGAATTGAGGTAAAGATTTTTGTCTCAGCCAGGATTATAATTCAAAGTTTTTATGTAGTAGCCCTATGGTCAGACCATGCAATTCTCCCTAGCTCAATTTTATTGCAAGGGTCTTGGTGTCTTCATTAAAGGCCTAGTTTGAGGGATCATATGATTTTTGTTAAAATATCAGTATTCATATGTTAAAGAAAAATGTTTCGAGGCCATATATTGTGGGAAAAATCTGGAAATAAAAAGCGTCACTCACATATACCCTGAAGGCTCCAAGGACTACTAGACAATGTAAAAAACAATCAAAACCAAAATGTGCTTCTTCATGTAACAGTCATGATTTTAAAGACAATTTTGTGATTTTAGGGGATCCAACTCATGATTTTTCAGTACTTGGCCGTGGCAATATTATTAGCCTGCAGTGGAGAATTTCCGTCTGATGACCAAGTTCCCCTGTCACTTCACATAGAGTTAGTTTGTTTTGGAGGATCATCAGATACAAATTCTGTTACATGTTAACAGCATTGCCAAGCTCAAGCATTCAAAAATCATGAGCTAGTTTATTCTACATGGCAAAGCGATTAGTGAGAGAAAATGCAACAACAACAACAACCCAACAAATGCTCTTAATATTTATTCCGTTGTCTCCTCTCTATGAGGCCTTCAACAATGCCATGGTTCACCAGAACTAGCCTATTTATCTTCAGGGATGAGAGAGATTTCTGAAGTCTAATGACAAAAATATGGGCCTTGCTCTGCAGTATCCATAAGCTGTTTTAGGGGGGGATGCAGTGTGAAGCATTTACAAACAGAACTGGTCTGAATAGTCTTTGTTACTGCAGAAATAGGAAGAGCAGCACCTGGGAACCTCCATCAATGCATGACTATATTTATAGAAACACCATTAGGGGGAGCTCTGTAATAGACTTAATGCCAGTGTTTTACAGCTTCCTCACCTTAAAACCCACTACCTTTACTTTTTCTTATTAGTAGTAAACAAATGGCTTTTAATACATTAGTCTTTATGGTACTTCCACCATCTTCTTCATCACCACCACTGACACTGCAGACACTATGGTGACGAAGTCGCCATAAAGACCAATGCAGAATAGAACGATCAGTGTCAGAATAAATGGGGTAAATTAAGTGCATTCTCCGGTAGAAGTTGCTGTGATTAGCTGTGTGATTCTGCTGTTTTCTTTGATAGCCCCATTCAATTGCAGAGTCTTGCTTTAAGTATTTGTGGCCCTTAAATGAGGTACCATCTTGAAGAAACCTTTCATTTATCACCAAAATCTGTTGCTATACAGGTCCTGCTGTGAATTTCTCAGGGACCCATCCATTCAGCTGAAGTCCTCTCTGCTCTGAAATGTCCTCTGTTGAATCCTGTTATGTGAAAGAGAATGGGCTAAGTAATTACACTTAATAGGTATGTGATACATCATGTGATATAGGATGCAATGTGGTACATCAGTCACAAAGCCATCAGTCAGATGCATTCTTTTTTCATATAAGAAAGGCTTGTTCTTGTTTTTAGAAAGACAGCTTTTTTTTTTGACTTTCTGTGAAGTGCAGAACTTAGAGATTGTGATTTGGAGAGCTCTGTATGACTGCAAAGCTGCAATAAAAAATGAGGACCTATAGGAACTTGGATTTACATTCTTAAATAAGATGCTGTGATGGATAACAACAAAGTAGAAGGACAGGATGATCTCCATTTCCTCTATCTGGAGGAATAAATCCCACATAGCTAGAGAAGATGCTGAGATGAACCAGTATTTTAGCATACCGTGAGTACTTCAGAGTAATGGAAAATGTCCAGTTTTTCTGAAGGATAACCAGGGAATAATTAGTTAAGCAAAAGAAAACTTTACCCCAAAATCCAAACAACAGTTTGGCACAGTAAAACCAAATTCATTGCTAAGATTAACTCTGTTTAAGCTAAAAAGTGCTTTCAGTTTTTAATTTGGCCTATTGTTCTTATAGATGAGAATATGGGAAAGCCTAGAAATTAACTCTTTATACTTTTTTCATGCTGACTTGAGGCACTTCTTAAGTACTTTTAAAAATTTGCAAAACACTCTCTCCATTGCTCAAAATATGATGCGAGTGAACTCTAGTGAATTCATTCCCAAAGAAATAGATTCAAGTAATTGTTGTACTATTGCCCGCTTCTGTAAAACTGCCTGGCAAAAAGTGTGCAAACAGTTCATGCAACATTGCTTTGGCCCTTTTTACAACAAAGCCACATTTAAAATAGTAAACTTTATTCTCCTTTGTAACAGGACAAAGTAGGGGGAATAGAGATAGCAGTGTGAATATTACCAGAACACCTTCTGAGAAGCACATTCTTATCATGGTGGGTCTTCTAAGGGTTTGGATGGCCTTCACTCTATCCTGGGACATCAAGGTCGTAACTAAGAAATATGCTTCCATGAAACCCTACAAGAAGCTAGTTACCAGAACCTTTCTGTCATTTCCAAACTGTAAAACGCAGCATCAACTGTTCTACCTGGTCTTTTTGCTGGGATATGAACTTGTTCCCAGTGTATAACTGCTTCAATTTGTTGATGTCCCTTCTGCTTTCTCTCTGGGTCATTACTACCTTCAGTACAGTGTTTGCAAGGCTAGATCATGAGCTCCTTGGGGCAGGCAACCTGCCTTTCTCTATTTGTATTTTAGTTGTTAAGAAAGCCCATGCATGCCACACAAAAGTGGTGATGAATATTACAAGAGTACTAAAGTACTTTTTGCATTGTAAAGGGAATGACATTTGCCTGCTTCTAGTAAAACTTGAACCATTTATGGCAGAGTTAAATATGTTGTATCCTACCTAAAAGAGAACTGCTGCAGGAAGCATCTCCAGCCCAGCAGAAGTCCTGGTTATCTCTCTCTTGAACTTTGCCTCATGCAGACAATAGTCTACAATGAAACTCTTGCAAAACTGTGAAATTGCAATAAACCCTCCCAAACTGCCAGAGCAAACAAACCTTTATTCCAGTGAGGCCAGGACTGTCTGTAGCCTCAAGGTCAGGGCCAGCTGCGTTGAATGGTGGAGGAACTGGATACTGACTGCAGCTCTGAAGCATACAGTTATTTTCTTACATTAAATGTTCCAAAAGCAGTCACTTGTTGGCACTTGGAACTGTTGTATTTCAAGGCTGCACCAAAAAACAATTACTATTTCTTCTGGACTAGAGGAAATTATCAGATATCAAAATGAACTGATTTTTTTTTCCCTAGAATGCTAGGTGTGTTTGTTAACACAGAAATCCTCAAGACTAGGATACCTGAAATATTTGTCAAGTTATTTGTAAGATTTCAGGGTATGGGGGCTGGCAGTCCAAGAAGACCTTGCTTAAAGGCATAGCAGAAAGCAGTGCCTTGATGCATCTTACCACTGTGGAGGAGTGGGTCTATTTGGCCAGAAAAGTTTCAGTATGCAACTATTTGGTTTTGTGCAATGCAGATAAACCTCAAGACTCAACATCGAGCCTGTTATGCATACTCTAGCATGCTCAAGACCTTACTTGCCTACTTTACTTTGAGGTTACAGTAGACATCAGGATAGACCAGAAGATGTTCTTCTCGAGATCAAAAGTGTATGGGACCTGAAACTAGGCCAGTCATGATTCTTCTTGAAAGGCATGAAATGGGGTTGAGGACTTCTAGGAAAACCATGGGAGCTTAAGTTGAAGGCTCTTCTGGAATAGTCTTGGAGTCTGCTCCTCACCACAACTAGAATAAAGAGAAAGGAGAGCAAAATAGGTGAAGGCAGTGAACAGAGTTTTCTTCCCTACTGTTTGAACCATGAACCATCAGAGAAGAAAGACAGAGGGAGTGATGGAGAGAGAGGACTGATGCAGGGAGAAAGAGCATGCCTCAGGGCACACTGCCTGCATATGTCACCAACACTGACCACTGAGGAGAAGCACACCAAAAAGTATTAAACAGGCATTAGTTTAAATGTTGATCCAGAAGCTAGAAGACACGAGAGAAGGATGCGATGATGGAAATTTCAGGGACTGTGGTGAATAGGTGAATTAGGAGCTGTGGTGAATTAGGATGTGCAGTAAGAGAGAGGTGGATACAGTAACCTCTTGAGTTCTCCACCATCAATCGCTGTCAGTAAGGAATTTGTGGCCAGCAGAACTGGGAGGGCATTTTGGAAGGTGCATGATGCTCCTGCCAGAGCTAGTCCCTCCCAACCCTGACTTTAGGGAGTATCTGCCTTAAGTTTTGCAAGGTAGGCATGATGATCTGTGAAAAAGGTCTGTCACAAATATATTTGCAAAATTCAGTAGCTATTAATTACAACAAAAAAGCAAAATAACTTTCGTGCCTTCTGCCTCTACCCAAAATACACTTGAGGGTTTTGAATATCTTCTTCTATTCCAATTCCAGATTCTTTTAAGAAGACCTCTGAACTGCTTGATTATAATTGATTGGTTCCTTATACAATTTGTGGTAAAGCATTTCATGACTAAATGATCTCTAAAGTTAATAGAAATTCCTGTTCCTCCAACTTTTTCCTGTTGCTGTCTGTTGCCAATTGAAAGTCTTGAATCCATGTTGGTTTAGCTCCAACTATGAGAGAAAAATAGAACATTTTGAAGTTAAAATTTCAAAAAAAATTAGCTTATGTCACAAGACATGTGACAAGTTGAATCTCAGAATATTCATATCTTGGTCACCAACATAACCTCTGCAAACAGGACTCCAGAAGAAGACAGAAGAGGGATTCAGGCTAGAATTCACTCTAATTGCTGATAAGTGTAAATTGCAGCAGATGAAAGAGACAAAAAGAGAAGGCTACAACATTAGAAAATTATTATGGCAAACTGTCTTTCCTTCTTTGAGGAATGACAGAGGAACAAATACTGCACAAGTGTGATCAAGGTTGTCTGAGAAGTGAGGTACTCACTGTGAGGGAAAAAAAAAATTACTTCAGCAAAATTCCTATAGAACCTTTGAGCAGAAACTAAAATTGCTGTGATATCAACACCACCCACTTTCCCCTGGGAGATTTCCACTCCACGGAATGGGCTGAAAGGTCCTTTTTTACATGTCCCTGTACTATGTACAATGAATCTGGATTCTGTTGTATAAAGACCACAACACTTGTTCCAAAAATATAACAGCCTTTGAGGTAGTTATGGGAGCAATTCTGCAAAACTTTTTTGGAGGAGATATATACTGACCCAGTTAGACAGATCCTTTCACTAGGTTTTGAAAGTATGGTCAGTGTTTCTGTGAACATAAGTAATTAGTTAATGAAAGCAGTGGCTAAACATCTTTATTTTTGTGGAATGCAACATGGGATTTTTGTGGGATTCATAGTTGGTCTAAATCTCACGTTCCATACTGCATGCAAATGGGTTTCTTTTGCATATGATTTGCAAATGGTGTAACTGTTATGTGTAGACATGCTTAAAAATTCACCAGTACTAACATTCCTTCTAGACAGTAAAAATCCCAAACAATTCCAACCACAGTTGTCTCATCAGTGTCAGTTTAAAATTCAGTACTTTGTACAGGCAGTAGAAAAACTGTTTCTAGACACATTTTTGCAGAGATAAATTTATAAACTAACTAATCACGCAAAGACTTTATTGAATTTCAAATATTTTTGGAAAAAAGTCCATCAAAAAAGTGTGAAACAATATTGATGAGAATTTGAAAACTTTCAATCTGATCCATGAATAACATTTATTTTAATCTTTCTTATCAAATTTTATATAATTAAAATTTTCAGGAAATACTAGCCAAGCTCTGAATAGTGTCTTGTAGTGATTAATCCCAAGAGTAAAGTTACTTGTTTTATTTAACAAATTGGAAATGCAGAGATTTCTCATACTTCCACAGGACTGCTTCTTCTAATTTCTAAAATCACACTGTTCACTGATATGCTTTTAAAGACAATCATAGTTACAATAAATGTAATGAAACTTGCCAGCAGCATTCTGTTATGTCAGTAAAAATATATGTTCTTTGACCAAGCCGCCAATCCCATTCATTTTTGACTTAGAATGTCAAATTAAGAGGGTATTGTGGGCTGGGAAGAATATGTTTTCCGTGTAAAGATTATTTTTATACCGCAACGTTTACTGCTTGAATAAAATAATGCAAATGCATTTCACAAGATGGAATTTCAAAGTTTCAACTTCTCTATTCCTTGTGTGTGAAGTAAAAAGTCTGTATGCCTGCTTTTCCGTTCTACTGCACCCTCAGTAGGGGTAAATAAATCAAGAAAACTTTGAATGTGAGCAAAGCTTTAGAGGAGATAGCTGTTGTATTCCATTTTTTGGTAGATGCAGGCAGTGGGATCCTGACTTTAAGAATTTTTTGATGTGTGATCTCTATGTGGCTGTTCTCTCTCTTTTCAGAGAGGAGAATTCTGAATAATTTGACAGGGTAGAGAGATGTCAAACGTGGCTTTCTGCTTCATCATGATCAGAAATGTTTGATGTGTTATTGATTGGATTTATATAGGATTTGCTGGGAAGTGAGGCATCTACTGGGCTATTCATCCTGCCAAAGACCAGACAGCTCTCAGGTCATGCTAGGCATGGTTGGCCGAAAATAACTTTCCTTCATTCTTGGACTTTTGCAGGCATGTTTCTAACTTCTAGTGAAAAAAAGTCCAGGGCTGTGCAGTACCAAGGACCTCACTCACTCATATTTACTTTGAAAAATACTCTGTTGAGCAAGCAGTCTCATAAAAATGCACTAGAATGAAATTCTTTCTAAGAAAAAAGTCTGGACATGAATGGATAGAGGTATTGATAAAGGCAGACTGCTAGAAGTCAGGTCTGGAGTGATTTTGACATTTTCTTAATTTCCTGTCCTGGGCTGAACAGTCTCTCCCTTTTCTTTCCCTTCTCCTCTCTCACGTACATGGACTTTACATCAGTGTAATTGGCTTTGGTGGCCTAAGCCCCCTGGTGTCTGTAAATTTTGTTCAAGATTTATGAGGTTGCAACTAAGATTAGAAACTGGATTCGAGAATAGCATATATCATGCAGAGATATGAATGGATTCATTTCTCAAGAAAATTAGATGGGTGAATTGAAAATATTTTCTTCTTCTGCTACAGTAATAGAGAAAGGGGGTTGGTATGCTCATTCAAAATTATGGCCTCTGAATCAAATCTTTAATATATTTTTCAATACATGATAATTTTATCTGTCATCACTATCAAATAGCTTTAATGTTATTCACTTAACATCATTCAAGAAACAACTTAACTAATGTCTCCAACAGAGAATTCATCTTCTGTTATTTCTCCAGCTGTATTTTCCTTCTTACAATCCCCAAAATGACTCTAGCGCTGACTCCTCCTACTAAATTACAATATCCAAACAATTTAAATTAGTATGTCATGAGATTGGAGTCGTTTTGTGTTTGACCTAATTATTAAAATTACTTTCTGAGAACTAATGGCGTAATTACTCTTATAATTAGTAAAATAAAGAACCTGTAACTGCTCAGACTGGGAGCAGCTGATATGATCAAGCTTTAAATTGAAAAAATCCAAAATTTTCTTGCCCATCGTCTGTAGCTCAGTACGTTTCAAGGGGAAGGCTGATACATGCCTGCAATGACTATGTTTAAACAATTAAATCTCGTCTCCACCTTAGCGTTTGATTCATTACTCACTGATGAACCTTTGTCCCTACTTGTCTGTTACTGGGAAAACATACAGCAACGTCTACTACAGATACCAAAACATACTTGCCGCAGCATTAGTGATACTGCCCTGTGATAAAACAGGTATGGTAAGCTAAGTGAAACCGAAAAAAGGGCTTGAGTTAGAGGCTGACCTTCACCGGGCAGAGCTCTGAGCAGGCGGCCTGTGCTGCCTGCAAAGCTCACTGCCCAGCAGAGCCCTTGGGCACCAGCATCAGGCATCACTTCCCAGGAGCCCCTATCACCGGCACCGATGTGTGGCTATGCTGGGAGCAGAGGGGGTAAAAATGGGACCCGGCAATCTCTGCTGTCTACCCTTTTTCTCTTGTCCTTTCCCCTCTCACTTCCTATACCATCAGAGAGAGAAGGCTGCCCACCTTGCTGATGCCCACTGGGACCTTCTTGCATGAGCAGACCCCAGGTTACATGGTTTAGAATATTATCTATGTATACAGAGTGCACATTATGCCCTTTTGTACAATTTCCCTCTTGAGAAAATATATTCCTGGTGTAATTGTTTGGCTGGTTTGACTATGGATGACATAGGCATGTTTGTGTCTCAGATTAGATACACCTCCCGGCGAAAAGTACATTTCCATTTTACTTACTGTGTATTACACCCATTCTAGAAGACCTTTCATGTTTATTTCTAGCATAATGCAATATGCGGACGTTTTTATTATTGAATGAATGGTGGAACCCCCTTCTGGCTGGATTGCATTTCTAATATATTTATTTTGTTAAGCAATCAGTCAGTGTATACCTCTAGTTTTATTGAGGTATCTCTCATTTTGATGCTAAAGTTTCTGAGAGCTTCAAGTGGATGGCATTGTGTTTTGCAGTAATTTTCTCTTGATTTGCAGCCCTGAAATGCCAGAAAATGCATTTTGGATA
Organism: Calonectris borealis; assembly: GCF_964195595.1. NCBI lineage: Eukaryota > Metazoa > Chordata > Aves > Procellariiformes > Procellariidae > Calonectris > Calonectris borealis. Next base: position 16,779,277 of record NC_134313.1, read on the forward strand.
TTCAGTTATATTTCAGCAGGAAAGAAGAACACCAAGCCATTGCCTAAGTGTTCAACAGAGTAAACAGAATATCTGCTCAAAAACATTTTACTGTGTTAATATTTTGGGCTCAATATTCACTTATCATGAAAGCTATGTGCATCTTGGCTTTGAACACATGTGATCCAGACAAATCCATAATGAATGACACAGAATTATGCTGTGCCCTACAGAAGTATCCTGCGCATCTTGGGTTGTACATAAATTATTCAAGTGTCAGGAGGTTGTGACACCGTACAAAAAGAGCATAAAATCCCCAAACAAGAGAGTTAAAATTCTGTAAATACACTGCCTTTTCTGTTAGTAATACATGAATTATTTTCCAAAAGGGTGTATATAGCTCAGAATGGGCTTGGATCCTCCTAAATGCCTGATACAGCTTTTTCTCCTGTAGCTGACTTCAGTCAAACATAAAATGACTGACAAATACAGAAAGCAAAATGAAAGCCCTGTGCAGAATTAGATGTTTTACCCACATTATCATTTAAAGGAAGAATAAATAACAAATGTACAAATAAGTTGCTAATTTGCATTTTCTTTTCATTCTGACATCTTGAATAAGACATAAAAAGTAAATGCTTCTCAAAATTCAAATTACAAAGGAATTGTTACCGTAATTAATAATTAAAATTTTTTCTACATCCAAAATATGCAACAGAAGATGTTGAGGCCTGCACCATCATAAACAGAGGTGAAATTCTCTTAGACACGAAAGCTAAGAAGGGCTGCCATGAGGCTGAACAAAGATGAGAGACTCCAGACTATTTAAAGATGTCAGTGTTTCAATAACTGGTCTGAATCGAACCATTGTAAGGTTGATACCTCTGCTGCATTTTCCTTAATTCACTGGGTATATGACATAAATATTGGAAATGGAAAATATGACTGAAATAAATACTAAATTTCTATGCACTGTGAAATTTGTATTTTTTTAGGAGCAAATTAAAATGGAGACATACCTGGAAAAGGAGACCTTTGCCATATTTGCTGTTGTGCTTAACACCTTGGGCACATTTTTTTTTGCTGCATTAAGCTACATTAAAATCCTACATAAATCCCTAATCATACAACACAGTTGTAAACTTTAAAAGTACCAGTTTTATTTCATGTTGTCACGTACTGTTAAAAATGACCATTGTTATTAGGTGTTGGATTGTAATGCATTACAGGGCCCAAGAAGAATACACTTGGGATTTCAGTACAGCATTGGCTTATCAGAGATATGCACAGCTGTTTTCACTGAGAAGGTAACCCTTAAAGCCAGGCATAGGAATAGCACTTAATAAGCAAAATAAAACAAAAAATACAGCATTAGCATTTTTTAAACAAAATCCAAGTATCCTTTTCAAGAGGCCATCAAAGCTATAGGTACTCCTTTTTAAACTATCATTGAACTTTAGACTTTTAATTAAGATCAATCTTACTGATTGCAGTAATAAAGAAAAAGGAAGACAAACAGCACTTAAATAACAGTGCTTCCGACTTCCAACTGGAGTAATAAATATATATAAACAGCATATTAAAACTGCAGATACTAGAGATGTGCTGATGTGAGATAATGCTTCAGACCTACTCCTTCGAGAACTTTCTGGGGAGGTGAGGAAACCTGCCACTGCCCACCGTGCTCCATGCCACCTCCAGGTGTACATGTCCAGGAATATGTACCTGGACTGAATAAGGTGCATCAGTATTTTTTCCCAAAAGACTTGTGGTTTTAATCTTTAAACAAGTTTTGAGTGATGGTTATACTAAAAGCACGTAGAAACCATGCTTTTGAGGTTCACCAGTCATAAGAAGGATTAAGTGAGCTTCTGTAATTAGGATAATAATGTTTGGTTTACGTGGTCCTTTTACAGCGTCTTTCCCCTGACAGCTGAACGCTTCCAATGATTTAAAATGGATCTCATGTTTCCTTTCCTTCCTATCCTCTTTCACTTTCAACAAAGAACTCCCTTGTTGTTTCTGTTCCTGTTTCACTCTGTGTGTGAGGGAGTGGGAATGCCGTGTGCCTCAAACCTGTCAGGAAAGTTCATGTCATCAAAAGGAGTTTGACATTTTGATCCCAAAGTGACTGCATCTCCAGTCATGTCTTGCAGGAAGGAGGCCCATTGTCTGTGACCAGCTCCTGCACATCTCCAGCACTCCAGCACTCTTCTGTTCCTCTAAAACTGAATTTAGAACAGTTTTCCTGGGAGAATATAGTCACAAAAAGGAGCGCTACCCTAGCTGCCCTGAGCCACTAACAAGGAAGGTTTTAGTATCTGACTCAATGATGCTTCCAGCTTCCTGCGCATGACCCCGTTAGGTATAAGAGAGATATGATGACCCACGTGATGGCCAGATACAGTAGCACTGTATCTGTCGTGTTTTAACCCCTGTTGGCAACAAAGCACCACACCTCCAAGGGAGTGGAAGAGCTGCACAATGCTGCTGATAACAGCAAAGAGTGGTAGGGCTAGGTGGGCTGGAGAGAACTACTGACAGTTCTCCTTCCAGGTGTTATTCATGAGAAATTCAGTGGTGGTTTCAGGTATGGTGCACCCTGTTTCCACTCAGTGAAATCCATTGAGGAGTAGTTTACATTTTAAACTCAGTACTTTGGATCCTCTTCAGGCTGCAGGTTAGACTTTCAGCGGTTATCAAACCAAAGTTTGCTCATTGTAAAACTACACTGTTTCATAATCTCTAGGGAAGAACTCGACTGTTTCCAAATGGAAAATTTATGTAAGGACAGAAGAGATTATTCAGAGCATCAGATAACCAATGGACAAGGGGTTAAAAAATGGAAGAGTTGTCCACAAGTGAAAGGAAATGAAGAAGATTTGGGCAGAGAGTGGGGCACAGTTCTGCTCTCCCCATCCTGTGGGCATGAAGGACTCTAGGTAGTAAAATGCTGCTGTTGTCTCACTGCTCCCCTTTCTCACTCAAATCAGAATAATTTCTTAGGTACTATGTCTCTTTTCCTTCTCCAAGAGGGTTGTCTAAAAGCCACGAGGCAGACACTTCATGGGAGCTTGTTGGTTACTTAGAGCTTCCACAGGGCTTGGAGAAGTGAAAGCTTCCAGATACAGCAGAGCATGTAGGATGACTGTAGTATCACTGTCAAAGGTTTCTGAGCAAAACACACCCTGGCAGGTCTTACAAGCTACAGCAGCCAGAGCAGCAGAATAGCTATCGTATGGTTCTGAATGGGCGGGACTCGAAACAGAGGTTTTTTACTCTAACTTTTCCCTTATGAATTTTACTTTAGTTTTGCATGCAGAAAATTACGTTAAAGAAGAGAATATATTTAATTATAGATGTATTTAACCAACACCTAATAGAGATTTTTGCATAGACAAGACACTTCCACCTCAAGATTTAAAATATGCTAAAAGTAAAATATGCTTCCAGTACTTCAAAACCTGCTGACTATTGAGTGCTTAAAATGTACCTTTCTCACTTATACAGATGGAGTTTCTCATTAGCTATCGTATATTTAAAAATGTCCTTTTCCCCCAGTATCAGACAGGCTGCATAGATGGCTCTGACTGTATACAAGTTTGCCAGGAACTGAAGGTTTGGGCGGTTGAACTTTCCTCCCAATCCACGTGGAGAGCAAATCCCATCTTCCCAATGGAAGGATCAGGCAGAAATTCCATAAGCACAAACTCACGAATACCCTGTGCAGAAATAATCCACAGAGAGGGCTGTTTGGCTCTTACTGCATTCTTAGCTGGTCAATCACAATAGCGCCAAAGATTTCTTGCCAACTCTCACACACTTCTCTGACACAGCTCCTTTCACATTCTTGCTCATTTTCCTCTTATCTGCTATCTAAAAAACCTTAAGGAAACTCACAGAGGGGAAAAAAACCCTCTATATTTATTTAAATAACATTAAAGCAAGGGTGGAAAATGCCAAGTCTGGACTGCAGCATAAGCAAGGCAAGTGACTATTTGAGGCCTGTGGGGAAGCCTCAGCAGTTCTTCAATTTAGTTCCTAGCTCTCTTATGGTGTCCCTCCCAAATTCACTGTGATTTGCCCCTCTTTTTCTAGCTCCTCAGAAGTCCTCTGCCACAGTACCAGAGGATCAGAGACAGGTCTAATTAAATGTATATTTCAAACATATTTATATAGACTTGTTAGTTTATTTTTAATTATTATTTCAAGTAGCAGCTGAATTATCCTTGACTGCTTTCCATATTATGAACACCTCATGCTTTATAGAATCTGTTGCTGTGAACCTGGCAGAAAAAGGCATCAGTTCAGAAGGTTTCTTCTATTGATTTGAGACTGGGTTGCCTTTATTCAGTTTCCTATTACATCAGAAAAAGTCCTTTGAAACCTGTGATGTAAACCTGATTTAACCTGGCATGAGAGCTACCTCTGACAGTCAGAGCTCTTCCTCCTGCCCCTTGCAAGTGCCAGTGGCCTGATCTCAGGTCCAGCTTGGCCATCCTGCTCCTCAGACTGAGGCAGCAGAGAAAGCTCAGCCCAAGCGTCGTGTCTCACGTGGCTGCGGCGGGTCCACTGAGGTGCATTCCAGGGCGGTGGAGTGCTCCCATACAATGATGATGAGGATAGAAAGGGTGGGCCCGGAAGAGCAGAAGATGTGATCATCGCAGTCTATAAGCCATGCACACAAGGCTCTAAGAGTCCCAACCCATGCATCAACTCTTGCTCCTGGAATGAATGTTCCCTTCAGGGAATGATGCAGGGGAGGGATATGAAGTGTGCAGGGTCTGGGTTGGCCAGGACATGGGCTCATAATATAGATGCTTTTGCAACATTAATATATGCCTGTTTTCTTGCCAGCTCTGCAGAGTGCCAGAATTTGGCCCTAAACATTTAATGAAACCATTGAGATTTATAATCAGAAAAAGCAGAAAAGAAAATAGGAAAGGGAGGAGGGAAGAGGAAGAGAGAAAACTGTACAAAAGGCATCTGATTAAACCAGTGATAATTACTGATATTGTTCCTCTCTGAGCCAGGATCACACTTCAAAATAAAAAGTGGAAGATAATTTTGTTAATAATTTTAATCAGCTTCCTTTTCATGAAGGATCAGAGAACACTAATAGACGGTTTTCCGAAAGACGGATGATTTGTAACACCATCAACTCAATAACTGAAACAAGAGACCTATTCTCTCTCCCATTTGTCTGAAGTAACGGGTTCCTCCAGAGGAGGAACAATAGACAGAGATTGAAAAGCCTTGATTTGACCCAAATGAAAGATATTCTTCACTAGCAGATGCTTTATCCTGTAGTTTATTTTTCTCTCTCTCCCCAATGGGCTTTACAACCATGTTGTCCCGTTTGTTTTCAGTCTTTGTTTCCTTTCCTGATACCAGGTTGAAGCCTGGCTGGCTTAAACAGTTCAGGGTATTCTCTGAGAGGAATTTGCTCAGGTTTCCTTGGCAACAGGAGCCACAAGAAGCTAAATAAGGCACTTTTTTGAGCGAGATTTTTTGTTTTCCTTTTAGCCGTTCTCACGTAGGCATCAAGGAGAGAGGAACTGGTTAGGTTCAGATTAATCAAGTAAACTGCAGTGAAAGGACGGGGGTAATATATGGCTCATTTCTGAATCTGACAAACAACGCGAAACTGCCACCGCTCTTAAAGTCCCTGTTGTTTGTCTCCCAAGTATCAATAATCTTTATACCTAACAAGATTTGAAAAAAGAATAATTACAGTGTGATCCACATGATTTGATTTAACTTTTATATAGGAACTAATGCCTCCTATTTTTAAAAGATACATTCCTTATATTAGTGGGCCTTTCTATATAATTGCTTCCTGCCACTGTTTTCTTTTATTGAGAAAAGTCATGTAATGCCATTGCAGATGTGCTACCAGCTTGGAGTAAACATGGTGCTCTAAATCATGCGTAGTACAATAAATCATACGCCTGCCATTATTTTAATGCTTTGCAAATCTTTGCATTTGTTTTTCTCGGGAGTTGGAGGAAACACAGTAGGAAGCAATGTTGTGAAATCCTGAAGAATTTCATTGTCAGTAGAGCTGCTTCAGAAATTACCCTCCTCCTCTTTCAGAATAATTCAGTATGAAAGGAAACATTTTGTTTAAATTTTGTTAAAAAAGAGTTTTCATTGAAAACCTAAATGTTCAGTTTTCTCCTTGAAAGTCCCAAAGTGAAAAACATTTTTCTTTTCTTTCACCTCATTTTTCAATGCAGACACCTTGGGGAAAAAAAAAAAAAAAAATCAACAAATTGCAGCTTTTATTTATAAAGAGGGTTCCCCCTCTGTGTCCCTGCTGCTGCCACCCCAGTAATTTCTCCATTTTCTGCTATAGCAAATTTTAGAAAACAATATTATTCTAGTTATTGAATGCAGTGTGGAATATTAGCTGTTATTGTCCTCTTTCAGCCATGTGCAAGTTTGTTTTTCAGGTTCCAATAGATAATTCTTTTTTTTTGTGAAATTGAAAACTTTCTGAATCAAAATCCTTTTGTGTAAACTTTCCATCACTGGTGTCAGCCAAAGGCAGTTTTTTTGGTTTGTATTAAAAGAATGAGCAAAATTTCGTCCATCTTTCTAGAGGTTTTCAGAGTTTACAAGCAGAATAAAAATAAAAAAATAAACTACCCCAGCTTTTCCTTTAAATTCTCATCAGACCTATTTTATGTGACACTGAGGCAAAACTTTGGCTTTACATACGGTCTGTGCTTTTCCATCTCAGAGTGCAAGGACTGGGGGACAAAATGCCTATTCTTTCTTGGCTCCTCAGTGAAACCTGATTGTTTTCAGCTAGTTTAAATTCTTTAGCATTTGAAGAGGCTTACTAATTTTATCTTATCGTAAAACTGGGAACACCGGTGAATGGGTTAACTGACTCTCAGCGCCTTGCGGAGCGTCCCACCACCAAGTGTACTTCCGAGAACATGCTGCTTCCTGGCATCGTCACTCCTGCTATGGATATGGAGAGACGGGCTTCACGATTATTAGGAGAGACTGCACCATGAATTTAGCGTGTGGCTAATAATAGTAGGCAATTGCTGTTATATAATTGTTATTTTTCTATCTATTTTTCTAGTGATTATTTATCCAAATGCAGAAAATTGGCATATTTTGTAGTTGCTGGGACATAACTTGATTGTTACTCATTCAGCAGTAAAGATTGATTAGATGATGCCCAGATGCATGTATACAGCAAATTTTTTTATTACATTTCAGATCCCTGTCCTGGTAGTTTTTGCTGGACTTAAAAACTGAACTGCCCCAGGTTCAGAGCCTGATATATCCTATTAAGGACACTCGTAAGTAAGAATACTTCTCGCTGACACAGGGGTTTAACAGATTAATGAATTAGTCTGTAATACCTTCTCCTTCTAAGGGCCGGTTCAAGTTTTGCTGCTGTTACTTTGATTAGCGCTATCTCCTCTGGTGCTGAGCCAGGCAATTCTGTATATTGACTGTGCTGGCATTCCTTACTGCTGTGAGCGAAGCAGAGAAAAAATCCTGCCCTGTAAAGTTTGTATTGATCCAAAAGTAAAATTGTAAACATAGCCAAAAGAGCTGTATTCTGAAAGGAAAAATAGGGTTGTTAATGGTGTGGAACAACTGATGTTGTATCCAGCCCATCCTTCTTCCTTTAAATATATAACATTGCTAGTGTAAGTTGTTGAATATACTTTATATCAGCAATAGTCCTGCGAAACTTGGTCGTTTCGTGGCATTATTGATATTATAAACCACAGTGGTTTATGTTATTAACTGCCCTCTGTTTACCTCAGGTTGTTAATCAGAGAGCTAGCCATTAAGTGCTGGCAACACATGATTTCTCTAGGATTATTGCTAACATTTCTGCTGCAGTCAGGAGGGTTTTTCTGGCTTAGCTCAGCAATGAGGAAGTCTGTAGCTGATCAAATGTGCTCTCGCATGCAAGTGTCACTGCAACTGATGGGAATTAATATGAAAGGCAAAATCTAATACAGGAGACACTACTTTAAACCCACTCTCCAATTCAATACTAAATATTGGAAAGGAAAACAGGATTCTAGAGCACACAGCTCTGATTGTGACTGACCTACTCACAATTATAAATGGCAAGCTGGGAGATATAACATCCCATTCTGCCTCACTTGAATTGTCATCTTTAATTAAAGAATTTCTATGTCACGGATGACATTTCTCAGAGAAATGTCTCTGAGAGTCTTGGGGGGGGGAGGGAGAAGAAGACTTGGAGCAGTGGTTTTGCTGTCTATTTGCTGTTTTCACCATACAGATTTAAGTGGTCAGTGTTGCAGCATTTAGAGATTGGCCCAAGAAATTCTCTTGGGCATTAGCTGACCTTAGCTCCAAGGCCAGGGTTTTGTGAATGCTTTAAGTAGACTTCCACTTAGGAGACAGCTTGTGCCTTGTACTGTCACTCTGAAAGACATTCATTCTGGTCCTGAGAGAGGGATATTATTGAGAGATTTTGTATTTAGTTGCTGGGAGGTAATGTACTGTCATCCCCATTTTACAGATGGATTTGGGGCCCTAAGAACCAGCTTTCAATAAAATATTTGCATTTCAGGAGCCTAAATTCAGTAGTGTTTTTTAGGAAACCCTGTTTAATGTGTGGAGACATCTCAGACATCTTTGGCATATAAAGTTTCAGGCAGAAATGCTATAATGAGTCCAAAACTGTGCTCCTGGTCATGTTGGGTCAGGTCCTTACCTTTACTGCAGTGATTGCTTACCGCCTGCCAGAGGCTTTTTGAAGTTCAGAAAAGAAAAATCTTTGTGTTTTAGTCCTTTGTGGAGCTCGTAATGCCAAGTATGCTCAGAACAAGCCTGGCTTACTCAATTTGGGTAAGGTAGTGGTGGTACCTCCTGTCACATCCATGAATTAGTGATCAGATGAGTCACCTGCAACCTCAGTTCCCTGCAGCCTGCTGGCCTGAAGGGGCCTCTAGACACACCACCCATGACCCTACCTCCCCCTAGCAAGGCTGCCCTCAGTGCTGGTGAGGTAGAGTCCACCTCTCCTGTTGAACATGGGCTGCTACACAGGAATGCATTAGACATGAGCATTCACAAAACAAATGATGGAGCTATAAGGAACCCTCCCCAGGTGCCCCCTTACCTCTGAATTCTTCTTTTTCTTTACTATTAATTAAAACAGAAAAAAAAATCAAAATTGAAAATCCCAGTGATTCCTTCCATTTCATCAGCCAATTCATGTCACTAAAATTTTATTTTAGAAATTAGTCAAGTATCCATCTGAAATAAGATGACGGAAGACAGCAGAATATGATTGTGGTCTCTGAAGTAAAACACTCCACTGGGAAGAACCTTGGCTCATTCCCAGAAGAGATGTGATCGATGCCAGTGTAAGGCCAGACTCTTTACGTGCTTTGAGGAAGAGATGGCTGGATTTTAAGAGCGTGGAGCCTTGGTCTAACTTTGCTCCAGCTGAAGTCAAACAACATATACTTTGTGGTGCTGTTAGGAGATATCGTGAGTGCAACAAAGGAGCACAAGGGTGATTAAGGGATGGGAACATCTGTCATATGAGGAGAGGCTGAGAGCGCTGGGACTGTACAGCATTGAGAAAAGAAGGCTCGGGGGATCTTACCAATGTGTATAAATACCTGATGGGGGTGGGAGGTGGGGTAACGATGGAGCCAAGCTCTTTTCAGTGCTGCTCAGTGACAGGACAAGAGGTAATTTGGCACAGCTGAAAAAACAAGAAATTCCATTTAAATGTAAGAAAAAACTTTTTGCTGTGAGGGTGGTTGAACACAGGAACTGGTTGCCCAGAGAGATTGTGGAGGTATTCAGAAGCCATCTGGACACAGCCCATAAGCACCCTGCTCTAGCTGACGCTGCTCTGAGCACGAGTGTTGGACTAGGTGATCTCCAGAGGTGCTTGCCAGTCTCAAAGATTCTATAATTCTATCATATAAAAATATGATTCTATGGTATGAATTCTTGTTTCCAATTATTTTACATGAAATTGTGTGCTATATCACAATAAAACACATATAGATGTGGCTTTTTGTTTCCTGAAGATGGCTCTCAATGTTTATGTATTCATTGATGCTTTATTTACAGTTACATTTTATTTAATTATACTTATTTTATATTTTTAAATACAGCTGCACTTATTTACAAATATCTGAACATATGAAAATCCAGCATAAAATTAGTCTCGGTTAAGAAAAAAGTTCCCTAAAATTTTGATATCATTCTTTCACCAGTCCTTTAAAACCAGAATTTTAAATAAACAAAACATTAAGTTCCCCTGCTAAAGAACCATTCTTTTATGCTTCATCTGCTTTTCTTCTTCACCATCTTCTTTCTTCATCTTAACCTTCATCTCTCACTTCCTCCCATGACCTGCCTTCTCCTGGTTTGCCTTTAAGTTTTACCTTCTTGACTGGGCTACTGCATTCACCCACTTGTAGACCTTACTGAAGAATTGGGATTATAGCAGACAATATTTAATCACAACTGGATTAGAGGAAAAAGTGAATACATTTTTTGGCCTCAGAACTAAATGGTGGCAGGGAACCAAACTAGTTACTATTCTGTTCAAATGGCAAATCTTCAATCTGGGAACACATTTTGGGAGGGCAAAAGCAATCACCCTCCCACTCTTCTATATGAAAGGAGCAACTGCATTGCAGAGTCAGTGTGAAAAAAACCCTGTCTGTGCTTTACCTTGTGCTGCTGCCAATCCCAGGGGCTGTGTGGATCTCAGGGGTTTTGGCATTGCAGCTTCTCTTTAAGTGGAAGCACATACAACTCTCTGGCAGCCTGTGCAGAGAAAGAAAGATTTGATAAGGTTGGTTTTTTTCCCTGTCCTTTTTTTTTTCCTTCTTTTTATAGGCAGGGGCAGTATGCCTTGAATAAACAGCTCAGAAAGAGGCCCATAGGGTATTAATGATGAGGTTTTATTTTCTCCATTATTATTAATCTTACCTGTTTTCATAGGGTTTTAGAACTCAAAAGATTTTGCTTCATAGCTGGATTGGTTTCCCACCATATTACAGAAGTAGTTCAACACTTTTACTCCTTTATTTCTAGTTCATGTGATCTGATCAGCTCACTCACCTGCTGTGGAGATAGCTGTATTTGCTATCTGTCTTATCACAGTCTATTTCCCCTGTGTTGCTTAATATAGTCCTCCAGCTTGTCATCATATTTCCTATCTCCTGCCACCAGTATTTGAATGGTCTTTACTTCTCATCAGTCTCAAATCCATCAGCTAGAAATGGAAAGTGTTGACAACATTTTCACTTATCCTCTCAAAGAATATTAAATCTTTTAGTAAACTGATCTGTTTCAAAAACACGCAGTTGGAAAACAAGCTATTACACATCTAGAACTTAGCTTTAGTTTTCTTTTCACCATTTTTTCTGGTTAAGTCATTGTCTTGGTTAATGCAATCAAATAAAATTGGAAATAAAATAAATTACACTGGAGATAAAATCACTGCTATAGATCTCATCTGTTCTCCAAAAGGATCATTCAGTAAACGGAGATATTTTTTAGTTTCCTGTTTATTTTAGAAAATAACACCTACTAAAAGTTTCTAAAACACTGTAGAAAAGGATGCTTATTCACAATCCAAAATATCAAACATCAATAGACTTTATGTTCGGTATTCATGTTTTGAATCTTGAATACATTTCTGAAAGACTGTTAAAATATAGGCACTTTGGAAGTTAAGGATCTTGTTAGTACAATTCTCCTTTTTAAGGACCTGTTCTGCCAAGCTCAGTTTGTCTCTGATATTTATCTGCTTTTACTCCAGCACATTTCTCTTCTGTCCATTCCTGTAATTTCCAAGTTATGTATGTATCAAATCTTTCACTGACCTGATTTCAGAAAACATTTAAGCCCAAGCTTAGTCTCCTTAGTCAGTGGTAGTTTAAACATGTTCAAAAATTAGGTGTCTCCATAAGTGCATTTTAAAGCAGAATTTTGCTAATGAGCACTCTGGTGTTTGCTGCCTGCTACAGCGTCTCGCATGCTTCTCATGCTCCCAGACCAGGTCCATGTATATCCTTGTGCTCCTAGAACCAGTTCACCAAGCCATTATCTTCTAAAACTTACTTCCATTCCATGACAGTTCTTACATACTCCTCAACTCCAAAATATGAAGATGTTTTCAGGAAATTGAAGTATGGGCATGTTTGGGCAAATTATTTTAACTTTTAGTTTTTCTTTTTCACCATTTTAATTATGTCTGGGTTTTTTTTTTTCAGAACAGGATGGTCTTTTTGTATATTCCTTTATAGTTTCAGTTTCTCAGAAAAGTTGTGGTGATTTCTTTCCCCTCTTACCGAGCACTGTTGTTTTAAATCTGCACATACGTATTGTTTGCTATTTTTCCAGACGGGCTAAAGTTTTATAAGAGTTTGAATGTCTTTACATTTTGATTTGTCCTTTATGGACTACAGACTCACTCAATATCATAGCATCCGGTTGACTGACATATAGGGTGGAATTCATCTTGCAGGTTAATAAACTTCTGTTTACATACACCTACAAATTGCTAAGTCTAGCTCTAGATTCCAGTAACTGTGTTAACTAGCTCTGCCTTTAATGGTAGTTTAGACAGTTAAATGTTGACAGGTAATTGTCTGAACTGAGACATGAATCTACCTCTAGTGTGGTGTGATACCACCATTGTCATTATTTTCTCTGTGGTCTAACAAGCAGTAGCAAAACATCCATACTGACCTAAACAAGCTTTGAACCTAACCTTCAGCCTTCTGAGTATAAGTTCTTGACTTTGCAACATCGTGGCAGAAGGTGGAACATACCATGTGAGAATATGTTCACCTTAACCCTTGGGTTAATTCAGGTGCCTAGTGTCAACAAGTTAAGGTCAGTTTTCTATTAGCGCTAGTCATTTTTTCTGGCCTATATTTCGGTTTTGTTGACGCTTTTCCCAACTTACACCCTTTGCTGATTCTTTCCTCAAGCTTGTTTCACAGTGATATTTCTTTCTCACATAGTGGCAGAGCTTCCAACTCTTCCGTTCATCATGACCTCCTGCTATAATCTGCGTGCTGGCTGCTACTAACTGGCCTTCTAGGAGGTTGCCAGTAAAGCACCACACTCCCTAGGTTTCTGCTGAAGTCAAGATAAAGCCCAAGGCTTAGGGCTTGTTTAGGAAGCTTATCTCTCTCTGTTGACCATAAAGGCAGGCTACAGAGGTATTCCAAATTAACTTAGCTTTTGTGAAGATCCCTTTAGCCATTCCAAGAAAACTAATCAATCTCTTTGTTTGGTACCTCTGTTTTCCTTCACAAACCTCTGCTGTTCTAAAAATAACATGAATATTTTGTGAAATCCACAGTCTACATCCAGCACTATCTTTAAGAAAGACGCCAGCGTCCTTCTGCCTGTGGACTACACATGGTACCACTGGAAAGGAAAATGGCCATACTCCAAGGTGCTCCTTTTTGGATTCTGCATGTCTGTTGATCACTTCTGAAAGACCTGATCAAAAGACTGACATGATTCCTACAAAAGGCACTAGAGGCCCATGTGACAGCTAGGTTTGCTTCCCATTATATAATATTGAATGAAAATGGCCACAAAATAAGAACTTTTTCCTCTTTCTGTTTCTCTTGAAAGAAAACAGGTCTCAGAGCTAAGTCTGATGCACCTTCTTGTGAAATTACTGGTCTTAGAATACAGAGATTCTGCCATAAATGTGGTATCCGATAAAACCTCCTCACTTTTACACACAAAGACCCAGTCCTCACTTCATTTCTTGGATTCCTCTTGACTGGCAGCATCAAACTGGTTTTTGGGTAGATCTACACTCTTAAGGTGATCTGTTGCTTTAGAATCTTGCTTATTCCATCTTCCACAAGTCTTACAGGGTTGTTGGACCACAGGATAGTTCAGGCTGGAAGGGACCTCAGGAGGTCTCAGGTCCAATTTCCTGCTCGAGCAGGGTCAAATCTGAGGTCACACCAGGTTGCTCAGGACTTTGTCCAGTTGGGGTTTGAAATCCTCCTGGGATGGAGTTGCCACAACACCCCTGGGCAGCCTGGTCCAATGCCCGACTGTCCTCATAGGGTAAAAACTTTTCCTTATATCCAGCCTGAACCTGTTTTGTTCCAGTTTATGCCTGCTGTCTCATCCTCCTGTGAAGAGTCTGGTTCCATTTTCTTGATAATGTCACTGTAGGAACTGGAGGCTGCGGGAAGGCCCATCCCAAAGCCATACCTTCTCCAGGTTGAAGCAGCTCAGCTCCCTCAGTCCCTCCTCACAGGACAAGTGCTCCCACCCTGAGCATCTTTGTAGCCCTTCGTTGAAGTCACTTCAGTTTGCCCATGTCTTAATCAAAATTGCTATTGGTTTTGTTCCCTAGTTTTGGACACCTTTATGGCTGCTTGGATTCTTCTTGGGACAGCAGGAAAAGGAATGGCACAGACAAATGGCTGTGACCTTGCGTCCTCCTTCTTGCTATCACTGTGCAGGTCTCCTGTGGTAACTCATTTGTGCTGTGGCCTCATTGGAGCACAGGCCCTCAGGTCTTCATGGAAAAATCATGTTCCTCCGGGTTTATTGGTCTGACTGATATAGTCACAGCCTTGGATATCAATATAGGCCATTCATTATGGTTTCTTCTGCTGCTTTCCCACACAGATATTTCCATTCACACTTCATTCATACCAATCTTTGTATTTCCATCAGAGATCTCTATGTGATAAACTCTGGGATATATACAACCTGAGAAAAAAGTAATAAACCGGGCAATTTCGTAGATAGTCCATAAAATGTAGGGAAGAGTAGACTTGTGTCTTGTTTGTACATATGAGATCTTGATTCACCTTTTTCTCTTGATGTTTGTAAAAAATTTTGAAGTTTCCCCCTTGGAAATAATGCATGGCTGCCACCTAACATGTGACCTGTCCACTGAATGCAGAAGATGACCATATAATTTAATTAGAGTCATGGAATTGATGGGAATGCAGACAGGATGTGATACAACAAAACATTGATAATTTGATGCTGAAAAGTTGCTGATCCACTATAACATAAAAAAGGGCATGACCTTGAAGTCAATCTTTTGAAAGGAAGGGGAAGCTGAGCATCTTTACGGCAATTGCAAACTGCTTTGCTTACCAAACTTTTCCATGTAGCTTGTATTACTTCATAGAATCATAGAATCATAGAATCATTAAGGTTACAAAAGACCTCTAAGATCATCGAGTCCAACCGTCAACCCAATACTACCATGTCCACTAAACCATGTCCCTACGCGCCTCATCCACACGTCTTTTAAATACTTCCAGGGATGGTGACTCAACCACTTCCCTGGGCAGCCTGTTCCAAGGCCTGACCACGCTTTCAGTAAAGAAATTTCTCCTAATGCCCAATCTAAACCTCCCTTGGTGCAACTTGAGGCCATTTCCTCTTGTCCTATCGCTTGTTACTTGGGAGAAGAGACCAACACCCACCTCACTACAACCTCCTTTCAGGTAGTTGTAGAGCACGATGAGGTCTCCCCTCAGCCTCCTCTTCTCCAGGATAAACAACCCCAGTTCTCTCAGCCGCTCCTCATAAGACTTGTGCTCCAGGCCCTTCACCAGCTTCGTTGCCCTCCTCTGGACATGCTCCAGCACCTCAATGTCCTTCTTGTAGTGAGGGGCCCAAAAGTGAACACAGGATTCGAGGTGCGGCCTCACCAGTGCCCAGTACAGGGGCACGATCACCTCCCTGCTCCTGCTGGCCACACTAGTTCTGATAAAGGCCAGGATGCCATTGGCCTTCTTGGCCACCTGGGCACACTGCCGGCTCATGTTCAGCCGGCTGTCGACCAGCACCCTCAGGTCCTTTTCCTCTGGGCAGCTTTGCAGCCACTCTTCCCCAAGCCTGTAGCGTTGCCTGGGGTTGTTGTGCCCCAAGTGCAGGACCTGGCACTTGGCCTTGTTGAACCTCATACAATTGGCCTCAGCCCATCGATCCAGCCTGTCCAGGTCCCTCTGCAGAGCCTTCCTACCCTCCAGCAGATCAACACTCTCACCCAGCTTGGTGTCATCTGCAAACTTACTGAGGGAGCACTCGATCCCCTCGTCCAGATCGTTGATAAAGATATTGAACAGGACTGGCCCCAAAACTGAGCCCTGGGCCTGTAGGCCTGTAGTTCCTCGGATCCTCCTTCCGGCCCTTCTTGTAGATGAGCGTCACATTAGCAAGCCTCCAGTCATGCAGGACCTCCCCAGTTAATCAGGACTGCTGGTAAATGATGGAGAGTGGCTTGGCAAGCTCCTCCGCCAGCTCCCTTAGTACCCTCGGGTGGATCCCATCCAGCCCCATAGACTTGTGAGCTTCCAGGTGGCGTAGCAGGTCATTAACTGCTTCCTCTTGGATTATGGGGGGTTTATCCTGCTCGCCGTCCCTGTCTTCCAGCTCAGGGGGCTGAGTACCCTGGATAACTGCTCTGACTATTAAAGACTGAGGCAAAGAAAGCATTAAGTACCTCAACCTTATCCTTGTCCTTGGTGGCAACGTTCCCCCCCGCATCCTATAAATGATGGAGATTCTCCTTGGCTCTCCTTTTGTCATTAATATACTTGTAAAAGCATTTTTTGTTGTCTCTCACAACAGTGGCCAGATTGAGTTCTAGCTGGGCTTTTGCCTTTCTAATTTCCTCTCTGCACGACCTAACGAGATCCCTGTACTCTTCTTGAGTTGCCTGTCCCTTCTTCCAAAGGTGATAAACTCTCCTTTTTTTCCTGAGTCCCAGCCAGAGCTCCCCGTTCAGCCAGGCCGGTTGTCTTCCCTGCCCGTTCTTCTTGCGGCACATGGGGACAGCCCGCTCCTGCGCCTTTAAGACTTCCTTCTTGAAGAACGTCCAGCCTTCCTGGACCCCTTTGCCCTTCAAGACTGTCTCCCAGTTAAGAATGACTGTTTCATTAAGTTATTCTCTGACTTCTTAACTATAAGTGAAAAAGTAATTGCTTAATAATACTAACTTTATAAATCTCATCATATGGATAGGCAGAATAGCTCTAATTTAGTAATAGTGTTGCTAGAAAACCTGAGCTCACAAGACATCAGTTCCTATTTTGCTGATCTGAACAGTTTGGATAATTTTCATAAACTTTGAGTGTTTATCCAAAGTGAACTTTTAATCCATTTCAGTTTAATTTTGTGTTATTGTGTGTCATCTTCCTGATTTTGAGATTCTTTTTGATGTTCATGATAAAGTGTATTTGCCCAATGGAATATTGGGAAACTTTCATTCTGTTTTCAATTAGAGATAAACAGGAATCAAACCTCTGGATCTCAATATTTCTGAATTTTGAGGTAACTTAGATCAGAGTCAAACTCTGGAACTCTCTCTTTTTTGGAAACTCTGTTAATTCTGGATGAACTTTACTGTGTAAATCATACGACCCTGCTTTTCAAAGTGATGATTGACAGTGTAATTCCTATCGGTAGAAATAAGACAGACAAGTTCTGGTGTTTCCCCCTGAAAAATGGGGCTTGATTTTTTTGAAAATATTTAATATGAAAATTTTGATTATGAAGTCATCACTTGGAAAGTGCTGCTAAGTAGGTAGTGCCATAATCTGAATTAATTACAAGAATTTTTAAAAGAGCTGAAGTGGTTGAAAAGTAGTGAGGATTTTCTCATTGTCACCCCTACACTTTCTGAGAAGATAAAGATTCCTCTTCATCATACTTAGCAACAGATAAATGTTAAAATAGTGGAAGTGATACAGGTACAATTCCTCCTTTCCTTCTTTTCTTCATGTCAAAGGAATGGAAGATAGATGGTGTCCTTCACACAAGGAGGTCATTTTGGGGCACAAACTCATTAACATAGTAAAAAGACCTTTAAACTTGTTTCAAAAGCCCACAGGGCAAAAGTCCAAAGGCATATTAAAACCCAAACAACAGCAACAACAATTATTGATCTAGTCGTGTGGATGGAATCTGAAGACGAGCAGAAATCAGAAATGCTGCTGGAGAAACAAGAATGAAAATAACAGGGCAATTTGCTGGGAATCTATGCACAAGACATAAGGATACAGTGGCTTGAAGATTGAAACAATGATTACATAAAGAGTAGCAGATGATGAAACATAACACCAAACTGAAATGCTGGTTGCAGAAGAGTGCAGCTTGTATATAAGTCAAGTGAGAGCAAAAAAGGAACCTATATACATCAAGGATAGTCATGGATACTGAATTGTATGGTCGTTTAAGCTTTTACCAGCTATATTCTCTTCTGGGTTTTGTGCTTCTGTAAGTCCACTTGAGCCATTAGGATTTGTTGCAAGAATAAAATTCATATGCTTGTTTGTCTAACAATGTGAATTTCATGCTTAATTTTCTTAAATTGAGAAAATGTCTACAAATAATTCTATCAACCCCATGAGATAAACAACTGAGCTGTTTTGATTTGATCCAGTAGAGGGCAATGACACCTATACACAATAGCTATTTCAGTACACCATGAATAAACACCCTTAAAGTTATAGTGAGAATAATCACACCACCCCCCTTTTAACCTTTCAGACATCAGGTTAATTAGGCAGAACTCCAGTTCATACATATTATCCCAAGGGAACACGTTACTGTATATTTTTCCTTTTTGATGTACAGCTGCAGTATTAAGTCAGGCATGATTTACATATGTGATGTGGTAATTAGGCCTAGGAGCCAGGATGAACCCATACAGTGTGGATAACTGGTTTAGCTTGAATAAGATAAGCTTGAAGATATTACATGAATATCATTTTTATGATTGAAAACATGATAAATACTGCATATTGCTGGAAATGTTACCCTGTGACTGTGCTAGCGGCAGTCTCAAACATCTAATTCTCTCCAGTGAAGGTTTATTCTCTTTCTATGTGTATGTTTAATTATTATTTACAATTTATTTAGCATGGTCTGTCTCCTAAGGAATTCACCATCTAAATTAGTGACAGATAAGTGACTATTAGGTAGGAAGTATTTGAAGGAAGGCAGACAGAAAGGATTTGTCTAGGTAGGTCATAAACTGCATTTCGGAAACATCTCCTCTAATATATCAAAAACATCCACTCATATTCATTCATATCTAGCCTTTCCTATTCTCTGTGTTAACTTTGGTTAGGTGCATTCTCTATATATACCATTATTTATTATTTTTAAGGCAATAAACAAGACATCCCCCTAATTCAAGGTACATTTTATAATTAAAGCCATTGGCTTCTAATGAGGCTTCACTTTGTCTTTCCTTGCTGTGTTAAATCCAAGAAATACTACAAGCTTATCAGAGTAGATCCTTCTCTGGCAAGCTACTTACAGAACATCATCCTCTATGATACCTCTATGACCCTCACCTTGAAGCGAGTCATTAGGACAGTTTATGTAATTTATATTACTTGAAATTATAATGAAGTTATCAAGAGATTTTATGCAGGAAGCTCAGAGTTCATCCAGATTCTCAAAGCTGTAGAGTTATGTATTGATTGTGTTGTTTACATGATGATATACATTGGTTATTATTCAAGCTCTGTGTTAAGAAGCTTGAACTGCATTCCAGTACAATGACTGTACAAATAAGCTTAGGAGGCCTCATTATTCAGCGAATATCATTGATGAGTATGCTTAATTCTGTACAGAAATGGATAAAAGGACAAGATACCTGATCTGAAGATTTTGCAACCTACTATTAGACAGATATGATGATTGGATGGGACAAGGGATTAGACAGATGGGGTATGGGGAAAACTTTAGAGGGATGGTCAAGAATCTGGTCATATGATGACTCATTCTAATCATGTGCATGTGTTGACACTTCTTGGTAAATAAAACATTATAATTGGGAGGGATCTTCTGATGTTTCAGCTGAAATGGGTTTTGGTGAAGAAGAAAGTCAGATTCTGGGACAATACAATTAACAGTACAGGCTGGAGGTGAAAGAGATCTGGGGAGGTGGTAATTAATAGGATATCAAGACTGGCATCATTTGCAAAGTAGAAAGGAAAATGGAAAGGTAATACAAATGAAGACAAAAGAAATAGTCCATGGATTTGCCTGTCTAAGATTCATTCTAAGGTTGTCATTGGCACTGGGACAAACCTGCCTCTCCTCCTTCCCACAGAATTTGAATCCAAACCCTTATCTGAACACTGAGAAAAAGCAGAGGCATTTAAATGGATTTTAGCTGAGGTTACCTCAATAAAGAATAATTTGTCATACTTATTAAATAATTCCTTATTATTAGCTGTGTGATAATTTTAATGTTATTCAAGTAACTTGGAACTTTGTTGGCAGTGGTCTTTTATTTTGCTTGTTTTTCTACTCTGAGTATATTGAGGTCACTTCTGATCAGTCTTTGGAAGGTTGAAGATGCCTGTGAAATCCAGTTTCTAGGGTAGTCTGCTTTTGTTTGAAATGGGTAATATATACTTTAGTGTTTAAAATAGAAATGAGTCAAGCAAATCATATGTTTGCTATTTACAGAAACTTTTTTAAAGGTTTAGGGTTTTTTTTCTGTTCTGTCTAAAGTTATATTAGAAAGAATTTCCACACAGCTACTGCAAATCTGAGTAAAATCTGTAACTTCTCTTCTAAATTTATCATGAGTTTTTAACTATTTCATAGAAATCCAGACATATTTTTAACAATAAAAACTGAGTTATGGCTTGCGATTTAAAGTGCTTTAAGAAATTAATAGATTATTTATGAATTCGGGATGGTTTGAGTGTACCTATATGACTATTCAAAACTCAACCATTGGAAAAAAGTCCATAATGCTCTACAATATAATTGTGATTCGTCATTTAGAGGATGATAGATTCTTGACTATAGAGTGCTCCAGCCCTGATGCAAACAGGCTGGCTTTTGTGTCATGCTGAATATCACACACTGGGACAATGTAAAATTATGGTAACTGAGAGCTACTCCATTTTCTCTAAATTAGATATTGTTCTTTAGATTTCAGCATAGTGTCCTGCCAATAAACCAAGCCTGGTTGTCTCCGATTTAAGTAGTGACATACTGAAAACCTTGTGGGCTTGTGATAATGACAACATTGGCTTTTAGGCACACTGGTTTTGCTTTTGTTCTTATTTTAGCATGCATTTTTTATGTCATGATTGTGCATATTCCTTTTCTGAGTAGGTGTGGAGCAGCTTTAAGTGTCTTAATGTGCTGAGATAAATAAATGTGCTCCAGAAATGGTATTTTGAGTCACGGTTCTCACATTTTAAGAATGAAAATGAGTTCATTGGTGCCTGCAAATTCCTTGGTTTTATTTAGACTTGTAGAGTTAGTGATAACATAAATGTTCGCTTCATGTTAGGTGGATGAGGCTTTACATTTTCTTAATACAGTCATGTTGCTCTGTCAATCCGAATACTGTAAGGAACATATTGACTAGATTTATCATTTCTGATCTATCTTTAGACTTTCACAGATTACAGTACGAGATTAATGCCATGGAGCAAAAAGGGTACAGTTTGTCTTAGCTCAGTTTATACCTTTTCATGTTTCTTCTGGGAAATATCCCTATTGTCTCAAGTGTCATCCTATATGCCTTCCAGTTTTGGAAACTCCATTCTCTTTGTTTTGCTGTGCATTAAGAGTTCCAAAGGCATGGCTCAGATTTCTGTGTCTTGCAAGACAAATATTGAATTCAGATTTTTCTAAGTAAAAACCCCTTAAAATGTATTTATTTGTATGTTTAAATAAACACATATTTTGTTAATCATCTGGGATTTTGTTTTTTATTTGCAAAATTTGTACAATTGAACCTTCATATAAAATGCCAAAATATGTGACTGTTTTAAAAATTATTAGTTTTTTATAAATCTATAAAACTTTTTGTTGTAAACTTTATTAACAAAAGCAGTAGTTAACAGATATAAAAATAAGCAAGTTACATAACCATGGCAGGCTCCTGCAGTCTTTAGCTTTTCCCCACAAATGACATACACAACATTCTTGGCTGGAGCTTTATTCAAAACACATTTCAAAGACACAACTGTAAAACATCAGATCCTTCCAAAGAGCAAATTGACTAATGAGAAGAAACAAGACAGACCTGCTATGTGAGGCAAAAGAAGTCTCCACCTAACCCAAATTCTAGTTTCCAAGAAAGTTACCAGCTATATAAGTCAGGAAGAGACAATTCTTCTCTTAAATTCACTTAACTAACTTGGGATAACCACAAATGGCTTTATACGGTCTGTAATATCCCTGTTGATACCCTTCCTTTTATTTATTGCGTTCATGTCTCTGGTGAGTGTCTTCCCAAGATAGGACATCAGAGAAGATCATAGTCAACCTACAATTTTACTCCTGAATAAAGACATGGTCATTTTCTAGTCTAAAGATCACATTCACACCCAAAAATATTGGCAAACTCATGTTCTAGCATGAGGTGGATCACCAGTTTCTTAGGTTTCAATGCCTTCATGTTTAGATCTAAGGTTAAATATTGGTGGATACATATTCATTCAGAGTTGAAACACCCTGTATAATAATTCCTAATTTGTCGTCTTTTCTGCCTCTTAATGCTGAGTGATAACTTTTGGTCTAGCTTGTTCTCTTTTAAAACTTATTTGACAAAGCTAATACAAACAATATGGATGGAAGGGAGAAGAACACACAGATCAATCAGTTGAACAGAATGCTGAATCTTCTCTACTTCTCTCAAATATTTCAGACCTTTCATTTGAACTTAATCAGTTTTCTGCATTTTTAATTACTCTAGCTAGAGTTCATAAGCATTATCTGGACAGATCAATTTTGGGTAAGAAGATTTTCAAGAGACGCCTAGGTATTAAAGTGAGATTGGTGTCTTGGTCAATAATAATCATCTCTCTAAATGAGTATTGAACTTCTGCCACGGGAAGGCAATTAAGGGAATATGGTGCTACCATCTTTGTACTTATGTCCATTTACATCTGCATGACCACTAACAGCAAAATTTGGGATGCACTGAACCCAACTCAGGTGGACTTCTAGCTGTGTAACTGCATTTGATTTACTTAAATTAACACTGAAATTTTGGTCAAATGCAGTTGTGTATTTTTTTCCCTCCTATAGGGCATTATGAGCCACTTTTGTTTTTACAAAACCTCTGGGTTTAAAATTAAGCAGAAGATTAATGAAATATTGAAGAAAATCCATTTATTTGATAAATGCTGTAGAATCATTGAGGTGTTCTGTATAATCACAGAAGAGTCTGACCTTTGCCTGCTCAGCTACATTCTTTCTTTTGACATGTTAGTCAGTCATCTAATACTGATATAGATAGTGATACAAATTTTCAACAGATCAGAAGAATAAAAACCACATTATGATTACCGTGTTATTCTAATGATTGTGTCTACTCACATGGAGACAATTAATAACAGTAGGCCATGTGGAACACCATGCTGGGAAGATGCATTAATGGAAAATTTCATAAGCCTTAAGTTTTTTGTTTGTTTATTTTTGGGGTGGGATGGAAGAAGATAGGAAACAAGGGGGTATTGTAAAGACAAAGGGTTTTTCATAAAATCAAATGCTTTAAATATCTGTGAATCCTATCAGACAAAGGTGTAGGACTTACACTTGTATAGGAATGACTATTAAATTAAAATAAACAGCTTTTGGGTTTGTTTCTCAGATTAAAATGTTAAGTGTTATCTTTTGAAATGTTTTGGTTGTAGTGATGAGATTGTGTAAATGAAATAT
Organism: Calonectris borealis; assembly: GCF_964195595.1. Classification (NCBI taxonomy): domain Eukaryota; kingdom Metazoa; phylum Chordata; class Aves; order Procellariiformes; family Procellariidae; genus Calonectris; species Calonectris borealis. The sequence continues at coordinate 16,802,971 of NC_134313.1, forward strand.
TTCTCAGATACATATTGGAATTTCTTCTCAAATTTAATACTGTTTAGATGCGAAGACTTGGCTTCAGTCTATTTCAATCTGTGTGATTTAATTCCCACAATCAAAATTTTTGGACTACAATTATAAATAATAAGCATAATCTGGCCAGTCTCCTTTTTTCCATTGTGTGCTGTTAAATGCTGAGATTAAGCAGAAAGATTAAAGTCACCTCACATCCTCTAGGATCACACTGAGGCAGTACTATACTTTTGTTCACTTTTACAGAGACAAGATCTATTTGCAAAAATAATGAAAGAATGAGAATAAAGTCAGAATAGAAGGGAACAATGCAAGTAATTTACTTCAGCTGTTATCAATAGTTTAACCAGTTTTCCTAGCTGCAGTAGGCACTGAGGTAGTCCACAGTTCACAATAACTCTTTCCTGATTGTAAATGACATAAGATCAAAAAGAACCTCCAATCTTTTGTGTTTCATTTCTCTTTCACTTTCTTGCATAAATTGTTTCCTAGCATTTTCCTAAAGAGAGAATTAATCACTGATTTGGAGAAGTAGAGAAAAAGTAGCACCCACTTCAGAAATGCATTTGAAAATATTGCATCATATATGCCAAACTTGTTACTGAAGCAAATATAAATAAAGATGAGTCTCTGTCTTACTGACGTTACCTCATTTAAGATGAAGAATAATTAGTATTCACAGATGAGATGAACGTTTTCATGCACCTAGTAACAAGCAAATTAACAAGACACCTACTGAGTTGACTTAAAAAAAAACACTACATGTAAAAAGAACTAATTATTATTCACACTGGAATACAAATCTCCATTCATGGTAAGCTGTGTTGTTGACTCTGTGTCGATCATGGAGGACAATACAGAGCAGGTGTCTGGTTATCAAACACCATGCCCTTCTTGATGGCTTTGACAGTGGTAGTCCTTCAGTGAAGAAAGAAAAGTAGTCCGAAGAGTCCCTGCATGTCCCTTCACGTTTGTTGGTGAACATTTCCGTTTCTTTAAGGGTTCATTTATACCATACTCATCAGCATAGCATTTGATCTTCTCCCAGTAGTGCATTAGGCAATATAATAAATATCTGTCACAGTTTAGTTCCCTCTTCCTCTCCCCAGGGGAGAAAGGTTAAATGAATATAGATGCACAGAGATAAATTCGGACCTGCTGTAAGTAATTGCGATTCCATTGATGTCGGTAGAGTTGTACCCTACAACTTTTGATTTGAAACCGGAACAGAGAACCACATTGTTCGTTGTAAAATAAAAATAAACAGTATGTGAAGACGTTTCCAAACATTTCAATAATATTACCTAGGACAGATTCTACCCCCCATTAAAGCTATACAAATCCATTTGAGTTAATGACGTTGCACAACTGTAAATGGAATCAGCCCTTATACATATATATAGCTTACAAATGTCTATGATTATTAGATACACATTTCTAGATGTACACAGATCACTATGCAAAACTGCAAGTTTGGCCTTCTGCCTTTTAACAAATAGGTCAGTGGGCTGAAACACCTGTGGATAAACCATCCTTTGCAGTTTTTGTGTACTCTCTGTATTGTCAATTGAAAACAGAAAATATTTTGTAACGTAATTTTGCAGGTCAACGGCTTAGGATTTACTGTGGCCTTATGAACCACAGTGGACCACTGAACACAGTTTGAGGATTACTGAGATAGGATATAACTTTGATTCAGTTCACATCTGGATGTGTTAGAGCCTCTTTCAGAATGAATGATCTGTGAGTGGTTCATACAGCATGAAATTGTCAAAAATACAGGTGCTTCTTTCTAATTTGTCCAAGGATATGACAGATTGAAAATATAGCTAATCTGAAATTTAACAATAATTCTTTGAAGTTAAGATATATATGCAAGTAAATCAGGATAAGTTACTGTAAAGTAAGTCTGTGGGATTTTACTGGTGTATGACTGGAGGCTTCCAGAAAATGATGGATATGATGATGGCTTACTTTGCTAAGAGGAAGAAAAGTGATGGTGTTTTTCATCACCCTTGTGTGAGTTTTCAACTGAACTGACTAATGTACTGCATTAGATGTATTTTATAAATAAAAAAGAATTTTTCTTCATGTGTAATGTAGTTAGTTAAGTAGAACTTTAAGATTTAGAAGTATCCATCTTTTTAGGAGTAGTCATTTAGGAAAAGAGTCACATATATACTTGTTTTTATCTCTACTTTTTTAAAAAGTGCATAAATTCTGATTTTGTCTAATTCTTTAAGAAAAAAGAGCAGGCAGTTTCTTTACTCTGTTTCTCTTCTTCCTCTTAGACTCATACACAGTTCCTTCATCAAACCATATTCTGCCTTTTTATCATGACCAGTTGCAGTTGGCAGGCCTCATTGTTGGCCTTGCACCCAGCCAGAGCTGCCAGCACATGAGACACCTCTCTGCCATGGAACTTGCCGCCTTTAGCAGTCCCTCACTCCAGCAGAAGATGAAGCTTTCCACCACTTCTGCATCTGCAGAAGAGTTCTTGGTATGATCCTGGTTGTTGATGAGAGCACTGTTTGTGTTTGGGCCAAAACACACTTGAAAACTGCTATTAGCACTTTGCATTATGGAGTCAAGACCTTTTGACCAGAGCTTCCCAGCTCTTAAATGCAAACATATGTTGTTGTTATGTTCCATCTCTGTATTATGGCAAGGCCCAGCTATATTATGCTCTTTCTATTGCCTCTCCAGGTTTCAGAAACTCAGGAATATGGTCTGGAGAGAGGTGCTCCCACAGGTTCTGATTGACAGAGATTTATTGTGGGTAGGTCAAGCCACAGCCTACAGATCTAATTCAATTTTCACTTCAGTACGTGAAAACTTCTATACTTTTGAAGGCCTTTGGTTTATGACAGGCACTAATTTAACTTGATGCAACTGCAACACAGAAAAGTAGTCTATTTGTAACACTTTTGACACAAAAAATTCATAAGCTCCAAGCTCCATTCCTGAGGATGACTTCCTATGGAGATTCAAAAGATTTCTATGGAGGTCTTTTGCAAGAGAAAGACAATTTTTCTTTCAGAGGAATACTACATGGAGTAATTATGAATGTTTTCATGTTGGAGAAGAACAAGACTAATGCTATCAATACAATTGCTGCCTTTTACATCTTGACTTTGGGTGACTTGCAAGTTACAAGTTCCTGAATCAAAGGTCTTGAGGTCATTTTTTCATGATTAATGATACCATGTTTTCTAGAGACAGAAATTTGTCACACTCTTCCTTCACTTGTGGACTTAGCTGTCTGAAGATACTTTTTTTGCCTAATATGTTTTTAGTTACCTACCATGGAGGAATTCCTTGAATCCTATGTTGACCTATTATTGATCATAAGGGGTGGTCCTTTCTCCAGATTCTGGCTCTAGTCCTCTTAGCTGGGAGCAAGGCTTAATAAAACTGAAACAATAAATATCTTATATCTACATAACACTTGAATCCAAAAACAGTTTAAAAAGCAAGGATGAATTCATTTACCACTGAAATGCCAGCCACCTCTGGGGTGGAACACATGGTTCTTATTTTCACAGAGCTAAGCAGCTGTTTAATAGTACAAAACAACAGTACATTATAGTTTAAGTCATGAAATGAAGAATAATCCTGTATCCAATTGAAATGTAAGATTAAACTTAGATGGGGGGAAAATAATTACCCAAATTGGTAAAATGATCAGAACACAAAGACTAACCCCGCTATTCTGGCACAGTGGGCCATCAAAACACTAAGGACTGAGTGTGGTAAGGAACATAATTTTTCATTACATCTAAAAGCTGTTATCTTCAGTTAGATTGAATTTTTTTCAGCAAAGTGATTTCTTCTTAAAAAATGTCGGTCCATCAATATACAGCCTTTCTGTGGAAAGTACATGTCATTTAGACAGGAAAGTTTTTTTGGAATCTACTGTGGAATTTCTGATCAAAAAGAGATTGAGCCAGAACCACTAGTAACCTGACTGTTATGCACATCTCCCAGGATGTGAGAGAATGAAATTCAAGTCCCTGTTTAGATTACTTCACAGTGTAGACTTGGACCTGGGTTTCCTATGTCCCAAAGGAAGGTCCTAAATTACTGGACTTGCAGCTATTCCGATCATGTTTTCTTCTTATTTTCCCATGGAAAAAATACAAAAAAATTGAAAGGTCTTGGGTTTGGCTCAGTGTAGAATGTGAATTTTGCAATTTCAAAAACTTTCCTGGAACAGGAAAGTTATTTTCCACCCAGTTTACCTCCCGCTGCAATGTATTCCTTTGCAATAAGATGAAAAGTTACTGAATTTACTGCATTATTATCTTAGAGGGAAGACTATCGCTCTGTAGGGTTCATATGGGTTTATATTATACCGTAATGTTTCTATACATTCATCAATGTAGCCTATACATCAGGCTAAGTCATTAGAAAATTTAATCTGGAAGTTAGAAAGTTTCTAGCAACTACAGCAATTGACTTTTTATGCTTCCAATAAAAATAACATGAACACACACCTACCTGCTTTTAAGGTGGAGTTAATAATCCTCTAAAAGGACCTAGTTACAATAGCCACTAGGTGGACACTACAATATAGGTAGTCCTTTTTGTCCCCATTCCTTCAAGGACTAATGTGACCGTGCCTGGCAGAGACACCTTCTCACGTTCTTCTCTGGGCAGGTTAAGGAATCAGAAGATATTTTTGTAGTTAAGGAGGTGCTATCACTTGTTCTTGCTTTTGGCAATCACTTTCAATAACTTTTATGTTCTGATAGATCTCACTCCTGATACTGATAAGATCCAGTATCTTTTGTCTATCAGGCAACTGAAAAATAGATTTAAGATTGTTTACCTGTTTCAAATACCTCTAGGTCAGACGGCAACAAAATTCTACCACTAATGAGCAATGTTGGATTTGATTCAGTGGTGATTCTTCCATTCTATTACCAATGCACTGAGACTTCAGGTCTAATAGGGTCTATTGATTCCTGCAGATTTATAATATTTATTAACCTGTCAAATTTATTAGATTTCTGTCATATTACTGAAAGAGGTGGTAGGCAATTTTAAAGGAATATCTATTAATTTCAGCAATATAGTTACTGCCTGGTATATGGTCACTAAAGGTGTTGAGCCCAGGAACTGTGATGTCAATGGACACATTTCATTAAGATTTGGATAAGCTCAAAATATTTGTGCAACCCCATTGGCAAGGAAGCCTAGCATTGAAGAAACTTGAGTCTAAAGATTCCTCAAGTCTCTTGTTCTCTTAAGGCCAACTTTTATGAAAGTCAATGGGAGGCTAGTTTCCAACAAAATTAATGACTGCATATTAATGGTTATTCAGAAAATTGAATTGTTTCGTCTTTGAGGAAGACACTAACCCTTTCTATTGTATTTGGACCACAGGAAGAGCACCAATGTTATTCAACAAGGTAGGAATAACGGTCTGGGGGAAAAAAAAGACAACCTCCAGTAACAAAAAAAAATTATCGCAATGATTAGTCAAAGAACAACAAAAAAAGGAATAGTAGCATACAGAGCTCCTCAACATAAATCTTATTTCTGGTCTGATGGGCTAGATACAGAGGCCTTTATAGTTAAATCAAATTAAATTGCAGTCATTGTGTATATACTCACATGTATATCTAAATGTAATACGTATAAAAAGTCTATACCAACATAAAAATATATTAGATGTTCTTGTTAAGAATAAACAAACATTGCCTTGTTTGGCAGAATTTTCAAATGCATATTGCTTCTTTTATTTATTTTTTTATTACAATAAAAATGTGTTTTGTATTAAATCTATTGTTATAAAGAAATTAAGCCCTGAAATCTGCCAGCGTGGCTTTTTTCCATGAAGTGGAAAAAAACAGCCCTCCTGTTTTAGATACTTGAAAACATTAGAAATCTGAAAATGAAAAGACCAGCCTCTGCGTAGCAAATTACTCCATAAAAATAAAAAGAATTCTTCTGTGTGAACTTAAATGGTTTGAAAGCAGAACATAGCAGAAGAGAATAGCGTGCATGGTCATAAAGGAAAACAGAGGGTTTAAGTCAATCTTTACAGATGTATCGGAGTCATTCAGGAAGAAAAATAATAAAAAATAAATAAATCAGAGGCTATTTCACAGTGATTTGGGTCTGATTCCCCCTCTGCTGGGGCAAAGATTGTTTCCTTGAGCTGCGCGTGTAAAGAAAATTCCAAGAAAATCCTTACAAAAAGCCTTTTCCTTGATCTGCTCCTTAGCTTTGAACAATGGGGACAAAATTTTATGGCCTTACATCTGTATTAAGGGGTATGACTTGCAAGACCTCAGCTTCCAAACTTTACCACTCAGAGCACTTGCTTTCTCCTTTCATCTTCTTCTATCGTTTAATCTGCACTTCATACTACACCTTATTATTCCCCTGTGTCTACATTTTGTTATTATCATTAATTCTGTGTAGTAGGTTATATACAACTCAGTGATATCAAGTTGTACTTAGATTCTATTCTTTATAGGTACTTTACAAATACCTAATAAAAGACAATTCTTGCTCCAGAGAGAAAAACATTAAAAGCGATAGAAGATGGAGAGGAAAATTGCAATCCTACTAGTTGTCCTGTCCAAGATCCCAGGGTCAGCCAGTGGCAAAATCAGAAATAACATCTTATCTCCGAGGCCCTGAACACTGCCTGCTCTGTCTCTTATTAACTGATTTCTCCTTTCTCCGTCAGGAACTTTCTCAGAGGCTGCTGTAGCTGCCTCTGAACACTCAGAAGGAGAAGAACATCCAGGTATAATGAGCCAGGCCACTTGTCAAAGAAGAAATGGCTAAGTGTTCAGAGGGAAAAGAGATATTGAGCCAACACTGAATGAACATATATCTTGCTAGATGTTTCAGATTTTTTTTCTTTTGGAGAGATAATCAGTGACTTGGCTGATAACAGAAGGAGACAGACTTGACATAATTTATTTGGACTTTAACAAAACATTTGTCAAAATGCCCCTCAGGGAACTGGTGACTAAGGTCATCGGTGATGGCATCAGTACCAGATAGGTGAAAAGGCTTAATAATGAGCTGTGTGGCAACATACAGATAGTGTAAATCTAAGTGAAGGAGAGGTTTCTGGCAGAAACCAAAAAATGAAGGGCCTTTATAACTTGGTATTGGGACCAATTCTGTTCAAGATTTATGTATAAATTTAGTGCTAGTGTGCCTTTCCTGGCTGTGAGCTGAATCACTGTAGTGTCCTGCTTAATCATGATGCAGCTGCTCTCAAGTTTAAGAGAAACTGCCAACCTTCCAAAGGATATTAGGAAAAAAAAATAAAAAGAAAAAACAACAGGGGCACCAACCATATTTAAGGTACAATTCTTGAAATTTTTAGATACTTATCTCTGGTTTCCTCTGCATTCATCTTCCTGTGGTTTCACTTCAGCCCCAGACACTATTTTTGACACTATTGTTGCTGATTGTGATAGCCCTTGGCTGTCACATGGCCCTTTCATGTGAGTTCTGGTGTTTTGAAACGGCTGGAGGTACTGTTTAGCGGAGGGGTTACACATTTTTCTGCATTTCAAAAGGTCCTGGCCAGGACACCACCAAAATCTGGGTATTCCTCGCTGCTATAATGGTCTTTTGAAGCTACAGATATCTAAGTAAAATTATAAGAGACCTGTGGTTGCTTCAGAATGCACGTCCCAAGCTCTGCCTTCAGTCTAGGATAGTTAGTAAGCCACCATAGTCAAGCTACCACCTATGCCTGTAGCAGACAGCACATTGTGAAGTGATATTGGCAGTTGTATATTATTCTGCTTGCTTAGTAATTTTGAAAATCTGTCTACTTTCAGCTGGTTATCATCTCATAGCTGAAAGCAGTCTTTGACACGAGTCTGAAATGATGCTTGTGTTCACAGCCCTTAATCTACTGCAAAATGTTTTACCTGTGTCCACACTGCAACTGTGCAAATGTCAACTTGGAGTTTCTACGGTCAGACTGGACCATGCTAGAAAAAGAACATTGACAAATTCTTATGGGTCAGGAAGTATAGAGATACGAATGAGGACCTATTAAGGGTTGTCTTCCCACATAAGGTAGAAGTAGGGACATTCAGAGTCTGTTGACTAGGCTGGTGGAGGGAGAAGAAACCATTGAGCTGGACTTAGATGAATGGCTTCCAAAGAAGGAAGCACCAGTGGTAGGGAGCAGAGCTTATGGGATGCAGATTTAGCCAAACCAGATGAAGCCACCTCCAGCATATCCTTGCAGAACTGATTATGGGGTAGCACAAAGATGGCATAAAACCAAATTTTCCTTTCCTTATGGGCAGATCTTGAGATTGTCCTAGAAGTGAGGAAAGCATTCCTGAATAGGATTAGCCTGGCTCTGGTCTTGAACAGTTTTCTCCCAGCCAATTCATAGGATGCTCTTTTTTCATCTCACATAAGATGTCCACATGTATTATCCTTTGCAACACAGAAGAGACAGAACTTAAATGAAATCCAGTCTCAAACACAATGGGGATGTTCTAGCGAGCATGGTGGCCCACCCAGATTTTGGAACTCTCTAGTTTGCAGTCTGAAGAACATGCATTGGTATGGGAAATGTAAATTTTGACTAAATAACTAAGGCCAAAGCCTTGCTGCTATGCAAGCTGGTGTAGGGGGCCTGGTAAACTCTTGGTATCGTTTTCATGCAGCAATTACAGAGCCAGAGGTTCAATTTGGCTTAATATCTCTCAAAACAGATGACAAACGTCAAAGAGAACAGATAATCTGCTAATCATGTTAGCTGCTTTGGACTCTGGAAATGGGTTGTATTTAGTCTCCTACCCTTCCAAAGACTTGGTTTTCAACCTCTTGTAAGTCACCTAAGGTGTCTTGAGTCACCTTTAGATCATTTATATGTATGTATTCATTATAGAAGTCAAAATGTCTTAAAGACACATTTCACTTCCTAGCAGGGTAATTCCTAATACTTACATGAATTTTGGCAATCTGATGCTGCCACACTCAGAATGTGTGATCTTTTGACCGCTTCCCCACCCTTGGATATATCTCAAGACCATGTTTATTGGGTATGAAATTGCTACACTGTATAAGATGTAGAATTGATTACTTGCCTTGCATGCATTCAACAGAATTTAGGAGGAAACTGGCTAGTTTGCTATAGAATCTTGGTGTGAAAAAACAGAACTGAAGAATAATTCTGGATTAAAGAGAACGCGGTAAAAAAGGTACTGCTATGATGAAGGATACCACTTCCCTGTTTGAGGACCAAAGATCAGGTAGATACATAGCTTACTAAAACATAAGATTGGGAACTATCACTGAAGAATTTTAGGCTGTCATTCCTTCTCTGTTGGGACAGGATCCAGATAGCAGAGGTAGTACTGTCTTTTGTCTGAAGATTTCCAAATTTCTTTTAAAAACTCTTCCAAAAAAGCAATTTCACAAATCATCTTAGAAGTGCCACAGATGAACAGAATTATTGCCTGTTAGGAACATGATACTTACTTGCTAGGAAAATAACAAAGTGAGAGTACTAGCAATTCTAGTTGAATATTTCTGGTGTATGCTGCCGCCTTCATCAAAACCAGAGAAAGTACTTTGTGGGAAAGAAAAGAAGAAGGAGAAGAAACAACAGAACAAAAAGCTTAGATGTTAATGTGCAGTTTTCTGGTTTGTTTTCCAAGAGACTCAAGCATGATTAAGCTGAGCAGACATTCCTTGGACAGAAGGCAAACTGTTATAACCAGGCAGAACACTGACATTCTGGAAGAAGACAACACTTTTGAAAAAGAGGTTTTGAGTCTGCATATGACATAACAAATGACATTCAACCCTCCGTGGTGATTTTTTAAAAATTTTGACAGGTCAGCATATTTTGAGTTTTGAATAAACATGTAGCCATATATGTGCACACACAAATACACACAAACACTTGAATATTTTGTTTTACAGTACTGTTTGTCCTAGTTTCGTTAAGTCCTCTATCTGTAGGCTTTGCTTTGTGCCACACTTATTAAGAACTCTTTGCCCAAGGTATTGAGAATAGTTGAAAAATCTGTCTAGATGCTTTGAATAAGTACAATTCAGGTATGTGCCTTTGTAAGAATGCAGGTATTTTGTAAATCCTGTTTTGAAAGGGGGCTGAACATGCCCATAAATTTACAAAATTATCTATCTTTGCTCATACTACAGCTTCAATTCACTATTCACAGCTGGAATAAATTACTTCCATCAAGGTAGGCAAAACTCCTTCGGTCTATTCTCAGATAAATGTTTTCATCCTTATAGACTGCATTGGCAGTAATTAACATAACCAAAAATATTTGCATCCAGGTTAGAAATCTCATTTCCCCAGTCTTTCTGTAGTCAACAGAGACAGTTTTATCTGGTGGGTATTGCAGACCACTTTAGTTAACTGTAGTGACTACCTAGGAAGTTGAGTGAAACTAATGTCCTTATTTAATCACAACAGCCATATGCCTGCAACTGGGCTGTCTGGTTCTCCCCAGTGTTTGTTATTTCATTGAAACATACATTTCTTCTTCTTCTTTTTTTTGCTTTTCTTTATTTCATACTGAAATATAATTCCTTAGTGGTTAGACAAATGTAATAGGACCTCATTATGTCCAATTTTCAGGGATAAGGTATCCATGGAAAGGATGTATCTGGAGTACATAAGAGAGTGTCAAGTTATATTTCAGGAAAGCTACTCCTCAAGAAGTACCAGAGGAGAATGATTTGAGAGAAGTCATCAAATAAAATTCTTGCATAGATTCCATAGTAACTGGTTATACATTTCATTTCTTTTTACCCTACCAGACATCAGCAGGCTTAGCAGCTATCCACAATATTCTTGAGAAGCCATCAAAAGCCATCAGACAAGTAACCACATTATCCAGATTAGCTTCCCATCAAGAGAAAAACAGTAATTGGACCATAGAGTTGAGAGCAATTGAGCCAGGATACTGAGGGCACCTAGACAGCAAATTAAAACAACACTACTAATTAGTAGCATTAGTAAAACAGTAGTAGTAAAAAAATCAACTTAGGATAAAACATTTTTATTAGCTGAGTGCAACTAAATACTTGACTGTTTTAACCACTTCTAATGAAACAAATTTTTGATTTAGAAAGTTATGTAATAGGTCTGTGTTAGAAATAATTCACCTAATTATGTTAGGCTTAAGAGTGATAAGAAGATTTGATGGTATGGGTTTTTTCCTTCCTAACATTAAAAGTTTTCTGAGAAGTATTTAATTGTAAATGAAGGGCAACAGCCAATATATTAGGTATAAGATCAGTTATATTCAGCTTTTCATAACAAGCTGGTGTGATTTTCGTGTTTGTGTTGGCCATGGGTAGCATTCATGTAAACCCCAAAGGTCTGAAAATCAGACCCCAAAAATATACTGAGGTATGGAGACAGCACAAGTTAAAAATTGTGGATGAGAGCTATAAAGAAGTGCAGGAACTCTTGGAGTGCTTTATGGACCCAGTCACTCAATAAAAGCCAGAGCTCTGCCTTTTTTTTTTTTTTGCTTAAGAACTGTTTTAGGAGAAGCAAACACCTAAAAGTAAGGCTGGCCAGTGGGTGCCAAAACCTCTAAGCTCATCCCACATGTGCTGGCCCTTGAAATAGAAAGTCTGGGCTTCCTGTATAGATAGACCCGACTGAGAGCACAACAGTGTGACATCAGCACAGAAACAATGTGGATACATTAGCACTGTGCTGTGTCTGCACTAAATTAACGGTAGCCGAGAGTCAATGTAGCTCTGCCAGCTGTGTTGATACCCTTGCCAGATGGACGCCCTTGCTGTGGCCTGGATGGGTATGTCTTCAATTGGAAATGATAACCTGAGAACCCATCTTGGAGCGAAGTCACTCCTCCAGCTCTTCCACCAAAAGAAGGATGCCAAAATGTTTCCTTTCTTTTCTTTATTTCTTTCTTCTCATGTAATGACTTGGTCATCAGAACATCAACCTGAGGTGTAGAAGATCAAGATTAAATTCCTTCTTTTATCTGAACCTGCTGCTTTCACATTCTATACAACTGCTAAAACCAGGAGGTGAGAGAGTGCATGTCAAATGGATGCTCTCCATCCCTCTTCTTGAAAGTGTGATGACCAAACATTTTTTGACCGATCTACACCTTATTGGTTAAAACATATGAGTTTTATCTGAGTATTAACCACTGAACCAATGACTTGGATTCAATTAAATCTTAATTTAGAATACTTGAATATAAATTGAAACAAGGACTGAAATACAGAACTCTGCCTTATCAGGTGAATTTACCCAAGCACACACTAGTCTAATAGAGCCATAATCACTCCTCTGCTCTGGCCCGGTGAATATTTAATTATTCCATGCAAATTTAAAAACTCTGAACAGAATAGGGCTGAGAATGTCTTTCCACAGAGTATTTTATATCTTAGTCACTTATATATTCACTAAGAAGGCAGGAAATGCAGTTTGAAGTCTCCCTAGGCAAGTGAGGTCACTGAACTCACATCTTTCACATCTTGAGAAGGATCATTGCCACTAACCTACTCTGTAACTTGAACATTAAACCCCAGACATTATTTTTTGTGAAGTTGTGGTGGTGCATTCCTCCCACCCACCCCGTCTTTTCCCCTGGGTCACTCTATGACCTTAGGAACTCCCAATAAACTTTGGCCTTTGTGTAATGAGTTGAGTGGTGAAGCGTCCCTTGACTGTTCCCAGATCTCTTGCATGGCTGAAGTGGAGGAACGGCACTGACCATACCAGAACTCCTGTTACCCAACTTAGGTGGGGGATGAAACTGGAGACAATTTGTCATTCTCTGACACCCCTATCTGAGTCTTAACTCAAGTGGAATGGCACCATTGTTGCTGAAAACTTGAGAATTTTCATGGATTACTAAAGCCAATCATCTGGCAAACCTATAAGTAGTGGTCCTTAGTGAGACCCTTTGAGCTCTCCTGGACCGCAGCGGGCTGTGCCCGGAGTCTCCCTCTGAGTGGGACGCCTCTCAGAGTTTGCAAACTCTCCAGTTTGTGATATTCGGAGGACCGCTGGGACCTGGGCTGAAACACTCCTCAGCCGAGACACTCCTCAGGGCTCAAGCTTTCGCCCATTGAGAAATGCCAAGGCATTTAACGTGAGTGTTTCACAGACTTATTTCACAGGGGAATTTTTAACAGGTACCTTTATCTAGCTTTAGGCCTTTATAAATTTATCTAGCTGTGGGCCCGTTTATGTGAATTGATCTGGATTTTCTGTATGTGTGTGTTTGTGTGTATTGATTTAGATGACCAATAATAAGCATAATCTGTAATCAAGTCACTTCGGTAATTATAGTTAACTTGATTAACTCACTTTTTAACTGCTAAATTAGTTAATGATTAAGCACTGTTAAAAACCTTGTGATCTACCTCAAAACTGTGAATGAAGTTTAAATTACTGCTAAACACATAAAATCCCTTAGGCGTAAACCATTGCCCAGGTCTAAGACTAGGGGTAGATCCAGCTGCACCCAGACTCCTCTCTGAGAAGGAGTTTAGAGAGCAAGGGGGTCTACTCTGAATTTCATGACTCAACGGGAGGGTCTCCATATCTCTTTTGTATTAGACACAAACCATTGTCCAAGTCTGAGACTAAGGTTGGGTCCAGCCAGGTCTTCTCTGAACCTTGTAACTCAATGGGAGGGTCCCCCTTATCCTTTTGTCTTCAATCTCTGCACAAATCATTCCAACACAATTCTGACACAATTTTCCTTGTGTATACTTAATCCATGTAATGAGTAATAGAGTGAACCTTGCCATCAAATTCTGTTAAGTTGCGCTTTTATAGGTTTCTATTAAAATCACTTTTTGCTGATACCTTTGCCAGTGATTCTTTAAGTGGCCTCAAAACCACTCATTTGTAACAGAAGTCTAAAGATTATGTATTCTTTGAGAATATCTTGATTGCAGACCTTGAAGGTGAAATACTATGTTGATTCCTGTTGGATTTTTGTGCATAGTTGCCCAGGATTTGTGGAACTGTATGTCTATGCAGGTTTTTTGAAAGCACACTAAGATACCCATAGACTTGCTATGCTTCATAGGCCAAACATCTGTGAAGAGAGAATTAAAATTGTGGGCCTTGGTGTTGGGTAGACAGAGGTACCAAAGTCTTTTGGTGGTGTTAGTCCTTCAGCTGGTGTCAGCTCACTAAGGTGTATATTTTACACCAGACACTACAGCTGTACTGTTCACCAGTCCTCTTAATACTAGAACAGAATCATTAACCAATTTGAAAGTAAAAAATTATTTGTTTCAAATACAGGTCTAATACGATTGATTAAATACATTAGATGAATGTACAAAATTAATGTTACAAGGATATGAAAGGTTATTTATCAAAAACTGAGTAATGAGAGTACAACACACTTACAAATTAATCTGATCATAAAAGAAAAGCTCAGCACACATCCTAATTGCCGATAGTAAACTGTGATGACCTGTGGTTCCCACTCAATCCAGGAAGCGTTTTCAATATAAAAGGAAATAAATTGGGTCTGACTGTGTTTTCATTTTCATGCGTGTAAAGCAGAAGACATTCCATTAAAAATGATGAAGAAAAGTTAGCAATGGTTTGAGATCACAACACGATCCCTGAAGTGTTTTGCTATATCTAAATCAGCCTTTATAAGAGATAAGTGTTAAAAGGATCTGTCTTGAATACTGTTATCCTTTAATTCTTCTGCATTATTGTTACTTCAGATGCTGTGAGAAGAAAAGGGATAGAAAGAAAAATGTAACTCGAGGCCTGCACCAGTAAGAGGTATTGCATAGATACATGACATGAAACTGAAAAAGACCCGAAGGATAACAGAAAGACAATGACATTCTAAAAAAAAATCTCTGATTTAGGGACAGGTAGACTAAAATTATACTTGGATAAAAATACAGACCTAGCTTTGTCAAATACAGTAAAAATAGATTTTCATACAAAGACAGATTGTTCAACCTCTGTATTATGAAATGAGGATGCTAATCATCTTTGGCTTCAGCAGAAACTTCAGCCTGAATGAAGGGTGACGAATACCCCTAGGTGAGAAGTTGCCTTTCCAAATGTTCACCAGTGGAATATGGGAGCTGCTTTCACTCCAGACAAATATGCTCCTGGCACAGGTACAAGTCTGTCCTCTTCCCTTCAGGAAAGATTTTCAGATGACAATTGATTTCTTTGGCAATGGGCATGCAGACATAATAGTACGTGACACATGCCTTTTAAAAATCAAGTAAAATGCACATAATTTTTTGGCATATAAAAAAATAGTTGTCTGAGAAACAGGTGGGTTATCAGACACCACTGCTAAAATCTGAAATATCTTCATAATTTTGGGCTTATTTTAGTTCCAAAAATGGCAAGAATCTCTGACTCATAAGAACACAAATTATTGTGAGACCAGCTAATCTTGTGAAATCCATCAATCTTTTTAGCTGAAACCTCATTAAAAATTCTGTCTTTAAACTTACTATATTTTATGGTAAGCTTCTATGGAGAGAGGTGTCCCTTAAACTTTATGTAAGAGGGTTTCTTGATAGCCCGTGAACTCTTCACCACACAATCTGAAATGCATAAAAAAAATCCAAAATGGACTGGACATTGCATCATGTTATTAGTAACCAGTAATGAACTACATTGTACAACATAAACACAAGAAAGCGACATTATGGTCGATATATCTTCCTCAACTCTTTCTGAGTTGTAAATTGTGAATGAAAAGAAAATTGATGTTTTCCTTACAGTTAAGTTTCCACATTAAATATAGCCACCGATTATGAAAGCATTTAAATGATAAAACCTAGTTAGAATATTATGTTATGTCTTATTAAAATGTATTTGGCACTGTTCAAATTTGGTTTGCCAAGTAATCTGCTCTAATAATAATGTTTGATGCACTACGGACTCTGTAGTGGCCTTGCTTGGAATAAGGTATAACAAACGTACCAGGCTTTGATTATGTATTAACCAGTGGCTTGTAGAACAGACGCTTGATGGAGGTGACGAGAGCATCTTAAATACAGATGTTTCCAAATACATAAAAATGATCCAATAGTCTGGAGATCTCCTGTAACTCCAGAAATATTTTGAGAAGCACAGTGAGATATTTGCCAAAGATTTAGACATTGACAAATAGTCTCCTCTGAGCATGTGAGTTCACTGCCATTCAGCCATTCAGCTGAGGCACTGGGAAATGGGCACTGCTCGTAAGCACCAGGGGCAGCAGAACTGCTGGACTCATTTGGTCACGTTCAGAATGAGATCATGTGGCTTGATCTCATTCAAAATACGATTATTTTTGGTTTGGGTGTGACTTGAGGTTTGAATGTCAGGAAATGTGAAAAAAAAAAAAAGACAGGGTGGAGGAGCACAAACTGGGAATTTGGAAGTAGAATCAGAGAAAGACAAAACAATCAGCACAGATGGCTCCATGTTGGTTTCCACTTGCTGAATCAAAACTGAGTCTGAAAAGGATCAAAAGAAATAACACTTTTAATTAAATGCATTCTTGTACATAATACTAAAACTTCTTGTACCTCAGGAGAATTTGGACCCCTGCTGAGAGCATGCCATCATTTAAGCCTTATCAATGCCACTTCATAGCCACAATTGTCATTATAGCTGTATATTGTGGTTGCAGTGTAGATACCACATAGGTCAACACGTGGAGCTTCTCTGGCTTCTGTAGTTGCATCATGTCTTTCAACAACATAAAATGAGGTTTTAAAAATTCTCACCTACCCACAGAGGTGCACCTATGCCAAAATTTGGAGGCAGTATAACATCAACTTAATTTTTCAGAGCTTATACTGGTCTTGCTGTGGACAGGCTTATTTTATTGCATAGTCTAAGAGTGGAGTCTTTTAGCTCTGGGGGTCAAATCAATGGAGTGAAATTAAGCAAGTCCTTGGAGACATGCTAGCAAAGTAGAAGTTTGTCTTTGTGCAATTGAGGGAAAGTCCATGAGCCAGGCATTCTAAGTGAGATCTAAACAACCAGAATGAGTCACCAGGTTTTTGTGACGATAGGTAAGCACATAAAAGAAGGAAAAAAGCCACGAGAAGAAAAGAAACTAAGATTCTAAGGATCATGAAGATGTTTTAGCGCTTTGATAGTCATCTTTAAAACCGGGTTATGAAGAAATCAAATAATTTGAGGGAGATTTGGACTGATTTGAAATTTCTTTCCATAAACAAATGTCTTTACTTTTTGGCCAGGTGTTTGGCGGTATATCCACTGAGGGAAAAGTCAGAGTTGGCTGATTCATGTTCTGTGGTGTTACACATTATTTTGGCAGTGTGTTCTGGTTCATTGTATTTTCTGTTCTTCACCTATTGCTGACAACTTGTGGTGGAAGGATCGGCGCAAGTCCATTGCTCCATGGATGGCAGCTGACGCAGTGGTCCCTCCATCCAGAGGCATTGACGCAAATACTTCTACCAACCACTCTGTTCATCAGATAATGTTGTACCTCTCTCTTGTCAGCCCTCCTCCATCATTCAGCAGATAACTGGTTGAATAGCAACAGGGAGGAAAAAGCAAATGGTCACCAGGAGTATTGAGTGTCATTGATAAGCATATCCCTAGTTCTTACTGCATCTTTAATTGGCAGACAGCCCTTTTCTCCCTGCATGGTTAGGTGCCAGAGGAGTGCATTTCTCCAGCGCTCCACTGCAGAACTGCAGTTTGACCTGCACCATGACCTGCTTGGGCTGGAGCAGAAATGAGATATGAAATGTCAAATAATATCTGCATTTACAGCCTGAAAACAACCAAAGCCTGCAGGTTTGTGGATAACCATAACCATAAGAGAATGTTTTTGCTTTTCTAATGGCTCCTGTAACTGACTGATGAGGCTCTTGGGGGTAGATGAGTGGGCACAGGGCAGGATCCGCACCAGTCCACCCTGCTCGCTGAGGTGAGCCAGGCACAGCTCTTAGGTTTTTGCCATCACCTACTACAGACTGCTGTGGTTTCAGCAAAGTCATACAACCTCAAATGTACTGACATTAATGCAGAACACTTCAATTAATAGAGATAACTTTGCTTCTGTTGGCAAACTGTCATTTAGGCAGAGTGCGGGAGGGGGGAGATAGAGATGTTTCCATTGACCTGTTTTTTGAAGCTGCTTAGACCTTTTTGCAAAGAAGTTACAACTTGTCATTGATAAATGATGTTCTGTACATCCCAGAATTAATTATTTAAATTCCATTAACTTAATAATAGTATGCAATAAGTCTGCCTGCACACCCTTTTAGCTTTCCTTCTTTTTATTAAATTGGTGTTTTGATCGATTTGGGTTATTTTAACACAGAGTAAAAGTGGGGCTTAGGCCATGAGGCTGCAAAAACCTTAGCATCCTTTATAAACTCAGGATAATATTTTGTACTGTGGGTGAACCGCAATAGCAACCCACCACTGAAAAGGAGGGATCCCTCTTGCTCTTCCCTTCTTTTCCAATCAACCCTCTTTCCTCCCCTGGTCTACAGTCACTTACTTTATTTTGATTGTAAAAATCTTTACACTTTGGAGAGCCAGTTCTGTTCACCAGCCAAACTGGTGAACAATTCATGTTCGGGTTTTTTTTTGATGGCTTTCTTTAGCTGGGTTAGTTTTCTACCAGGTTATTTTTGGATCAGGTTAATGAGCTGAACTGACTTACCGAGGGTCCATTAACTGGCTGAGATGATCTGGATAGGCAACAGGAAGGTGCAGTTTAGGGGTGTGGAAGATGGGTAAAAAGGGCTCACCTGGATCTTTCTCATTTGGCTTTGCCAAGGGGTTTGCGCACGTTGGCCACAGTGTGTATAGCTTCATACTTAGTTCCGAGAATTAATTCCCATGAATATCAGCAGGACTCAGCTCAGCTTGTCAGTGGGATCTGAATATTTTCAGGACGTAGAAAGTCGCTGCTCAGTGTAATCTTAGCAAATTCTTTGCTAGCTATTATAAATTGCAAATGCTTAAAACAGCAAGAGAAATGAAGGGGCACTAACAGTGGCAGAAGCAGTCAGTTGGGCTCAAGCACAGTGCTGAACCTAAACCCAAGCAGGAACCAGGGATGTTCTGTTCTGAAATGGGGGCTTTTATCAAGAGAAATCATACTGGTTTTGATGTCTCAGTGAGAAGTCTGACATAGACAATCAGGTAAGCAACTTCCATATCAAATTCTGCATTCCTATAGTGTTTTCCCATCCTGATTTTTTTTATATCTAGAAGTGCCCCCACATATTTCTGGAGTTGGGTATTTTATATTTAGGGGACTCAATACATGATAGTGCTGAAATGGCCATTCTGTAAGTTAGAAAAAGAAAGCATGTTTCTCTCCCCCTTCACTGTTATAATTTCCCATGAGTTTATCTTTACTTATTCCTGAGCAAACGGTACCTTTCTTCCCACTAAATTATAGACAAATTGTATTTGCTTGGCACTTCAGAAGTTTCCAAGCCAACATATCAGGTTTAATAACAGTTTATGTTTAAATGTATACTGAAAATAACTGTGCTCTGTCATGCAATGTCGGGTGTTGATACAAGATTTACCCTAAGACTGGCATCTACCCTGTTTAATTGTTACTGATACAGCTATTGACACAACTGACCACAGGATTCCCTCATCATCTTCACCCTGCCTTTCCTGATTACCTTATCTTCTAATTTTCTTCCTGCTGCCATAATGGTATTTCTCAGATGGGGTTCACACCTCAGCTTTTTCTGAAAGCCCATTTTCTGGTCCTGTCCTTAAAAAAATAGCAACAATACCAAAAAAAATCCCGGGTGGCCTCATTTGCTCAACTCAAGGGTGTTAAACTCAATATACTGAGCTCTGCGTGGAATGTATTGAGGCTGATTCCTGCCCGGGTTACTGTCCCAGCTGGGCAACTCAGATGCAAAGTGGATCGGACTACCAGCCTGCTCAGAGACTGCTTTGGGAGCATGAGCCTGCACAGCCCTTCAAGGCGCCATACAGGGCAGCTTGTTTAGATATAGTTTGTCTACCTCCATAGTCTGCTCTCTTGAATTGTAAATACACCTTCATGGAGTCATACCTGAACTTGAGCAGCTCTTAAAAACAAAACAAACAAAAAACCCAAACCAAATCCAGAACCTTCCCCGGCCTTAGGATCTGCAACTTGGCAAATGAGATGAAAAATATAGCGCCCACTTCAGAAAACTGTAATCCTAAAGTATTGCAAGAAAGTCATTAGACAGCCATGATTTGATAGCCCTGTTTTTTTTTCAGAAGTGACATAACAAACCTCCTTCTACTTGCATAACAGCTAATTAAAGCACAAAGATAAATGAGAGGGTTTAAATTTTTTAATTAAAAACTCCCTACAAATATAATTTTTTTAGCTATGACAAAAAAAGGCAAATAATTTTGTATTTTACATTTCACAGTCTTGCTGGAGTAATTAATTTTGAAAGTAAGAAGGTCCATTAGGGGAAGGGTATACACTACTGTATAGCTCATCTTGTAACATAAACAGAGGACTTATTTGTTACAGTCAAGAAGCAGTGCTTTTTTGGAGAGATTTTCGGCTATATTAATTATTTAATAATTTCTGTCAGTAATTTGTTGGATACTAGGGTGCGGATCTTTTTGAAAACACGCAATTTGCACTATTCATAGCAGTGATAACAGCCCACTTTTTTATCCCTGTTGCAGTTTTAAAGTTGGTGATGTACTGTTTTCTTGTATTCAGCTAACTTCAGCCTGGCCAAGAGTTTTGCAGCAGGAATGCTGAGGTTCAGTCTAAACACATTACCTTGTATTGTATCCCACATCTCACCCCCACTCGGGGCTTCCTTGGTTCCTGGCTGGAGGGAAGATGGGGGGTTGGAGGCTGCTGATCTTTGCCTGAAGAATCCTGAAAGTTTTGGTGGGGGCTCATGCAACTGTTGTGGGCAGATGAGCCCAAGGCCTTTGAGAAGCAGTGCGGAGCCAGACAAGCTCTGGAGAAGCTGAGGAGGGACTGCGACCCCTGAGGCACAATCCCTCATGCAGATCTCCAACACACAGGTTTGCGCACGTAGGCTGCACCATCCCTCCGGTGCATCCAGCCAGTTCTGCAGGCTGGTGCAAGGGTAAGTGGATTAATGGTCTGGCTCTTTTTCACTCCTCTGGGGTAACTTGGGAAGCCAGGAGAGAGCAAATCTGCTCTCATGACAGGACTTGCCCATTATCCACATTTCACGAGGTAGCCAGAGCCCACTTCTAGAACTCCCTCAGCACAGACACAACCCCCTGTTCGCTCAGGCTGGAGGCACTGGTCACAGGTAGGGCCAACCATGCTACAGGTCATGATTTGCTGAGGTTCACTGTTCTTGGCCAGGGCTGATATCTGAGCCTCAGCTACAGCTAAACAGCTTGTTGTGGGCTGTCATGGTGCTGAGCCTGCCTTAAACTGGCTCTCCAATGTGCAGTGTAGACATAGACGTTTTATTTTCCAGAGGGAATATTTGCTTCTGTGTCTCATCTATGGGAAGCATGTACTAGGAAGGTGAGACCTCCAAACTTTTCTTCCTTCTCCACAGACTTCTACTAGAGCAAGATATACCATGGACTGTTAATATTTTGTGATTTTCTCTTTTCTCTCCAACTCGGGTGGCTGATTTAACATCTTGCCTAACAAAATGTTAGGCACAAAAAATAAATCTTCACAATGTCTTTCCTGAATCTAATAAACATCCAAATGATTGAAGTTTTAAATAACCTAAGAAAACTAAATTCATTTCTTTAATTTGTGCTTCCAAGGGAAAGGAGTGCCTTTGGGTCCTTGGCAGATAGAACATTAGTCTTTCTCTTTTTTCTTTTTTTTTTTTTTTTAGTATGAAGATGATTTAATCTTTTTTTCAGCTTTAGAAAAGTAAGCTCCTACACGTAAAGGTAGGAAGTTCATAGGGAAGTCAATCCAGGCTGTGTTCTATGGCCCTGAAACTTGCAGGCGTGGTAAACAGAAGATGACCATGCAGTAAGCTATGCAAATATACAACAACAAGTTAAATATTAAATGATGTTTAAATTAGAACATAAATATAGCTATGCATAATTCAACAGGAGGATGCCTTTGCAGTCAGAACAGACAGGAGGTCAATGACCCTTGATGATAGTCTTTCAAGTATTAATATTAAGTTTATATAATGAAGCCAGTCCTTGCACAAGGTATATTCTCATCCTGGATGGGGAAATAGGAGCATCATCCATTTTGAACACATGTGCAAAGCATGTGGTTTGAATCTCCCCTATGCGTAATTTGATGATTAACCTTCTCAGCTTTCCACATTCATATTCAGAGTTTGCTAACGTTATGCCTTCCATTAGAAAGGCTATGATGAAAATATTTCATGCCTTGCTGTAGCAATGCCAACTAATTCTAACCCAGGTAGAACTATCTTTTATCTTAAATATTTCTAACATGCCTTTCTTACAACAGTATCGAGGAGCTTCATCAGTTTTTCAGTTTGCTCATCCAGCCCATAAGCATATCTTTTATTGCTGCTTTTGCTCTGTTATAAATAATCTGCCCTGAAGTTAGACATACTGACACTATCTGGTCTGCAGTGCATAGAAAGGGTCTGTATTTTTATGGCTCAGCACTCAAACAGCTGAGAAGCGGTTAAAACATATTCTATTTTACAGTAATTCATTTCAGCCCTTGACAGATTGATTTCCATGGGGTTATTTGCTTCTTTCTGCACCCTACTTCATAACAATGCTTACTAGAATGATTTATTAACTCGGAGCCAAATTCTTTGATACCTTAATAGTTAGATTAACTTCAGGACATGAGGCTAGGTTATTTTTTTCCCAGGTGCTTGGGGTGATGCTTTTCAATAATGAATGAATAGGGTCATGAACTAGTAGCACTTTTGTGCTTGCGTGTGCCAAAAATGTGCTTTCTCTAGGAACATTCAAAGCAGACATAAACAAGCTGGATAATAGCTCCTATTCAAAATAATCTCATTTTTCTATGCTTACCAATGAGCACTCAAACAGGGCATCTAGTTTGCAGATCTTCCCCATACCACTGATTTTTGGCTTCCTCACTTATTAGAACAATATGAAGTCGCCACAGAGCCAAAGTGTCCATGAAATCAGAATAGGTTAAGTAGAGCTGTGTGAATAATCGCTTTTGCAGTTCACTGTTGAACTAGGAAAAGCAAAGGTTGTCTTACATAGATCTGAAATGAATTGTTTTTATTCTTTTACTGAAATGAAAAATAATTTGCTTTGGTTCAAGCAAAACTTGTCATTTGCAATCCCTTGTTTTATTCTCCTTAGTTAAAAAAATGTAGATTAATTTCTTAATGAAATGCCAAAATGAGAAATAAAAGTGTTGATTTTGGACATAGCAAAACAAAACATTTACATTTTTGAAAAACATTTTTTTTTAAATAAAAAATTGTGGCAAATTCAGGAGACTCACAAATTGTTGAAGTTAACTTGAGTGAGTTTCTGGCAAATGAAATATGCAAGCAGGAAAAAAAAACCTACTCAATGGTCAGACTAGATGTCTATGCTCTACAAATGGAGAAGAAAATTAGTTACATTATCAGAACACAACATTTATGCTCCTATCTCAGGCTAACAAGTTTTCTCTCACAAACTCCCAGAAGTGCCCATTTAATGATGTTGATATATCACTTTCCAGATAACTAAGTGCAAACTCAGATAGCATACTACCGCCTAACCCAAGGTTTTAACATATGCATGCTGGGCACTTACAAAGAAAACTGTTTGGTAGCTGCTGCTGCACTATAATTGTGAACCACCCACATGACCTTGGTGCCTTTCCTATATGCTCTAAGTGCCATTTTGTGCCATGAGCAATGCGTAGTGTAATAAGATGAACTGAAGAATATCGATGAATAAAAATCTCAGCCAAGATCATTAGGTTTATTGAGCCCAATAAAATTTAGCGTAGCGGTAGATACTGATTCTGGGCAGCACTCAAGCTAACAGTGCTATTGAGAAAACAAGAGTTAGCAAGTGAGTGAGGTGACCACAAAGTGTATGAAGATAAGCAAAAAGCTCTTGCAGTAGAGTGGAAGAACCCGGTTAAAATCATGGGACCGTGGAGGATGGAAGGGACTATCTAGTCAAGCTCATGATCAAACCCGGTCCAACAACAGGACTTCAGGAAACGGTCCACACACTTCATGAATGTCTCCAGGGATGGAAATTCAGTTGAAGGAGCAAAGAAGGAGGAAATGTGATATGTTTACCATATATAAAAAATTATAATCTCTTTGATAACTTTCAAAACTCTATGCTAAGAATATTCATCCTGTATTTTGTTCACTTCAGCTGCCCTCTGCCCACTCATATCTTTCCCTTAGACTTTGCAAATGCTTGTCTTTACCAAACTGTTGTAATTTTTAAAATTTTAATCGGACAGAGAATTATCTCCTCTTTCTTCTTTAATTATGAAATCTGGTCCCTTAATGATGCCAATCTAAAATAGCATCTCAGACCAGGACTGGTGTCTGTGTGCAAACCAGAATTTTATCATGAAAGAATTTCAGTTCTCAATTTTCATTTTTTCCCAATATCAAGAATATTTTTTATGTTGCAGAAGGCTGATGCTTTTTTCAGCCCTGGAGGGTCTTACGATCAAAAGCCCTACACCTGAAAAGATGTGTTCTAGACAAAGGAAGGTTAACCTGCAAATGGGCTATGGGACCCTACCTCAATCTTCAAAGTTTCAATCACAGTTGTGGTTACTTAGCATTTGTAAAAATAAAGTATAGGAAAATCAAGGCATCTGAGTTTCCAGTGTAGAGACATACCGTAAATACAAATTTTCAGGAGGGAGAACAATTTCTAAGTAGATATGTTGTGGTAGATATTTGGAAATGTGTAACATACCCCATGAACAGATGACTGAATGGAATACTATATATATTTTATTATCATTCCTTTGAAAATGACTGACATAATACACTACTTCCTAGTATTGACTAAATTTTTAGGTGAGAGAATGTCATGGTTTAGCGCCAGCCAGCAACTAAGCACCACACAGCCGCTTGCTCACCCCCCCCTTCCCCTCCCCCCCGCCCTGGTGGGATGGGACAGAGAATCAGAAGAGTGAAAGTGAGGACACTTGTGGGTTGAGATAAGAACAGTTTAATAATAATAATAAAAATAATTAATAATAATAATTATTATTAATAGTCATCACATTATCATCATCATCATAATTTGTAATGAAAAGGAAAATAACAACAAATAATAAAACCCGAGAAAGACAAGTGATGCAAGTGAAAAACAATTGCTCACCACCAACCGACCGATGCCCAATCTGTCCCCAAGCAGCAGCCGTGCCCCGGCCAACTCTCCACAGTTGATATGCTGAGCATGACATCATATGGTATGGAATATCCCTTTGGCCAGTTTGGGCCAGGTGTCCTGGCTGTGCCCCCTCCCAGTTTCTTGTGCACTTCCATCCTTCTTGTTGGCAGGCCAGTATGAGAAGCTGAAAAGTCCTTGACTGCTTAGCAACAACTAAACCGTCAGTATGTCCTCAACGTTATTCTTATCCTGAATTCAAAACACAGCACTATACCAGCTGCTAGAAAGAAAATAAACTCTATCCCAGCCAAAATCAGGACAGAGAACCAAAGAATTATCTAGCTTGGAGGGATCCTTGGGAGGTCGTCTGGCCAAACCACCTGCTCAGCACAGGGCCAACTTACACCAGGTTGATGATTTCTTTACTAGTCTCTTCATCTCTAAAGAGAAATAGAAAACTAACATGAGACAAGCTGATGCAGTCCTTGCAATGCAAGGTGAACCAACAGCCTCCTGCTCACTGTTGTGAGATCAATTTACTGGGTTTTGTTATGGTGACATTTGATGACTGTGTTTGCTGGATGTGGATGGAAAACGAGCTGTGCCGGTTACTTTCCCTGTTTGTCACTTGTACATGCACACATACTCACATACAATCAATAATTCATGACTACTTTGTTCCTGAAAGAGAACTCAGCACTTGAGTCTCCTCTAACACCTTGTGCCACGATCCATCTTCCTTTTATCAGGTCTGGTGCACAGTATAAATTTGCTTTCTTATGCAAACGATTTGGAGGAATGATGCCTTATAATCTGCTCTGATCTTCCCTGCTCAGCTGAGTTTTCTCAAAACCTAAACTGCTGCCAGGATGAATTGTCTTTTTGCTTTTTTAGCCACCATTTTACTATTAAGGGAAGAGGGATTAGATTATCTCTAGGAGTGGTCATTTGCAAAACCTTGGTTCCAGAGTGCATTTCTTTCCCCTGTAAATATTTAGTTGTTATGCATTAATTCCAAATAGCAACAGATACTCTAAAAAGTATATACTGGTTACCTACCTTCTCTTGAGCTAAATCACCCTCTCATTCAAGATAAACTAACAGCCAAAGCTTGAATTTATTTGGGGTGGGATGAGAGAGTATTGCCAATGTATTCTTGTCTTCAGATGACCTGATTATTTTCTTTTCAAACATGACGCTGAAAATCAATCCCTGCCCTTGTACTATAGACAGGTATATCCAATAGACTAACACAAAATTAATAGACTTACCAGTAGGTGTACTGCATGGTCAGCAGATTGGTATTATAATTCTCTAATTTCTTTTCAGTCAGGAGGCAATCATATTGACTAGATGAATAAATAAGCTCCTAAATAACTTTTTTTTCCTCAGACATTTGACTGATCATACTTGTTCTGATCATATTTGCATTCAGAATAAACACTCCAATTATTTGAAAATTCCTGACTAAATGTGGAAGGAACATGACATAGTCTAAAGATAGATATTTCAGAAATAGGTTTTCTGTTTTGAGGTATCTACTTTTTGACACTTTGTCTTGTTTTTCAGAGATAAAAATGACCCCCCAATTCTGCTGAATTTGGGTGGCTTTTTGGGTAAGCTCCTGTTTTATTTCTGGTCTGGCATTTAAAGTCAGAGATACGCATAAATGGTAGCCACTTCTAAAAAAAACGTGTGTGGAGTAGCTGTCACTGGAGACCATAGATACTCATTCAGGAGTAAGCTTACATGCAAGCAAACCAGCTGCCCTCATTTTGTAGGTTAGAGGCAAACGCACTAATTGACTCTATTGTGTTGCATCTTATTAAACCCAGTTGACTTCCATGCACAGAACAGCTACAGAATCAGATGCTGTGTGCATTTAATTAATTAAATGTGATTATTTTGATTCATAGAAAAAAAATGGCCATCCATTGTTCTGGGTGCTTTCACGTTAAACAATAAAACATTCTAGGGCTTTTTTGCTCACCCTTTTTAACGGAGCTGTTAGCCATTAATGGGCATCGCAGAGTGACTCACTCATGAGGGAGCATTTTGTTAACGTAAAGTACAATCCTGTTCGAAAGGTCTGTTTTGTGGTTTTTATCTAATTATAAAAAACTATATTACAGTTCCAGGAGGAACTAAAGAAGTAAAAAAAGGGTGTGGATATGGGTGTTGGTATGCTTTTAAAGCAGGTTTAAGCAGCCTGGGTAACTTTGATTTTTCCTTTCAGCATTTTAATTTACATTAGTTGCTTATAAAAGCATTTGATTAAATGAACCACTGCTCTATTCTTATGCTCATCAGTCAAGTTTGTCTTGCTATGCTACATTTATGTTGTGACTCAGGCCAAACTGTCCTTTTCAATGTAGAGAGAAGGAAAAGAAATATCGCACTGCCATAAAAGGCTGAGATAGCTTGTGCTTCTTTGGTATTTTGTTTTCTGTGCTGGGTTTGACCATGGACTGAGTCTGTAGGTGATTTTACTCTGCCTCCTCACCCGGCTGAGGCCCTGCACTTCAGTTGGTGGTCTCATATCAAAGAAAAATCTTTTTGAAAGCTTGCGTGTAAAATTAGCATTGGCTTCTGCATACTGGGCTCCTCTTATCCTCTCACTGAGCAGCTACAGGAGACCCCAGAAGGCACAGGGCTCCTGGGCATCTGCACAACCATAGTCCTCAGTAGGCAGAACTAGGTTGTGATTACTGTGGCAAATATTCATTCAGACTTTTTAGTCATAGCCCTGACATAATTCAAAGAGCCTAACAGCAATGGTTATCTTCACATTGGTGGCCTGGAAGTGAAGAAGAGAATTGGGCAAAACTATACAGTCATCAAGCAAACAGATAGATACCCTGTTACTAATCCCAACAGCTAGCAAGGGTTTATAAATATTATTTTATGTTCTGGGAATGTAATAATTTATGTGCTGACGAGAAAAAAATCCACCTCTGTTCTTTTTGTTTAGCTCTGAGCTGTTCTGAATGCCATAGGGAGAAAAAGGAGCCCAGGGCTTCATCATTTATTATTAAATTTGTTGTACAGCTCAAGACCGTGTGTGTTGCAGCATTTTGCCTCAGAGTCATTAAGTGAGTATTTTATTAAGAACCGCCCTATGTGACACAAAGGTCTTATCGTTAGGTGTGTACATATCACATTGAATAGCAAGAAAGGACTTAGCTTACTCATCAAGTTTTTCAAATTAGTAATGTCCATCTCTCTTAAAAGGGCATAAATGTTATATTTAAAATGATCCTTTTATAAACTTCTAAGGGATTTCTTTGACATGACAGCATAGTTTCTCAGATTTTATTTCAAGAAATTAATATCCTCCTGTTGGAAATGGTTGTTATCTATTGCCTTGCACTGGCTGGAGGTTCTGCCTGGATTAGGGGCATCATCATCCTCCCAAGTGGTGCTGCAGCCCCAGCTGAAACAGATTGAGGTTTTATTTAATGATACAGCAGAGAGACTGGTACATAGGAGGGATATGAAGAACCAACATGTCACATAAGTGTTGTTCAGTCTTAAAAAACAAGATTACCATGGCTGACCACCAATATCTCATCGGCCATGAGACTGGGGTGGGCTCTGAGGAGGATTTCGAGGTTAAAACGGTTACCTGGTGCATTTCATCTGTGTAAATGTTCAGTGAAAAATCATTTTTACCTAAAGAACATCTTGAATCAAGCTCACCAGTGGATCTTTACTGCATCCCATGGAGAAACAAAACTATGGGCTGGTGACTTTGTAACAACTTCTACTTCAGACTCAAGATTCATATTACTGCTCCTCCAGCAAAACAACTGGAACTTTCATGGAAACTCTTTCCTCTTCAGCAGTTTAGTAGGTTGCTATACCAATCTGCAGGGGAAAGAAGGAGGCTGAAAGACACGATGTGATCTATTACCCTTTAAACAATAATTAGAGTTCCAGAAACTGCAGCTTAAGATCATGCAAGGTAAAATACCTTTGCAGAGCACAGGCGAAAGATGGTTGACCATGTTTTCCTCCAAAAGAAAAGCTGTTTCAAAAAGTGTCTTTGCAGAATGGTATTGTTGATCATTTCATGTTTATCTGGTTTGGGAAAAAATTTCTTCTGGCAGAGGAAATTTTAAGTATTCAGAGCCATGAAACTTCTCCATGAGGAGCTGCATAGATGTACTTTCACTCAGAAAAAGGCACCAAGTAAGAGAGACATCGAGTTCCAGCAAAACTCTGCCTAGCACTGACAACAAAATTATACATCCTCTGCCAGGCTGTTTGCAGCAAGTAAGTCAATTTTAGGAATTAAAAGTAAAGTGAAATACGTCAGTTCTGCCTCAATCCATCGAGTGCTTGGCAAATTAGTTTTCACTGCAGTCCAGGAGCCACCTCATCTCAAAATCAACTGGGCACTTGTCCGAGTTATTAATGTTTATAGATAGAGGAACAGGACACAGAGTTATTTTGTTTGTGCAGAACAGACTTTAATGCTTTCCTTTATTTTTTGCCTAGTACAGACTTCCTTTAATGGGAGGCTTCCAGTATTTTTTTGATTCTGACTGGGTTGCAAATACCACAAAAATAGTCTCTACTGTGGTATCCCCAATTTACAGGGAGGCTAGGAAATGAGGAGCTGTTGCAAAATACGTCCTTAGAGAAATTAACTAAGTTTTGGCAAACATATTTCCTTTGCAAGTAAATCCTGGCTTTTTATTACGGGTTTCCTGGGTTTCAGAAAACTCACCTACCTACATATGCGAGGTGTTTTTATATAAAATAAAAAGTTATCTTACTGTCCCTTTTTAACACAGCTGTATACAAAATTCTCCTTTTTTTCTGCAGTTCTGGATGCTATCTCTAAGTGAATACAGATTCTTTAATGGCCACGCAGCAGTTGTAAATAATGGATGTAAATTCTCTGTATTCAAAAAATATCTTTGTGTCCGAAAGCCTAATTGTTTTTCCCCAGTTAAATCAATTGGTCTCACTATCTACTTTTCTATGCAAACTTTGCTTAAGAAGATATTTGTAACAATTCACAACAGTTTACAGTTCTGCACCTGTGATCTGGTTAGACACTTTTAAAGATTGTCAGCTTCATTTTTTTGGACTTGGAAAATTTAAAGAAAATATTTATTCTAGTCACGGTCAGCTGGCATTGTAATAGTTTCAATTTCATGATAGATCCTCAATACAGCAGTATGTTCTGAGCTTTTTTCTTTTTTCTTGCTGAAGTCCCACAGAGCATTTTTAGCAAATTAGAAAATGCTTGGAGAGTTGATTTCAGTGGGGTTACTTAGGGAAAACTGCCTGTGAGCATAGGTGTTTCTAAACTGGAGCCTTAGCTTTTACTTATAATTCCTTCAAAATATTTAGGCAGAGATGTGATTTTCAAGTTTGCTGTATACCTTCAGCTGATAGCTTAAGGTATGTACAAATGATGATATTAGTCTATTGATAAGATATGTACAAACATGGAAATTACAGATTATGTCGAAAACTTCTCTCAAATACAAGCAGCTCAGACTTTGATGAGGTTAAGATTGAATTAACGTCCTAACTTTAGGACTCAGATGCAAAGACTTTAATCCAAATTTTTGGCCCACTGTTGTCATTTATTTCATCCTTAATTATTTACTTTACAGGTAATGGGAGATTTAGAAAATATGCTAAATTTTGCTTTGCTCTTAGGGAGGTGTATGACTTCTTACTCTAAGAGACACAAACTCAGAAATAACAATGTACCAGCAATGAATCTTCATGTCATGTAAGGAAATACTCCTGTTTCTTTTAATCTTTTCCAAAATAATTTTGCACCCCACTTCCACAAGTTAGCAGGGAAACAGAATGGGCACCTTTGCAGAATAACTGGTCATTACTCTTCCTAGGCTCTTACAGCAAATGCAGGAGTTAATAAGGTTTACAGGTTGGATTTTTGTTAGGATGTGCTTCTTTAAGTGATAAGAAATCACTAGGAAGTTTTGGGAAGGATCCTAGGCAGAACGCTGTAGTGAAATAGGCACAGGAGCTTTGGAGTGAAAATGGTATTGGTTTTATTTTATAAAAAACCTGCTGTTTCTATGTTAGAAGAAATATCCTCTCACAGGGATTTTTTTCTTGTTGTGGCTTGACAATCTTGATTTACACTGTCTTGGTTATATAAAATACTTTAAAAAAAAAAAAGGCATGCAACATCAGTCTTGATATTCTTGGACATTCTTACCCATGTGTGGAAAAGAACGGTAGTCAAGTGAAAGTGGTGGTGTCTGGTAGCTAGGCACACTCACCCAAATAATCTGCCTGTGGATCAGATTCAACAGACAAAACTTAAATGTCTTGTTCTGAAGCCACATTCTCACTCCAAGGCTTTGTTGTCACTGGCCAAGCAGAGTAATTTAAACTGACCTTTTACTCAGCATCCAGCTTTAAATTGTAGCTTTACAACCCTTCTGTTTGTTGATATC
Organism: Calonectris borealis; assembly: GCF_964195595.1. NCBI lineage: Eukaryota > Metazoa > Chordata > Aves > Procellariiformes > Procellariidae > Calonectris > Calonectris borealis. Next base: position 16,834,753 of record NC_134313.1, read on the forward strand.
ATAGGACAGAAATATAACCTCTCTAGGAGATCTTTTCTTTGCAGATTGGAAACATCATTTCAGAGATAGAGTGTTTGTGCAAGAGGGTCCAGGGCCAAAAAATCATAGCGAGTTAGGGTCAGACATCCTGTACCATAAATTCCAGGAAATGGATAGGAAGTCTAAAAGCATGATTGCAATGTACAGTAGCAATTACAGGAGTATACCAGTGCTGTGTTTACCACTGACTGCTTTCTTTTGAAGGAGGCGATAGAGCAGGTACCATGGGAGGGGAGGGTATGCCCCCACTCTGCTCTTTCAAGCCCTGTTTCTGCATGAAAGAAACTGCGTACCAAGAGATGCACCTCTGTCAGATCAACCAAGAAAGCTGCTATCTTTGTGGTTTTACATGGAATGATCATTGATTCTTTCATGGATTTTAATAGCTGTTCCTGAATTTTCATCAGTGAATATCTTAAGCCCAAAATCTTAAAAATTCATAAACATTTCAGCTGAATAGGCAGAGAAATATTTAGTTGCTGATGCTGAGGGAACTTAGTGTTTGTCCATGAGAGTTGGGAGATAATTCAGTGGGAGTAAAGCTGGTGAGACAGGTATCCTGTGGCTGCTTTATTGCAGCCTGTAGTCAGTCTACATTTTGCTCAGCATGATAAAATATGCTGCAGTTAATTCCTTTTTTGTTTTTTTTTTTTGTTTGTGTTTTTTTTTTTTTTTGTGGAACAGAAACATATTTATGGATCACTTGATCTACTGGTGCTATTGTCTACTGGGTATTTTTCATTGCTCCTCAGTGGAGAAAGGTTCAATATTTTTCCTACACAGTATATTTTTTACCCTCCTTCAGTTCAGTCTCGGTCCAGCCAATGGCTGGGGAATGACTTCAGGCAAAGCTGTCTCACAGCCCTGTGATGGCAGCTAGGCTGGCTGCAGACTGAGGTACAGTAGGTTAACAGTGATGAGACAGCCCTTCATCCCTCCCTCCATGTGGCTTTCCCTCCTTGCATGTATTTGTCTCTGTATATATTGGCAATCTCCTGGAATAGTGACTCTCCTGACTGGTATGTAAAACCTTAAAGAAAGTCATTGTTTTTGCTGTAGTTCTGAATCCCATCCGGGGGTGCTGGAAATTAAACTTGCAGTTTCTGAAAGTGTAGCAAGATCTAGGAGCCTAGCAACTGACTTTTCAAATGGATTTACCAGATTTGTGTGGTATTTAATAGCTTGTGTCTTGAAAGCCATTAAATTTACATTATACTTTATCACATTACAAACAGTCATGGTTCAAAGTTGCTGTTTTGCAAGAAGGCACAAACTTGGATTTGGATACAATTTGTCGTTTTCTTCTTTTACTTTTCATTAAAAATAATTTTTGGTATACTGCTGTTATGATAGATGTAACTCAAAATTGTCTTCTTCTGAAAGAGTTATCTAAGCAGCTGAGCAATGCTTTATTTGTAATAAGTTTTTTTTGCATTAGTTTGTTCAGTGTACCCCATCTCATTTTCTGCAGCCCTTGGAAACTTATTGAAGCAGCAGTATAAGATTAGACCCTTAAACAGTGTCACCAAGAACATTGTATTTCTAGCGGTGCAGTTCGATGTGCAAAAGCATGAGTATGAAAATGATTCATGCCATCTATTAAAGGCTAATTTAAATACTGGAGTACTGTTTTACCATTCAGATGCTGTAAATTATTGCATCTACTGTAGTTGGAGACTAAGTCGAGCCAGCCTTTCCAACCTGCCAACAAACTCCAACCCCAAAGGATTTTTAAAAAATTGTAATTGTCACAATAGACAGACCTTTTTTTATTTTACCTATATGGATAATAATCTTTCATACATTTTAATACAATCCTAATGAAATCTAAAAAATAAATTTCATAGTTCATCTGCTGGTTTACTGCAGAGACTGCAGAGCAGTATATTAAAAATGTATTTCTTTTTCACTGTTACTCTCTTTATATTATCAATCAAGTAAATCAAACTTGGAATTCTAACTTATTAGCATAAAATCTCACCCAGACACTATCTGCCTGATGAACAGGCTTCTAACTTTTTCTTATGGGGACATAAATTATACTGATATTACCAGGAAAAAAAAGTTTAGTACTTTACTCAGTGGTTTTGATGAAACGCTGTATCAGGTTATGGCTGTTTGAGAAATATAATGTTTTGTTTGAAAAGCACAGATCTAAACTGATTAGCTTATTAGTTGTAATACCTGTTACTCATGTTTCCTGCTTAAACATTCACCGATATAAAACAATTTAACATTCCCCTGTGCACGCACGCACACACACGCACACATGGGTGCATACATCTTTCATGCCACAGAAGTCTGCCAGCTATGTATTTTCATATGAAAGTCTCTGGATTATTTAGTTCAGTTGCACAGAATATTCCACTTGGTATAATTTAGAAAAACATTATTTGGGCCCAATCCTGCATTTATTGAACACCCATGGACTTCTACAACTAACATGAATTAGAAGGCGCTCAGCTTCTTTCCCACTTGTACCCTGGTATCTTTACATCTCTTAGGTAGGTAGGGAACCTGTTAGATACTGAAAACATGCAGCAAGGTTTGGAGATGAGCTTCATTTGAGCTGTGATTACAGAGGCATTAAGTACCTGCTGAGAGTGGGCCTTAGCAAATTTCCATTGATTACCTGCCAGGCATGTCACTGAGCGGCTTTACACAGTGGGGCTGCTGGATTGGTCTTTTCGCAGAATTTTTAAACATCTGATCTATACATCTCATCAACATGTACAATAAGCAGATATCTCTGCCTGACTGTCATACAGAAACTGTTCTACTTACTGGCAATCTTTGTCTCTCCTTGCTTCTTTTTTTTCTTTCCCCACATGGTTGTTTTGGAATTAATATATAAATAATTATCAAAAGATGACTTGTACTTGTACAGGTATCTTTCTTTTCTCCACAGTAAGCCGGTCCTCTGTCTACGCTTGGAATTATTTAGTCTACCAGAAAAGTGTTCTTTAAACCATTCTTGCACATGGCAACCATTTTACTTTTGGAAGAATTCAGCACCCAGAATGAAATACCTTACTGGCACAAGTGGGGCACTGGCCTGCTCGCCTGCGCCCAGGTGTCTCACTCTGAGCGGATCGAGTTCATGAGTCCGGCCCCAGCAGAAGGTGCTGAGCACTTGTGCATCTGAACTTTGATGTGCCCAAACCCGTGACCATCTTCCTCTATATTCAAGGCATTACTTATGGTGTGGCATACGGGAATGCCATCGCCAACTTTCACAGAGGCAGTGTGAGTCTCGGACTATTTGATCCCTTACCTTTTAGGAGGATCCCTTTGCCTTTCTCGTGAAAAGCCGCTGTGCCCTGAGAAGGATCACAGACTCAGACATTAATGTTAACCTTCATTTGAAGTACGTGAAGATACCAGCGTAATCTTCCCTCTTTCTCCCTGCTGAGGTACAGCACTCTCCGTGAGCAGGCACAGTACCCTGTAACGGGAAATTAAAGTGAGAAACAGGCTGCCTGCTGTCAGTACCTCCCGAGGAGGTTTCTGTTCCTCTCGCCATACGGGGGACTGACTCGCAGCCTATCTCAGATGGCTGTCAGATTGTCAGTGACCGTGATAAGGCTTTCACTTATCCCAGCTGGGGAGGCTTAGAAGCAAATAGGAATTGCAGTGGGAACCAGCTGCTTATATGTCTGTGATGAGCAGGCTCACAGGAAGATTTTTACTCAATTTCTGTGCCTTGCATTATTTAACTTACCACCTGATGTTCCTGCCATGCAGTAAATCCAGAAAATTACTATTTGCTGAGATTTTCACTGTGTCGGTTTGTGCAGATACAAAAGATAGTCTCCCAAGTCTCTTGAGCATTTAAGATTACATGAAGGAATCTTAGTGTGACATTTTAGCTGGTTTCTCTTCCGTGGCGTGGTGCTCCAGCAGTGCCTAGAGCTTTCAATTCAGTTTTTGTTACTGCAGTCTGTAAGAATATATCGTATGTTATCCCGGTCTCTGCACAGACACGTCCTGCAGGTTGATAATAATCAGGTACACATACAGAACAATGATCAAGATAAAAATCAATGTAACAAAAACAATTTGCCTGGTGATCAAAAATGTTATTAATTGATTAGCACGGCAGTGTTATGCTGTGATTTTAGTCAAAAACAGGTTTTTATTTAAAAGGCAGTGACTTAAAAATACAGCTCAGACAAAAAAAAGGAAATGCAAAACTGTAATTCAAATATAACTGTGATCTAACTATACCAAATAGCATACTTGGCAATATCACCATATTTCTATTGCATATAGAGCATTGTAGCCACTCACACGATGTGAGGAAAAAAAAAGATTTTAAAGTCAGAATTTAAGTTATTTGTTAAGCAGTTCCATATTTTTCAAACAAGATTAAAATTAGTTAATACAAGTATACAGCAGAGTTTCAATAAAACTCTTGAATTTTGATCCAGGCTTCAGCATTGTCTGTGTAGTGTCAGGCAAACCATTTAACCACACTGAGCCAGGCAGTGACACTTATATTCAGAATGGATGTATCTGTTCCTACATTTGCAGCTACTACTTCTGCCGTTGTTCAAATGTGGTACCACTGACAACATATAGTTCTCCTCAGCGTGAATAGGGTTATGAAAAACATTTCCCTCTCTACAAAACAGGCAAAGCAACAGCTTCTTACTTCAGAGGATGTTCTGAAGATCAGTTATTTTACCATTCCCCCCCATAAGGCTATCTTTATCCATTAGCACGTGGAATTATACATATTACAGTTGTTGTTTGGTTTGGTTTTGTTTTTTAAATAGCATTTTGAAAAGCAAGTAATAGTTCTGAATAAATATTTCTGTACAAAGGGGAAAAAAAAGAAGTTACTGCCTCTGTTGTAAGTTGGCAGTATTGCTTAGGCGTATTTTTCAACACGAGTATTTTTCAACACAAGTATTTTGATGACACTTTTTCAAAGCCTCTCAATTCTGATATCTTGTTTTATTTACTACCAATAAAAACATTTCTGACCTGTAGAAAAGTGAAGCCTTCTACACATTCAGATTACGTCCTCATCCTCCAGGGAATTTCTAATGTCTTGGAAGCCAGCTGCATGATCTGCTTCTGGGAGGGATCGATCATCGGAGGCTTAGAAAGTGTTATCTATCCTCTTGAAGGGAAGGGCGGGTAATTCAACCTTTCACTCTCCTGTGAGTCATCGAGCAAATAGTCCAGCAGATGGATCTGAGGTTCCTTCAGACTTGTGAGTTCCTGACGATTCTCAATATGCTCATTAACCTTGTGCTTTTGAAGAGAAAGCCAGTCTGATGCCTGAAGGCTTTCTATATTGACATTTCTGTTGCCAGTAGAGTTGAAGGAAAATATCATTTGTTTTTCATGGGAAAGTTGGGAAAGGAGGAAAAAAAAGAGTTGTTTTTAATTTAGCATTTATGCTGACATTTCCCATAAATGAAAACAGGAAAATAGTCAGTTTTCAAATATTAATTATATTTTTCAAAACTGGGTTTTCAGTATTAAAAACAAGTATTTTCCAGGATTCAATTTTCAACAAAGAGAATCCAATTTCTTTGAAAAATTCTTGGGGGGGGACACAATAAATATTTTCATTTGCAATGAAGGGGCATTCTGTATGTGATTATGAGTTCAAACAACTACTTAAATATCATTATTTTAACTAATGTTTGAGCTTTGGTGATTTTTGAAACCTCATCTTTCTTTCTTGTCCAGCCGTGTAAAGTTTATTTTTCAATAAGAGAGCACTAGTGGGCAACAGAAAGTTGATACTGCATTTGCCCCTTCTCTGCACATAACAGCCACAGAGAGTCTCTTGTAGAGTGTGGATGCTGCAGGGAAGTCATGCTCCAAGTTTCCTTCCCTAGTTCATGAGGGGACCTTAAGACAAAGTCCAGCTGCCTGGATCAGGTATTTGGCACCCCAATGCTTATTGCAAATAGATATAACACCGAATCTAATGTTACCTAGCTGTTAACTTCAGAATATGAAACACCTGATCAGTTGGGTCAAGAACACATGCTCTCCCTCAAAATTGTGTAATCAAAAAATTAGCAAGCTCTGCATACAGACCTATATATTATTTTAATATAAATGATGGTATCATAAGAGAAAAACAGGAAAAAAGGAGAAAAACAAATGGGATGAATGATGCTGTGGAAGTGCCTGCTTGGTACATGGGTCATCAAAAGTAGTGAATCACACCCTGCAAGAGCCTGTTCTCCTCCACCAACTATAGCTGAAACATGGATGCCAAATGCAGAAACTTCAGATGGCTAACGTTAGACCATACGAGGTCTGCGCAGAGAAGCTGCCGTATCTGAGTCTGCCCAGGCTTGCTGAATTGGTGCCGATACGGGCTGAGGGTTTGCCTAGGCTTGTTATGTCCCCTCATTCTTTTTGCCTGGGCTTGTTGCAACTGCTGTTTTCTGTCTGGCTTAGCGTCTTTAATCTCTTCTTCCGTACAAAGTGCAGAAACTAAGACAAGCATCTATGGCCCCAGGAGGAGCTGTAACCATGAACTAGGCCAATTTTTAATTTTGCTTTTCAAGACTATAGCTGTTTACAATGTCTGGCTATGTTAACTTCTAAAATGTGTTGGTTAGTAAAGATAATGACTAGAACTGCAAAAATTGACAAAGTCTCCAAGTGATGTACTGTAACACTGGGTCGAAAAGCTAAAAATAAGAGTAGCGCTATTTATTCTTTCCAAGGGAACAAAACAGAAAATGAGAAACATCTTGGTATAGCCTACCAGAATGCTGACTTGTATAACGTTAATTTGTTGATGGTACTGAATGAAGTGCAATGCGGAACAAGCAGAATAAAGGTTATTGACATGTCACTGTATTATTTCAGAACTTGTAGCTACACTGCCACAAACTCTTTGCTTGGGTTAATATTTCTGAGAGGTCTTAGCAAGGTCTGTGTTATCCTGCGAAGCAGAGGTACTTTTCGTTGTTTCACTTTTTTGCACAGAGATACTTTTCACTTTTTTCTTCTTACAAATGTCTATGTGGGTGAGAGGATATCAGCAAACTGATAACTACTAGCAGCGTTCAGTGAAACTGTTTCTCCCTGCGCATTAATCTCGTGGCTTTTATGTTTGTAGCCATTCCTGCCCGCAGCCGGGATGCTCAAGTACCTGTAGTGTATGAGAATGATAGGAAGGCAAAAATGAATCTGGAATCAAGAGAGAGCAGGATACTTTAATAAAACAGCTGAAAGTATCTTGTAGGATTAACCTTACCATTCTGATTTCTAAATTGGATGCAAATCGTTCAGGCTTTATTCTATTGTTTTATGGAAGCATAAGTAAACATCAGTGGAATATAGCTTTGCTATGCAGCTGCCTTTTCTATTCATCACCTTTACCTTGTCACAAGTCATCTTACATAGTGACAGTTAGTATAAGCAATAAAATACAACTATAGTGCGCTCGGTCTTTCCTAAGCTAATGGATGTAAGCCCACAATTCTCAGCCTGGCAGCCAGGCATTTGTCCCATTTGTTCCTTCTCTTTTTTTAACACTACTGTACTTCTTACTTTCCCCTTTCATCCACAGAAATTTCATACTATAGTCAGCACAGTTTTTGTATTACCTGATAATGGGAAATGAATCAAGCTGTGTACTGCTCTCTGTGCCTTGCGGAGTATCATCGTTACATTATAATAGTGGAGATAGATCAGAATGGCTGAACATATGTTTGATTAGTATCTCCCAACAAGGGCCCAAATTTTATTGGTATTTAATATCAGTAGGCATCAGAACAGAGATCATCAGTTTAGTGAGAATCTGTGCTAGGCTTAGTATAATTATCACTACTCACAGCCTTGAGTATTGGGTATTATTATGGCAGTAGTCATGTAGAGTTGTAATGTCAAACAAGTAGCTTGATATCTATCTTTTCTGAATTTCATTCTGCGCTATATATTTAAATATGTGTAGTATGGAAAACAGAAGATACCTAAGTGCTCAGTGGGATGATGATCCCAAAATATGCTCCAAAGATGACATTCACTGCATATTTTCAAACAGCTGCAGTTTTACACAAAATCCTGGATGTCTCTGCGTGTTTTAGTTCACGCAGATATAGTAGTAATTTGATAAGATATAGTAGTAATAATATTGTTAAGGTAAGTTACAGAATTTAGCTTAAGCGAAGACTTATTGTAGAAAATTCCCACAGGAATGGCAAAAATAATCACAAAACATAAATTTAAACTGAATTTGAATTTTCAGTATGTCTGATAAAACAGAAATTGAACAAAAAATATTGCCTTTAAACAATTTTTTTCCACTGCAACATCTCATTATTTCATCAGAAATTCAATAACACTTATCCTTTGACCACAGTCTCACTCCCCATGTATGGTATCCTTGAAGAAATTTTGCTATTATTATTATCATTGTTGCTGTTAGTAGTACTTCCAGAGAATATATATCTAACCATTGTACCCCTGGGCAAGATCTCCCTTTGCACCCAGTGATATATTAACTCAGAACAAAAAGATAACCCAGCCAAAATCTTAGAAATCAAAGCACAAGACAACATTGGTAGGCAAGCCAATGTAAAAGAATGAGCAACCGTCTGGCTCACCATCACATTTTGTGAAGAAACCACTGAGAAATTGTTATAATGTATGGTTTAAAATGGTTAAAATACCACACAGGCATAAAATACCATTACAGGTGAACAGAAGGGGAATGACAATTAAATGATGTGAGAAAAGAAGGTTATTCTCTGAGTGATGGTGGAATCAAACACATTTGCCAGGGCTGGAGAAAGAGGGATCGTGGGGGGGGGGAAACAGAGACACGGGCCTGGATGCTCATGTCAGCTATTGAGAGCTTGGCACTAAGCTCGGAGGGATGCTGCGTGAAAACGCTCCCTTACCAAACAGTCCTGGGAGTTTGTGCTGTAACGTGTGGGGAGTTTGCGTGTAACATGCAGGGAAGGCAGATGAGACAATCTCCAGTGAGATGGGCAGTGCTGGAGCTGGCCATTGTCCCACCCTCGCTGAGGACTCACTGGCAGATGCAAATCAGTGGGACACGGGTTTCTGTTGCTGCAGGGTCACCCGTTGAAAGGCCTCCGAAGAGGAATCTGCTAGTGCCATCTGTACAAAGAAAATAGGAAGCGAGCTCCTTTGCATGTGCAGAGGGAAATGAAATAGTTGTGTGCGTCATAGCTATTCCTCATTAAACTGTTTGTAAACAAGTCGTTTGTTTAATCTGCCCTGGAGTGTGTGTTACAGGATAAAATGTTGCTGGTGAACCAGCCACCACAATTATAAAGAGCCATGAGATGATGCTTTGCAGCATAGAGCTGATCATGGGCAATTTACCACAAGGTGAAATAATTATATTTATTTCTTGCCTAAGTCATCAGTAGGATCTGCTTCAGGGAACTGGAGCATTTTAAGTGGAGAGCTTGACCAGTCAGAGTAATTGAAAGCAGTTCAAAGATATCCTGAGAGAGAAAAAACAGTCCTGGGAAATAATAATGTGGGGTGTTTGTGAGTTTTTTGGGCAAACTAGCCAAGGAAAATTACTGGGTAATTTAGCTAGATAGCTTCTCAAAGTGACTTAGAGCCTAGTGCGAAATCTTTATTTGAAAAAAGTACGGAGATCGTCTGTCAGCCTAAGAATAACTCTAAGAACTGGCTCCGAGGGATTTTGTGAACTGGGGAAGGTTATACTTTAGGAACTTCTTTTCTGTCTTGGGTAAGCTGATTTCAAAGTGATCAGGAATGTCAAGAAATTTCAATAATTTTAGAAAGGGCAGTAAGCTTGCTGTGAACCCCAAAAGTGAGTGCCATGGGTGCTCAAAATGCACACGGGCATCTAATTTCATACTGGATTCACCCAAGAATGAACATAAAAGCAATAAGATAAAAAGGACCTTTAATCTCAGCACAGGATAAAAGGAATGAGTTAGTGAGAATGTCAGGTAGATTAATTAAAGGAGTCACAGTGAACAATATTAGGCAGTAAATAACATTAGGGCATAACATAATTACCATTTCTAAGAGTTATTTATCACCAAGTAACCCTTTTTGGTCTAGGCCAGTCTTAATCCCCCTGGGCTCATGTACTTTTCTGGAGCAGACACACCTTTAATTATGTAAAACCTTAGCTTTCTTAATTTTTAGGGCTGATCTGTGCTTGGACAAGTTATTGTTCCACTTTGGTTGGATCCTTCCAGCCCTCCGGCCCCAGTCCCTCATGTCTTTGCTGGATTTTTGAACTAAAGTCTGGGGCAGCGCTTGCGCTGAGGCATCATCTCTTTGTAACTCACTGAGTCTTCCAGGGCTCTCGCATGCCACCGACTGTGCGTTTCTCAGGGACTTCTCAGTGGCACTCATTTCCAGTTTGATTTGAAAAGTTTTTTTCTCCTGCTTTCCTACACCCTTTCTTCTCAAAGTGGCAGCACATGAGAGTGTCCTGTAAGGACAGGGATGAGTTTCCCTGAACACCTGCTCTTTGTAAGAAGTAGGACATCTTTCGATTCTGATGTAATATTCTTCTCTGCATTATTTTGTAGAACCAGCCAAGCAAGTGCCACAGGATAACCTGCACTTTTCCCCTCTACTCCCAGTGTCCAATTGACTTGTAGGTCTTTCAAGTCAGAATGAAAACCACTCCCCAGTGGAAAATGACCATTTGGTTCAAGGCAAAATGTTTACAAATGTGGATTCTTTACAACATTTTGTTTCAAAAAAAAGATAAAAAGGGAAAAAGCATTTTGAGGTGACCAGGTATTTGAAGTGACCAGGTATGTTTCAGTTTTGCATTTGAAAAGACGTTTTTTGTAACAGAATTCATTGTCTTTGAATATATATAAAAGCTTAGTAAAACATTTTAAATGTTAAAATCAGACAAGAACGATCAGATATTACTGAGGCAATACTCCTGGATTAATCCCAAAATAAGTCTTTTAAAACTAACTAAAAATTAATTCCTCAAGATATGTCAAAAACGTTATATTTTTTCCACTTTCAATGGGTGGAAAGAAGAAGCTACATCTCATCTTACTGGAAAACCCTCCTTACTCTTCCCAGAGAACATCTCTATAAGCTATTATGTCAGTGGACCTTCTTGACCTCCGCTCCTCAGGTTCTGGGGCTGCAATTCATCTGACTTAACTTTGATCTTTTAAAGGTTTAGTCAAAGTTTGTTGCCCAGCCTTCCTCTGCAGATGCTGACGAAAGCTGAGGAACCCCAGAGAGCCCATACAGTTGGGAAGAAGTACTTTATGGAGAAAGTACCTACCTTGTTTTAGAAGGAGCCTAGACAGCCGGGTGAAGTCAATAGTTAAAGAAGATTAGGAGATGAACTTTACTAGATAATCGCTTTCTTGTAATGTTGACCATAAGTACAAAAGAAGTAATACCAGCCTTGCCTTTTCCCTCTCTGAAAAAAGAGGAGAGCAGAGAAGAGCAAGTGGAACTCAGAGATTTCTGTGGTGCTTGCCTCAGAACAGAAAATTCCTGAACTTAAGAAGGTGATTTTTTCTTCTCTCTTCACCTTTTCCTTACAGTCATCTATGGACATATAGGTATGTATTAGTATACATATATTCCATCTTCACATCATAGATGACATAACCTTTCCTTAGTGAAATTGAGTAGTTTTCTAAAACTGAAAGGTCAGTATTAATTATTTCATTAATACCAGTGCCTAATTTATTAAGAATTTTTTGAACACCTGAATGAGAAGCAAAAGTCGGTTTAGGATGCTAAGCTGACATCTGAAAATTTTAGTGTTATGTATGCAATGATACAACTGTGCTACTTAAGCAACTTTGTTACAGTGTTCTGAGTCCTTGTCTCCACTAGGCATAAAAACTACATTTTTATCTTACGTTGGTGAAGATTATAGTCATTAACATACAGTGAAGACTGAAGGTGTAATTTAAATAAATTCTGGTAAATCAAGGTAATCCCTAAACTCCTACCCAATGTTCTTCTCAGTTTGTTTAAACATGTGAAAACTGTATCTTCACTAGGATTCTGCATTTCTTTTTACCTGATATGTGGTCAGAACACACTTTTTTTCCCTAGTTTGGGAACGTGGTAAGTCTAAGTACGTAGTGGAGTTTGCCTTTTATACTAGCTAAGCTAATGAGTAAACACTGAGAGAAGCTCATCTTGGTAAGTTTAAGACACATTAGGAATATTCTGATCTACCTCCACTCTGCTTCTCACATGCCTTAATTGGAGCCTACTAGCAATATATTTAGAACATACTTAAATATTCAACTCCGAGCAAGGGCTCCCAATGCTTAAATGTTATGGCTGGAATACTTAGTAATACTGTATAGCCTCTTTTCCATACAAAAGAGCCTTGGAATGGTTTTAGATAACAGAACAATGTGAAGATAAAGGTGTGAGTGACCTGGAAAAATTTGCTTCCTGTATCAAACTAGCAGTGGAAATACTTTTTTAAAGATGGAGCAATTGAAATGAATACCATAAAAGCACTCATTAACATACTGTTGTATTTATAATAATACTTCTCATTTTTATTACAACACAGAACTGCTGTTACATCAGCTGTGCTAGTTTCAACTCTTTTGCAAAATGACCAAGCCTTTGTATTACTTAGGTAAGAAAACACATAATGCTTAGTCAATAATTCTGTTTACTTTTGACAAAAACTGAGAAGAAAGCCTGTGCTGAGGAAGGTGCTGAGCATCAAGCAAGATGACAAGTGTCTTCAGTTTCCAGTGTGAATCAGGGGCACTGAGCATCTGGCAGGATTGACCCCTGCATAGAAAGGCAGCATTCAAGGTCAACATGTGGGGCTGTATCACTCTTCCTTTGATATTCCGAGTCCATAAATATAGGAGTGGATATGTTGCTCTCTTCAGGGAGGGTTTTTTTCCATCTGTAAAAGAGGTGGTAATATGTCTAACATTCTGCAAATATATATTTAACAATGGACTTCATGCAACAAGAAATCCAAATACCTCCTAAGACAAGTTGCTTACGAGTTAAAAATATTCCCCTTTCTGACTTAGCTGTTTCAGAGCTCCCTGTGCAAAGCTCAGAGTTTGGAGCATCAGACATCTCCTCCCATTTGTCCCCATCACGAATTCTCATCACGCCACGGCAGGGAGAGGCACATATTCTGACTAACTTCAATGGAAAGACTTACTTCCCGTATCAAGTTAACAGTGAACCATTCCTGGAGCAAGTGAATTTGAGGACAAAATTTTGGCCTGTAAGCCAAGTTCCTCAAGACAGAAACATTGGAGGAAAGGCAAAATGCCACTCACATTTGCAGTGTGGTATAAATAAATAATATTGGCGGAAAGTGAAACTGCACTGAAAATCATCCTTGTTTTTAGTACAAACAAGGAGCTCCCTGTGCAGCGAGCGGAACAAATGAAGCCTGGTTTCCTATGGATTTGTGCCTCACGGTTGGATTCTCTGGTGTCTAGTAAAGTGTAAGCCCCATTTAAAAGTTTTTCTTGCATTTCAGGCATTTAGGCCATCTCTCCCCCATGGTGTGAGCTCATCTGAAGCCTGTTCCTAAATGGAGCATGCTAAGGAGTGTTTTTTCTTCTGGACAGCAATGCCTTCTTACTAAACTTGTAGAATTCTATCTCTGACGTCCTTTTCTCACCGACTGAGGTTGGCCAACAGGTTCAAAACTTATGGACACAGTCAGATAGACAGGAAGTCTGACAAGCACAGGCACAAACAGCTACACATATATATGTACATACGTAATATTATCAGAGATCTGTCGGATTAATCTGGGTACCTGCTGGTTCGGTGCCAGTCCATAACTGGCCCAAGTGCATGAAGTTCCCAGAAGACCAGGAGGGCTCCGATGACCTCCCACAACAGGTGTCTGTCTTGTGGCTGAATTCTTCACTTCTGGCACAAGCTGCCCACATGAAACATTTCAAAATACAGGTGGGCCTGTCAACGCTGCCTTTTGCACACCCTTTCAATGGTGTCCCCCTTCTGTGATGTTTCCCTGTAGAGGGGGACTCTGAATCTCTCCTCTCTACTGTGCTCAGACTCTCATGGAAAGCCTGAAATATGTTAATGCCCAGTAAAATCACAGATGATGAGCTTTATAGGGAGTTATTTAACTCTCTTATGATTAAGACCATTTTTTTTCAAGCCATTACTACCCAGGGGTTTCTTTTGTGACATTTCTTGCCACATTTTTCACTTCTAAAAATGCGGCCTTGCTTACGGCTTCTAATGACCTATTCTGGAAATTTTAGCCTCCTTCAAATTACAGGGAAAAAGTGGAGTTCATGCGAAAAAGGAAGTTTCTTGCCTAACAGAGATGGGGGCCCTGGTCTGAAAATTCCTCTGAGGCTGTGGAGGCCTGTGCCGCCTTCTGCCAGGAAGATTATGCTGTGTAAGTGGATTGTGACCCAAAAAAAAAAGACTCAATTGTGTAAGACAAATGGATGTTGCCAGTTTACAAGCGCTTTAAAAACAAAGCATCATCTGGTCACTGCCAGTTATTAGGCAATTTAACACAACATCAAAAGAATCAAGGCAGTTACCTGATTTCTTCCATATCTGCTGAGTTAATGCAATATCATTTCTGGCCAGTCTTAAAACAGAATGAGAATAAATATTGCAGAAATAAATTAAAAGAGATCACTGAGAAAGGATGTTAAATACTCCTCATTAATCTGCCAGGGAAGCAAGATTAAAATAATTACAGTTTAAAATTTTACAGAGGTTTCATTAAATTCCAACCAGACTTTTCAATAAAGGATCACTGCTCAATGGCAATTGTTAGAGATGCCATCTAAGAGGGCGGATGTATTATCTGTATTTTATAGTCATCTAAAAATGTAATATCTTTTGGTCACAATTAGCTAATATATTTTTGAGCTGGAATATTGATTGGAAATCACACATAGCAGCCCTAGGCGATTAAGGGGAGATTTTGGGTTCTTCTAATGGTGGCTGGACATGAACACTCCAGGTACTTAGTTATCGGTCACCCTGTTGACTTTTGCCTAGGAAGGAGAGCAGGCTTTGCAGGCTGTTTTCCTCTTCTGCCCAGGCTGACAGAGAGAGAAATGGAGTATTAACTACATGCATGCTCAATACAGGTGTACTGATGGAGGAACTGGAGGAAGAGGAATTTGTGTGGTTCAAGATCTGACTGCCTTTCTTCCAGAATCAGTAGGGGTGGAAGAGGACAGACAACTTTCTGTTCATGACTGGTGTTTGCAGATGGCAGACTTGGCAGTGTGTGCCTAGTGCATTGATCATGCTACATTATTCATCTACTTAGTCCTTTTCTGACGAGCAAAGGAAGCCTGAAATGAAAATTTCATTACTCTGAGAATGAAGTACCACAGATGTGAGATTGGCATTTGCAGTCCTTGCATACTGTGTGTGCTCTTACTTGGATGACATGTAGCTCATGATAGGAAAAAGTTGTTTCTAGATCTGGAAGAGTACCCCAAGTTCTGGGATAAAAGAAGATGTATTGTTCTTCCAGATCCACCATGCAAAGTCCATTTGCTTGGTCATTACTGTAAAGATTCTGGTTAGTTTTGGTTTTTTGTACGCAGCCAAGTTTAGGAAAATTCTAGCGAAGAAACAGAGAGGGAAAGCACATTTGAAGGGAAGAGATAATCACATTTCTAATTCTGTGAAAATTCTCAGAAATGAAACCTATTTAAAGTTTCAAAGCTAGGAGAAAGCAAAGCTGCAAGTCTTTATTCTCTTTGTGAGTTGACATGAAGTTAGGATAAGAATTTGGACATAAAACAATTTTTTTGCATCTATATTCAATGGTCAACCATGGTTTTCCCTCAGGCAGAAGAAAATGAATCAGGTTGGCAACATTAACAAATATTTTCTTAAATCTCTTTACTATTGTTTATGTCGTTTGTTTTTCATTTGAGTTTCCTCTTGCCCTGCTTTATTCATGTTGACATCGCTCTTATAGTGAAATATCTCCTTCCTATAAAATTTGACATTTAGAATTTATTTGAAATGCAGAGTTCCTGAAAACAAGAATTAAAATCTTTTAGAAGATTGATACTAATAATTACAATATCAAAATAAATAAGGAGGTTTAGCCATAAATTAATCTGGTTTTACCATAACATTGTTTTAATTTAGAACCAATAATTCTTACAAAGACAGAACTCGCTGCCATGCTCACAAAGTAGATTAAATGATACATACACACTTGTTGCCACACTGTCATCCTTTTTTACTATCTCCTATTGGAGGTTCTCTTGTGTATTTCTCCATTTTCATGATGATTTTTTATTTTATTTCTGTATTGCTGCATTTCATTTTTACAATAAAATAGAGTTAAAAAATTAAGGAGAACAAAAATAAAAGTTAGAAAATCCATGTTAAATGAACAGACTTATTCTTACTGCTAGTAAGAATATTTTCTTTTCCTCTTAGCTGCCTGAACAACCTTTTTCTAAGAAACAGCCAAAATTTTGAAGTTTAGTCCTTCAAAAAAGACAAAAATTGTCCTTCATATCTGTATTCATTTTAATTTACTTCTTTCTATGTTGTTGAGCACAAAATCAAATTTCATACAATAGTAAGAAAACACCTTTTTTCCTCATTTACTCAAACTTAAATGTAGTAATATAATTTTTGTGTTATTTTAAAAGTACATGACAAAAATAGATATATAGATATAACCTTTGCTGAAATTGTTTAATAAGTAAGTATTCTATAATTTATTTTTTAACTCCTTACAAGACTGCAGACCTGACATTGAGGAACAACTGAACTTGGCATGTTTCTGATTTCTGGTAAATATCTGCCATGCTATAGAATCCTGCTAAATTTATTGTTGTGTATTTAAAGTCACAATATAAAATGTATTTCTTTGTTTAAAAGAAAAGAAAAATGTAAAAGTGAGAGCTGGCTTTTGAAGAATAATATCAAAAGGCAGTACAAGATGAGACCTTTTTATACTTATGCCTAAGTTTAGTCACAGTAGCAAAATGCTGTATAGCAGTCAATTAATTAGGGTTTCTCTTTGTGAGTGTAGAAAGTAAAATATTTGACAACATGGAATAATGAGGTGGTAAAGGGAAGATCCCCTTCTTTCACAGAGGCTGTTGAAGCACGGTTTGGCCTGCTGTGGTGTGCTGAAATCGAGTGCAGGTTCTATCCCTTCTAAGACCACACAGCTGAGCCTAATTTTACCCTGTTGCAAAGACTGGGATCTTCAGTTAGCATCTACCACATCCTGGCCCCTTAATCTGTGTGTTATATGGTGGCACCTCCCACAGTAAAAGTTCTAATACTCTCACAGAACCTCAAACTAATTGTTATTGCATGACAAACATATGGAACCACAATTCATATATACTAGTATTAGTTGATTGCACTGAATATATTTAATCTTGTTTTCACCACTTGATTTTGTTTTTTAGTGGAACTTTCCCTGAAACAAATGCTCTTTAAAACTTATTTCAGGGGTACTGTAGCTTGTATTGAATTATATTTTCAAAATCATATTTTTGAAAAATAAAATCTCTTTCAAAGTATCATACATTGGAAGCAGGAATGATACAGTAATAAAATAAATTAATGAAGTTCTGAAGTTCTTCCACAGATGATACTTTTCTTTACTTGGAAGGTGCCTATATTCATAGCATCAAAGACCTAATGTAGTTGGCTTCTCTGTGCTGCTTTCCTCAGACCTTCAGGCTGAACTGTTCATACAATCAGTCCCAAATGCACTTTACTCATCGTGAGTCAGACCAGTTTCAAAGTTTAAATAGAAGACCTTTGCTAGCTTAATTCATTTAGATGGAAATAGGTGAGGAAAAACTCACCCAAAGAGCTGAGTAGGCAGATTTTAACGAGGTGGTTACTGTCACTAGGATGGTGCCAAGCAAGATAGAGTAGGTTGGAAGGTGAGGCTGAGGCCAATGCAAGAGGATCAGCAGACAAGCCCGTAGCTTCACTGCTTATTCTGTGCACTGGGAGTTAGTCTTGTGTGTCAGCAAGGATCAGACAACATTCTTCTGGGACCAACCCTCTTTTTGGATGTTTGAGGTAAAGAACAAAGTTGAGTAGTTCCTAATTTGGTGGTTCCAATGTGGGATGGAAACACGAAGTCAAACAGTGGCGTGGGTTATTCCCCAACTGTAGGAAGCCATCAAGTTTTGAATTCAAATACTAAATGACAGGATTATCATTGATTAGGCTTATTGATAACCAGACACTCTTGCTATACCCTTGCAGTCTGGGAACGTTCAGGTTTGGAGTCTGGATTTGTGGACATCTTTGATTTAATTCACACTTGCTACTTGTGTATTTGCTGCCAACATTGTTTAGATAATGCAGCACATCTGACAGGCTCTGTAGGAAAAGCATGTTAAACAATGATGTTCTTTGTTGTGGCCCGGCTGGAATGTTAAACCAGGCTTTAAACTATAGTGGAGTCAAGAAAAGATTAAAACATTTTTTAACAAAGGCTTCAAATGCAGAAATTAAGCAACTTAGTCCTTCCACATCACAACCCTTGGATCACAGCCAGGGTAACATTTACAGTGTATTGAAGGGGCTCATTCATCCTGCAGATAAAGAGATTTTTTGTTTTGTTTTGTTTTGTTTTGTTTTAAAAAAGGGAACATATTTTCAGCACAAAATCTTGATCTGCCCAAGTGTGCCAGGATGACGCTATATGATAATTCTTGAAATGATTTTATTGTTCATGGGAATATAACAAGAAAGATATTACACTCTTTTTATTATATACTTTTGCTCTGTATCATTCTTTTCCTACATCTGAAGACCAGTGATGTCACTGATTGCTTCGACCTCCAGTGTAACTCTGACCAAAGAACATCAGACAATATTTTGCATTGTGTTTCAGGTAAAGTGCTTTTTTAAAGACATCTGATACTAATTTAAAATCTTCAAACCAGATTCCACAAAGACATACAAACATTTTTGAAAAAACCCCAACAACTGTACAGGACTTGTTTTTAGAAGATTCTTTTAAAAATGACTCAAGAAAAAAGCATCTTTCATGTAAGACACAGCGGTTACTGCACTCAGGAAGTGTGAATACTTGGATCACTTCACTCCAGAGTGAAGCAAGTTTCAAACCTCTGCTTTCTGCTTCTGAGGAGACTGTCTTAAGCATCAAACAATAAGCTCATTGATGAAGGGAGCTTCATGAAGGTGATTCCTTCCACCAAGAGAACAGTCAGCAAGATAGCACATAACTCTATCCTAGCAGAAGTGAGGCTTGGGGAGAAATGAGGGTTGGGGAGGATTTTTCTGTAAGAAACACAAATTAAACTTTGAATTTGTGACTGAATTATACCTCAGTCTTGACTTAGATGCCAAAAAATCATTTCTTAGGGGAAACACGACATGAGAGAGAATCCATCACATGTCTAGATAAACTAAGTAGTACTAAGATGTAGGTATTTTTATGGGCTTTAACTTGATAGAACATAAACTACTCTTATTTGACTAGGTGGATAAAATTTCAAGAAAAAAATGTTTTCTTCTTCTATGAAGAGAAAAAGAAATCATATTCTCTTTCTCAAATTATGCAAGACCAGCTGAAAAGGATACCAGTAATATGATTATGAACATGTGTGTAGTTGTATGTTTGAAAGTGTCTTCTCCATTACAGGTTGCAGTAATACCAAAAGGATTCCTGAACACTAACTGATTTTAAGGTTGAATGATCAGATACAAATGCATCACCACTTTCCAGCTATATGCACATGTCAATGGTTGATCCATCTAGCAGGCAAAATTCCTCGGTCCAAGGTACGTACACACTGCCACTTGACAGTCTTACAAGTATCCCTCTGGCTTTTCAGATGCATCCCTCTAAAACAAAGCAGACCATACCAGCAGTCCCTCCACCCTGTACTGCAGCTGCTCTCATTCTGCACCAGTAATCGCCTACCTGCTCCATCTTCAACTTATATTCAACACTGATATAGGGCATTTTTTTGATTGCAAATGTGGGCCACAAAGACTTTTACATGACTCTTTCATTCATACTCTTCTCCAGACCACTGTTAGGATTAAGCACTATGAACTATATTCATAAACAAATAAATCTCACAGACCAAAAACTTGTCTTCGATTATTTATGACTATGCCGTTGGACATTTCTGTCCACAGCTGAGGCTTTATGTTAAACAATAGACTTATTGTAGGCTATAAAGCTGTGTGGAGAGGCCTCTGACATAGTAGTGATATAATATTTGCAAGTATATTCAAAGGTCTGCTCTTATTGCAGCATCTTCCTTCATACTTTTTCGTATTTTAGATTAATAAGACATTTTTTACAAAAGATTGGAACTTGCATTGAGCTCAATAGCAAATATTTTAGTTTACCATTTGATTACTATTATTTAATAAAGTTTATCCCAGATATTTGAGTGTCTAATAAAGATTATTAGGAGAGGAAATTGTTTCCGTAGACAATAATAGCAATTCCCGTTTCATAATGTCACCTGTAATTGAAATGAACAAAGTGATTAAGAACATATAAATGAAATTTGGCAGTTATATTCTGCTTGTTTCAAAGTGCCTTATGAATATAGGTGAGCAAATAATGGGGTGTTTCAGTCTGGCGGTTCACATACCTGCCAAAATATAAGGGAAGAAAATCAGTTATGATGAAAGCAGAAGTTCTTTTTGGGGAGAGAGGAGAAACAACTCCTTCCATATTAGGATTTTATGAACTCAAAACATGTTTTTTCAGTCCACCTTTTTTGGTTTTTTAAATATTTCAAAATTATTTAAATCCTGTATTTTTCCTTCTTTCATTTAAATTTTTGTTGTTCTCTTTAATGAAAATTGTTGCCTGACACAAAAGCCTAGAAGTTTTACTTGAAAATGTCAAAGCAAAGTTCTTGGCATTCCAAAATATTCCCAGGTATATATTTTTTTAATTTCAGTCAACTTTTTCACATAGTTTTGATTTCCAAAGATTTTTTTTGCAAATTTAGTATTCATTAAAAATTTTGCCCCACCTCATTTACAAACATAAGCATACCCACATAACACCCTTTGAAGTACCAAAGTGTCATTGGCCTACTCCAGCAAAGCTAGATGCCAAATTATTTCTGATGAAGGAAGGGAGAAATGAGTTTCATCCATTGAAATAACTCAAGTCAACGAGCTCAGCTTCCCACCAAAGGTGCTTGGCATGCTGCAGTCTTCAAGCTCTTACTTGTCTACAAGCTTCTTGCTCTGAGGTTTGGTGTTCCCAGCAGTATACCGGTAGGTCTTGTCCCATGACAACATACCTCAGCTCCCTTCCAGCCTCCATACCTGAACTTCCTTCCCATGTAAGCAGGACAGGGAAGATGGTACATACCCAAATCTTATCATGGGCCCCTCACTACAAGAAGGACATGGAGGTGCTGGAGCGTGTCCAGAGGAGGACAACGAAGCTGGTGAAGGGCCTGGAGCACAAGTCTTCTGAGGAGCGGCTGAGGGAACTGGGGTTGTTTAGTCTGGAGAAGAGGAGCTTGAGGGGAGACCTCATCACGCTCTACAACTACCTGAAAGGAGGTTGTAGTGAGGTGGGTGTTGGTGTCTTCTCCCAAGTAACTAGCGATAGAACGAGAGGAAATGGCCTCAAGTTGCGCCAAGGGAGGTTTAGATTGGACATTAGGAGAAATTTCTTCACTGAAAGAGTGATCAGGCCTTGGAACAGGCTGCCCAGGGAAGTGGTTGAGTCACCGACCCTGGAAGTATTTAAAAGACGTGTAGATGAGGTGCTTAGGGTCATGGTGTAGTGGGCATGGTGTGTTGGGTTGATGGTTGGACACGATGATCTTAGAGGTCTTTTCCAACCTTAATGATTCTATGATGCTATGATTCTATGGTATGAGGCTGGACAGCAGCCAGGCTCAGGATCTGAAATCATTTGCAGGTTAAACACTAGGGACATATAGTTGTGTCTGTCTATCTGACATAAGCTCCTCCAGCATCTTCCTTCAGCCCCTCCTCCAGCTCTTCACCTGGATGGGGTCAGGCATCAGGGATCACAGCTTTTACAAGCCATCTGTTTCACATATCTTCTCTTCACATAGACCTGTTACAGACAGTTATGGGAGGAGAAAGGAAGGTAGAAGTACATCTTTGCCCAGACAGGAGAGTGGATTAAGTATGAGATATGCATGCCTAGGGTGGAGAATTTACTCCACCTGTGTACATACCAGCATGAGCTATATGCACATATAGGTCTTGGGTGGGGATGACAGTCTTGTCTTTATCTCCTCTCAGGTAAACAGAGCACACTGTTCTTGAAGTCAAAGGTAGAGCAAGGAAATAAAAACAAATTGGTTTTCAGGTAGGGAATTCAATTCTGCTAGTAAATGTAGGTTTCTGCACTGACAGCTGCCAGGTGGTATTTCATGATCCTCTGAGGTATTGTGCCAAAGGTAAGAGACAGAAAAGAACTATCTATCCAGGCAAATGGATATAAAATGCATGGATCAAAGTAATGAACAGAAAAAAAATGCTTTCTATGAAAAATAAGCTGACTCAAGCACTGTTTGACAGTCAATGATAGGTAGGAACAGCAGTCTACTTTTATTAGTATTTGGCCTGACCTACCTGGCTTTGGGAAAGGGCCCCAATTATTTTCTTTAATTGAATGACCTAGACTTATCAATTAGTTTACCCACATGAGATATTCCTGTAAATGATTAAACAATGTGAAATTATTAGAAATTTATTAGCAATATCACGGCAATCCAATTTTTTTACCAGCTTTCAAATGAGTCAGCTTTCAGCTATGGTGCAGGAAATCCATGCAGACTTTGTGACATTTAGCAAATATTCTAAATCTGTCTCCCGCAAATGCAAGTACATAATTTACAAGGAAGCATGCTGTGGGATTAAACAGAACACAAAACTTAAGCCATGCGCTGCCTCAGGACCATCTCAAAGACTTAATCATCTCTTTGCAACAAACAGCTGCCAATATGCTAAAGCAGGCTTTGTGCTTATGATGTATTTGCCTGACATCCCATCAGGTAAATCACTGGTTTTAACTTGGTCGTCCTGTGTGCTTCTTCCCAGTGGTTTGGTGGCTCCAGGGATTGCTGGAGGAATATAGAGTCTTTCACCTGTAAGGTCTGTATCCACAGTAAGCTGAAAAGTGCAAAATCTTGCATATCTCTTTTTATGTTCCCAGTGCATATATTGTTAAGAGAAGACAGAAGGAGCTATTTGCAGTATGCAACAAAATGTTTAATTGCTCTGCAATCCTGCATGCCATTTAGGGCCTTAGTTGTTCAGCTGAAGCTCACACAGGCGATGAAACCCATCAACACTGGCACTAATTGGAACTCCTGTGAACAGTTTCAGCATTTGTCTTTCTACCTGCCACTTCAAAGTGGAGTGTTGTTCTGCCAAAAAGATATCTCCTCCCAAGTGACAATGAAACAGAACATTAGCACACCATGGAGAAATTCCTGTTGACTCCATCATATATAGGCTGAATTTGGGTTCCAATACTGTCCACCTGGATCACTTGAAAAACAATTCCTATAAATCCTGCATGTCTTCTGTTACTAAAGACGACCACCTTCATGTGTAAAACTGCTTCTTACATGAAGGCTTATGCCCTGTTTATTAAAAGAGAAAACAGAAATAGGAGGAGATACCACCTTGGAATTCATAGGGTTATGACAGAGGTTTTTAAGCGCTCTAAATAAACCAAAAACCATAACAGGGGTTTTGCTGACAAGCAAGCAAGGAAAAGATTATATGAGATGAATTGGTTTTCTCTCTGTATTAGTTTAAAACAGTTGCACCAGTGGAAAGAAAAGGACCAAACAGGCTGAATAGCTTTAAAATATTTCTTTGCTTTCCATAATAACTGGAATGTATCCCAACTATAAATAATCATTGATGCTGGTGCAGGTCACAAGGTGATGTGACAGTTTAGTAGACGGAGTGGACAGTTTAGTAGACAGAGCGGACAGTTTAGTAGAAAATTATAGTAACAATGAGTAATGTAAACAATTAAATCAATTTCTATTGAGATATCAGTAAAAGAACATACATGATATCATACAGACTTGGCTTCTTCCTACAGATTTTTCTAGTTGTTCTTGTAGAGTTTAGCACACATTTATATTTATGCTCTAGAATTCCTGATATGGACTTTAAAATGCAGTATTGTACTAAACTCTACAGTATTTCTTCCATGACAAAAGGTGTTAGATACTACCTCTGCTTGCTGAACATCTTCCTTTAATACGCAGTTTAGTCCTTTCTCTGTTGGGACTCAGGTATTATCATTCCTTCTATGAGTTCTGAGTCAGGGTCTTTGCTTAATAGGGAAGACTTAGTAGTCCTTCCGCAGTCAGTACCCTTTCTAAACCTCTACCTTGATTAAGACCTGAAAAATTTTCCAGGTAGAAAATGATTGACGCTTTCAACACACTTGCTTTTCAGAGATGTTGCAAAGTATTTGACTGTAATGGTGGACACGGATGCTCAGACCCCACCAAAAAGCCATGTAAATAGCTAAAGATGGATACCAGCAGAAGCAACAGAGCTTTCCTGCTAATATGAAATGGTGTGCTTAAAAAAACCTATTTGAACAGCTAAGTATCAAGAAATAAAAATAGCACTGTAGACAACATTTGTCTGCAAGGACTTCAAAGCACTTGTTGACTCAGATTGGCCTGTAAGAAATTAGCACTTCACTTACAAGGGAGCATACTGTTGGATTAAAAAGAACACAATACCTAAACCATGCTCTGCCTCATAACTATCTCAGCCACTTAATCACCCCTTTGTAATAAGTGGCTGCCTATATCCTAAAGGAGGCTTTGCTCTTTATGATAAAAGAGTCAAGCACACTGTCAGTGACTACAGCACCAGAGCAGAATTTGTTTTTCTGTAAATATTTAATTTCTCATTCTCGAAAAGCTAATCCATGTAAGCTTTTCCATAGCTGACTGGGAAAAAAAAGTTTCCTGCTGCTAATAATGTATCTGGAACCTTATAATACACTGTACGTGGGGACACGGGTATCTGAAGCACTTGTTTACATACATAGTTGGCTCTATATGGCAGGGTGTCACGAATGACTGGTTTTGCGGCTGCTTAAAGAATCACTGGCAAAGGTATCAGCAAAAAGTGATTTTAATAGAAACCTATAAAAGCACAACTTAACAGAATTCAATGGCAAGGTTCACTCTATTACTCATTACATGGATTAAGTATACACAAGGAAAATTGTGTCAGAATTGTGTTGGAATGTTTTGTGCAGAGACTGAAGACAAAAGGGTAAGGGGGACCCTCCCATTGAATCACAAGGTTCAGAGAAGACCCGGCTGGGTCCAATCTTAGTCTCAGACTTGGACAACGGCCTGTGTCTAATACAAAAGGGATAAGGAGACCCTCACATTGAGTCATGAGGTTCATGACCCCCTTGCTCTCTAAACTCCTTCTCAGAGGGGAGTCTGGGTGCAGCTGGATCTACCCCTAATCTCAGACCTGGGCAACGGTTTATAACTAAGGGGTTAAGTGTGTTTAGCAGCAATTTAAAGTTCATTCACAGTTCTGAGGTAGATCATAAGATTCTAATAACACTTAATTATTAACCAGTTTGGTAGTTACAAAGTGAGGTAGTCAAGTTTACTACAACTACTAAAGCAGCTTAACTACAGATTGTGCTTATCATTGATTATCTAAATCAATACACACAAACACACATACACAAAAGATCTAGATCAATTCATATATATATATTGTACCAAAGCTAGATAAGTTTATAAAGACCTAAAGCTAGATAAATTTATAAAGGTATACCTGCTAAAAATTCCCCTCCAGTCTGTGAAATACTCATGTTAAATGTCTTGGCATTTCTCAACAAGCGAAGGGTTGAGCCCCGAGGAGTGTCTCAGCCAAGGACGCTCGGTCCTGGCGGTCCTCTGAATATCACAAACTCAAGAGCTTACGAACTCTGAGAAGCGTCCACTCAGAGGGAGACTCCGGGCACAGCCTGCTGCGGTCCAGGAGAGCTCAAAGGGTCTCACTAAGGACCACTGTTTATAAGTTTGCCAGATGATTGGCTTTAGTCATCTGTGACAATTCCCAGAATTTCAACAACAATGGTGCTGTTCCACTCAAGTTACAACTCAGATAGGGGTGTCAGGGAATGACAGATTATCCCCAACTTTGTCCCCCACCTGGGTTAGGTAATGAAAGTTCTGGTATCGTCAGTGCTGTTCCTCACTTCAGCCATGCAAGAGTTCTGGGAACAGTCAAGGGATGCTTCATTGCCCAACTCATTATAGGTAGGCCAAAGCCTATCAGGAGTTCCTGAGGTCATAGAGTGACCCTGGGAAAAAAGGCGCAGAAGGAATGCACCACCACACAGCGGTCCCAGCCCAGATCTATTTCACTGAACTTAAGAGTTCCAAACTAAGAGCATAGCTAAAGTTATAAAACCCTAGAGCATCACACCTACAGAGCTAAAGCCTTCAGATTTTGCTCATACAAACCTCCCTCATATTTCTAATGATATCTTATCAGCACCTTGCAGAACTGAGTACCCATTTTCTGTCCAATTGTTTCAAAGAGAAAAAGGCTGTCTGAACCCACTGAAATACAAAGTGCATCTGTAGTGGCAACTGTACACTTTGGTTCTTTTCTATAGGTTTAACTTTGGTTCTGGTGTACAGGATTAACTTGTATACTAGCAAGTGTTGGAAAGGATCTGACGTCTCAGACAGGGAAAGGATAGGCAGCGTTCTTGTTTTCCTTTTAATTCCCGTAAAGAAGAAACTAATCTTTTCTGGTTTTAATGGACAAGCTCTTTGTATGTGTGACAATAGGTTTCCCTTTCAAGAAAGCTTTCCTCGGTGAACCAGATGCTTCCCCGAGCAGTAACAGAGGCACTCACACAGTCCTGCTGACTGTTATTGGAAGGGACATCTGGGAGTGGAAATGGGGAGAGATGGAGACTGTGGAACTACAGAGAGTAGTGAAATGTCTGATTCTTGCCCCTACAAGATAAGCTACAAATATGATTTGAGGTAAATAAATATTCAGATGGCCCTCAGTGAATTTGAATTTGAACCTATCTGTTGGACTGGGTGGCTGCATTAAAAATGGGTACAAGTCTTGTTGTCCAAGCATCATTCCTTTACAAAATGCATGTTGCAACACAAGCACATACACAGATGCTGGCCTTGCTGCAGAATCCTCATATGCTTTTATTCAGTCTGGGCCTGATCCTATGAGGAACCAAGTCATTACAAAACTCCCTTTAAGTTCAGTGGAAACTGAGGGCCTGAAATTATTTTAAATATTGTGCTTTATTGTAACTTTTTTTTTAAGCCTTTCATTTTTAAGTCATCTTTGAAGCCTTGGTGCTGCTATGGCTTTAGCTTTAAGGAATGGTTGTGCTCCGTTTTAACCTTTCACATTAACAAAATCAAAACCAGGACAATTAGATACCTCCTGATTTTCATTTGTGTTAATATTAAGGGAATGTTTGAAATGGCACAAGTCTTGGGGAAAGTACTTCAAGCCGTGGCTGCAGCAGCACTGGAGTTCTGGTCACAGACATCAAAGATAACTTGAAAAGAAGAAAAAAAAATTGAAGCCGATAATTCTTTACATTTGGGGATACTTTTGAATAATTTTGTTATATATATCTAAAAAAAAAGACTAAGAAAAGAGAATTAACTACTGTTGAAAACCAAAATATTTTAAACTTACAACCAAGCTAAGACATTTTCCTATTTCGTCTTCTTTGGGGAAGACACGAGAAAAAAAACTTTCTGGCAACAGTGAAAGGTTGAGTAGGAAAATACCTGCTGGAGAATATCTACCACTGGCTTCCTGTATGGCCATTAGAAAATCACTTAGTACTTTCTTCTTGTTCTTAGACTCAGATTTTTCCACCTCAAATGTCTGTGCACTAACAATTACAGGTTGGTTAGTAGGGTTGGTAATCCTACTTGTAGTAAGATAGATCTGAATATTCCATGTCTTAAATGTTCAAACCAAAGAGTGTTTATTGTTTATTGCCCTAATAATGGCACATTAAAGTAAAACATGGCAATAAATATATCATACCTGAAATCTCTCTTTTGTTCATATTCTTTCCCCTTATGTTGGACCTGAATAATATAGCCCCATATAGATTCAAAAAACAGTAGAAGACATATTATATTACTGTCAATTGCCTCTTCATTCCTTTTGCTTGCTGTGCTTCTCCTCTTAATTTGCAAACTCCTTGGGATTGAGATCATGGCTGAAATTACGACCCTGTTGGGTTAAGGGAATTTTGCATTTGTATTCGTAAGTACTCCATACCCTTTACAGTAAGGCTTAGAGAATATTAAGAAAAATTCCCTTTTTCATTGTTCCCTGACTGCTGGACTTTTGAAGGAGGAAGTTTTGAGGAGTTTGTGGGCATGAAAAATGAAAACATTGATAACTAAAAATAGCATTTGCCTCAAAAGGTGTTAGGGCTGCACTCAACCAAACCTGTGCAGAAAGCAAACATATGAGCTATTAGCAACTAATAGGATGTTGAAGAAAGTGAAAAATAAGCAATTAGACTGGTCAAACACTAGCAGAGGTAGTCAGCAAGGATCAGACATTCAGTTATTTTATTAAAATACCTCTTTCAAAGATTAAAAACAATAATAATTTAAAACTTTGAGAAGTTGTTTTCATTATTATTTTTGTACCTACTTGTGTAAACACTTTTAGATTAGCAACAAGATCTCTTCTTGTATTACATTACTAAGAAAAGAACTTACGTATTTAAAACAACTTCTGCTTTAAGGAAATTTAATGTTATTTTAAGAGTATCTGAATTTAATTACTATGCTTATCAAAAACTTCAGATACCTCCTAGGAAGTCACAAAAAATTATGATTTAAATATTTGAACAGCCTCAACCCCATTTCTTTTTGGATCATATTGAAGAAGCAATCCTCAAAGGTGTCCATGACCTAGCAGAGACTTCACCTCAGCTTTACATTTTAAATGGAGGCTTCAAAACACCGTTGAATACCAATGGGTTTAGTAGCTGTGTTTTGCTGATTTTCATTTAAATCAGAATAATCTTAATTGTTGGGGCTTGTTGTACTACTAATATCTCATTATAAATTCCATTATCAATTATTAATAGTGAGACGGATTGTCGTCATGAAATGCAGGCTTCACCAGTGCAGGCCAGAACATGCACATCACAGGAACATCGATAATGGGCCTCCAGTCCTGAGCACCAAGCTGCTATTTTTTCAAAGCTCTGTCTATAACAACTTCAAAATCTCTACATTTACCAACATTGGATTTCATCTGCCCTTTAATCATTTAATCTCCCACTCATTCTTTGCAGCCAACCCTCATCTTTATTCCCCCAAATAATTAAAGTGTTTATTTAGGAAATTCTCATGGGAGCCTAGGTTCAATCCCTTCGTCTGCCTGAGTACTGTCTGTAGAAAAACATAGGTGATTCTGCCCCAGAAATAAAACAATTCAAAAGAAGTAAATGTGAAAGAAAGCTTATCATCTTTCTCACAGAGGCTTTACCTTCCCATGGCTTTCTGCTCCCATGGATGGCCATTATCAAACAGTTCCTTCTCCCCCCTCACCTGTTCCATGCAAGTTCATGATTCAGCCTGAAGTGGCTTCCCACTAAGCTTGTTCCGTCTTGTGCTTCTGCTCCAAACGCCTGTCTGCATACCTCAGTCTCATGGATGTCAACCTCCACCGGACTAGGAGGAGGCCTGTGTGCTGAGAGGGGCTGTCTGGCCACAAGAAGGAAAAACAGTAGAGCAATGAAGGCATTCACACCCTGCAAGTTTGTAACCACAGGTCTGGTGACCCTTGCACCACCAGCAGTCCCTGGCATCTCCACTCTCCTAACAAAGACACACAGCTTCCAGGCAGGTAGGTCCAGTCATTCATTCTTTCTCCAGGAGATGACCTCTTGAAATTGTCCCTGTGCTGTTCAGCAACCAGGATGATTGCTGGCTACTGCTTGGCTGGAGGAGCAGAGGGACATGATGTGGACGTGCTGGATCCCAGCTTTCCCTTTGCATATGTTCTGCAAAGAAACCAAGGAGAAGCTGTCCCACTCTAAGCTTGTATCTGGGGCTATGTCATCCAAACCTCTCATGTCTGCAAGGGATGAAGGTGCCAGGGTACATCTTCAAGCTGAGCTTGACCCCAGGAAGGAACTCTGTCTCTGTTTTCCCTTTTGTAGCTGGTCTTGACATTCTGCACAGAACCTGTACTCCATCTACTCAGATGAAGTTATTAATAAGTAAACTCACCAACACTTTCCTCTTGTTCCCTGGGCTCTCTTGCAAGAGCTCCCACAGAAAGGTCCTGGACTAGTTCAGGAAGCAATTTCCAGGGAAGGCTTGTGGAGTAACAGAGATGATAGGATCTGACTAGGAACTTGCAGTCCATTGCAGCTGCCAAGCTTGGCAGCTGGAATAGGCCAAATGCTAGAGGTGTTTATTCACACAGAGGAAACTCATTGCTACTTGATCATGACCCTGTTCAGATTTTAGGGCAGCTAAGGTCATTCTTAAGCTGCTCTGCTGCTCGTGGCAGAGGCTGGTTCACTTAACATGAACATGACAAATGTTTCATGATTGTCTTCTCCAGGTATTCTCAAGAGTGAGTTCTCTGCCACCCCTTTCCTATCAGATGATAGGTCCTTCTGCCATGGCAGTAGTTTTACTGATAGCAACAAGCTGCTTTTGGATATTTTTACTTTGGATGGAATTGCCATCTTTGGCAACTCCCCCCTCCCCCCTTTGCCCCTGGTTTCCCATCTTTGTAGCCCTTACAAGGCTCAGGAAAGTGGTCCAAGTGTTGAGCAGGTTGGATGATGAGGGAACTTGGCGTCAGGTGTTAAAAATGAAAACCTTAGTGGCTTTAGGTACATCTGAAAAGAAGGTTTGATGAGTTACATTTTGTACTCACTCAGCAGACCATGATGATTTTAGATGCCTGGTGTGTTCTCTAAACGACAGAGCTTTCCCAGCAGAAAACCTGGCATTGACATAACTCTAGAAAGGAAAGAGTTTTCAGGTTTTGGCACTCCTAGATGTCATATAGGTTTCTTAGAAGAGTCCTGTCAGCCCATTTTTTAACTCTGCTGGGCCTGTCTGCTGACAGAGGTGCAGGTATAAACATAGTGGAAGGAACTTATTAGTGTAGGAAAGATAGATACCCATCTTTTTGTGATTCTAACTCCTCCTCCAACCTGTGCCTCACTTCCTTACTTCTGTCATGAAGTAAGGAATAATACTACCTGTGTTGAGAATAATGTCTGGTAATGATAGGCATTTCTGTGATATGGTGGTAAGGATCATGTAGTTCCATGTAGATACACAGACATGCAACTGCTCTGTAGAAACAAGGACATTTGACATAGATGTCACATAAGAAAGAATACATGCCTAAAAGGAAGCCGTCTCTGTTTCAGCTGCCTTTAATGGAAGATCATCTTAGAGGAGGATTTCTCAACCATGAGAAGTTCATTTGCTTACCAGAAACAACTAGTAGCTGTGAAATAATGTGTGACTGGTTCAGCCATCCACAGCTGCATGTGAAATTATTTTCCACGTTTTTCCATTTGTTCAACAAACACACAGATTTGGGTGACTTTTGCATAGCAGTTCAGGACTGGCCTTTACAACTACACGTCATCCTTCTATAATGTATTTTACTGTCTCTTACCCACACCAGGAATAAAGATAATTTTCTCTTTTCTTTTGGTGGCAGTAATATATGATGTATGTGATACTTCAAAAAATGTGTCTGAAAAAAAAATAATTCTGCAACACTCACTAGTGAGAGATGTTTTGCAACAGTAATGGTAACAACTGAGATGTATGACATAAGATCTGTGAGCATTCACTTTCCCAAATTCTGCAGATCCTCCTAATTTACCACCAGCTTCTCTTTGCTCATAAACATCTTTGAAAACTGGATATTGTATCACCTTATCAGCATTCATCTCTCTTTCTTTGAACAAGAAACAAGTACTTGAATCCCACTTATTCTACAGTATAGTAATTTTTGAAAAGTAATTAGAAGTTTTTTTATTATAGGTAAGTATGATTTTGGAAAAGCTTGTCAATATCTGTAGGTCTTGGTTTGATGCTCCACCTAATGAATGTGATGCTTGATATTCTCTGGCAAAATCTGGTTGATTTCTTGTCTTTTGTGATTGCACTGGGTCTGGTTGGGATGGAGTTAATTTTCTTCATAGCAGCCTGTATGGTGCTGTGTTTTACATTTGTGACCAAAACAGGGTTGATAACACACAAATGTTTTAGCTACTGCTGAACAGTGCTTGCACAGAGTCAAGGTTTTCATCAACCAGTAGGCTGGGGGTGGTCAAGAGATTGGGAGGGAACACAGCCGCAACAGCTGATCCGAATTGACCAAAGAGATATTCCACATCATATTACATCATGTTCAGCAATAAAACTGAGGTAGTTTTTCCAAAGTAGCTGTTGCTCGGAGACTGGCCTGGGCATTGGTCTGCTGGTGGGAGGTGGTGAGTGATTGATCACTTGGGTGTTTTTTTCCTTTTTCTTCACTTCTAAAACTGTCTTTATCTCGACTCGCAAGTTTTTCTCACTTTTGCTCTTATGATTCTCTCCCCCATCCTGCTGGGGAGAGCAAGCAATTGGCTGGGGACTTAGATGCTGGGGGCTTGCCTGGGGTAAGCCCACCACAATGATCCAAAATAAATGTTAAAAATTTTCAGTACCACAGCTCTTGCATTTCAGCTGTGATGTGAATAATATTTTGATATTCCCAAAAAATGCAAAAATGCACCTGACTTACCAAAGTCTCTGGTGTAATGCTTCCAGTCTGTCTGGCCTTTAGGTCTTTAATGCTTTCTCATGGTGGGTGAGCCACATAGGACAAATGCATGGAGCACCCTGCCACAGTGAGCTCCTCTTTGATACCGTTTTCCAGATCTGTTAGAACATTGGTGGTGTCCTTTTGCAGGGGGGTTTCAATGTGATTCCTCTCTCTCCTCCTGCTGAAGGAACACTTGTCAAGTACCATATCGCATAGATAGTCACTTAAAGAGGAAAAGGGCACAGAAAAAACCCTGTCCTTTCACTCTTTCTCTGTGTTCTTTCACAGTGTCCTTTCAGGGACTTTTGTCCACAGGATCAACACTGCATTGCCAGTGAAATGAGTTTGTGCACCTGAAATTCTGTGCAGAGAAGGAACTGACCAGCCATGAAAGATAGCAAGGAGGAGTAAATGATGACAATTATTACAGTCCTAACTGTAATATTAATTCCATTCTATATAGAACACATGGAAACTAGTGATTAAGTCTGTCTGGACACAATAATTATTATAGATAACTTCTATAAAGTAAATAAGATTTCTTTCTTGAACGTAAATAAACATGAAATGCCATGGATTTTACTTCACACAGTGAAGAAAAACAGTCAGTCAGATTAGTTTAGTAACTGGATGTATTTCTATAGTTTTTCTTCTGCAAGAAGTTACAGTAGATGTTCCAGTGATCCCTTCCAGTCCTAATCTCAAGCAACACAGTTTTATGCAAGCCCTATTATTTGTATCCGTGCCCAAGACAGTTTTTCTTTTATGCATTTTTTACTCTCCTTTTAACCAGAATCCTACTCTTGCTGATAGGTCAGGAATTATTTGGCTTTCTCAAGTAGTTTTCCCCAAAGGACTCCATCCCTTCCACCAATGGTTCCTTGTTCTACCTCCTGAATGACAGAGGCTGCATGTGGATTAAAAGAACTAATACATCAAATTATGTGGTGGGGAAAGAGATATTCTGGCTTAAAACTGAATTTTGCCTCCCTTCCTTTGGTCTGTGTTCCACCTCCAACCATAACTCATTGCCTCTCTCCTCTGCAGCACACAGGGTGTTCCAGACGGTAACAGGGTAATGAGATACACACAGGCCCTGCAGTTCTCAAAATGCAACTCTAGGAAGCAAAATGGTCCCACTGCTCTAGTGAAGGTAGGGCACAAGGCCAGTCTGGTAGAGATTCATTTTCTTTTCCAAATTAAGCCTGGCCACTAGAACTTTTGAAAATATCAGAAAGTGGACTGGAATCTCAAAAAAGATTTATTGTTTTACTAAAACTTCAAATGGAGCCAATAATCTATTGGCACTTAAAAAAGAAACAACAATCAGGAAAGCACTGAATCCACTAGGTATATAGGTTTCTACTGAAGTGTAAATGAATGGCTATGACAGAGTCTCTCGGAGTTTCTAGCTGAAAAGTAGGCTGCCTTCTGTTTAATTCCCAAGCCATGTATGTGTGCTTAGACAAAGATGGTTGGTACATCACTGACCAGATCTGCCAACACACTTTAGCCCTGACCTGTAAAGTAAATTGCAGTTTATATTTATTTAGTCACTGGGTTTGGTCTCCTCTGAATTATAAAACTACGTCTTGGGCAAAACAGTGTGAGATTGTGCTGTGAATTTAGTCCATAGATTCACACCAATATTTGTTTTTATCAGTATTAGATCAGTCCTGGCAGTTCTCCTTACAAATGTAATTCCTGTGACAGAGTAACTGTTTTTATTTCCACTGAAAATAACTAGAAAATTTTCAGTAAGAGATGGGCCTGAACCAAAATGCAAGTTCCAATCAGTTCTGTGCACCGTCTTGTCCTACAGCAACTGAAAAAGAGTATTTTCTTTGTTTTAGTTTAACAGTCAAATTTAAAGTGACCTACAAAAGAGATAAATGGTTTCTGCAGAGTTCCTTTTGTGGTTTATTTAAGAAGATTTAAAAATTATTTCTTTTAGAGTATTTTTAGCAGGTTTTGTGCAGTCTATTTTTTCTAATGCTTTATGAATAAGTGAAAGCAGTATGCCATGCAGTGAATGTAATTATATGCAAGGAAAAAGTATATATTTAATTGTGGCTTAAATAACAGGCTTTTCCATTTGTTACACAAAGAAAGAAAAGATGACTTTGGGAAGGACTTAACATTGTGTTTTTTCAATTAAAATCAGAAGTAGTCTATAATTACACCTTAGATCCCTAATGGGTCTTCTAGAAAACCATCAAAAAGCAAACAAACAAAGCCTTAGAGCTCTGAATGTTCGTATTTTCATTGTGTAAGGAGGCTTTTGAATCAAGCGAAAAAACTTAGAAATGTTTCTGACAATCTGGAAAGGTAAGGTTTCACCGGTCCAAGCAATGGGTTCAGGACTAGCCCTTACGATTTGTATAGCGACCAGCTGATGTGTTGTGCAGGTTAGGAATGGTTGATCCCTCAGTACCAAGGGCCCAGAGGAGCCATGTTCAATAAGTCTCATAGATCTAAGGATCTCACTACTGGCATTTAGAAGTGCTGACTGGGCACAGCTTTCATTACTGTTTAAGGACCTCAAGGGTTTAAGTTGCATTTCTTTAGCAGTCTCAAGGCTTTAAGTTGCATTTCTTTAGCAATCTGAGATTACTGCTTTGTCTGTACTGCATCATGTACTTGTCTTCAGAAGAGAACCTGCACCATGTGCTTGGCCACAGAGCTCACGTATCTTCCAAATGCTGAAGGTTTTGCTCCCCACTCAGGTTTCCAACAGAATAATCTCATATTTTCAGTTAGCTTTTTCTTGTTGGCAGCAGGAGGCTCTGAGGTGCATAGCAAATTGCTTATGCAGCCTACTGAACTTCTGCCACTGTGCCATGGGGTGGCTTCAACAGCAGCGTCCTCATTCTTCTGTTACTGGCAGTTGCTCACACATTCCCCATGGTCATCGTTGTGAGTAGGAAAGCAGAACTTCTAGATGTGAACATGGTGCGTGGATAGTTGCATTACAACCCAAGATTCTCTTGAGAATTTAATTTTAAGCCTAGATTAGCCAAGACATATACAGTGAAAATTAAAATCCAAGCTGATACTCTTGTCATAAATTAGAGTAGGAAGATTATATGTATAAAAGATTTTAAGTGTATATATTTCCCTTCTTCCCAGAATGTAGATGCCAAAATGTAATCCAAGATTTTCACCACTAATTGAGTTTCTGTTCTTTGTCTGTTGAGGTCAGAATTGTAAAATGTCTTAAAGGCACTGTCTGGAGTTTTGGGTTTTGCTTTCTCATTGGAGAGAATGATTTGTTTTATAAAAATCTGTTAATTAGAAATCAGATCTTATCAGGGCAAATCCTGTGACCTTCTGAAAGACTATTTTAGCCATGGAGAAGGAGTTTATATTCAGATTTGTTTTCTCATATAATAGGTATGTCTTTGGTTTTGTCTGATACTGAAAAGAAAAATGTTTATTTCCATTGCTGAGTATGTTGTTATAGCTGATTTGCACAAAATCTCAGCAATATTCAGCATGTAGATGATGTATAGCATTGAGCTGGAGCTCACAAGGCTTGGCCTCCTTCACACCTTCCTGAAGACTGCTGGTAAACTGTTTTAATATTCTTGTGCCTCAGCTTTCCTGTTTGTAAAATAAAGATTATTATATTCCATTCCCTAGTAAACTGATTTGATATCTACAAGTCAAAAAAGAGTTTATTACCAAGCAAAGATGGAGAACATTCCTTTTGCAAGACATTGTTTGGCATTTGTTTTGATATTACTCTAGTTCTATAAATCATGCATGAAAAAAAAAATGACTAGTAAGAGTCTGAAATTTATCCTAGTATGCTACTTTTTATGACTATAACAAAAATATGTACAATGAAATATATATCCAGAGCCTCCCATAATTTTATACTCTTTAGCGTAAATAACAGTATTTATTACCTGTTTTGAATAATTAAATTATTATCATTATTTCCATAGCAGAGCAAATGTGGAAGAATCATTTTACAGAGCCTGCTCTAGATTGCCTAGTGTTCACATGAAGGCAATTTTCCTGTCTCTGAATGTTTCTGACACTAGAACTATATATTTGTTCCTTTTCTCTAAGAAATGAGAGATCGGGGGTCCACTTTGATTATAACATTTAGTGGAAACACTTTTTACTGGTAAATTTGGGTACTCCGAGAAAAATCTCATAGAAGAGACTGCTCTCTTGCTATTCAAGTGGTAAAGAAGAGGGTTTCTTTTCACCTATAGTATAAGCTGCCCATCCATTTTTTTTCTAAGCTTGGCAAAAGCAAGTTCATTTATCACTTTGACTCTTTTGGCTTTTGAGTCAGCAAAGTAGAGTTTGAACACCTCTTACATCTTTTTCCCTTCCTATTTTTGAAAGACAGACACAAGTACTATGCTGAGCACAAATAAAGACAGACTTTCTCCTGAAGAGCTTTACAGGTAAACACTTGAAAGACTAGACATTCTAGGAAATCCAGATGTTTGGAAGGACTTGAACGAAGAAAGGGTGATATCTTGGCTGAAACTAAGCATGAATGTTTTTACCAAAATATGCTACTAAATTTAGCCTGGGTGGCTCAACAAATTTCCCTTTGTTACCCAGAGATTTCTCACTATTATGTTTTAGGGACTCATTTGGCTCATAAAATGGGCCACATGAACAGCTCCGGAGACCAACAGCTCCGCTTATTCACCAAGTGATCTTCAAAGAACTGGAATACCAGTGTTTCCTACCTCTAACTAGGGATGGAATACTTCTTGTAGTGTGAGAATAATGTCTATGTCCATTCATTTTTTAAACTCTTCTTAAACACAATCAAGTTAGTGACAATTCTGTTGAGAATCTCTTTGGGTTAGTCTACAGCCAAGTCATCTTTGGATAATCATATTGCATATATGTTGCGTGTAGCTACTGCAGTCAGGGAAACTCCTGTATTCCCAAATCCATCAGACTGCACTACTGTTTTGTTGCTCTTAAAATGAAGCAGCAGTTGATGGTTCTTACTTTTTTCCTGTGAAAATTCCTATTTTCAAGAACATAGTTACAATGCCAGGATTTGGGCACTGCTCTGGATTTGAACTGACCTTATGTCTTGATGCAAATCTCCCGAAGTTCATTCATAATACTACTGCATTGTGCCGTGTTATGGAGGTGTAATTCACCCCTTCCTCACTGTAATTTTATACTAGTGCAATCTCAGTGTAACTCTGTGACTTCAGCATAGGCAATTTTGAGGATGTGGTCTGGAAAGTCAGGTCTCCCCCTGAAATGTATACACTTGAGAGCTACATAAACATAGTTAGAGAAGAATATACTCTACATTTGCACTGCAGCAAATGTGATAAAAAAGAAATACACCCTACCAACTTCTTGGAGTATCTCCGCATTAATATCAGTGTAAGTGAAATAAAATTTGGATCCTTGATTGTTTTAAATCTATTTTTGTTGCATAAATTGTTTTAAATCATTTCACACAGGTTTAGAGAAGCAGTACCTTTTAATGATTAAAAATCTGCCCAAACCAAAGGATCAACTAATTGTTTGTAACTTCTAAAACACTTTTTAGGGTTGTGTTATGGAGTGAAAAACCCTTACATACAGAGGTCTCAGAGGAGCTGCCATCCATTAATGTTTTAAACAGATGCTTCACTGAGCAACATATTTAATTAAATCCACAACTGTTGTGCTTAAACAAGACAGAGTTTTACTAGAGCAAGCATAAAGTTGAATTCACAGCAACAATTAACCAGACCTGTTTGTATGGTGTGTTTTATCAAACGGGTAGAGTGGCTTTTCAAAGACATTAAAGTGTTGATCATCATTAAAAGCCCCAAAACAAAGCTCAAGATCATAGTGTGTTTGCAGCCACTGCATAAAAAATGCAGGTGGCTATTCTTTCTACAAGGTCTGATGCTATTTCCATGGGACTTAACGGGAGCAAGACTGAACTTTTGTAAGTGTTGGTGATATATGTATATGCGTATATAAAAGTATATAAAAAATATTATATTTATGTATGTGTATATAATTTTTATATATATATAAAATAATATTTTGTGAAGATCATAAACAAGTGTATGGCACGATTGCTTATGTTATAAACAAGCAATTAGGAACCACTTGCTCTTGGTTTCAATATACAACCCATAGGAATGCTAAAAGGATCATTGACTAACACAAGACCCAAAGCCACAAGCCTTGATTACACCAAATATCATACAGGTATAGCCAGGACCTCAGCACTCTCCCACAGGAACCTCATTAGGTTCAGAGAAATTGCTCTAGATTAACACAGGAATTGCATTGGTGTTCTATCTGGGCTAGTCTACTGACCTCACTGGAGTTCCTCTAGTGTAAATAGTAGCTGAATAATGTTAAGATCTCTGTGTGGATAGATTCCTCTAAGAATATCATGTAAGACTGCACGCTGTCTTATATTCTTTTGTCTTTTCAATAGAATGCCTTGGAAGAAGCTATCTTCTTTCTCCTCAAAAAGCACAGGGTCCTTAACTTGTTCTATAATGATGGAAATTTAAGGACTTTGAGTGGAGACTGTGCAAATACAGGGAGAAGACTGTGCTTCATCTGCTGTAGTGTTGTGATGTGCGGCACTCTACAAACCACATGAACCGTCAGAGGCATATCAGGATTTCGTTACTGCAAGAAAGGTTAGAAAGAGTTGCAGCCATTATTCTTCTAGGTGTTCATCATTCCTTAGTGTTTATGCATTTGTGGTGTAAAACACACTGCAATGCACACTTGTGTTTTTGAGGAAAGCTTAAGGTTAATTTATGTCAACATTTGTATAAACTAGAACTGTCTAGTCTTAAGGGCACTAAATAAAGACTCTGGAGATTCTATTCCTGCTCTGCCACAGTATCCTTGTATCAGCAGAGGGACAAATGTCTTAAGCCTTCTTGATTTTCCCAGTGCCTTCTGACTCCTCTTTGCCTCTGCATAATTTGGCCTGTACATGTTTGGTGAAAGAATTTTTTGTGTGCTATGCAAACAGGACCTCATTTTTGTTGTGACAACTAAGTAGCATTGTAATGCAAATTATAACGTTACCATTCTCTATTTCATTAATAGCACTGTGTGTACTATTTTATTTAGTCAATATTCAGAGACCAGCCAAAGCACTATTTTTTACTTCCATGATAGAAATAAAGGATGATATACTACTGTATTTCTGATAAAAGGGATTTGTGTCAAAGCACTTGTTGTTACACAGCCTGATAATGCTGCACAAAATAAAAAAAAATCTTATGGTTACCTTACATATTTATTTTTTTAAACACCAAAGAAAACCAGCTTTTCTCCATTCCAGGGCAACAGCCTATCAGATTTTGCCACAAAATAATTGCATTGTCTGGTAAAATGACTGAGTCGTTGCCCATGACAAAAATCTTTGTTCTTTTGGGAACTTGTGGAGAAATTTTGCCCTGGGTGAAATTCTCAGTTTTGCTTAATCATTTGTTGTTGATGATATTATCTGTTTTTATAAGAAAAATTCAGAATGAGAATGGTAGTAGTTTCACAGTTTCCACAGCTCAATAAATGTCTGAAACATGGAATATTTTGATAGCTTGTGCTCCAAGCAATAAATAAACTAAGATTTATCATTTGGTATTTTCCCAAACTGTTTACAAAGGTCTAGAGAAAGATAAGGATGTTATTTTGCAGTTTTGACAGTTTTCCTTTTGATTGTTAGGCTAAAATTATGAATTAATTGGATCCTATTCCAAAGGAGACTTAACATGAGCTACCTTTGAACATGCAGAAACAGGGGATCCAGTTCTCCTTTCGTCTTTCTCTCCATCATTTGCCTTCTCTGTGAAATAACATTAGAGTTAAAAAGGAGAATAATGAAAAGTGTGAAGACTGCCAAGAGAGTTGCCATGGTTTTAAAAGCAGTTGTAGCCAACAAAGCCAGAAAAAAATCAACACAGGAGCAACATTAAGAAGTCTAAAGAATGGTCAATAACGTTATATGGGATATATGTCAGTATTCTGACCCACTGAAAAACACAGGGCCCAGTCCTGGTCTCCTTCAGATTTGATGGCAAAAATCCCATTTACTTCAATAACACAGGATTGGAACTTCTATTTGGAACAAGATTATCATAATTATTTTAGTTGGCTGAAGTTCTTGTTTTCATATTTCCCATTACTTGGATGTAAAATGACTTTTCAACAATAGATGCAGTATACTATAGCAGCAGTATTCTTGTTAATAGTAGGAGGTGTCAAAGAATTCACAGTCTACAGACAACACACTTTTCTACCTGCAATTATTACATTTAATTTTGTGAAGCAACACTGTGTTTTCAAGCTCTGCTGTGTTTCACAGTACCATACTGAATGCCTGTGCATATAACTGAAAGGTCACAGGTATTTAAGTGCAGCCTTTATATTATTTGTAAATTCAAGATACACATTACTCCTGTATCAAAGATACTGCAAATGTTATCCAGTAAACTGTATTTCATTAAGCTAGCTCAGGGGCCAGAGCACAGTACAGCAAGGAAAACAAGAGGTGTATTAAAGAGCAGCTCAGGAACAGAAAGATGTCACAGATGGAAAAGGTTATCATTGCAACCCTGGTTTGTGATCAGGGTTTACTAAAATTACATGAATGATTAATAATATAAAATATTAAAATTCT
Source organism: Calonectris borealis (assembly GCF_964195595.1). Taxonomy (NCBI): domain Eukaryota; kingdom Metazoa; phylum Chordata; class Aves; order Procellariiformes; family Procellariidae; genus Calonectris; species Calonectris borealis. The sequence continues at coordinate 16,876,295 of NC_134313.1, forward strand.
CCTTGACACTGGAAATATTATTCATAATAAAGTAATGAATGGACTGAGGCACCTAAAGAAGCAGTTGCTTTTTTGAACCTGCTGCCTATAGAACTAGTTGCCATAGAGATGATGATGATTATTATTATTATTAAAGTTATTGTCAATGTTATTTATTATTTATATTGCTCTTCTACAGTGTCTGCAAACAAAATTTGTATTTCAAACTTTTTTCCAGGTTATCATGCTGTGTACTTCTGCAAATCAGTTGATTTGTTTTAAATAAATGAACATTTCACAAGCAATAGCAATAGTGCCTACAAGTATGGTCAGTCACACACTGCTTCCTGCATTAAATCCAAATGGGAAGCTTTGATAGACATAACTATTTGGAATAGAACTTCATTCTAATGCCAAGTATTTGCTGACCTGGTAATTAAAGGGTCAATTGAATTTATTGGATTTAATTTCTTACTAGGAAAGCAATTTTGATAATTTTTAGTTTTAGTAAAAAAATTATGAATAACTGCTTTGGTTATATATATTGAGGGATCATATTTTTAGAAATACAGAGATAATTCAAAACACATGGGCTCTGAAGAGTGCCTTTGTACACAACCTTTTCAAAACGGGTTCCATCATTTCCATGGTATTTACGCTGCACTTTCCTGTAAACCACAACAGGCTGAGGTGAGTAATTGAGGTGACTGACGTGACAGGGTTGCTGCAGGCGATTGCGTCCCTTGGATGACTGAGGTGATCAGGGATCCTCAAAGAGAGAAAGGACTCCTCTTAATTCGGGCAAACCAGGCGGTTCAAGTGCCTGCAAGACCCGCGGGACCTGGGTGTCTTGAGTCACTGGGGTGACTGCAATGACCCAGACACCCAACCTACCTCGGGCAATCCACACTCTTCTTGCTGTTATGATAGAAATAGCTGAACACAGAAACTCCTATTTTCCATCCTGGACATCAGCTGCAGCACAGAGGTTACTAAAAAAGTCTGATACTTGTTAAACTTACTTTGGAAGTCTAAAAATCCTGTTGTTGAGCTGCCTAAGGCCATTTGGTGTGGTCTCCCAGCAAAAAGCTCCCTAAAGATAATTGAAATAGCGAGAGAGAGACTTTCTTAATTTCTCTGCTAAAGGGCTACCACTTTGACTCCCACAGTAGGGTGATACCACCACGGACGCGGAGACCTTCTGCAGGAGAAAGGCGGGGGGGTAACCCGGGGACAGCAAGCGCTGCTGACAGTAGGCACAGTCCAAATGAGACCTTAGAGACAGCATAAATCCAAACTGCTGACGGGGCTAGTGCAGAAGCATTTTTGGTGGTAATAGTGGAGAAAGAGAAAGATGTGGTGAGTGGACGCAACTAAAAATCCAATGCACTGTTTTACTGTTGATTTCTAGTTATTTTAATTCCGGCTTTTCTGTGACCAAAACGTAACCCAAAAAAGGGCCTAGGAAAGAGGTCCAAATGGTGTTCTGAATGAAATATAATCATTTTTATTTCCTCAAGCCAAAAGTATATTTAGCCTTGGTACAATAAATCTATCATTGTACTGATGCCAGCAGTGAATACATATTGTAATCAAAGTGCATATTTATCAACTGATAAACTATCTCCAGAGGCTTGCGCCTCCCGCTCAGTACAATCCTTTTTTGAAGTTACAATGGCTCTGGAGACTGGACAGCTCCTGGGTTTGTTTCTCTTTTTTTCCAACCAGTACAACAGAATGGGCTGTGGGCATGAAAAGTAGCATAGTGGTGAAAAAACAGAGCAGTTCGAGTAAAGTCTGCCCTCTAGTTTACCCTTTTATATCGCACCAAGCACTGCACTTCATACCCAGTCCTCTGGGAATTTAGTATTCCCTGGAAATATATTGTATTATTATTTGTTCCATCGCTTCCTCTTATCTTTGGTCATGTTGCATTAAGATGATAAAAATAGTAACGTGCTGTATATTTAACCATCTACTTAATATAAAAAATGGCAGTTATCCATTAAAATATTTAATTAAATATTTAAATCATTTTTTTCAGTATGAAGCAGACACTTTAGACTAAGCTCATTGAGTCTTACAAGTATTAAATCATTAAGGGTAAGTTTCCTCTATTACACTGTGGGATGTGTAATAATATAGCAGCCAGTCTTAAGTGGTGCTGATCATCTCTAGGGAGATGTTAACCAGCCTCCACTCTCACTGAAACCACTGATTTGTTTTGGGTTGGTTTCGATTTTTTTACATCTGTTCAGGTTGTACATCATAGTTAAAGGAAGTGAGAATAATATCAGTGCAGCACACGAAGATTAGTTTTCACCTTGCACTGTCAAGTATGGAAGGTTTTGTTCATGTGTGCAAAACCTTTCATATTATAAATCATTCCTTTATCTTATTATCCAGTCACAACTGAGACCTGGTTTGCTCTTCTCCTTCTTTGAGTTTGATAAGAGTGTCTCATATGAAAATTAAACAAATGTTCTCTTGGAATGGTCTGATGATATAATTGTAAGATGAATTTTTAGTGTCTCAACTCCTGGAACCATGAATGTACTGAACTTCTTATTTAATATCTTTTTTCACAGCTCGGATGATCTCTGTACTGAAAACTGTAATGAAATTCAAGATGTGCATGTAGGGCTGAACAGCCTGGAGTGAATTTGGTTGTGCAAGAAAGGTTTATGATGAAGGAGGATGAGAATGAATTAACACTGAAATTGTATTATATCATTCTCAGTAGGAGGACTATACTTTAATTGACCTGTGTATGAAAAACAAAGAAATGTTAATGGCCTTATTTACTGAAAGATATAAGCTGTATAATATCTTTGTCTGCCTCTAACATGGACATATATATTATATTCAAACACTTATGGTTACAGTCGTCTTTATTCCTTCCTTCTTAACATAACAAAATCAACCAGGTCTTAAACCACACTGGGTGATACTGTGATAAGCATCAGGGTGTACCCACACACTTCAGCAAACATTAAAGGGGTTGAAGGCAGGAGTCTGGGACGACTTTTACACCCTGTGCAATCTACCGATTCCTCCAGGGTGTGAGGGTGTCAGGAATATGGGAACCAGGAATCAAGTCTTTTAAAAAGCAAATGCAGGAGGAGGTATATATATGTCTGAGTGCTATAATGACAACTGCTCTTTCAGCAATTTTGAGTCAAGGAAAGGTATTGATGATATGCAATATTTTACTTATATATTTGTCAATGTATCTCATTCCATTTCTTTGCAATGCAGGCATCATCCCGTACAGAGTAACTTTTCCAGACATTTGTGTATGAATCATAATATGTACAGCTATTTGAACACTAGCCTCTCTCATTTTCCCATTTGCTATTCATGCAGCCTTGTCACTTTGTGGGGATGTCCCCTCCTTCTTCTGTTTCACCTGTGGCTCTGAGCTCGTCTGTTCTCCTTGCTTTGCCGCCTTTTGTGCCACCCCTGGGCTCTACAGATCTTCTTGTTCAGCTGCTCCAGGGAGGCTCCAGTTTCCCTGTCATAGTGCCTACAGTCATGTTACTCCACATGGAGACAGTTTTTACCATGGATTTACCCCAAATAATGAACAAATGTTGTGACCATAGCCTACAAGGACTTTAATGATAGCAGGAGCTTCTGTAACCCAGACAAAGCCATAATGAAGTACAATGGCTGCAAGCTGAAGGCAGATAAATTAGAAAAAATTAGAACTCTTTTATTTTATTTCTTAATGGTATGGGTAATTAAGCATGGAGAGAACTGGCCTAAAGTTGTGGTAGATTTTTTTGTCACATCAGATCTTTCAATGAAAAATCAACACAGTTCAAAAAGAGAAATTAATTTGCTGCAGCAATTTCTTAGACCAAGGGCTTGTGTTATTGAGGAGGCAGCCTGGATGTTCACAATGGTCCTTCTAGCTTCAGCCATCCATTCATCACCTGGAAGTACCTAGTCACTATTTAACAACTCTCCATTTTTGTTGTTGCCCATTCTCTTGTCCTACATTTATCTGCAGGCCATGATGAGTGTTACTAGAAACACAAGTCATGTGTAGGAAATACTTTTCAGCAGATGTAGCTATTCCAAACAATACAGCATGAGCAGAAAAAGCAAAGCTATTAATATCATCATTTGCACTCTTTTTTCATAACCTTGTCTATACTGTCACAATCATGAAATTACAGATGACCCAGGGGTAGCTTATCTGCACTTCAGGTTATGATATTTCATGACCTACATCCATGCACCAAAGAAAAAAAAAAACAATCCACAAAAAACACCCTTCACAAGGATGAAACTTATTTTCCTTACCAAAAAAAAACCCACACCAAACAAAAATCCCCAAATACCTTTGGACTAGTTAATCAATTAAAAGCTTATAATGCATCTCAAAATACTAGATTTCCACCCTGTTACACCTGCATATAGCCAGTATCTTCTATTTAATTAAAGTATATGTTCCAGAAAGGCATCAACTGGAAGACACTAACATGGATCAAAGGCACTGACTGTAAGAATTCAGACATGCAGATGTCTTCCCTCATTAACTCGTTTCAGTGACTAATCAATTAAAAGTATGTGTTTTCCTTGCTAGTCTCTTCTAGCCGCTGGTTTTATAGTCCAGCCATTGTTTCTTATTAGTTTTATTCCTGTTCTAATATCTACACACATATTAGTCTCTATTCTAATATCTTTGCTATATCATGACAGTGTAAACCATGATGTGGTTTATGGGCAGGCTCAGAAAGCGTCTGAAATCTGCATTTTGCTTTTGAATCTTGTGATAGCAGATTACAGAAAATTAATTCTCCTACAAAACCCCCCAGAAATCATAGGATTTGGGATCCACTTACACTAGTAACTTCTGGGATCAGAACTTTATGCAGAGACTGTGTTTAATTCCCCTGGAAATAGATTTGGACAGTAAGAGTTATGAATCTTTTCAAGAATGTCAACTTTTGATGTTTTCCTTTCCTTGTTTCACCTGCACCAAGTAGAGATGTAATGACAGTCCTTCCTCTTAGGTAAGTGCAAGATAGAGTGGGACTCACATTCCTAATGATCCCAGAGAAGAAAGGAAGAAAACTTGGCATGGCCGCTCATCGCTCTGCAGCAGCTGAGGGAGCAGTAACCCCAGAAAGGGCTTCACAGTGTCACATTTCTCATCTGCGATTGCCACTGCAATACTGCTGTACACTGGACTGATAGTGCTTTGGTGATACGATACAGCTTTTAATCTATTATCAGGATGAAATAGCTATCTAATGCAATTTTTTTGCAATCATTTACCATAAAACAGATTGCTCCACTTAAGAGGAAAATGGTATCTTGTTCATGATATTCCCTGGCATATTGTGCGTTTAATCAATTCAGTCTCTTGAATATGAGGAGATACGTAGAAGTGTTTTCTGATCTATTGTGATAATTTGTACAACTGTTTGTTATAGAGTTTATAAATATTCTTATATATTTCCTGATATTTTTCTCTCCCCCCATCCCATGCTTTACTTCTGCTTTAATATTTTCATGAATAAATTCCATGATGGAGTAATCACTGAACACGCGAGAAAAACATTAGTAATGGAAAGCAAATGCATGAATATTGCATAAATTCCGTGTATTTGCTTCATGCCCTGAGGGCACCTTTATTTCTACTAGATAGTGTCTCATGAACAGTTCTAGTTCCTGAAGTATGTTTGTTGTTTGGTTGAGCAGCTGTATCCCAGGATAGTCACAGATGAAACCAGGCAAAATACATAAAAACAACTCCTCAGGGCACCATAAACTTTTAAGGCCCAAATCCTGGTGTCAACTACTCATGTACAACTCCCAGTGATGTCAATGGAAGTTTCATGAACATATCTGAAAACATGATGTCCTTTATCATAGCAAGGGAAAACATGAACTAACAAAGTTTTGATGAAACCAGGAACTGGAGCTCATGAGAGGAGCAACCTGAGGACTGTCAGTCCCACATCAGGTACAGCTGAGTTGCCAGCATTATTCTGTTGCTTAGCAGTCAGAGCAGCTTTCTAAAAAAATCTCTGCTTTTCTACAATTTCAGTGTATAGCTTGGAGGAGATAAGAATCATGAATGAAATGCTCTGGTTATCCTGGCTTCCAGCTGGGCCAGCTTCGCTCATTGGCACTATAGGGATACACAGTGAAGTCCAGAGGGTTTGCAGACATGGGCTCTTGTCAGCACATATTTCATAAATGGATGCCCACCCAACTCTACCTGGAGATTCATGAGCCATATCTCTGTTTTCCTCCCCACGTTTCAGTTAGCTACCTGTGGGTGCAGACAGCATCAGCTGCACAAGCAGGTTGTCTGGATCGATCCTACGAGCTCTTGGCATCCAGCTGGGGCTTGGTGGTCAGTGCTCACAGGCAGTTGGTTCTGGAGGCAATTAATCTTATATTTCAGCTGAATCCCTCTCTCAAGGTACCTGGTCCCCTTCATCTGCTCTAGAGGGAGACAAGGGAACTAAATTCCTAGCGAAGGCACCACAGTTTGGACCCTCAAACTTGGCAGAGTAAATCTAGAACTGAATGTTTACCGCACTATAGTTTTCTACCCCAGTATCAGCTACGAAGTGGTGATATTATGCAGATGTACTGCAGTGTATGGATATATGAGTTGAAAATAAATTAACTATACATTAATTGCTGCAACTGGTTGTAAAGCTCATTTGAGCACCAGAGAGAGTGACAGTCTTTCTGTTATTCTGGGCTTGAACTCTTCTTGATGACTCAACTAGTCCTCCTGAACTCCCTGTTTGGTTCCCTCTTTGACAGAAGGGAAACTCTAGTCCTACATGTTAATAGAGCAATTGGAGAAATTACACTAGGATCTGTGGGTGAGGAAACTGCTTTAGTGCTGGCAACAATTGCTTACTCAGCAGCGCATGCAGTCAATGCATTTTACTAATTGTCTATTTATTTCTGCACACTCTGGCTGTTGAGACTTTGTCATGAGACAGGCCAGATGGCAGAGACATCGACACCTGTAATTAAGAGAGAAATAAATGCTGCAGCATCATGGCTTACACCTGCCCTCGGCTTTTTTTAAAATCCTATTGGCTGTGCTTATGGGCTCTGCAGTTAGTGACACTGAGCTGTATTTTGAATGCTGAATTTCTTAAAAGAACCCATAACTTTTGTAACATGGCTCCTAGGAATCAATTTTCATTTCCTAATTTAGCTGATGACAGACTTGGGAAGGCCTCTTCTGAGATTCCCTTCTTATTGCACATAAAGAAGAGATTGTATTTAATGTAGCCAGCCATACAGCAAGGTTTAAACCAGCAGAGTTCAAAGGCAGACAGTGATGAAATGCTGTAGACACAAGCCCAGCTGATGTGTAACACCAAAGAATCTATTACCAGATTCAATTTTATACCAAATTTCTTCCTCCTTTGTAGGTAAACTGCAAATATCTCATGAGGCATTTTTCTTTATTTTCTTTAGTTTTCCTAGAAAGCAGGGAGTGACATTGCCTCTGTCATAAACCTTAAGTATTCATGTTTTGATTCATAATGTGGTGAAAAAACCCACACTACCACTATTTCCAGTCACATCCTGATGAAAAAAAATAAAGGCTTTTACCAATCAAGTATAACTTTGTGAAACTGACTGATAGCACTGAGAAAAGAATTTGTAAGATCAAGGGAGAAAATATTCACAGTCCCTGAGTATATTTATTTTTGATCGAAAAGCCTGAATATACACATTCCCTTTTGAGGTCTGAAGTCTGTAACTAAGAACCTGCTATAGCACCAGCACATTAAAACACCTAAGCCATTTACACTAGTATGCAAACTGTTTATTCAACTGAATGTACTACATATAGGATGTTTATATACCTCGCTCTGTTTATATAGGCCATTATTTGGTTTAAGCAGAGAAGAACCAGTTAAAACTTACATGAGACAGTGTGTTGACAGTCTGGGTTTTCTTTTCCCTTTAAATCTTCCTTAAATAGGTGTTCCTCTAGCCTCTGTAAATGACTTATAACAGCAAATGTACAAAAGAAATATCTTTTTTTCCTGTCAACCTATGCCTACAGGACCTATATGTCCTAGAAATAGGATTTTACCTTCCTTGAGTGTCTCTGGCTTAGCGTGATAATGCTGCGTCAGTCCAACCTATGCCTTTGGCTGCTGACAACTTTTCATTTCTCTATCACTTAGGCTGCTCATCCATGACATGAAAACTCCCATCATACTGAACTCCATTATCCAAATGAGATGGGGCAGGGAGAGAAACCTTAGTTTCTCCTTTTGTGTGTGCAGCTTGTAGGCAGTAATGCGGACACAATGAACTTATTGGAGTTGGGAGTAATGGTGTGAGGTTGCTCACACCATTACTTTAGATGGAAATTGAGTCTGTGCTGTCTGCGCTGAAGTCTTCTTGAGGCTCTCTTTTCTGCTTTATTTTAATTCTCTTTGCCTCAAGGATAATGAATATGAAACTTTGCAAAGACCTTTCCAGCCAGCAGTCATTCCTAAGCATCAGTTATGTAACACTGGGATTTTTGCCTTTGAGAAAGTTGTTTATTTATTTGCATTATTTTTCTAGCATACTAATTATGAGCTACCCTGTCCACCCTAACCCTCTGGAGCAATCATTTTAAAGCCGAAACCTAGTAGCAGGACCTTTCATTTAATCAAGTTTTCATTGTTCATGCATTACAAATTAAGAGCTTGATTCTCTCCTATTCACTTATTATACATTGTAACTCTAGGCTTTTCTTTGTCAGTGAGCTTTGGAGTTAATTCCAGCTCTTACTACTGGCAGTTGGAACTTTTCAGTCGTACCATTTTACTATCATCACTTGTTCATTTGTGTTATGATACCACCTGGGAAAACCAGACCCCATTACACTAGGTGCTGTGCTAACACAGACCACAGAGGTGGTCCCAGGCCCCATCACCTTGAAATGGTGTAGCATGTTTCTTTAAAAGCCAATGATAAAACAATGTGCCTACCAGATAATAATATTTTATTAATTAGTTTTACTGTCTATGAGAACACAGTCATAGATGAGGATCCCATTGCTGGAAGACATAAGACAAGCACACTATGGAACCACAATTAAAGTACAGTAAACATAAAGTTCTTATCAGGTTGTGGCTTAGATTCAGAAAATATGCACAGATATAAGAGGTAAGTATCTGATGAGGGAGAGATGAATATGTGCAAAAATAATTATTTATCTAATACCCACAAATAGATATTGTCTTTGGTGCAAAATGCAGATGACCAACCTGCTTAGGAAAACAGGTCTCACTCCTTGACAAACATATTACCCAGTTCAGCTTCCTGATACTCACAGCATTGTGTGTCCCAAACCAGGAAATGAATTGCATCAGGAGACAAAAATGACCACAATCCCATCACTTTCAAAATCAGATCTGTGATTCACCTTGACTTAGCATTGGTTGAGCACCTCCTTTGTAAGTCGCACCACACCCACTTATGAATAAAGCAGTCTAATAAGCAACCTATGAATTATTCAGTTTATCTCTGCTACAAGGAGAGTATGAGTTATTATTCCTACTCCTATATTCTTGAATGATATCCAGGGTCGGAAATGGGGGGGGGGTGTGTGTGTGTGTGTGGTGGGGGAGATGGCAGAAAGGGGAAGGCGCGTTAGCATGCAAGGGTCACTTTAGATCCTAGAAAGAAAGGTAGCTCTGACAATTTGCATTTTTCCTTGGAAGATATTTGAAAGATTTTTAAGAAATTGAATTTGTTATACATGATGATGAGCTGTACATTCAAACAGATGCCCATTGTGAAGTTATACGGAGTTGTATTAAATGTGTTGCAAATGTCGCTGCAAGAAAGTGAACTCTCGAACTGTTAACATGTTTTGTTCTTGCATCATCTCCTTGAAATCCATTCTGAAGATATATATGGTTTAACAGATTGGAAATTCAGTTCAATTGAAGGAGATGGTGTGTAAAACCAATCTTTATCTTACTTTGTGGAAGATACATAAGTTTAGATATGCTGAATAGTCAATGGTTTTGTATCAATATGGCTAAGCTTCAAATTCCTTTACTGTTTTGCTTGAATTTTGTATGACTCATGAATGTAGAGTTTAATTCAGATGTGGGGGCACCTTCCCACAATTAGGATTAAGGTTCCCTGGCTCCCTGGCTGCAGAAGAGTAAGACTGGAGCTGAGTAGATACTACATAAAGTGTGAAATCTATAACTTCCACCAACAGCTCAATGACTTAAATACCCCAGGCCCTGAAACACTGAATTTCTCTTCTGCTGATTGCAGACAGTAGCCCTTCTGGACTTGCATCATCTGCTGATCTGGCCTTCAGGGCACTGAAAGCAGAGGAGGAAGAAAAAAGCACATAGAACATGTAACACGAAGCAAGCAAAAAAGAGAAAAAAATCTGTATACACACCAGATGACATGGTACCATGGAAATAAGAGTTCTGCTCTGGTTGGTATCTGGGTTTTTGAGATTTGTGATAGAAGACCGTAATGGATTGTAAGGACCGTGTAAGATTGTAAATTCAGGGCTATGTCCTCATAAGTGGAAGCAAGCAGTCACAGAGGCACAGACAAATGGCATAGCAGAGCAGTAACATAAGTGCTGCAGTGTTTCATTCCCAAACAAAGTGATCTAGAAGAGTATTCATCTTGGCTGTGGTCCTTGTTACAGGCAGACCGAAAGCAAAGGAGTACGGCACCTCGAATCCCTTCATTGTCAACAGATGTGAGCACAGCTGCTCACACAACACCGGTGTTGAAATGAGCACTCAAGCATGGGCTGACATGTGTTTAGGGCAGAACAGGGCATAGCGAGTGTAGAAATCAAACTGGGGGTTGGGAGAACAACACTTTCTGTTCGCAGAAGGACCGATCATATGTTTAACAGGTTCAATCTGTTCTCATCCTGATATAGTAGCATAACCACATGGCTTTGTTATCCTGGTGCAGCCTAGTCAAATGAAAGGGATTTTTCAAATTAGAACCATATTTCAACAGTTGCCTGCAACCCATAACTCCATGTTCCTCTGCACTGCAATGCTTCAGGGCTGTATCCTCTCTGTGATGCACAGAGTAGCTCAGGATAGAGGCAGGGGAACACCAAGTTGCCCTGGCTGTCGGGGGACTCACCCTCAGATTCCCTTTTCCCCTCTCATGAGGGATTTGGATTTTTCCATTTAGTCCAGAAATTGCTCCCTTGCAAGATCTGGCTAATAGAGCGGTTGTGCCCATTGTAGTGTCGTAACAGAAAAGGGAAAACAAGAACTTGTGGTGGTTTTTTTTCACTTAGGGGTTAAATGTTTTTAGGGATTAAATATACGTAGATCTTATTCTGAGTCTTCTTTCTGTCCCAATCCTACTCCTGACATTTGCTTTTCTCCAATCCCTACCCACAACTGCTCAAGTTTCCTGTTCTCCTTCCATATCCTCTCTCTTATTTCCAAGCCATTTTCCAAAACAAAGCTACATGCAGGATCTTCTCTTCTGATAACTTCTCAGTTTCTAATTTACTGGGAACTGTTTCATCCTGCTATGGATAGAAGTGTTTCACTTAGAGAGCACCATTGCAATGCTTATATGTAGTAATAATAACAGTGAATTTTTCCTATATGTCACAGATGTTCTCTGAAGATTTGAAAATGTATCACGAACATCCTTCATGAAAGGATGTCCCTTGTTTTACAGTGACCCCTTCCCACTAGGTAAGAACTATGTTATTCCCTCTGCAGATGGCATAAAAAAGTTCAGGACAAGTTTTTGAAATTTGAAAGCCTAACTGTGTACCAAAATTCATATTAAGATATCAAAATAAATAGCCTGACTCTCTGCATTCTCCCTCATTCATAAATATCTGCATATTTAGGTGTTTGAATATGAAGCTGGACATATAACTTGAAGCACTTAAACTTGACTTTGTTAGAGGGACTTGACTTTGTTCAAGGTGATACAACGATTAAGTGGCAGAATTGGAAACAGATCCAGGTCTTCTAGTTCCCACAACACAGAAAAATCACTGGCTCATGCTACTTCCTCCCAGGGTCAATCTATATTTAATGTGAGCATTGTATCATTCAAAGAAAAAATAAATGGTTCCAAAACTTAACATGCATAATTTAGTTTACGCAAAATTGACACTTTTCCGCAACAGAATATAAAATCTTGTCTGCACAAGTATTCAGCAGTGCCGTAAATGCTGTAAAAATTAAAAGCCAAAACGTGCTTGAATTTCAGAGGAAAATAATGTTGGGGCACATTTCATACTCAGTTATATTACTGCAAAATTTAGAGTGGATTCTTCAACTGAGTTAATTATGAGGAGAGCTTGATCTGATATAATTTTGGTACAATTTTCTCCCTACTTTTTCCTGTCCAAGCAATTCTTCTGAAGAAATCAAATTAATGATCAAAGTAAAAAAATAATTAAAATTATAGTTTTAAAATAAAAGTAGTCCATCATAATATTTTGGATAAGAAAGGTTTTTTTCAGTTTTTCTAATAAAATTTTTCTGAAATTATATAAAATTACCTGATATTATTATCACATATGTAATTCAGCCCATTTAAATTTATTCTACTATTCAAAATTATAGCAAAGAAGTATTCATTAAATAGTAGTGAGGGAATGACATAACGCCGGCTACAGACGGTGTTAAATTTTTCACATGCAAGGGTTTTCTTCTGAATCTGATTTTTTTTGCCAAAATAGGTCTTTCTGTGAAACCCTAATATGAATGTTAAATAGAAAGTGACAGCTGTTTATTCTGAGATACATTGAATATTTCCTCCTAGCTCTTGAAAAGTGATCTTACTGCCATACTGCTACAATACACCTTGTGATTGCTTAGGTTAATATATCTATTTCAGAAGTTCTTTGAATTTTCTAGCTTTGACGTGTTTGTTTAAAAAAAAAGCTGGAAAAATTAAAAAACAATGGGATTGTCAGTATTCATAACAGCATGAAAATCACTTTCAACTTGAAATATCTGCTGAGCTTTTCTCCACTTTTAGTCATTCCACTAAAACTCAATGTTATCACACCAGCTGAGCTTGAGAGAACAAAACAGGCTAGTAAAAAAATGATGCCCAAACATTTACACTTCAAAGGAGCTTTGCAAAGAGCAAACTTCTCATACTTAATGCCACTGATTTATTACTCCTTAAGAAGTCATCTTATGCCCCAATCCTTATTATTCACGGACTTGTGAGGAAACCCAATATATTCAAAGTGGCTCCAAGTACATGAAGTAAATTGTAGCATCAAAGCTCTGAACTCAATGAAATTGCTTTATGCACAAAGTCATTATCATGTGTTTGCAGGGCAGTGATCTTTATGAGCATGTAGGACACTGTGATCTTGCCTTTGATTTCTCCAAAGGCCTTGCTAATTTCCACCAATACGCCATAGGATTAAGAGGATCAATTGCTTGTGTTAAGAGTTTGCAGGATCTGCAACAAAATGTGCCACTGAAGGAAAGTAGGAGATTAAAGGAATCAGATAGTAGCAAATTCAAGAATCAATCAGGGAATTTAAAAATATTATGGGAGTAACATCTTATCCTTTCAAAAAAGTGTGAGAGAAGACCAAATAATGGAATACGAAATACGTCTTTAGGTTTCGGTCTGCCCAGAGTGCTACCAATGGGGAATTTTGCTCTTGATTTTAATGGGAGCAGGAGCAAGTTCTTTTAACTTTGGAAATTATCTGATCTAAATTGTGTTTGACAGTAGAATAAAGATCTTGAAGATATCTGACCCAATTATTTAATGCCTGTGGTGTTCCATTTACATGTCAAAGCACCTGGGATACCACAATTGAGTACTCTGTGGGGAGGATCCTTCCACTCTGAGGATAAACTCATGCTTTGCTCAAACTACCTTTCCCAGAAAGTGATGTGTAAGAGTCAGTTTAATATGACCTTTGCTTTTTAATCAGAAAATAAGGGAAGATCTGTAGGAGCTCAATGCTGACTTTAGTAAAAAAAGCATATCTATGGGAAGGTAATGCCAAACTAGCATGACGATAAAATAGAAAAGAAGAACATCCTAGCAAAACATCCATATATTTCATGCATTCAGTGGGCAGCAGAATGAAAGGTTTTGATATTAAATGGAAAGACAATTACTATTTAAACATGTGAGAAAAAAAATTTTGGGAGTTTCCATATGCCTTTCCAGTAGACACCTCTCAAAGGTTAACTGCTTTTCAAGTGCGTCATTGAAACCATACTTAAGAAACGATGAGACAAAATTATTTAAAATAGAAAGAGAGGTTTCCATTTTAATAATTGTGTCTCATTATTTCCTGACTATGGATTCAGTGATGCCTTCAAGAATGTATTTAGCTTTAAACACAACATTTAAGCACATGCTAAGTTAAACCCCTTGACTTTCGAAAGGGCCTTCATGTAGTTTCTGTTGCTGGGTTACAAAGTTGGTTTTCCTCTGCTTGGCTGTATGAGAGATTTCCAAACTTGGTGTTACAGTCATGCTGGAGAAAGCTGACTATCAGAAGTAAAAGTTCTGATTCTTTGTTGCTTCACATCTTCTTCACATCCATTCATTAGCATTTGTAAAAGTCAAATACATGAGGATGTAAAACATAGCCCTCTGTTTGCACTCGCATGAGTAACTTGTACACAATTTTTGCATACGCTTAGCTAAAATTTAACATATGATTCAAAATGCAAGGCACTGGAGGATCATAATTTGGAACTGTAAAATTTACTGGGACAAAGAGCTTTGGATGCAAATTAGTAAGATTCTTTCATTAAAAAATTCTCATATAAGATACATCATGATTTTCTAGCAAGTCTTCAACTCCTTAACGTACTGGCTAGATGGGCAAAACACACTTCTGATGCCCTCCACAGAGCAACAAAACTGTTAAGGAGGTAGTTCCAAATTACCCCCCACAAATCAAAAGTCAAGAAGTTTAGAAAAACATATCTTCCAAGCTCTTTCTGAACCTGAAAAATGTTCCAGGAAGTTCTGATCCAAGCTGTTAAACAAAAGTTCCTGCAGTAAAGTAATAGCAGAAAAAATTCTTCAGTAATCAGAAAAAAATCTTCAGTAATTCTTCAGTTTTTGCTTTAAACTTCTAATTTAACTTCAGTCAAATTTTTAGCTTACAGAGAATTCCTTCTGACAATTACTAGTTATCTTTTGGAAGTCAGAGATACATATTTATTTCAGTGTGTTTGCCCTTTATGCAGGTACAGTGAGCTATAAAGATACCGAGAGACTGAGCTATAAAGATATAGAAGAATAGATTCCCAGCTGATTTTGCTGCAAGTACATTGATTTACATCTGCTGAGGATTTTTTCCCCCACAGGTTTTAGTTCTGAGTGCTTTCTAAAACCCTGCATATCATAAAACTTGCAACACACTGTACATGAAAACATAATCTTCCTTATCAGAGGCAATAAAGATATCCATAGAATATAATTGTTCTGCTTAAGATAAAGAAAAGATCCATTTGTAATTGTACGATTAGCAGGAGGCCGTGTCTTTGCTGCTTTTGCATACCACGTCGAATTGTCTAGGGATGAGGCAGTTTTTGCAGCCCCTTCAAAGAAGGCTGAGCGTGAGAAAGTGAAAACAACTCCTTTCCTGCAGACCCAAGCAATGATCCCAGCGTTTGTAACTCTCACTTCAAGCACGGATCTGCTGAGCTCTTAGGAAATCCCAACTGAGCCTTCTACAAAACACCTGCTCGGTGCTGGGGGAATTAACCTTACAGCATGTAATGCTAACGCGGGGAGGTGTTGTGCCTGCCAGCTGGCAGCCCCGCGCGGCAGTGGACTTGTGCAATTAGTGGTGTCCACCGGCTTGCTGTGTGCTGGAGACACCGCGCTCGCACAGCTGAGATTCAAGCCCCCCTTTCTGCTGTCTGTAGCCAACAGCTAGCACAAGGTGTGCCAAAAGGGAGCTTCTCCCATGGCCCAGCCAGCAGAAGTGGAGCTACGCGTGGCTCGGCGGGAAGTCAGGATCGCTGCTCTGAACATGCCAAGCACCTCCTGGAGGGGCCAAGTGCCCTGATCGAAACACTGCTCTCAGCAAGCATCACGTCTGTCTGCCTTAGCAACAACAGCAATCCAGAAAAAAAACAATTCCACCTGATGATGTCCCCTGCAAATATTTAAACACCAACTTGGAGATGAAAATCATGTATTAAAAAAAAAAGCTGGAGTTACTCTTGGTTTTGTTTTGATGGAACACATGTTTCTCACCATTTTCCCGAAAATGGAAAGATAAATGTACACAATTATTCCTGGCTGTTAAGAAAATGACAGATTTGTAGGTAATATAACAGTCTGCCTTAGCAATGCCTTTCACAGTTACGGCATGATCAGAGCAAGAGACGGCAGGCCTGCCGTTACCACAAAGATGGCTATATGGTGGATTGTTACAAATAGCTAAGTGCCTTCTGATGTCTTATTAATATGCTAGCGCAAGAAGAAAACAGAGAATAGACAAAAGAGCTGAGTCTGTTCCCTTTCATGAGAAACATGGGAAACCACCAGGCAGAAAACAAAGGACACCTCGAGCTCCCTCCCTTTAAAATATTTCCCAATTAAAATGTTAAGCAAATACCATTGGGCTCAGACTGTTTACACAAGGCTGGTCTTGTCAAAGAATAAATGCTGGCAGGGCAGGCAAGAAAATGCCAAACTCTCTCATCTTCTGTATACCTGTAAAAAACTGCATAATTAATAGAACAGCAACTTTAGACAGGCCCCAAGGGCTGGAACCACAAAATCATTTCGACCCCTCGCTGCCATGCCTACCTCCAAAAGGCAGAACCTCCAATTTCCTTGCCAGTTGCTCCTTAATCCTGAAGTGCCAAAATAGCCTAATCGCCACAGTTTCATCAGTTACTCTCCCCTAGTGCTTAAACAAATGCTGCCGTGCCATGCTCAGAAGCCCCCAGCTGTCTACAGCCCAAGCAGCGGAGTCACCTCCCCGAGCCCACCGGGCGGGCTGGCACCAGGGGGTCAGTGCTGCGGCACTCCTGAGTCAACCCCCGCACGAAACACAAGCAGTCGCTGTCACGGTGGTTCAGTGCCCTCCTTCCCCCAGCCGTGTGCGTGGTCCCATGGCTGCAGTGGATGCTGCAGAGACATTTTCCCATCCTCGTGGAAGGGCAATGGGTTTCAGCCGATGGCCACTTGTCTGCTGTCAGGAGCCCAGCCCGAGCCCCGGCTTTGCTTGCTTTCTCTGGACACGCTGGACCTCCTGGACATCGTTGGGAAATGAATCGCAGTCTCCAGTCTTATGGCCAAAAAATTAATTTTAGGAATATAGACAAAACAGAGGCTTAAAGGGACCACGATGCTGAGGCAGAAATGAGGTCCAGCAGGAACACAGGAGAATGGCACAACTGCATTTATTCGCCCTTAAGAGGACCACGCATTATAGCAGGTGGGCTCTCTTCCTACAGTTCTGCTGCTGCCATCCCAGTGCATATTACAGCCCCCTCTCGATTTCGGGGAAAACTGGTGCATTTCAAAGGAATTTTCTGCTGGGTTGTACTCATTAATAAACATATCAATCAGATAAATCTATATATAAGTGAATTCTGTGTGCAGATAGCCATCCACCAATAGTTGATAGTTCAAAAAATATCATTATAAACTAATAATAGTTGGAGGGATTTCTTTAGATTTAGTGTTGTGCTCTGCCAACCCAGCGAATCAGAAATGCTGACAAACCTTAAAACTCTGGGGCTGGTAAGCAGTTACAAAAGATAATCAGAATTTAAACACCTTGGCTTCTGAATATTCATACAGCTCAGTAAATATTATGCATTTATTAAAAATCTATTGCTATCCTTCCCAGAGGCAGAGGACATACAATGCCTGGCTGGTTTAATCAGCTTCCCTACAAATAAATAGCTTCTTAAAAATGCAGAGTCAGTATCTCCTCTCAAGACATCACTGGGCGAGCTGACCTCTTTAAGCACACTGTTTATTATAGTAAGTCTGTACTGGCCCAATGGCCTAACACCCTCCTTAGCCAATTAAACTGTGCATATAATAGGTTTCCCTTGAAGGCTCTGTGAAAGACTGAGAATTGTAAGTGGAGATTTTAACAGAGCCTTTTAGCCATACTCTGTGTCTCATTCCTGAATCCAATTATTTTTCCCAAGATTTGTTCCCATGTCTCTCTCACTGTCTCAGGTACAAAAAGAATCTAATGACCAGGTGATATGCTAGTCTCAGCTGTTAAGTTAGTTTCATTAATGTTAACATTAAGAGGTATTTGCTGTTGAAATATTTAAGGGAAAACACCAGGTGTTTCGGGATGTTTTTCCAAATTTGGCATGCTTGTGTCAAAAAATAACATTGCTGTTTTCCGTAAATGTCTAATTTTTTAATTTTATCTCAGCAATAACACAAAAACGATTGCCTGAAAGGTTCATTGTAAAATATATCAAAAAAGCTAAACAAAACCAAGAACTGGGTATTTTCTTTTAGTACTATGCTTTACTTCAGTATAAAAGCAGGATGTTTACATCAAGGGAGCACTAGATTGTATCCACCATGGTAGATTTTCATATTCAATGGCCTCAATGTCTGACAACTTACATTTTTTAAGAAGCTTTAATTTTGATTCTCTGGGTATCGTTAACATGAATTCAGTGAGATATTTTAGTGGTACATACTGTTAATAATAACTTATCTGCACTTGTCTGCAAGTCTAAAGGGCAACTGGTAGCTTAAAAGTTTTAGGGTTCGTCAGCAAGGAAGATGCTACTTTTTAAGAGAAGAATTTCAGAAGATGAGTTCCTTTCTTAGTCAATGGGATTACCATTCTTTGCAATCACCAAGGTATTTCGATAGTCCACTTCTTAATGTTACCCTGTAATTCTCCTTATTAATTTGTTCTTGCCTAATTTTATTTTACACCATCACCTTTATATCCACTTGCCTTAAACATGTCTTCTTCAGAGAATTACATTGGAATCCAGGCTACTTAAATAACTTGGTTTCTTTAGAAATAATATCTACTAGATATTAAATCTGACAACAAATATTTATTTGGGTTTTCTTTCAGATTTGTTCTGGCTTGTTAGAAAGCATCCCAGAATGAGTCAGAGGGAAGATCTGAGGTAATTTAAAGTAATTTTCTTTTATTATGTCTGGTTCTTTTATGGGAAATCCTTTCTTTGGTGGGATCTGCAGCAGAGCCTTGCTATTCTGATTAAAACATTAGCTTAGACTGGTCAGTTCAGATCTCAGCCCAAGATTTGAGATTAATCTTTTTTGCTTTATGCTGTTCAGTGAAAATAACAAAAAGTTATTTACTGCATTTTTCAACTGCATATGTAGAAAAAAGCTTAATGCAAAAGAAACATCTTAAATGAGTGCATAATTATTTTTAATGATATCAGAATATAGCTACTATTTACATTTTTCTTCCTCCTATATTTAACTTCTATTTAAATTTTATTTTTCTTTCTAATGTATTTTATTTTATTTTATTTAGGGAAAGCTCAGTCATAAGATTGGTGTTCTGACCATTTTTATAGTGATGACTATGATGATACGAGCTATTTCTCTGTTTTTCGAAGATGAAGTTATTTTTTCCATTACATCTTTTTTAGAATAGCTTCTTAAGAAGCTCATCAAGAAAGGCTGCTCTACAAGTAACATATAAAACCAGCTAAAATTCTTATTGTAGCCATTTACAACAGCAGAGAAGAACAAAGGAATCAGAACTATATATATCTTTTTATGAAAAAAGTTATGGAACAAATGTAAGCACAGCTAAAAATAGATGCCATTTATCATATCTATTATTTTTCCATAAATAAAATCTGAAACACATTTTATTTGGAAAAAAGAACACTTTTATAAAACATTTTACCCAAACCACAACCATCAGCTGACATATCCTACATACATTTTATCTTTCAACAATTTACAAAAATACTGGCACAGTACGTGCAAAGATTTTTTCACAGTTTTGAATATAAAGGTAATATATATGCTCAAATTAGCACTTGAATTGCATCTTCTGTTTCAAACACACTGTGAACACCAAAATGTACAACATGCAGAAAACAGAAATACAACACAATTCCCAATATTAATAGACCGCTACACAATTTGATGAGAATTAGAACAAATTTTGTTTAAACTTATAAGTGCTGACTTTGACTTCCATGGAGCCTGGATTTTACCCATAAATTTAGTAAAATTTTTTTCAGAGCTTTAAAGTATCCTGTTATAGAAAGTACTTAAAAATTCTACAAAGAACAACTATTAATTTTTTTCAGTCTTCCTTGTATGGATACCCCAGCTACTTGGCTGTGCACATAACATGTCAAAATCGGGATATTTGAAATGTTGTACCATTTGCCCTTCTACCCCCGGGGAACCTTTGGAGCCTACCACATTACCATGTTTACTGGGTTGTTTTTTTTTTCGTTTTTAGTAGTATATCAGCCTCCTAAGTCTCTCTGAAACCTCTTTTCTTTTAAAAACTTTTTGTTGAATTGATTTCTTATTTACTTTCTGATTTTTTTCATCTTCTTTTTGCAGATGGCTTATATTTTCACATAGTGTTATAAAGGACTCAGGAGGTTGCATCTTACTTATTTGTTTTGTCCTGTAACAGCATGTGGCTTTCAAAACCTATGTAAAAAGGACACACTTGACCTACTTAATACATCTGAATAGGCAGATGATTATAAACATAACTTTTTCCAATCACTTCATGTTTTTCTTTTTAACTTGCATTTGTTAATTAAAAAAAAAAAAACATATTTTCCAAAACAGGAGGACATTGTAGAGCAGGGTTTTGATTTATCTACTGATTTTGCTGTCAGCATCATTGACAACAAATTATTGTTAGATTTAAAGTGATCAGTTTACATAAAATACCTGCATACAATGCACTATTACCATTGTTTGTCCTGTACCAATCTAAAAGCATCCTGGAAAAATCAATGATTCATATTTGCATTGAAGATGTTACAGTCTGTACACTGGACTTGAATATCTAATATGGCTGCACTATACGATAGGAAAGAGGTAGGAAAGGTCACAAATTCGTGCTGCATGTAATCATGTGGTCACTGTTTTATATGCCCTAGTGACATAAGACTTATTCTTTTTTAGTTGTGAAAATATTGCTGTTTGTATGTGATTATGTAGAAATTGGAATTTTGGAGCAATATGAACAAGAAAAAGGAGGAAGGCTGACAGAGTTATATTGTGAGAGCTCTTTCAGCCTAGGTGTGGAGTGGAAGAAATGATGGAAGCACTTGTGAGAAGAGAAGGGGATTTGGAGATAAAAGCTGGAACCATCAGCAGAGCAGGGAAGCTTGTAATGAGTAAGTGTGAAAAGGAATTAATTCAGAGCATAAGCAGAGACTGCGTGGCTTATAACCTTAAAAACAATCACAAGAAAAAACGAACATGAGATGAAACTAATAAGAGATTGAATTAAGTGACTCAGAGACTATAAAAAGGGAGATGACATAGTCAGAGGACCAGGTAGGAAAGATCATCTTGATGACAACAGTCTGGACTAATTGAAGAGACAGAAATTAATATTTGAGAAAATTGTTTAGGTCTGTCACAATGAGACTATTTGTTCAGTTTAATTATAAGGTTCCTTACAGAAGGAAGATCTTCCTACAAACAACATATAAAACAACATAATACTTTTGTTGTCTTTCCTGCTACTTTTTTAGATCCATAAAATATAATGTTTTAGAAAAACTCGATACAGAGGAAGTATGGGACTGAAAGTTGATATTGGCAATTTCTAACAAATTATGCAATATAGCAGAGTTCTTAAAAATGTAATTGTGAGGTTGGTTTTTTTTAATTTTTCATCAATTCAATCCAATCTGGTATTTTCTGTTTCCTAGAGTATCAAGTTGTTCCAGTCCTCAAAGAGTTTTACATAATGCTGTTAAAAACAAATTGAGGTAAATATTTCTTCTCTATCTGTAAAAACCAAGTAATGAAATTAACATCAGTGAAATATACATTCCTAAGGACTAGTTGTCCAAGTTCAAAATACCCTCCCTAATTCCTGGAAACTACAGAATATTACATTCCCTGGATGGATACATCTCCCACAGTGGCAGTCTCCACCCCAAGACGGTCTCTCCACCTCAGCCTCCTCTCCCACCCTTAGAAAGATTCTCAGACTCCTTCTGACAGCCCCCACCCCAGGTTTGGACTTTCGTCTTCCTCCTACTCCTGAGCCCTTGATGTTCTTGCCAAGTCTGCAGCCCAGCCTAACCCAGCAGGCTGGTTGGCACCTGCTGGGCCACGCTGTCTGCTTCTTTGCCTTTCAGTCATGGCTGTGTCCAGATTCTCCCTGACCACAAAGATTTGATTCCAATTCCAGGCTTTAATCTTGTCCTGAAGTAGTAGGAACCCCGTTCTTTTTGGCTGGATAAGTCATTTCTCTTCTCTGCCTGGACCCAAATTATCTTTGCCATCAGTAAAATGGTTACCAATTCCCACGGTATTAGTGATGGGTGAAGTGAAGTCATCACTATCATATCCTCATGAAAGGCAGGTTGTAAACCAATACAGAATAATAACACTGGGTACAATGTGTAGTTTACACTTATTGGAACCACTGTTTGCCTTTTGTATTTTTAGCTTACGGGTAAAACCACACCCTGTCCTCCCTCCCCCACCCCTTGATGGGCAAACCCAACAGAAACTCTGCAAGTTGAAACTCATGGAGCTTCCTAGCCCTTCCATAATTATTTTTATCCCCAGTGTAAAGGATGATTCAGCCGTCAGTTCTCTGAAGAGAGACAGAGATAAAGAGAGAGAGAAAGAGAAGAGCATGCTAAATTGCTGTTGAAAATAATCCTTTCCACGTGAAGTAGGAGTGGGTATTAGAGGACAGATGGCTAGTGGAAGCTGGAAGGGGGAAGCTATGTGGAAAGCACCAAGGAAACTAGGGCACTCCGTTATCTATGGCAAACCAGAGATAAACAGTGTCATGTAACCACTTAACCAATGCTAGGAGGAGGATGCACATGAGGAAGATAAAAGAAATCAGTGCTGCGTTGTTTATATTTTTGTTTTCCCTTTTTACAAAGGCAGGAGGTGGTACTAATGGTATATATGGTTTACACTGAACATAAAGACACTCTCTGCCTCAAATACTTTTGAGTGACAGGAGGTGGAAGAAGGTGAATCAGTGAGTAAGATGTAATGCAGTACAGGTCCGGGGAAGGCTGATGTGCCCTGGAACGGATGCACTCTGCTTAGAAGAAAGCAGGGGAATCTCCTTATTCAGGAGACTTTTGTTGAAGAGTGGCAATCACCTCCCCCTGAGACATCTATGGCAGAAAACAAATGCAAAGGACAAAGTAAATGAAAAGTCTGACAGTGAACAAAGAAAAACAGAGTTAGAGAAGATCTTGGTTTTGGTATAAAGAAAAGCCAGAACAGTATGGGGTCTAGAGCATGAACTGTAGATACTGCACTCTAAGATGCCTAATCTCCCCCTTAGTCAAAAGTAACTAAGAAGCATTAGTCCCACTGACAGTTGCGTGGGTGTTTCTGCTTTGGAAATGTAATACTGAGACTGAAAGGGAAACGTGGTGGAACTTTAATTATTTTGTAAGGTTTGAAACGCACTGCAACATTCCCACGTTCTCCAAGTCCCTCGGGCTCAGCCGCTGCTGCTCACACTCCAGAGGATGTGTGCCACAGTGGGGCATCAAACTGCTGTCTCACGTGGACCCCCCAGTCTTAATAACTGTTCCATACAACCAACAAATTTATATATTGCACAAAAGAGGGAAGAGGCACATCTACTTATTCTAATTTCTTTTTTTTTTCTTGATCAAGACAATCCCCAATGGCAAAGTTTTCATTGATCCAGTCACTAAGTTCAATGGACAGTATACACATAAATGAGGTGTTCAGGAGAAAACAGCAGAGACTTTAAAAAAAAAAAAAAAAGCTGGTTTGGTAAACTTGGAGCTGTCTGTAAAAAGTTAATGTCTTGATCAGCTTATTGCAGTTTATACAGTTTTCATATGTGGTGTTAAAAGGCTATTCAGTTAGTCAAGGGTGGCTTTTATGGAAATAACTTCTAACTTTGGGATCTGACTAATGCGATTTGTCCCAGAAGGAGGAACAGTTTCTATGTAAATCTTCATTTGGATTATTTCTTGTTGTTCTTTTAATCTTGCAATGTGTCAGACAGTCCCTTGAGTGCTATTAGATGTGGACTGGCTTTCTAGCTTTACTTTATGCAACTGGCCCTCTTCTTCGAGGACAATAAATTTTATTTGTACTGTATATCTCAGAAACGATTGATTTTGGCTAAGAGCAAATTAATTTTTGGTTTCACAATGAGTGTCTGGTCTCCTGACTCAGTATTCTCTGAAAAAGGCCACACTAATTCCTCAACAGGTTGCAAGCGTCCCCTCTTATGCTCTGCCTCTGGTGTGGGAAACCCTCTACTGAACTTGGGGTATGCCTCTCTTTAAAAGACAGGTCATTCCCAGATGACACATTTGTGAGATACTGTAGAGATCTGGACCAAAATGTCACTGAATTAAAATGTGTGTTTCACCAGTGGCCTTGGCTCAGCTGGGCAAACCATTGCTTCTGAATGGTGTCAGCATGTCTGAGACATCAACCAGTAGCAAACATATTGGATAGACCAGCCAGCAGATGGCCTTGCATGATCTCTATGACGGTAGTAGCCTCAGCTGACCTATTAGCTCTACATTACCAATGTAATTATCAGAATAACAATGGCAACTAGCATGGAGCTCAGCACCAAAATATGAGTATGACCATGCATGTCTCCACACCGGTAGCGACAGGACTTGACAACACTGAACCTCTGTACCATGAACCTGGAATAACCATTTCCTATGAGATGTTGACCATTGTTTGAAGTATGGGACAGAGAGTAGGGTGGGGAAATATGGAAACAAGAATGCTCCTTTTCTGAGCCAGTGCCAGCTTGTCACACAGAAGATGAAGGCGGTTATGCATATCCTGAAACTCATAGCCCACTATTGGTCATCCCTTATCTGGAGGAAAAGGGGTTTTGTGATTGCATGAGAGGGATTGAAGACTAGTGATGGAAAGAGGAAAAAAATGGACCAGAGGTTGACAGTGGCAGCCATTAACAGCTTGGCCATGTTCCCAGTATGTGGGAGTATGTCTGAGACATATCAGGTATTGGTAACCAACATGGGATCCTGAGTGTCCCTGTGATATAGAAAAGAGGTGAACTTAAGTCTATTGAGGTGTAGTCTAACATGGCTGTAGGCCATGGCTGTCACCTCTGCTTGTCACACCCTTGGTGTGACCTCTGCTGAGCTTTCTGAGCCTCTTTCACCCAGTTTCATGAATACAAGCTTGCCTAATTGAGCTGATGCAGCAGGACTAGTGTGGATGCTGAAGGGCAGTGAAAGGTAGGTCACCAAGGTGGAGTCATTAGATGATTACAGCGCACAGAAGTCAGACTTTAAATGCCAACTGAAAGGGAGTGGTCAGGGGGGACCTCAGGTGCTATTTGGAGAGGTGGCAGAGCTGCATCAATGACATAGCAGTGGGGACCACTCAGGGGACCCCAGTGAGGATGGGGATGGGGAGCCACAGTGAGGTTGCCCTCACTGTGGGAACCAGCAGACACAGCCTTGCTGGGCAGAGTCGGAGCACAGCCTTCCCCCGCCCCAGAGCCATATCGAAGACCAGAAGACTCTGATGATGCAAGGCTTAAGACCTGCTTTCACAAGAGATGGTGATTCACAGTTTTTGCTTAGTATCTGTAGTGGTAACATTGGTTAGCGTGACCCCAGATGGCCCCCATGTTCTGGGCATCTTAGCCATTCCTCTTTTTGTGCTGCTTACTACATTTAGCAATAAACTGTATTTTAACAAATTCTGAGTGACCACAGTAAACCTCCTTTATATTTTCTCCATGTGTGTGCATATTCTGGGCAAACTAGCTCTGACAGAGAGAAATGCTTTAAGTAAAAAATTTGCAGAAATATCTCCTTTATTCTCCAGTTATCCTATTTTGTTCATCAAAATTATCCCTCTGTTTCAATACACTTTAATTTTACATGAACTATTTGTTTCATCAGTGAATTAGCATATTATGGTTTCTCTTTTATAGTCGTAACTAATAAGAGAGATGAACCAGTGAAAAGACTGAAGCTAAAACCAAACCCAAACTAAAATGAGTACCAGGTTAATGATGTGCCTATTGGCTAAGGCAGAATACAGCAGACAAATGACTGCATCAACAAAATCAAGCTGTTTCTTCATCTATATTTTTAACTGTTGTTAATACTTTTAGTGTTCCTACAATTGACTGTGTCCAGAGGCTAGAAACATAAAGACTTGATGGTTGCAATGCTTAGACTCACTTTTAAGTGCTCAGCCACCCATGGATATACTCAGCTCTTAGCGAGGTGCAGAAGTTCCCTCTAGGCTGTTTAAATGGACTTAAAACAGACATCTAGGGGATCCACAAAATCCAGCAGAGAGGGTGCTGCCTTACCTAGTTTCCCTCCACAGCCAAGGAAGGCTAAAGACTATCTTGTAATCTTGTGTTGTGACCATTCTATTCTACTACTGATATTTTTGCTATTTCTAGGAGTCTCCTTTTTTGTTACTTTCCATTCTCCATGTTCCCTTGTACCAATTTTCTTTTTCTTATTACAGTATTGTATTTGTTTTAAGCAGTGTGTTAAAAATTTGCAAGTACATACCACTGATATCACGAAATTAAAATGTCAGCAAATTAATTAATTACTGTTATCAATGTCATAACAGTTTCAGCATTCTAGGTGAAACTGGACAACCACGTCTTAGTATTGGTTTCATATTCAGAGTTTTTCCTATCTGAACATGAAAATGTAACTTTAAGAAGTAAAAATGAATAGAGATAAAGAAAATATTCACTGCAGCTCTGGAGAGCATTCGATAGTTCATAATGCTGCAGACTCACCACTGCCTCTTTCCACAAACACACGTGCATGGCTTCTATAACCTTTCCAAACTTGTCTACGCTGAACAGAATTGTGGCCTATTGCCTTTGGCTGCTGCAAGGAAACTGTTTTGCCTTTCTGGATGGAGCTAGAACAAAAATAGTGTACAGTAGCAACTAGATACTGGAAGAGATCCAAATGATAGTAGCTCATTGGCCTGGAAAAAAAATTAAGGAAGATACATTTGAAGAATGCATACTGGACCAGTCCATTAAATATACCCTTATGTTTCATTGTATTCATAAAGTGAATTATCTGTGCGTATCAATAAAGGCTATCTCTTTCTAATGTGAAGGTTGAACCATAATAAACAAAGCAGAGCTTTCAAACCATATAATCTCAGAACCACTATTTTCATGCTTTCCTTTTTTTCAATTGCTTTTTTTGAGTTTTAGGGAAGTCCCTGCTAAATTTCAAGCTGTCTGAATCACAATCTACTACATGCATATAAGTCGTAATTTCAATTTTTTTTCCTTATGAAAGGTAAATCTTGCAGTTGGCATCATTAAGCTATTGACACATTCTGCTCCAGTGTAATTACCTTTATGACTCTGGTCGTAGTGCTCCTTTTACTTAGAATGGGAAATACCTCAAATAGTCTGGTAAATTTTACTACTGCAGGTGGGGAATGTCCAGTTTAATGGCCCCACTGTATTACTCTTTGTTATTCATGTGCGCCAAAAAATACACAGGATATAGATGGTGCTGAGTTAACATTGCTGGAATTTCCTGACTTTTTTAATACTTGATTTTGTATCCTTAATGTTGTCAGTGAACTGGCAGAGGTGGGAGGACTGGGACGGCATACTTCCATATTGGTGTTGAACAGGAGGTGGGTAAATAGTTGGAGAATTAAAAGTAATTTTAATATTGTGTTTGTCAATAATTCATGTTTCATGCAAAGAGGAATCAATAAAACACATTTTATGAGGCTGGTATATAGGCTGTAACTGTGTTCAGCAGACAAGATAGAGGTTTGAATTGGTTCCCGCAGAAAAGAATAATCCTCCAAATGAACAACTGATACCTGGGCTTTATCTAACGAGTGGATATTACTGGGGCTTTGACTGGTTCAGAAGGCTAAAGAAGGCTCCGAGATGTAATTAGGAGGCATTAGTTACATTGGTTTCCCTTTTAATAGGGCACAACTCTTCATGCAAAACCTCACCCTGATATGTTTTTTGACTCCAAGTGCCCAGAGGTGCATGGCCAGCCAGGGAAGGCATGCCAGGGCAAGCTCGCTGACTCAAAGGAGAGGACTTGCAAAACAACCTGGGAACACAAGAAGAGAAAATATCTAGGCAGGAAGTTATAGTAATAGTTTGGTCAGAAAGAGAGCTGTTTTCAAGAGCTTTTCATGTAAACCATTCCCTCTTTTGTATTTTCTTTTTTTTTATTTTAACACCTTCTCTGGCATTTCAAAAGCATAAGCCATTTCTTTGGCATTGTTTTATTTTCCTTCATGTTTCAATAAGTCTTGGGTTTGAGGAGGTTACTGATATATTGGTAATTTGTCAACAATATCTCCAAAAGATTTGTGAATATTGCTGAGAAGTGTTGAGGGTTAATAGTTTCCTTAATCTCCGTGTCTCAGTTATTCCTTATTCCCTGGTGCACACACAGGAGGCATATTGTATCTGGCTGGCTATATCCTGATGGGAGATGCAGATAGATGCAGGGTTTTTTCCCAGTTTCCCAAGCTGGCTGACTGAGGTCAGATCCGTGGTCCTGTGCTGGAGCTAACAAGGTCCAGTAAGAGCACTGATGGCATCGCTGCTGCGATGTCCTATCTCTACATATTTGTCAAGAGTTTGATATAGAGAAAGATTTAAATGTCTTTCTTGTGGCAATGCAAAACTAGATTTTGCTACAGCATGCAAGATGCTTATTTAAACAGTAACTCCAACAAACCTGCCAGGATCAGCGCCTTTGGTTAGCATTTGTGGGCAAGCAGTGGTGATAACTGTTGAACCTGCATGTGTGCTTAGTTGGCTTTTCTCACCGTTGCCTCACTGGCAGTGTAATGAATCGGCACTTTTGTTCATCAATGTACGGTTCTCCGAGTCGGATTTTCAGCTCCCTCTCTGTACATCTGTCGACTGGATACAAGTATACGTTCTAGTGCCCTTTCATATGTTCTTGGCACAGATGCATTTCGTTGGCATGAGCATTAGGCTGAGTTTGTTGGCATTTTAGGAAGTGAATCTGATTTAAAATGCAAACAGAAGAACAAATAAAATAAAACAAACAAACAAACACACCAGGAGAGTGTTCCCGCAGCGGAAGCTGTGCATGGCTCACAGTTTACACATACAGGCTTAGCCTTCCTGCCCTCTGTCTCCCAGGTTTACTCATCCCATCAGGGAGCGAATATGGAGTTTCAAGTGAGCAGCATTTCACTGCTTAGATGACAGATGCTTTCTGTCTAGAGGAATTCTGGCTGATGAGGAGCTGGAGGATGTCTCTTCTGCCCTTCCCCCAGCATGCCCAAGGACTTAAACAGCCCAGAGAAAGCCAGTAGTCAAAAAGAGCTTCCCCAAGTCCGAGACAAATGTATTTTCTCTAGGTGATCCACTAAACTGATTTTCTTATGAACTTTTTTTTTTAAAATGGATCATTGACTATATAGAAGTGCAAAATTATGGATGGCTCAAAAGCAAACAACTGCCCACCTCAAAAGTTTTCAGAATATATTTCTTAGCTACTACTGAAATTTATTTTCCTATGTGGGAAAACTTTGACATACTGTTTGAGATGTCTGCCTTGATGATGTGGGTTTAGCAGGATTGCCTGAGTCCCATACTTTACCATCAGAATGATAGCATGCTGAAATGACTAATACAGCTAGCACAGGATTTAATGAAATTACATGTCAGACAGGTACTATTAAACATATGGGAGATGCTCTAGGGTACTGTTGTATTGCAACCCAGTAATGACAGTAGCTCAAGTACAACTGTAGATGGGATCTTGAGTAAGAGCACCTTGAGGACAACACAGGTTTTTATGTTAAAAAAACGCCAACAAACAAGTTCTGCTTCACAAAAGGACAGTAGGTCATGTTCAAATGTGAGAATCTATACTAGGTGAGAGAAAAACCCACAGTATGTAGGCCATGATATTATGAAATACCAGTCTTTTCTGAAATCACTAATTCCACTGGTCACCTTAACAGAGGTCAGATAGTCAAACTTGAAACACTTATATTCACACACTTACTGTTTATTTGCTATCTTGACATTCAACTGGTCATATAGGGGTGGGTTTTACAGGAAAGAGGTTTTGTAACAACATTTTGATATAGAAAAGAATAGTAAATGCCCAAATAACTTGTAATTAAAAGTTTTATCTCTTCTCACCATTCCTACCTTTATAAGGTTTCTTTTTTCAGTCTTGATTACGGTAAAGAAAGTATAGTAACACTATTCATGGCAGAGCAGAGAAAAACTGCCTGTGAGAAAAGTTAAAAACTCCAAAATACAATATTTGGAACCTGACTGGGGCCTCTGATTTTTTCCTATTGACTTCAATTAATTTTAATTTTAAGTTCTTTTTATTATTTTATTAAAATCAGAACACACATAGAATAAAGTTTGCTGTCTGCTCTAGTTCAGAAAAAATGAAAGCACAGCCTGTACTGAATGATAGAGTTGTGCTTTAATGTCCAGCCATGTGGTTTCTCCATGGAAAACTAATGAGTTAAAGATGAAATTCCTCTTCTAGTTTGCATATATCTTCTTGCAAGGATTCTGCTGAGCAGAAGTATAATTGGAGACTCTATACAATTGAGTCTTGTACTTTTTAATCCTAACATCATAAGCTACGAAACATCTTTCTTCCCACAAAAACGCGATGTTTTTGGTCCTAGACATGCTCAGTTATGGACATTTTTGAAATAAAGTAAACATTCTCAAAAATACCAGGACCATTCCCCTGAATTTTATTTAATACCATCTGGAAATAGAGCAGGGTAAAAACCAGAGAAACAAAAAGATGTAAAACTAATGTCTCAAAGCTCAAAGAGTTGTCTCGAGTTTCTGTACTAGGGGCTTATTCGGCTCTTATTGAATCAAAAGAAAAATAGAAGCAGAAAGCAGAGAGGAGGTTTCCATTCATGCTTCTCATGCTGTTTTCACTTATTAAACTTCGTTCTGAGTTCACAGGAGTGGGTTCACAACAGTCTTCCACATAAACTGTATCTGAAAGTGTGTAAACTGTATTCAGAGGTATACTGAAAGTGGACAGAGATATTTCACTTGCATTCAAGTATATGAATGTGTTTTTAAAATCCATTATATGATACAGTAGCTTTATAATACCTGTGATGATTAAAAAAGTGTTGAAAACTTTGAAACTATGACCCTCTGTTGCCCATTTTGTTACAGTTTAACCAAGGAGTCAGGAAAATTCCCATTCTCAAAATATTTCTACACAGAAAGTGTAGAAATGTGTATCTGGAGCTTTTGAACCAAATTTAGTATCAGTAGAATTTTTTTTTGCTGTTATTATTTGCATGTATGAGGTACAGCCAGAATCTCTGGGTTTAGGTCAGAAATCTTCAGGGAAGGGACATTTTGACTGCAGTTGGACAGCACATTACACTATGACTCTTGGTTTCTGACATAAACTCTAGAGTGTTCCTGCAATACAAATAATAAAGATGGTTTCCCACTGGGGCTAGGAGCCTTGGTCACATATAGATGCCATGGAAGAGGTAGTTCTTGCTAAAAGCTTGGCACTGGCACAATCAGAATAAACCAAGTCTGGAAAAAGGAAAGAATGTTGCAATTATCAAACTGTCTGAAGTGAAGAATAAAAAAATTAAGCTGGTATTTTTCCCTTCCCTTTTGACTAACTGAGCAAAGGCAGCTAGTGATGTTCTCCTTCTGTAGAAAAGCAATAGGCAATACACAACCAGTTACTTCTGTTTCCATAAGTAGCAGTCTATAGCAGCTTACGTTTCAACGGCTTTTTTTACAAGGTTGTAAAGAAAAGGATGCCACCTTGATAAGCTGTGACACACAGCTAGCTTCCATTAGGCTGATCCTTTCAGCTCTTGCAGATAGGTAGAGTTCACAAGTTATTCCTCCACCACTATAACTCATGTAAATCCAAAATCTGCCCCAAAGGTTAGGAAGGCTTGTTTGCTTTGAATTTTTAAATTAATTTAAACACTATTGTCATATCATATAACTCCTGGTGAAGACATTCTTTTTCCAGAATAAGAATGCTTTTTATTCCTTGTACATCTTTTTTGGAATGCAGATTTCATCCTCAGGAATGGCCTTGTCATAATGATAATATAGTTACCCACATCTAATCATATTTGTCAAATATTCTGATATAGACAAGCCGTCTATGGTTGGAGAACATCTTCTGACATCAGTTGAATTATATCAAGGATGATCAAGATGCCAGCAGCAGTAGTGCAATCTAAGAAACAATTGGAGTAGGGAACAAAATATATATACACATTTTGTGTTTAAAATAGGGAGAAAGAGACAGCGTACAGTAGAGAGACTTTAGCTGGGGGGAGCCGTGTTGTAGGCCAAAGGGAAGGTAACTGAGAAGCAGGGCTATTCAGGTTTAAGATGCTTACATGGAACACGAAAAACTGGGTTATTGATGTGTCATAACATTCCTGTGTGACCTTAGCAATTCACAGGCCCAGTTTTGTAAAGAATGTGAGGCAGATAACTCCTAATTTTCATATATAATTAGTTATAAAACTAATATGGTGTGTGGCTACTGCTATATGCTTAATTATCTTTATTCATGACTGCTTTTCAAGTATGAGTTTCAAGTGTTAGCATTAAATACACCTTAATTTTAAGTCCCAATTCTGCAAATATTTATTAGTGCTTGCTGTCATGAGTAAGTCATTGCCTGGAAGAAAACATTAGCTTCAGTGGAATTACTCACAGTATAGAGTGCTATCATAGAAGGAAATGTTTTCAGAGTTTTTACTTCAGTTACATATATATATAGGTCATTATACATGTATTTATACATACACAGACGCATATACATATTTTCATAAGATGAATTCA
This sequence comes from Calonectris borealis, assembly GCF_964195595.1. Classification (NCBI taxonomy): domain Eukaryota; kingdom Metazoa; phylum Chordata; class Aves; order Procellariiformes; family Procellariidae; genus Calonectris; species Calonectris borealis. The sequence continues at coordinate 16,909,356 of NC_134313.1, forward strand.
TAGCAACATTTTTCTCTATATATTCCTTGCTGCCTTTTTCTAAGTTTGGTTTTTTTGCCACTAATGCATCATCTTAATTTTCACTTTCTTTAAGGTGCAACTAGCAAATGAAAATGCCTTGTGTTCTCTTATCATAAATTTGAGTTGATGAAGAACCGTAAGTAACTCAAGTCTCATGTTTTGGGGACAAGCCTAGTATAAGTACAGCAGTTCATTGCTTTTTCTTGTTTTTCTCTCTCTCTCTTTTTTTTTCTTTTTTTTTTTTTTTTAAGCCTGCATTTTTAAATTCAGCAATGCCATTTTCCAAAGCTGAAATGCAACCCGGAGGCCAGTTCAGACACGGTGTGATGCAGGCCAGTTGAATTGGCTGGTGGTTCTACTGTGGATGAGTTAAAGAAGGAATCACCCGAAGCAATGGTAGCTCTCAGAAGGGGGCCTGCCCTTCAACAGTTTAAAGCCTTTGAAGAGAGATTTCCTTTGAGCAATGTGAAGTCTTTGTGGTGATGGGAAACATACATTTATAATTACAGAAGAACACAGTGTACAGTAGGAATAGTATAAAAGCATGCGATTTACAGTGTCTAAGGAGAAGCTTTGATGTAGAGGGCCCCACTGACCTAGTTTGCTGCTGAAAGCCCTAGAAACATAAGGCTGACTGACTACAGTTATAGGGATGCAGACTGTGAACAACATCCTTCTGCCTCCGCACCGCCACCCCACACTAAATTAATATTCTGTTGCAATACTGACTGTACGGAAATACTATCTGAATACAAACTAACTGTGCTTAAAAACTTTAATAAAGTTTGCTGTGTTTCTCTGGGGAAAATGTGCTAAAAAAGAGCCATTGTGAATCAGCACGCAGGCTGGGGAAAAGATTTATCTGGGAAGATTATTTATGGAAAAAAATGCTGGGACAGCCACCCTTGGTGGGGGCGGGGAGAAAAAAAAAGATGCTAATCTCTGTTAACAAGGGACAGAATGCAAAACACAAGAAGTGATACTGATTAAAAATGGTTGTGATATCAGGGTCCATAAGAAGAAAGACTGTGTTTGACAGCAGCCAACACGTTACCTCTAGGTAGGCAGTGCTGCAAACAAATCTGATGCGAGATCTAAGATTAGATACTCCCCTCCACAGGAAGAATAGGAATGGTGAAGCAGAATTGAAGGAAACACTGGCCACCATGCTCCCAGCCATCCCCAAATCAGCCATGTGAAGAGGGCAGTACCAGGGCTTCAGCAGCATCCACCAAGTGACCACCAAGCGAAGAGCTGCAGTTCACAGCTCTCCTAACACAGGTGGCAAAAAAACTAGGAAATCACACAGCTGAGAGAATGAAAAGAGTTTCATAGTAGTCCCTGTAGTACTTTATAAGTGAAAAATAAAGTATCCTTTATCCCATGATTTCAGACTCAGATTTTTAGTGAATCTGCCTCAGATTTGGGCACTAGTAGATTTGGATGGCTATATTCGGACCTTTTCATGATTACTCTGCTTGAGCTTCAGAACTGAATTTGGATGCTGAGTTGAGCTGAGGTGGGTATCTGGGGGTTTGGTTAGTGACCACATCTAAATAATATTATGCTGAGGTAGCACTGTCTGCCTTATAATCACTTTGCCTGTGGGAGAGGGCCAATCTGAGGGAGGTCACTGAAATTAAAATGGAAAACTTAATTACATAAAAGTAATATGGGTGTGTTGGGTGCTTTGATGGACAAGGATGATGTAGGAAAAGAAAAATATAAAAGTTCAGCAAGAGCTATTTATAAATCTTACCTAGTGGGAGTAATAGACAACAAAGGATAAATCAGTGACTGTTGAGCAATGTTTGTGCCAGCACAGATACAAACTTTTTCAAGTTCAACCTGAGACCTAGTGAACATAAGGTACTCAGTGAGTAATGGGAGAGATCCTGGGGATCTTGCTGCTTGTAATTCAGTTGCTGGCTAAGTCTCCCGTACTTACCTCCAACTCACCAGTCACTGACCTGATCCTAGAGCAGAACAAGCCTTAGGCTTTTCTGGGTTTGCAGACAGCATCCAAACATCACAGTGCCCCAACCACCCTCTGTGGCTTCACTGTAGTACCTTTGGTGCCTGCCTGTTATGCCTGCTCTGCCACTGTAAATAAGTCCTCCGCAATAAAATAAATAGTCAAATCAACTTCTCCAGGATTAGGTAATTTTTATTTCGAATGTGTCGGCCCCTTACCTTTTGGCTTAACATAGTTTAAATTTGGGCCTGTTTCAGGGCGAGAAGTTACTCCCCAGATATCATCTCCAACCCATGGCCATTACACAGCTGACTTCCCTTTTCAACTGTTCTCCCCAGACCTGTCCCTGCCCCTGTTTACCTTCAACTAAGTTTTGAGGAGTCCTTCTCCTATTGTCAACATCACCACTGTCACCATTCCCACCAAACATTTGCCATTCATTCCTAGTTAACAGTGAAATGTTAGTGGTTGGTATCTGTCCTGCCTCGGTTAGACAGCATCCTTAACCCTTTCCTTATTAGGAAACGATACAATCTAAAGATGTAGAGACTAAAGTAACTTTACTGAACATAAAAATAGACAGAAACACATTTTCCCATCTGCATAATTTTCCTCCTTTATAAGACTGGGCTGAGCAGGATCAGTTTAACCCAGAGTATATGGAAGGCTGAACTCTACTTCTGGACCAGTATAAGCAAAGTGTGGTACTGGAAGTCATCCACATTAAGTGAAACTTCATGTTATGGTTCTTATTTTTAACCATACAAGATTTTTCCTTTCACAGACAATTGGCAGAGCTGAAGGTTGCAGTCCTTGTGAGCTTTTGACAGATATTGCCCCTGGATGCTTTAGATTTCTTACTCCCCTTTTTAAAGTCCTATCCTGGTTAGTATACTACTAACTATATCTCTATTTCAAGGCAACAGCCACTTTCTTTGTCAGTGGTATTGGATCGGAATAAAATGGTCATAATTACAGGTAGAGATAAGAGCCCCAGGTCTCCGGGGCTTTATTGCACTTGTGGGCCATACTCAAGGCCAAGCTCACCTCCATTTAGATGCAAGTTTCAGACAAGTTTTGCTCATGCCCGTGCAACATACAGCCTGTCTACCTTGGTGGCAATATCACATAACTGATGCCGAACACAGAAGTCAGCCAGGGGGGCCCTAACAGAAAGACCCAGGTGTTGCACACTGACTGCAGAGGTACAGTCTGCTGGGCTGTGCTATGAAGCTATGCATCCCTAGAGGTGGCTATGCATCCCTAGATGCATGTGTAACCTCTAAGGCCACAGGTTCTGAAATTCTGGAGCTGGGTCAGAAAACACACTTGATTTTGGCTTATGGTGTAAGTATTTACCTCACTTGAGCGGTATGGTGAAATGCAAACGACAATACAGAGTATAGACTGACCAGCTGATTCACAGTCTTTGGCCTTCCTCTGCCAAAATACCTCATACTGTCATATATGGATCTGTCTTTGGCCACTCACTTGAGGTCTAACACATCAGTCTCCAAAAACAAGCACACAACATTAGGATTCGCGTCTGTCTTTGGAGGGTTCTGATTTTAAGCATACATAATTACTTAATAAGCCTGTTTCTCCACAAACACAAAAGTGCATGTTACAGGAAACCATCAAACCAATTAAGAGAGACACAACATGGCTTGCATGCTGACTCAGCACCAGGGAGAGTTGGAGGTATGTGAATCGCTCAGAAATAGGTGTGAAGAGCATAATAAGATTGAGGAAAGAAGAATCTAGCCTGTAAAAAAAAAGCTGGCCAATGCATGACACAAAGACAATTTCAAGGAAACACCCTTTTAACAGTCGGTGATTCTATTGAGAAATGGCATATCTGTCCAACTGCCCATATATTTTGAACTGAATATTATGAAAGAGAAACTGCTCTAAGGCCCACAATGAAGTGTTATATTATACTATACATTTTATCTTTATCATTTTATGTAATATTTTTAGCAATGTGAAGTATTGATCTTTATCACTAGACACCAGAAATTTTTCAAGTGTGACTGTGTACAATGCTAGCGGATTATGGCACACCTTATGAGGCAAGTATTACTTTCTCCATTTTATGTCTGAGAAAGCTGAGGCGTGAAAAGATAAGTGAGCTCCAAAATCTTGAGATACATTTTCTGTAATACAGGATTTGTGGGTCATAAACTCAAGTCATTGAAAGGCTGCTTGAGGAACACTTTATTTAGAGAAAAAAAAAATACGCGCACATACGTAGGTTATTATTCACAACTTAAAAAAAAAAAACCACAATAAAAGCTCAGCTGGACCAAGATTTTCAAGTTGGTCAGCAGTATCAGGTGTCTCAGCTGAACATGCCCAATTTGAAGACTCAAGCTGGTTGCTCTTCAGAAAAGAAACTCTAAAGATGTCTCAAGCTGCATAGCCAAAATGCTGATGCACCCAAGTCTTTTGAAAATCTGGGCCTGAAAATAGCCCTTATATAAATCAACCGAACTCTTCTTAAAGGTCCACTCTATTGACAAATCCTAGCTCTATCTACTTTCCCTGCCTTATTAGTATAGGATACCCTTCACCTCCTTTTGGCTTTACATCCTCTCTTAATATTTTCCTAGGCACCACCAGGAATACCACCATACTGCACAGCTCCATGCAAGGTAGTTATTGAAACATCTTCAAGGCATAATACAGTGCAAAGAGAGTAGCTGGCATCCTTGAACAGTCAAGGCGTGCACAACTCTGAGCCTCATTTAGCCTCAGCACAGTGCCATAGTGACTGGAATATATTGTTGTTGGGTCTAGAGCTAATACACTGAGATTTAACTTGCATGTCTGCTCAACTTGGCATGGTACAAATGTAGCCTGTGTAGTTGCACTCATATGGTGCTGTTTGAGGCTATTAATTGCTTTTCTTTGGAGCTTGTTTGTATGATCTAGGACTGCACCCCTCCGCAACCACTGCCGAAGCAGTGAGTCCAGAGGACTCTCCCATTCACAATAATAAAATGTTTCTTCTCAAGAATTTGCTTTTTATAAAGTGAGGAGACAGGAGACCCTCTCCACTGTAGTTTTCTCTTTCTATATCTTTTCCCTTGGGGCTTTACATAAGATTTTATGGAAGGGTTTTAATTTTATTGGGATATTTTTCTGAGCTACCCTTAAGTAACCCTTTTGAGCTCATTCATGTTCTCTGTGGTAGGGTGTTCTGTTGCAATTACAGACATACAGCAAACCAGTGAAAAGCTGAAAATAGAACGTACAAGTCTTTTTTCTCACTACAGTTCAGAAGGGAGGCGACGGTCTGTGCCACTGCTCCATGGAGTCAGAAGAATCGCTGTGGTTCCCCCAGCAAGCCAGGACCAAGGGCTTACAATGTTATTGTGATAATGTCTGGACGCCCCAAGCAAAATCAAAGCTTCATTTTGTTCGCTGTTGAACAGCTTCTATTCTGAAGAATTTTTAATCCAAGACTTGAATCCTGCACTCGCAGAAGTACTGCTTTTGTGCAGAAAATTATGCTCCAAACAGAAAAAAAAAAAAAAGATATTATTTTCTCAAAAGGGCTGGATAATTTGCCCAAAATCATATAGGCCTTTTATTGAAACCAAATCTTTGACGTTCTAGTCCAGTGCTGATCTACAAAACTATCCTTCTTCTCAACTGCAGATTTTGTGATTGTTCAAACCTGTTCTTGTGTAAGCTTGCTAGCCAAAGTAATCACTAGAGTTGTCCTATGCTCTCATTTTAGAACTGCCTTGGGCACACAGAGGCCTGTAGCACATTTCTACAATCTGGAGGTGTCCATCCAGCCGCCATTCTTCTATTCTTGTTAATATCTTTCTCAAGTCCTTAAGCAGAGGTGCAAAATTCAAATAGTCATTGATAACATTCATAAGCCACCCACTCATACATACAGTATTTCCTTATTTTCCCTTTTCTACTCATATTTTACTGCATTATTGTCCCACTCCATTACTTTTCTCAGTTGTTTCCAAATCAGCCTTCCAAAACCAGATTCTCAACATTATCCTTCCAACTATTTGTTCCTGTGCCTCTAAGAACATATCTTGCCCCTTAATTACACACCTCATCCCAGCAGCTTTGCATACCATGCCTCTCAAGCCTCCTGCCTCACTGAATGGGATGCCAAGGCACTACTGGGGATCCCAAGGGGTCACAAAGCCTCTATGCACATCAGTTGTGTGTGTCTGGAGACTGTTGCTGGTAGCAGCCACTCACACTGACTGCCAGGCACAGACCCCAAGGGATAAGCACTTACAAACAGCTGTTTAGCTGAGATTAAGTCTTATCCAAGATTAGGCAGTGCTACCAACCTGATGCTCCTGCAACATGTAGGTACCAAAATCCAGTGCTATACAGGCAGTGCCTGCTGTTGGCAGATTGTTGCCTCTATCAATAAAAGTTTGCAAGCATGTCCTTCCATGCTTTAGCTGTTGGCAGATTATTACCTCTGGGACTAAAGCTCTGCAAGCATGTCCTTCCATGCATTAGCTGATAAACAATGATGCTGTGCACAGCACTGACTCTCTGGCTGTTTTTATTCTGTCTTTGGTAGCAGTGGCTCATTGAGGCTTGTGTTTTCTGAGGACAGTGACTTAAACCAGTTGCTTTTGTACAATAGGTCTTAGATTGTTTCTGATTCATGCCAATTGCATACGTCCCCCACGGCCTGTAATGCTGCATGGGATTACTCCTCCCTGTATGCAGGACTTGGCGTTTACCTTTGCACATTATTGAGAGTTAGAATAAGACAGCTGCTTTTCAGCAGCCACATTTTGTGGCAGACATTGAGGGTAATCAGCAATGGGTAAGGTTTGTGAGGAGACATCCCTGCCCTTTGGAGAAATAGGAGACATCTGGTTTAAGACAGGTGCTGAAGAAGTTCGCTCTAGGAATACGTATGGGACATGTACTTGAGCTAATCCCACGCTCTCACATGAAGCCATTCAGATTCAGTCAGATTTGACTAAGTTGCAAAACAACACGAGAGAGTTGAGACTCAACAGAAGCCTGAACTGAAACAATATAGAAAGTAGGCTTAAAAACCTCAGTCACCCAGCGATCAGCAGTATCTTGCCAATGGCTCCTTTGCTTCTTGCATATTCTCAGCAGCATTCCAGACACATGTCCCAGCAGCACACGCCAGATGTGTCCTTTTACTTGAGCAGTAAAAAAATTATATTGCAGGCCTCTTGTTGTTCAAGCCCAGTGGTGATGCACCCTATTTTTTATAAACTTTGCTGCTTCTATTTCCAGTAAGTCATACATTTATTAGAAAATCACTTAGTGCTATGACTGGATAAAATTAAATCTGATTTACCTGATTTAGGTTTGGGTATTCTGGTTTTTGAATGGTGATGAGTAACTTATATATTCACTGTATATTCATTGAGATTGAGAAAAAGCATTTCTAAAAGATGAATTAAAATACCTTTCAGAGGCTTCCTTCCAGAGCTCCCAAAATTCACAGAAATGAGAAATAATTATCTACCCTGATCAGTTCTCAAAATTTTGGTACACTTACTGCTCTCTAATCATTATCACAGCTAATGGGTATCCAGGGATTCTGACACTGTAGGTCTCTGTTCACAAGAACAAGAACTGAAAGTTTCATTTGTTTTCCCCTCTCTTGAGCATCCCCATGCTCTCTGTCTAAGGGCTTATTTTCATTGCTGAAGAAGGTTTTCTTCCTCTAGAAAACAAACACAATAAATCTGCCCACGTCCGGACTGATTTTTGTGAGTTTGGCTTATGATAAAACCTGAATACTGTGTCCTGCTGTGGTTACAAAAAGCAAGAAGAAGACAAAAAGAAAAAAGGAAAAAAAAAGGATGTTATTTTAGCATCCCAGCAAACCTTAGAATATGCTGTTAAGAATTGCTCAGCTTAGCAGAGTCAATGAAAATTTGACTTTGTTAATGTTTACTCTTAAATTCTTCTTCAACTACCAATGCTGAGTTCAAGTATTAGAAAACTCATGTTTCTTGTGCTATTGCTCAAAATTAGGACACCCAGTAACCTCCGTATTCATAGAATCACAGAATGGTTTGGGTTGGAAGGGACCTTTAAAGGTCCAACTAGTTCCAACCCCTCTGCCATGGGCAAGGACACCTTCCACTAGACCAGGTTGCTCAAAGCTCCATCCAACCTGGTCTTGAAAACTTCCAGGGATGGGGCATCCACAGTTTCTCTGGGCAACCTGTTCCAGTGCCTCACCACCTTCATAGTGAAGAATTTCTTCCTTATATCTAATCTAAATCTACCCTCTTTCAGTTTAAAGCCATTACCCCTTGTCCTATCACTACATGCCCTTGTAAAAAGTCCCGCTCCATGTTTCTTGTAGGCCCCCTTCAGGTTCTGGAAGGCTGCTATAAGGATTCCCTGGAGCCTTCTCTTCTCCAGGCTGAACAACCCCAACTGTCTCAGTCTGTCTTCATAGGAGAGGTGCTCCACCCTCTGATCATCTTCGTGGCCCCCCTCTGGACTCTCTCCAACAGATCCATGTGCTTCTTATGTTGGGGGCCCCAGAGCTGAACACAGCACTCCAGGTGGGGTCCCATGAGAGTGGAGTAGAAGGGCAGAATGACCTCCCACGACCTGGTCACACTTCTTTTGATGCAGTCCAGGGTACAGTTGGCTTTCTGGGCTGCAAGAGCACATTGCTGGGTCATGTTGAGCTTTCCATCAACCAACACCCCCAAGTCCTTCTCCTCGGGGCTGGTCTCAATCCGTTCTCCACCCAGCCTGTATTTGTGCTTGGGGTTATCCTGACCAATGTGCAGGACCTTGCACTTGGCCTTGTTGAACTTCATGAGGTTTGCACGGGCCCACCTCTCAAGCTTGTCGAAGTCCCTCCGGATGTCATCCTTTCCCTCCAGTGTGTCGACCGCACCCCACAGCTTGGTGTCATCAGCAAACTTGCTGAGGGTGCACTCAATCCCATTGTCCATGTCTCCAACAAAGATGTTAAACAGCGCCGGTCCCAATACCGACCCCTGAGGAATGCCACATGTTGTTGGTCTCCACTTGGACATCGAGCCATTGACCGCAACTCTTTGAGTGCAACCATCCAGCCAATTCCTTACCCACCGAGTGGTCTGTCTGTCAAGTCCATGTCTCTCCAATTTAGACACAAGGATGTTGTGGGACAGTGTCAAATGTTTGTCAAATTCAGTATCCAATAAGCTATGACTGCATTACAGAATTTTCATCTAAAATCTCACCTTATCCATAACTATACTTTAACCCTACCACTGGTCTGTTGCACAATGTTTGTCCTTTTATAGTTTGGAGTATGCAAATTGTCTACTTTTCAGATGGCTAACATCACTGATGTGGTTCTGATAGTTTGTATAATTGAGGAATAATCATACTTATTGAATACGTATTGCATATTTAGATCTGCAGACAGGCCCTAATCATTTCTCACTGATAGACTTACCTGGAGAGGTATCATAGTATTGCTAGTCACTGAAGTGCAATAGTATTTCTAGTCACTGTGAATTCATTGCAGTGTTGGATTCTTATCTGGTAAATGCTGTAAGAAAAGAAATGACCTCTCTAATACGTACACTCAGAATTGTACAAAAGTGATGAAAAATCATCATTTGTATTTAAAGACAGGTGCTCAAGGGTTTGATTTTGATGCAAACTTTTTTTAAGCAGTATGTGAATTTTCTCCGGGTTGATGTCAATTTATTTATATACATATGTGTGTCTAGTAGTAGTTTAACACAAGTTGAAATGTTCCTGGAAAGTTGCTGCACAGAGTTAATTTCCTTCTGATAAAGGGCTTTTTATCATTCTATGTTCTTGCAGAAAAGGATCCAAATGCAGTAATTGGATTTGACACAATGGAAGGATTTGTAAGTAGAACAGGTGAAAACATAACTGGCAACAATTAAAAGCTAATTATCTGCAGCCATCAACTGGTCACCAGCTGTTCTGAACCATACAATACAAGGGAACAGCATATGCTATGGGGAGAAGTGTTAGTAAAGACTACAAAACTGGGAGGAGATATGCATGAGATTCAGTTCTCCTAGTCCAAGCCTGATCCTAGAAGTCCTCCTGTGAGTAGCTGTATTCTGTATGTTCTCACATCAAGACATAGCGCTGATTCTTCTCCTGGTTGCACCAGGTTTTAGTCACTGTGAGCTGCTAAGTTTAGAAACACATCGCTGTTTTACCCCACTCATGGCTTTTACCCCCACTCATGGCTTTGGTGGAATTGCTCACACTAACAAGCTGCTAATCTTAGACTTCCTTGTTGGGCCCACGTTTGTGCTCAGCTGAGGAACAGAACCAGCAAACCGGTGGGGCTGTGAGTGGGGTCTGAAGGGGTTTTTGTTTGTTTGTTTGTTTCACATTGGCAGCAGAATGAAAGAAAAGTGAGTTTCCAAGTGCCTTCTCAGTTCCCTTCTTTTGTCTGGTTGCCTTTTATCCAACATTAATTAATGTAATTGCTACAATTTCATAGTCCAGTGGAGACTAACTAATGATACTGGAGCTGAGTGTTCTGTTTCTGCAATAAATCAAGAACGCAGTTAGAATCATAGAATCATTAAGGTTGGAAAAGACCTCTAAGATCATTGTGTCCAACCGTCAGTTCATATAATACAGCCTTCCACTTCTTCCCACCACATCAAATTAAAGAAGATAAATATTTCTTTTTCATGGCTTAGGGTCTGGTAGTTAGATCACTCCCCCATGACTTCATGGGAAGGTCTGATACAATACTTATTTCTGCCTGGGGGGAGTTCAAATCCAACACTTCAGCCGTTTGAGAGAGTACCCAGTGCTCCAGTCTTGGGAGGAACAATCTCTGCAGCTTCCATTGAATCTGTTCCTCAGTGTAGAAACCAGCACAAGATTTATGGGGCCAGAAAAACAGACGGGAAGAAGGAACATAAATAAGTAGCTAGGAAAACTTCCTAGAATACAGCTGGCCTCTTCCAGAAGTAGCTCCAGTAAGTAGCTTTTGGTTGAAAAGAAACAAACCAAAATACTATCCCAGCAGCAGAGACTGGCTAAGGTTCATATGATTAGAGGAAGCATAAATCTGTGTTCCCAGAAGTGGCCTCCAAGATAAACCCCTGAAGGAGACAGGGACCTGCTATATGAGGAATCAAGTCATTCCACCAGAAGACCACCATCATTTGCGATGACAAACGGCTTGTCACAGCAACACCTGAGAAGAGGAACTGCTGGTGCTGTTGCCTGACCTCCCGTGTGAGACCCTCAGAGCTGCCCAACCCAGTACTGTTCCTGCTTTCCCAAACTGAAGCAAAGAAGGAAAGGGGGAAACTGGAGAAAGTTTTTTTGTAAAGTACAGTTGGCACACCTGCCCTGTCTGCTCAATGGCAGTTAAAATGATAATTTGAGCTGAAAAAAGTTTGAAAACCTGTAAAAATTCAGCAGATGTCAGGAAAAAAAGAATCTGATTACATATATTTACTTTCTCAAGTTCATAGATGTGTCTGTAGTGACCTGTCCATAGTCTACAGCTGGACTTATGAACAAAAGCCTGGGGTATTCCCACTTTTTTATTTTTTTCTAAAAGAATAGTGGAAATTGAGGGAGGAACAGATGAGACTAAACTTAAAAAGTCACAGAGTGGGGAGTTGTTTCTTCAAAACAAACCAAATTTCAATAAATTTTCAAGAAAAACAACCTGACTATTCTTTAAATATAAAGATTATAGAGGAAAAATGGTCTTCTTACCATAAGGCCCACCTTATCACAAGACTCCAGTACTATCTATCTACCCAAATTTTCAAGGCTGCAAGCAAACATGGCTTGCACACAACATATTCAGGCAATAAGATGTCATGCACAGTTCTGTATTTGAATTCTTTGTGTTGCACAATAAACTGTTTTTTCAAGGCACAAGAGGTTAAATTGACTGGCATATTACCGGGTAGAGCTGAGAGTATGTAAATATTCCACCCGAAGGTAAATCCTCAGCCTGACTTCCAGCCAAGAACATCTCTGAAGTGAGGCATGCCTAGAGACGTAATGTTTACAATTCTTTTTCAAGTCAAAAAGCTTGTGATTTTGTAGAAGGAAAAACAAGACTTGCCATGTATTTGATTTTATTTTTTTATAAGCTGGCATCTTATTGTATGTAAGAAGAATCATCTTCCTTGTGCTGGATACTAACCTTTAGGTTAAGGTTAAGCCCTTCAGAGTGGTATCTATAGCAATCAGTAGGGGAACATCTGAAGTCAGCAGGCTGAGGTGCTTCGTGATAGTCACCTGGGGAACAGTGAAGATGAGGAATCAGCCCCTCAGACACGATGTTCACTGGTATCAGAGGAGCTGCTGTCCACTAGGAGTCCATAAGCTGTGGTCCACTGGCAAGGTGCCCTTCTCTGCCCTGGGGAAACGCTACTGGTGGTACCCTCATTGATGCCACGGGTTGTCAGCAGAAGTGCCCAGGCACTGGGAGAAAAACACATTAGTTCTTCCTCAGCCTGAAGTTATGAGAACTCAAATCCCCCACCTCCCCAGAAAGTACTTAAGCATTCAGCCTATAAAGTGTTTGGGAGAAGAAAAGAAGGACAGCTGAGGGATGTAGAAAACATTGCATCCCCTGAATAATCCAATCAGCTGATCCATCGGGCAGTCTGGGATCTGTGCTCGACGTGGATCCATCAGGCAGAACGGGATCTGTGTCCAATGCAGAAGGTTCCCGTCCACTCCCTATTCCCACAAAAGAGTCAGGGGGATTTCATTCAACCAGAACTCTCCTCAAACATATTTAAATTGTGTTATAATGTTAAAAAGTAAATTAATTAAAAATTCAAGACTCCTGGTGGGTTGAGAGGGTGTGAAGAAAAGTGAGCACAACATTTTTTTAAATTAAAAAAGAGAGAAAAGAAAGAGTCACAAGATAAAATCCAGGGAGGACACTGGGCACTCACACGAGAACCAGACTTTCTTTCCTGTAGGGAAGGACTTCCATCACTAGGCTGTAGCACGAAACATGACTCATAGCTCTCCCTTTCCATCCAGTGACTCTTAAATTGTTTTCCACTCACGGTCATGTAGGTACTTCTAGCAAAGGTGTCTTACTTCCCATTATCCTCAGTAAATCAGTCTCTCACCTTCAGGAAGAAGGGAGAAATGGATGTTGAACCCTCCTTTAGCTGTATCCAGGTCACCTAATTAAAAATATCAGTAGGGAGCAAGAATATTTCTCCCTCAGGTCACCTACTTCCCTAGCACAGAATATTATATAAAGAATAGCAGCAACAATTGCATTTTATGCAGAGTCTAATACAGCTGGTATGTGTTAGGTATGCTTTGATAACATCTTCCAGATCAAAGCCCTAGGGAACTGGGGTGGGGTGGGGGGAATTGAGGAATGTCTGATTTTGGATTTTGGTTTGACTTAAGCAGGAATTAAGTACTGAGCTGTTCAGTTCTCTCAAGGCAAGGAATTTGGGGTGTACAGGGGGTACCACTGCTTGAGAAACACAAAAAGTAAAGCAATTAGGGATCTTCGGTGCTTCCTGGGATATGTAACAGGGGGTTTCAGAGTCACAATTTTGGTGTAAGTGCTTAGATTTCTTTAAGCTCTATCTAGCACAGCTACAGTGCATGTTCTTTATTCTCTCTTCCACCAATATGGAGCCATATTAAGTTAGAGGTAAAGCACATATAGGACTGAGAAGGGAGGTTAACCTTTATGCCATTGGTGGTCCTCCTTGAACTATCCATCACTTACTAGTTACACATCCAAAAGAGTATTTATATTGAATATTGTAATGTGTCGTGCTGAACTAGATCAAAATGGTTTCATTCAAATTTGGTTTTGTCTCATCAAATAAAATTCACTTACTTAAACTTTAAAGATCGGCTTTTTGAGAATAGGAATTTGTCTATGAATGACAACATCCCAAAACATTTTATCTGAAGTTTATTGACTTACTGTGCTTCTATAGCATCTAGTTCTTCTAATATTAGTCATGAAAATTGGTACTAAGGAAATGAGGGACCTTCCTTCTTATGCTCAAACTAGTCTGCTTTGTAAATTCTGCATAGATACAGACACATTTCCATCTGCTTTAGGCTTTTTTGTTATCAGTCACATATGCTCTGAGAAATACTTCTTATATTTTAGCACTAGACTTAATCAGATAATTCACAGTGAATAATTTATTTGAACAAATTTAGACTTTTCTGTTTGTTAGTTGTCCATGAGTTGCTTTTGATTTTCTTGAATCTCTTCATTATTCAAAAGTATTTGCTTAATAACTTCTATGAATAACTTAATCAGCAAAGCTTTGTTTGTGGACTGTTTGTGAGCAGCTTGACATAAGTACTAAAAGCTTGGTGTTGTTGCTCAGTTTTTTAGATACTGAGGCCATATAGTGTTTTGCTGCTTCTTGACTGGGTAAATAAATTGAAGTTGTCTTATGTGAATACTTGCATTCAAAAGTTCAAAATTTGCTTTTCATAACAAGTAGTTGTCAGTTATAATGTGTTGCAACTGTGTACAACCCTAAAGTAAACCTTTCATTTCCATACTTTGAGGACTGCAAATAGGCCATTCCCTTCCAAAAGGAATTTAATTTTTGTACAGGTGGGTCTAGATGAAGAGATATTTTTAGGTAGCCAGCCTGCATTTGCTAGATGTCTGCTCTTTGACTCCACAGTTGGAAGAAGAAAAAAGCCAATAACTATCAGTTGTTTTAAATAAGAGTACTATTGCTGTTAGAATATAAGCTACCGCATTGACAATTTTTTTTCAATTCTTTCTTCTTTTAACATCAATGCCAGCTTTGTATTTTAAAATATAGCCTTAGTGTTGTGTCTATGAAAAGTTAAGTATTTGACAACAAAACATCTTGAGCACTGGTTTCGTCTTGGAAAATTGGAAGAGATTTATATAAAATAAACAATGTCCCTTTTGTTATTTATTTATGAATTGCAATATCAAAAACTTTAGGCAGCGAATGTTAAAAATGGATATTCACAGGAGTCTTCAGAATTCAGAGAGACTGATAAAACAAATGGAATAATTCAATGATGGAATTGTTTATTTGTATTTTAAAGCTGATTAAGTTAATTTTTGTTTCTTTTAGCAAATATTACAGAGGCTTTCTCTGTAATTATTTTAATTAGATGCATTAAATCTTTCTGAGACATTCAATACAGAAAACTAAACAGAAAAAGCACTGTTGTTTTATGACTTTTAATGCTGTTTAAAGCACAATAACCACGATCTTGTTTTGAATTTTTGTTCATCATAGCACTTGTGTAAGATTGATGAAAATGCATTAAGCGGATATATTTATCTCCCTTTATATTCCTTTGGAAATGTCATTTATATAGCACCAAAATGCTATGTTTTAGTAAGGCTGCTGCATATTTGACATGTAACTGACAGATGATGTCTAAGCATTATGCAGGGCTATTAAAGATGACATAGAATGCACAAATGTATCAGTACATGAGGGAGAAAGCTGGTGAGATTTTGGAAAAAAATCTAACATCATTAGGTGAAAATCACAAATGGAGTTATGTGAATTAAATAAAGGAGAAAAAATGCATCAGTAGCAAGGTAAAAAGCAAAACTCTATGAGGTAGTGTATCAGGCCTGCAGTAATAAAATAAAAAGGAAGAAAAAACCAAAACCAACAACTAAATATGGGTAGTGCAGCGTAAAATAGCCTATTTCATATACTTGTGCCAATCTGATTTAATCTGAGAGCAGTAGATTTTCTTCTGGTTGAACATTCGAGTGGGATTTAAGAGAGAAGAATTCAGATCACTTGTGTACACAAGGGGCTTCTCATCTCCTATGTCCCACTGGATTTCAACATGTCTTGAACTTCAGTCCCCTAGAAATTTCCACTGAAAGTGCAGATCTCTACATAAGAAATTTGAGTCCTTTGGTACTGTGTTGTTAGTTTTTCTTAAGTATATGTGTAAGACCTCTTAAAAATAGCCCATGAGCCCTATCTCCCCTCCCAGGGCTTCACGGACCATGAGGTGGTAACTACCATGTCCTAATTACTAGAAGACACAGATTTTTTTAAACAGAGGATAATCCCAGCCCTTATTGGAGAGTTTGATTAAATGAGTAGAAAGAAACAGCCATTAAAAGGGCTATGGAGATGCAAAAAGAGACCAAATAACTGAATATGAGTAGAACTCAACATAAAATGAAGAAAAGCTTATCTAGCTGATAGTTCATATACGTTTATAATTTCCTCACTGACTAGAAGTTATACAAGAGCCTGGAACACAAGAGAAAAATGTGTCGGGATGGTAAAACAATTTCTCTCCCATTTGTACTCTTGGATCTTGCATCTGGGCTATCTATATTGCAGAAATGTGTGTCCACACTTGTGCTTTCTGTTGGAATGAAGTAGTCCCCTCTGAAACAGAGCCTAAATGTGGTTCTGGGAACAGCTCACTCCGGGTACCGCTCCTGTTAATAGATATGGACATGACCGCACATGTCTTGGTGCCTTCTGGTCTAGCCTGCCCCAGTAAGCTTTCCATCCCCATGAGCTTTCATGTCCCACGTACACCTAGTCGTATGCCATTAAAGAACTACTTTGGTATATAGCACTCACTTCTCTTCTAGTACTCTGACTCAAAGTCAATCATACTAGCCTAATTATGTATTATAACCAAAGAGATGTCACACAGGATCTAGAGGAGTCACAGAGCTAAACAACATGAATGCATGTCTCCAGAGTGGAGTGAATGTGACCACCTCTGCCACACGGCCCAGGGGCTGGACACCACTCCCAGAGGTTAACTAACTCATTTATGCAGGTGGTTACAGCACACAGACCACAACCTTCTGGCTATCAATCTCTTACTTTCACTAGGCATTTGACAGAGCACCTAGGTGCTTGAGTTTGGGCTGGAGATTTGAAGCATCAAACTGATAATCACTGAAGCGCTTTGCTTGACAATATCTAAATTCACTTCGGGGTAACTGGCCTGCTCAAGCACATCACTGGGATATGAAGAGCGAGTAAAGAATTAAACCAGAATAGTCCAAGTTGCAAAATAACACTTCAGCTATGGACAGTCTCTTAAAATTTGAAAAAGGAAGTGACACATTGCAATGAACTGACAGGCAAATTTACACCCGAGAGCATTTTGCTCAATGGAGCTGCTCAGCTGCAGCTCACATCACCTGGCCCATGTCCTTGACCCTGTCCTTTCAACTCAAGAGCTTTTACTTCTTCAGCAGTGGGCAGGGAGGGAGAAATGAAAGTTCTTTGTTATAGCTACTGTGGAGAATTCGGAGCTACTGTTGGAAATTGTAACAGTGACCAATTTTTTTATGTACTGATTTGGTAGTACTGTGGTGCAATAGTCTGTGGGAATTGCACACTGAAAGCAGTGGGAGTTATGCAGTGATGGGTTTTTGAAAATTCTGATAGATGTCTCTTTCATATATATATATGTAAATACTTCTTTAAATCCCTGTGCATTGGTGACTCATGATAAATGAAATACATAGCTCTTCCCTACTTCATAGGTGTTGTGAGGACAAATGAATGTTTATGAGAGCCTGAAAGTTTAGGTACTTAGGACCACAGCTTCTTAAGCAAATGTCTGGATAGATGAAGTCCTATTCCTTCCCATTTTAGGGGGTCCATTTTACACATACGAATACTGCCGTTGCAAAGACCATGGGCCTAATCATTTTTTCTACAGATATCCAGGTCTGTAAAGTTGAGGCTATGGGCTTCTTCATCTTGTGTATGATGTTCCCCAAAAAACACAGTGACTTGGCCACTTATGTCACATGCAGTGAATGCTGGGTTTTGTATTTCTCTCATTTGCTCTCTGTTGTGTCAATGTTCTGGTGGCTGCTGCAGACCTTAGGGTGGAACAGGTCTACCCTGTGAGTCACAGCGCAGTATCCACTGTGCCTTGGGATTACATCTCTTGATTCATGCGTGTTCTGCACCGCCACCTACAAATTTCACTCTCAGGACTGTATTAATCAATGTGTCTATTCGTTGTGGTGTAACCCCAGCCGGCAACTAAGCCCCACACAGCCGCTTGTTCAGGATGGGGGAGAGAATCGGAAGAGTAAAAGTGAGAAAACTCATGAGTTGAGATAAAGACAGTTTAACAGGGAAAGCAAAAGCCGCACGCGCAAGCAAAGCAAAACAAGGAATTCATTCACCACTTCCCATCAGCAGGCAGGTGTTCAGCCATCTCCAGGTTACTTCGGAAGGCAAACGCCATCATTCCGAACATCTCCCCTTCCTTCTTCTTCCCCCAGCTTTATATGCTGAGCATGATGTCATATGGTATAGAACATCCCTTTGGTCAGTTGGGGTCAGCTGTCCCAGCCGTGTCCCCTCCCAGCTTCTTGTGCACCCCCAGCCTACTCACTGGTGGGTGGTGTGAGAGGCAGAAAAGGCCTTGGCTCTGTGTAAGCACTGCTCAGCAATAATGAAAGCATCTCTGTATTATTAACACCGTTTTCAGCACAAATCCAAAACATAGCCCCATACAAGCTACTATGGAAAAAATTAACTCTATTCCAGACAAACCCAGGACAATATTCCATTGGTTTTCCTGATTTAAGTTTGGTCTTTTCAAACACTTTGCAAAGAACTTGTGTCAAAGACCGTGTCCTGCAGAAATAATGGATGTGACTGAGAGTAGAGAGGACTATGAGAGTAGAGAGGATGGTGATAACCACTGTATTCAATTATGTGCATACATGCATAAAAGAAACAAAAAAGTTAATCTCTCAAGTAGGATTTGTTGATATTTTACCCAGGTTTTAGTTTGAATGTTAGTATAACTTCCAGAAACACTTGCTTGTGTTTTTCTCTTGTGATCTCATCTGCTTGTTTTTGCATTGATCCATTTTGTTTTGTTTTTAGCTTTATATTCCTCTCCTCCTTCCCTTCCCAACTTGCTCTGCTTTTGTTTTTCTTGTGATATCATAGCGGCAGCACAGTAAAGCCCCACAGAGATCTTCTTGCTTCAATTCAATTTGGCTCACATGTATTGCTCTGTTTCTTCCTGAAATTGTATTGCCATTTCCAGAAATGACATAGCAATATTTCACTTGAGTTCACTTGCCATTTTAAGTGGACCTTCATGGATTTGCAGTAATGATATGAAACCATGCCTAATAGAACTACAGTGTGGAGAAAGGTAAAATGAAATTAGTTTAGCTCATTATCTGCCGTGCACTGAATTGGCAGAGAAAATAAAATTGTAGATTACTATAACATCTACAAAAATCCTGCAGGATCAGTCCTACTTATCCTCAAAATCTGTGCATGCTGAAATGCAAACTACAAGTATAAAGTTACTCTACGTCTCTGAGTAAAAATTAAAGTTCATGAAAAGAATAAAAAACCTACATGCAAAGATTTCAAAACTATTTTGCAGTTTTCTCAAAACATGGCTTGTTCTGTTGTTCTTCAGCAAAAAACGAATGAACTTCTGAAGATGTCTGACTAAACCATTTTGCAATGCTTTAAAAATTTCAAAAATTGTTATATTGAAATAAGACACAAACAAAGAGAAAACCCCATCAACTGTCTGTGATTCACATTTCTGAGCAGACAGCAGCATTGCACAACAGCTTGAGATTGGAAATGAGAGGGATCCTACATCCAGATGAAACTCCATGGGGATTTCAGGCAGAATATAATTATTTCATATAATTATATTATATACGAGCAGAATATAATTATGCAAAGCTGGAATTTTGTCAGGACACTGTGGTGAGCACCTATGCTTTGTGAAAAGCTTATGGGGATTTTTAATTACAATAAGTGGTCAGAATCTTAGTTTGATGTCTCAGCCAAGAGATGAATTGATACTGAACTACTAGACTCTCAGTACATGCCTGGGTAGTACGAAAATAACAGAACCATTAGACAGCTTGACTCACCTTGTAGTGATGGCAGAATGGGCTGTATCTGAAATCTGGAACAATGATTAAAAAATACTGTTGCTATTCCACAGAAGAACAGTGATTATGAGGGATGTAACTCTGTATTCAAGATTCTTTCATTCTGGGGAAAGATATGCATCTGCTAAACATGCAGATATGTTATCTGTTCACTTCAGAAACACTTAAACAACCGAGCATCTATCCTTAAAAATTACCACAGAATGGAATAACTTTTAAGAAATTATCACGCTATGGAATGAGTCTTATGATATGAACTCATTATGAGTTGTAGAGCCTTCAATCAGCAGAGTGGATATTACACTGGATAGCTGAATACCCAAAAGTTTCTTAACTGGTTCAGTCCTATCTGTCTAATCTATCTATCTTCTCATGTCACACCCAGCTCTATTGTATCTGAATGTCTTCCAAGTCTCTCTGGGGCAACAATATTTTTTTTTCATTATTTTTTGTAATGTAATATAAACTGGAGGCTACAGTATCATTATTTTATTGCTACCCCTGAGATATTTTTGTCAGATGTTAATTCATAATGTTGCAAAGTTCTTTCAAAAGAACAGCAATTCGAGTTGATACTTTGGGAAAACGGATTTGCAATGCTCATTAGTAGCTTTTTAACTTTTCTATATGGGTTGTATTAGATATTTCCAAAAACACTTTAAAGGGTTACTAAGATTCCTACTTTCAGAATTTATAGCAGATTTTTTTTTTTAACTTGGTGATGCTTATACCTTGACTAAGGTCCTAGACTGAGCAAAGGGCATCTGATTCAAAGTTCTGACTGATGTAGATTTCGTTTTTTTAAGGGCCCATATGGTAATCCTGTGAGTTTGCATTAAGTTTGTAAAGTGATGATAATTATCTGCCTCGCAGATTAAAGCACACACAGTCCTGTCTGAGTGATGCCTGAATAGGATTATGAATTGGGGTGCCTTGTATATTTTTTGAAATGTTGGAAGGAGAAAGAACAAGGTAAGTAAATCTGACTGAATTGCTGTCCTGATTTTTCTGTGGCTGACATACACAGATGCAATGTGAGGCACCTTGATTGCCAGAAACTTAAACTCATGCAAAAATATGATCCATATACAAAAAGTCAACTTAACTTTAGCAGAGCTGCTACTGGCTTCACTGTAATTAAGTGCTAATCGTAGAGGTGTGCTGTTTTGCAAGGCAGTAAACCAGTTTCCTGAGCGGATAAACTCGGAGGTCAAAGGCCAGGGAGTTGGCTCCGTCGGGGGACCAGGATCACTGCTGAGAAAAGCAGCACACCTGTCCTGTTATTGTGATTATGAGACAAATGTGAATAAAGCCAGTAAAACAAAGTAACTTAAAAGTCTGGGAAATTTATTGACATAATTGTAAAGAGTGGCATATCGTACACACAGCGAGCAGGGAGCTGGGTTTTGCCGGGTCCCATGGGACAGCGCTCCACTCTCCGACATCAAGCACACGAAGGGGAGCTACTCACAGGGCTGCGGGGTCACTGCCTCTTGGTGCAATCTTGGGAAAGCCGCTTGGACTTTCTAAGGTTATGTTTTCTATGCTATAAAATGAGGATATTAGTTAGTAAACTTCACAGAGGGGTTTCCAAGCGTGAATGACAAATTACGTACAGCTTTTCAGTATAATAGGATGGAAAGTTTAATCTATAGTAAATAAAAATGGCATCTGTTCCATATGTTTCAGCAAACAGCACTCTGCATAAGATTTTCAAGAATAGGTGTACTTAAAATCAAGAAAAAAGCCATGAAAAAGGAGAAAAACCCCTTTGGGAGTAAGTTAAAATGACCGTGCTTTATTCATCGGCTTGGAAAAAAAAGGAAAAGAGAGAGGTGCTGTGATTTTTATCACCAGAATAGCAAATTTATCAGCAAGTAATTGGACTGTTAGTAAGCACTGGTAGGGAACATCCATCCCAGCATGAAACGCTGGGACCTGATACAGGGAGAAGTATGGATGTATTGTTTCTACATCATAGAATCCAAATTTCTGAGGCTCATTTCTGTGGCAGATAGACTCATATAGTTTGAAAACCAGGTCGATTTTTGATCCAGCAAGAATTTTATATGAGCAAAGAAAAAGTAGCTTCTTCCTGAAACACCAAAAACAGGGGGGAAAAAAACCCAAACGCAAGAGCTGATATTTCAGCACAATTATATTAACATTCAAAATGCTCCTGACATATGGAGAAATGAGCTTGTGGAACTTCCTGTCACAGGAAAGAGTGAAACAAAGAATTTAGTTATTTTACAAAGGCTGAGACACTTCTAATCATAAGCAAAAATATGCATATGCATAACTTCATATGCAGATGTTTGTTCCAGCAGCACATACTGTTAAAGCCTTTAGGGATATATCTGGAGGAATAAGAAAGGTAGACTGGTTTGGGCGTCTAAATGAACTCTCCCCCATTAGCCCTTGCACTTGTCACAAAACACTTCACAAACCTGGGCAGCCTTCTCACATCCCTCAGGCGCAAAGCTCCTGCAGCCAGCGATTGAGTAAATTGGAAAGGGAGAGAAGACCCCCCTCCTGCCTACACAGCTTATTCAAAAAATGACATTTTCCCTGCCTCCTGTGCTGGAGAATCTGATACCAATGGTATTAGTGAAACGATATCGCAGAAACTGGATTTAAGGTCTGATCCTACCTCACAGTCCCAGTGCTTTACATAAATGATGAGTTAGCCTGCAGTGCTCACCCTGTGTGACAAGATGATCACTTTTCTCATATGTATGATATGAATCTTACCAATGTGTGTAAATACCTGATGGAGGTATTAAAGACGGAGCCAGACCTCTCTCAGTGGTGCCCACTGACAGGACAAGAGTCAATGGGCACAAATGGAAATACAAGAAATTCTATTTAAACATAAGAGACTTTTTTACTGTGACTGTGGTCAAATCCTGGAACAGGATATGAGAGAATATGCAGAGGATATTTTGAATAACCTCGTAGATATTCAAAATCCGACTGCCCTGAGCACCCTGCTCTCACTGACCCTGCTCTGCGCAGCGGGGATGGACTAGACGATCACTAGAGCTGCCTCCCTACTTCAACTGTTCTGTGAGTCTGACAAAATAATAAACAACCTTACGACCATCGTGATGATTGTTCTGTTTGAGCAATCTACCTGTATCTTTATTGATGAAGAAAATAAACTGTATGACTTTCACATCCCCTAGACAAAGTATACAGTATTAATGGAAGACAGCAGAATTGACTTGTAATTAGATTTTTTAAAATCTGGATGTTACTGATTTTCAACAGTGCAGAACTAATATTCAACAGTGCAGTACAATGACTCTCCACTCACACCACTGCAGTAATACTATGTAGTTACTATAGAAGGCTTTTATTTATAGATCTCCAGGGGTGTTGCAGATGCAGTATGCAGTTACACCTGATTTCATACAATCCTAGAAAATCACACTGGAAAGGACTTTAATCCCAAAGCAAATTAGCCTAATCTGTTAGATAAAGCTCTCAAGGATCTCCAAAATGGAGACTCCAAGATTTCCCCAGGCAATCTGCTACCTTACTTGGAGGAAGCTTTCCCTTACAGCAAAAGTGAATCCCTCTTCCTGTAATTCTTATTTTATCTGTCCTGGCCATGAAAAACAGGTTCTTTTCAGCAGCCTTTTATGTACTTGAAAGGTTGATGTCTCTTTTCTTGACTGAACAAGGCCATGTTTTCTAGATCTGCGATCACTCTCACTGACCATACCTGGACTCTTTCCAGTTAGTTCACATCTTTCTTTAATTTATACAAATGACATAAGAGAAAGGTCTGGCTTTATAGATGGAGTTCCTGCACACAGGAGGTTTTTTGGGAGTTGGGGGAACAAACCATAAACAATGCTGGCTTTTGGAACAAAACCAAGCTTTAAAAATATTACAAAAAATGCCTTAGAAGGGAAAAAAAATCCTAGAATATCCTAAAGGTCTCCAATCCTTGTTCTCAGAGCAAATTCTTCTAGTGGTTTAAGATGCTACCACTCTTCTGCCAGAGGTTTTTGCCCGAGTAGCAGTGATGGATATATTCACAGAAATTAAGTCCAGATGATGATGCACTTATAATTTAACCTGTTGTATAAAACTCCTGCATCAAGCCCAAGAATTGCTGGTTGAGCTAGGCATATCTTTTAGAAAGACAGCCAATCTTGATCTAAAGACTGCCAACGATAAGGAATATACTAGATCCCTAGATAAATTATTCCAATGGTTAATTACCCAACCTAATTGCTAGTTTGAATTTGTCCAGCTAAAGCTTCCAGTCATTGGATACTGTTATGCTTTTGTTTACTAAACAGAAGATCCCTCTACTATCAGAAATATTTCTTCAGCTGCTCACTGTAATGCAGCTGTCTCAGATGTTGGCTCACTTCTGTAACCCTCTTCTGTAGCCTTTCTAATACGCCAGTACTTTATTTAGCATGTTTAGGGTTTATTTATTTAGGATACCGGAACCACTGGGGTTCAATAATCATCTAGTGGTGTACGCGAAGGTAACTACAACAGCCAAAGCTTTTGAAGCTATTTCATAGTGACCCATATCAGATCTTTATTGCTTGGGACCCACTGTATATGGATTTCTTCGATCTCATGGAGAATGTCTCTTGCACCAACATCTTCCCTTTTCATCCAGTAGCACAGCAAGTGAGAGGGTTGAGCAAGTGACTTGACAGCTGAGCACCACTGTTAAAGAGTGACTGAAGCAACTCAGTCTGTTGACTTAAGAAGGCTTGTTTTTTAAATGAGTTAGTTGCTTCTTAAAGTGGTGTTTTGGAGTTTTAAGGGTCTTGAAAATTGTCCATATAGTCTTAGCCATAAGAAAGGTGAACAGAACTGTAGTCATCTGTTCCCACCGTGGCGTGGGGAGGTCCCATTTAAAATCTGCAGCTACAGTTTGTCCTCCGGTAGCATTACTGAGTCGTGTCTTCTTCATGAGATTATTTTGTGTCTGGTTTCCCTGGAAACTTTGAGCATAAACAGAAGATGTAGGCCTTTTGTCTACTGAGAATTTCTTGATATTTGGCAGATGGGACAAGTAGCTACTGCACATGTGCAGATTGACCTAAACATGCATGTGCAGTGAGATGGATTTATCCTGGATATGTCGAATTTAACAGCACAGGCACTGGAAGTGTGATATCTACCAGATGCATCTAGTCACTGTATCTGTGTTGTAGACTCAGTCTGCTTGTGCACAGCTAATTGGCCACACCTAGAATGTATCTAACATACTGCATGTTTGTATAGGCCATTTATGTCACATGAGTCCTGCACATTATGTGTATCCTGAGCACGCTGGGCATGGGCATTCTGCAAACAGGTGCAACTCCCTGTTTGCCCAATGGATGCATTGATAGCCACTGCAGTGGGACTTATGCACTGATCAAAAATACATAATTCATAAATTTAATTTTGTGAAAATTCCTTAAAGAAGGACTAAGTATATCTTGCCCTGTGATTTTAATTCAAACTGATAGATCAAGAATATATTTTATCTCCATAGTACTATTGTCCTCCTTTTGATTAACTTTTCAGAGTTTTAAGATAGCATCTCAGTGAAAACATGTAGCATTAGCACCAAAAGTTTTTCCACCTCTACTTTTTTTTTTTTACTTAGCTGTGCCTTTTCACTGTAAAATCAGAGGAAATCTATTAATGTTGGCTAATTAACAGAACATTCCATGAGCCCTGAATTGTTTAATTCCATAAGTTCCATACTATTGCACCCAAAACAGAATACAGACATTTAAATTGGCTATAAACACTTTCTCAGACGTTCTTTATTGCTCTTTTACTGTTTGTAGATGTTAAAAGTCAAAGTGAGAAAAGTAGTAGATAAGATCACCTAGTCCTTTTTTGTTATTATCATTCTTTAAGGCTATGGTAGATAGCACTTCCTTCTAGCAAAGAGAAAAGAATGGGACCATCATTACAAATCCTATCGCATAAAACAAGGAAAGGAAAGAATCCAAGTAATGTTGAGAGTAGGCCATATGATGATAAGCATCTTCACTATCTGTGCCATACATAGTTTGCCTCTAAAATTACTTTGATCTAATACACAGCCTTTGATCTAAAGAAATTAACCATCTTCCCTTTTCTTGGTGAGATGAAGGTGAGACCATATAGCCAGCTTTAGTGGCAGGACACTGTATTAGCTTTGTTCACTTCCCGTTTTGCTCCCAGAAGGTCCACGTGTGTGTGCTGCTTGCTCTTGGTCTGTTCTGGGGCAGCCAAATGCTGCCTTTCCAGAGAAGCAGCCAGTTCACTCCAGGATCTGCTCAACGTGGAGTATTCAAACCATGCTTAGTTTGGGTCCCCTGACTCCAACGGTGTAGCACTCTCAAATGTCTTTCTGTACTTGTGACCTGCAACATGCATCCTTGGCACCAAAGTTACCATGTGAATGGCTACAGCAGAGCTTTGTCATTATTTCAGGCGCTCAGAACTGAAAAAGCCCCAAAATTACCAGCTGTATTTCAACACCAGAGGGGGATTATGCTGTACCTTATAGTTCCAGCACTTAGTAGTGTGGATATGAGCCAGAGCACACCAACTGAGCAGGGAGCCAGGATTCAGCGTACAGACATAGGTAGCTGCCAGAACCAGCAGTGACCAACACCAATTACATCAAAACAAACAACTGAAATATTAAATCCACCCATATATATATGTATATGAGTGGATTTATATATTAAAAAATATATATGTGACTTCTGGGGTGGGTTTTCCCATTTAAAAGTTCTTCACCAGCTATGACATTTGGAGCAGGACCATACCACCACAACATTGCATAGGGTTAATGCTTCTGTAGAGCTCATGACTCATAGTGTGCATTTCCTTGTGGCTCCTACGCAGAGATTGTACAGCTTTTGAGCTGATAAGTACTGTTTGTTTAGCTCAAAGAGTAAAAGCTTTCACTTTTTACATTTTCTAGTCTCTCTCTGCCTTCTGACTCATAATGACTGTTCACTCTTCTATAGTCTCTTCTTCTAGCTGATGTCAAAGTGCAAAACAACAGATACATTTGACTACGTAATAATACATAACAGGGTTGGTCCTAGGATGTGTAACTCTATTTAATTAGGTAGCAATCAATCTGAATATGTTCAATATATTCTCTCATCATCGTAGCATTTGTAACAGCCAGTGTGTTACCCAGCTGGTTGTCATTCCCTAGTTCAAAGTGAATGGGAGATCACAGGACATAGATATAGCTGACAGTTTTAAAACAGACCTCAGACAGAAAGGAAGATCTTTTAAAGTGAATTATCTGATTACTCTCTGAGAATAAGTGAAAGGTTATTAGCAATCATATATTGCCAAATTTTCTGATTCAGGGCTGCCTGTGTACACTGGCTTGTGTATGGACTTCATCAGATGATACCTGGACATTCATAATCGATGTCCTGATGACATGCAAAGTTCCAGGTAGGCTACACACTCAAAACCTAGAATATGGACTGGTTTAATTTCTACTGCCCTTCTGAACAGAAAAACTTATCAAAGAAAGAGTACGATTTTTTAAATTACATTTTTATATGAACCAGTAAGAAAAATTAAACAGGGATGAAAGGTTCTTAAACAGAGCAGCTAATGAAATGGAGAAAAAGTAGTCATTCTTCTAAGCTCTATTGCTTAGTTTAACACTGTATGGGCATGGATGTTTTCTTACTTAGTTAACTTCATTATCCAATATATCTTATCAACCCATGAATGTTTTCAGTTTTCTGCTTGGGGATCAAAAACCATGCCCAAATAAAATTCCCACTGTAGTCCATAGTAGTTTTGTCAAAACCAAAACTGTAGAATTTGGCAAGAGAATAGGAAATAAATATCACGAATTTTTTTCTCTTTTTTTTTTTTTTAAGGTGAAAGGATGGGGTTTAAAATGGTGTTAGGTATGTGTTTTATAGATTAAATCTATATATGTGTTTTGGAAATGGCCTTCATTAACAAACAGTTGCTTTCCATACAAATAATGAAATGGTAATGCTGAAGGGTCCTGATAAGACCTCACATGGAACACTTCCACAGTTTTGAATATCCCTCTGTACAAGAGATAAACCAAAACTGGATATGGTGCAGGAGGAGTTTTTTCAGTCCTCCTCTGATCCTCCCTGTAACTTACAGGTTGATGATACTAAAAAGGTTTTGTTTTGTTTTACCTAGTAAAGCAAAAGTTGAAAAAAGAGCTTTATATAGATCAAAAGTATAATACCAGACCTGATAAAGGATTGTTTAAACTAAAGGACAAGTACAAAACAAATGGGAATAAACCAGCCGTGAATAAACTAAGAATAAAAATTAGAATATGGCTTCAGATCAAAAGAGTGGTAAGGTTTTCATTCACCTGTCCAATGAGAGTGGTAGGACATGGCCAGGACTCCTGCTGTCTCCTGGCACAATGCATGGGCAACGCTAGTGGAGTAACGTACTACTTCCACATTATCTAACCTATGCACTCTTAAAATAGTATGGTCGAGATTAGACTTCAGCTCTGGAAACATTGAAAATCTTGACACTTTCTTTGGCTATGCATAGAATACTTTTGCTTAACCATGACATCGTTGATAAAATAATAGTACCCAAAACTTTGCTTACGTTCATGTAGATGTGGAACTAGTCTACAGGTCTGGTGGTGGTATCTGTGTTGATCTCAAATGGAAAGAATGTGGTATTAAATTATCCCTATATACCCAATGACATATCACCAAAATCTCCACCAAATCTCACCAAAATCTCCACCAAATCTCACCAAAATCTCTGGGTTTGCTGTGTTCACATCAAAATAACTGTATCCCAAACTGTAGCAACTGGAAGATGTGATGCCAATTTTTTTTTTCATTTTTTGTTTTGCCGAACATGTTTGGTTTTCATGTTTATAAAGACTTCATTGTAGCCTGCTTAGTTCGCTTTGATTACTTTCAGTTCCTAACTTAGCTCAGATACCCTTATCAACTTTCAGGTCTGAAAAATTACTATAAAACAGTCTGTCTCTGGTATAATCACAACATAAAGTATATTTCTATGTTTAATATAAGGAAATTATGCGTTGAAAGGTAAAGCAACATATAATTAATAGCAAACCTGACTAATGATAGCTAAAATACATCAAAGCATCCTCCAACCCATTGGCTGGTATACATGCTTTCGGCAAACTACTAACTTCCAAGCAAATTAACTTCTTTTCTAACTAGTGATCTTTTTAAGTTTTATAGTGGGAGACGCTGATTGAAGCTTTGATTCATTAATAAAATGATAGATCCATGTCATTAACTCATGCAGTTGATGCATAAGTTGATGCATGATCTTCCTATAGTATTTTACTTTATGACTGCTGAACATGTGGTACTCCTATATGTGTTCAAATACAACCATTGTTATGGTAGTTGTGTTTGTGTCATATATTTGGGACTTAGGTCAAGGGCTAATGTAACAAAAGGAGGCCCTTTTTGGGAGTTACCTTGGCTGTTGATTTCGTAGATACTGTTTCCATCAGTTTGTTTCACTTATCTATCAGGAGCAAAATGAAGGCTTAGGTGTTTTGCATGTAATTTTTATGGATCTGTGGATGTTTATGGCCAAAAGACATTGCAAGGACTATTCTAACTTTCTGCATAATATGTTATATTGACTTCCTTCAGTGAAGAGAATCACTACGGTCTATCACCTAAGAAAGTTCTACCAAGTGAAGTTATACGGAGCCAAATTACAGCTTTTCCAGCCTAGAATGAGATTGGGATCTTCAAAGAAATCACAGGGAGTTCACTGGTACAAAAAGTCTGCTCATCTTCCTACTTTTAAAACCTTCACTGTTAAGTTGACTTTGAGAACTAAATCTGCATGAGAAAATTATATCAAGAAAACAATTACTGGTAAAGCTATATATAGGCTTTGAGAAAGACCTTGCACAGGTCTTCATTTGTTTATAAAGTTCTCTCATGATTCCTGCCTGTGTTGTGGTTAATTGCTAAGTGAGTCATCAGGATGAAGCTGCCATTTTTTGTCCTATTATCAAATGTTTTGAAGATGGCTGTGCCATCCCCTCTAACTCACTGGGTCTTTCTTGCATATTGATTGTTTATCTCATGAGGATTCAATGACATCATGCTTCCTTGCCCTTGAGGGTTGGGCCTAAACTGGGCACAGCAGAATTACAGGGTTTCAAGAAGCCCTCTGTTCAAAGTGTCCTCACAGCTGTGAGTCAACTTTCCTTCATTGATGCTGTATTTTCATAGCATTGTTCAGCTCTAATGATGAGAAGCCAGTTGCACAATTAAGATAGATGCAGTCTTGTTTCCCTGCTTACTAATCTCAAGAAGCTGTTGTGCTTTATGTTTCATCTAACAAGAAGTGTAAGGTGGAGTTTTGAGAAGATGAGAACATGTTCAGACCCATTTTCTGATGGAGTTTTTTCAGACAGCTCTGAAATCATATATGGCCATCATCCATCATTAATAGCTAGTTTAACTATTCTAGTAACTCAGTTCTTCATCAGCTGAGTAGCATTTTGGTTATGTGCTTGTACTGAAGTACAGAGGGAAAGAGAGGGAAAGTAGTAGAGAAAAAAATGAGAAAGATGTTGTGTTTGATTAAAAATTCTAGTTCAAAATGAAGAAAATCCAAAATCTCATACTCTGTATATTTGAAACTCTACACAATATTCACATCTTCTGCTCAGAAAATACTCTCATCTCCCTGATTATAGAATTATTTCTCTATATGCCCCTTATTCATCACTATCATTATGGATTACTATAGTCTCATTTTTAGACCTACTCCATCAGAATCACTTAGTTCTGCATTTCTGATCAGCTATCTCCTACTGCCCCATAAATGTTGCAGTAA
Source organism: Calonectris borealis (assembly GCF_964195595.1). NCBI lineage: Eukaryota > Metazoa > Chordata > Aves > Procellariiformes > Procellariidae > Calonectris > Calonectris borealis. Next base: position 16,940,168 of record NC_134313.1, read on the forward strand.
AGATTTTTCTGAGGTTATGGCAACATATCATAAAACTCTTTTATTTTTCTCTAATTCAGAAAAAAATGCAATTAAATAGAAATAAGAATTACTTGCAGTCTGAGTTCACTCTAAACACTTTTTCTTCACTTGGAAAGTATTACAGAAACTGATTTCTTTGCAGATTTTCTGAAGATGTTCCTATTATATCTGAAAAAAAGGCAAATTTTGGTGCCTTTGAAAAGTAAAGCAATCACTTTTGTCATTTGCATAGGTCTAAATCTGGAGTCATAGGTAGACTTTTAGGTAGATTTTAGTTTTCCATCATACCCCAACCTGGAAACAGTAGTGTTTCAGGAGGTGATTCATGAGCAAATCAAACAGCTTGTCCCTAAAGGCAGCAATATTCACCAGAGAGGAAGGGCGGGGAACTTCACCTTATTTGATACTAATCAATGTGCCATTCCTAAAATAGTGTGGTCTAAATGCTTGATTTGTACAATGGTGAAATTAAGAATTGAAGATTAATTCTGTCTCTTGTTGTTGATAAAAGGGTCAATACAGCATGCCAGGGTGACAGATGGAAGCTCTAGATCCCCGGTAAGGGAATTAAAAAAGAAAAGAGTGGCACAGGACACCTTCTTAAAGACAGTGAACCCCAGTGTTGAACGCAAGTGTGTGGGACGTGTCAGAGGCAGGAAAGAGGGAAGAAGATGCAGGGCAGAGAACAAGACACACACTTGATGCCTACGGGGATTTGGGATAGTGCAGAAGCCCATGGCAGAGTCTGGGAGGAGAGCTATAACTTACCTGGTAGGAGAGGCACTGGTTGGGAAAGGGGAAGAAGGAACAGCCGTGGCTTCCTATTGAGGGCATGTGGGAAATTGATCCCATCCCGAAGCAACTCATAATGACTTCCATAAGCTACCTTACCTTCATCCGTCCCCTACATAAAAGGGACAGGTGGTGTACACTGTCTACTACAAGTCGTTTTTCTCATTGGGTTTGTTGGGTTTTTTTAGTACACTTTTTTTTTAATACACTACTTTTTTTTTAAAGCTAGCTGAAAAATAGATGTCTCTGTCCATGCAAGACTTCAGAGCACCAACATCTGTTTTCTTTCTAAATCAGCACAAATGCAAAATTATGCTGACATTTTCCACATACAGGAATTTCTGTAGAAGAAACTACTTTTTGGAAAATTGAAAGAGATTAAAAATTTAAAAATCCAAGAAAGAAAATGGGCAGATAACCAGGTGACCAGGCCAAGAAACTGGCTGCCCAAAGAGCACACCAGGCCGTAACAAGAGCCTGCTTACTGTCAGAAGATTTCACAAAATCACTATGTCTCACTAACTGTTTCAATCTCAATAAATTAACATTTTCTGACAGTAAACTGGGCCACTGGAAGATTTTCTCAATAAATTGCGAGTACGCACATGTATGCAAGTGCGAGTTTTTATGTATATCTGCAGAAAGGTGTCAGTTACTTATGTCCACACCCGCTGCATCCAGCTCTGCTGTGCTCCTGCCGGCTGGTGGAACACACGAGTTTGGTACTGGATAAGCATCACTGGTAGTGATGATATAAAATAAACAATAGGTACATCAAATAAATAAGTGGAATTAGATTAATATTGTTAGGGTCAATATTTTCATAATCTCCATGTGCAGATACACTTTCCTGCCCATCTTCCCCCTCCTGAATACATGTCTTTTCCACAAATAGAGTAAAAAACCTTTACTTCGGAAATGGATTGTGCCAGCTTACCCTCACTGCAGCTGCTTCCAGGTGGCAGTTTTTAGTTGCATCTAAAGACTTATATCCTGTGAACTTTATGAGTCCTTTAAAAATATAAAGAATTCAGTAAAGCAACTGAAAACTACATCAGGAGGCACAACAGTAAACCAAGCGCCAAAGTGCAAAACTTCACTTGTCAGAACAAGATTTTTCAGTTTTCGTTGTAATGGTTAGGATGGTCATTAGAGTCACTTACTCATTACTGCATGGATGCAGTTCTAGCTACCCACTCAAGGAGACAATTGGATTTATCCATTTGTCTCCAAAGTCTGTGGGCTCTCTTCTTTGAGCTTCCACGTGAGCTAGACTGAGTTTTTATAAATCGCTGCCTCCAACTATTCAAGTGTTCTTGTGCTGAGGGACTGAATTATTCACACAACAGGTACCACGCTAGGATTACAAATGCATACCTACTACCCACTATACCACAAGCTGGAGAGCATGATTATTAAGTATCAAAGACAGAGATTTTTATGGAGAAGAATGAGTCACAGAAGCAATACATTCTTTTCTTTCTCACAAAACAAAAGAAGAAAGACAGTGTTAATTAAAATCAAACCATCCCTCCTTCTAAACAACAATGTCCATAGGTGCTAACCTACTCAAAAATATCTTTCTGTGTGTCCACTCACTGCCAATGTGATAGTACTGCAGTGGCAGAAACCATAAGTGTGACACTTTATTATAAAATTCATCTATTAAAGAGTGTTAAAAATTTGGAAAATAAGGTTGTGACTACTTTCTGCTGTTCATTTACATAAATTTGGGATGACTCCCACTTACTTATTACTGTACTCATATTTTCTGTTTCCTTTAAAAAAGTAATTTTTTCTGTATGTGGATATTTATTAGAAGTGAAATATTTCTTCTGTATCTGATAACCTTTAAAAATAGTGTGCAACGATCTCAGATGGTTTTCTTAAGATTTGCATATATACTTTTATCATATCAGAGCAAGTGGAAATCCAGAAAAGGATTTGAAATTACAGATGCTGATAGGCATGGTGCTATAAAAGTAAGATGAAAATACCATTCTGAAATGATAAGACTGGAAGACTCACACCATGCTGAGGTTGTGTTAGCAGACCCTTCGATGAATGGTTGTGATACTAACCAATGCTGATCACTGAACCTACATTTTGCACACTATTCCTTTGATTTAGGCTTTATTATGATTATCTAACTTTTTAAGAAGCCCCAGACCCATCTCAATTTCCTGTAAACCAGCTTGCTAGAAAAATGTTTTTTCTTTCTGTCTTCAAACATCTACCTGCCCTTAAAGCTTCTTAATAGTTACATGCAACAACTTACTTTTTCAAGCCTACAGTGGACATTGATTCAGTCCTGCATCTGTAAAAGGTTTTCCATAGCAATGTATAGGCTGTACTATCCTATTTGTTGTTCTATAGCTGTAGAGAACAGTGATATTTATGTCACCATTTCATTTTCTGAATATCAGTTCTAAAGCAGGCGCATAAAGATGGAAGGGTTTAAAAGTAGCCTCTCTCTGCACGTGTGTATATATACTCTCCACAACATTTGCAATGCCATTTTACAGATGTAGCATAGACAGATTACAGATGGCAATATAAACCAGGACGTTTAAATGATCTAGGGGTCCTAGCAAAGTCATTTGACTGACTGCCCTGTATGCAAAGCATATGACTCAGCAAGAGACCGCCTTCCCAAATTCCTTTCACATTAAGAATGGGGTGTGGCAAGGGAAATCATGTGTGATTGCTTTGGTAAAAACGTGTTAGCCATATGAGTTTGGGATGGCTGTATTTTTTGGGTGGCAAAGCAAATGAGTAAGTTATGTTGGTCATCCTGAATATGTATCAGCTTGGCCTTTGTACCACATCACACAGGCACTTCTGTATTGTTCCAAATGCAGCAAGAAACCCAGGCCATTATTTTTTTTTTTAGGAACAAACAATTTTAAAATTTCCTCATAAAAAAATTGTTTCACAAGATACATAGAGGGGGTAAAGTTACTTTGAACTTAATATAGGCTTTACTCTTTCTTTCTTTTTCTAGTTTTGCAAAACTAATAGTAGAGAGAGAAACTGAATTCTGTTCCATCTTGAGCATCTTCAGCAGAACTCATGTCAACATCCAGTCAGCTACATGTGAATAAATTTGCAGAAGACACCAAATATGCACAAGTCTTATTGAGAACTTTTATTACTCTAATGATATGTCCTCCTGTGTGCAGTACAACACACAATTCCTGTAAAATATTCTTCAAGGCTTGTATGAGGTATCCAGATTGCAGTCCTTTCCTTGGCAGGCAGCTTGTAAGCTTTTCTATACAGATGTGTGGTACCCCTCAGGAAGGGGGTACCAATTCTAGGGACATTTTTTCGATGAAATTTCTGAAAACTTTTCATGCTTGAAAAGCAGACTTCTTCATGAGAAATATATACATTTTATCAAGAACTCAGCAGGCAAAGGCGTGTCTTCAGGGATTTCTGGTCAAAATGAAAAGAAATTCGCCCAGTAGTAGTCAATAGCCCGATGTTCAGGACACTGGCAATGCCTAGAAGATGCAAATTCAAGCATTTTCTCTGCTGAATTCACTGCATGAATAAAATGCATGAACAAAAGCCATTCACAGCATTTTTACATGTGCCAGGTGAGTGTTTTTGCTGCCAGACTTTTTTGGATAGGTGTTTGGCAGTTTCACATGTTGTACAAAGTAAAACAATTTAAAAAAAACATCAGTCCTGAAGAAAACGTGTGACTTGTTGACTAGGCCGCTCTAGTTTTTTTCCCAGCAGCCCTTACTCCAGATAAGCTCTAATGTTGGCCCTGTGACAAAACTTGGTAGGAGATGTTACCTCTGCAGTACTAGAGCTGTTTCTTCACCAGCCTCTGCTCAGGACTTACTTTAAGCCATTTCACTGTGGCCTAATTGATTACTACAAAGCAGGAGGACATGACACCCATAAGACCAGCCAGATCCTCTTTCACAGATGTAGATTACATAATAGAGCAGCTTAATTAACCTTTTGGAAACTACTGCAAATTAGCTGTCTGACCATTTTACCTCTGCAGGCAGCTAAACTGCAAATCTGCTATTTTGTGATTATATTTGCAAATGCCCCTAATGGGCGACATTCACCTTCAACATACAGGAGGGAGTGTAAACAGCGATCCTTCTCTGGTGGTTGCTCCATGATCCATCTTCTGCTCCCCCTTGTCATTTGAGTGTCTGCTTTGCTGACACTGCTGGACTTGGAAAATTTCAGTATCCACTTAGCCAAAGGAAAGTTGATGAATATTTCCTGAGGATATTATGATCATTTGCCATCTAAATGTCAAATAACAGGGACAATACAGTCCTTTAATGTTTCCTAATGAAACCTTAAATTGTGAATGGAAATGAAGTCTGACTCCTCCTCCTTCAGAGATGCGCCTATGTTCATTATTTCATTGGTCCTCACAGTAACTCCAAACTGTTATTTCTCTTCATTTTAATCAAATTCCCTTCCATCATCTTTCCAACATTTATGCATAAAAAAAAAGTATCATCTGCAGATGAAGGGTCTGTCCAGCAGCCACCATGACACTTCACAGTACCCTCAGTTGTTAGGAAGGTAGCTGCAGTAATTATAAGCTATTTGGATCTTTAATATCATTAGAGATACTCTTAACTTTTCAACTACAAACATATTTTGTAATAAAGTCATTGCAAAGCAGAACGCAAAAGGTTTACACTGAGAAATATCTGCTCCTTTGAAATATTTTCCCATAGCATGTTTCAAACTGGGAATTCTGTCAAAACAGACCTGTTCCTGCAAACAGCTCCCTTTTCATCTGTCCACGTTTGTCATTGAGAATATGACTTACCTTAAGTTTCCCCTTCAGTGTTAACTCTCTCCAACATCTTACTGCATTGACTGAAGTGGGACCAGTCCATTATCCCTGTTACGGTCTGATCTCTGGCTATTTTGTCTAAAAGCTTCTTTAAAGGGTTTATAATTCCAGTGTCGCGCTCTGGCAGTTTACAGCTCATGCTACAACTTTCCAGTAGTCGTGCAGAAATTTACTATATTAACAGAGAGAACAGCTCCATCACATGCCAGATTTGGCTCTAGATGAATGATAATACCAATTTCTGTACCCTTCTGCCAAACTGCATACTCCTGCTTTCCCTACACCCTTTCCTGGCAGTCCTAATTGCCTTTTCATGCCATTGGAAAAATCTCCCTTTCTTTTCAGTTTTTGTAAGAAGTGAAAGTACATCAGTTTTAGCAAACAGATTTTTTTTGGGGGGGGTAAAGCAATAAAGAAGAGTAAGTATATTTGGCAATCAATTAAGACAGCTAGAAGAAACCTATCAATTTTAGCCCTTTCATCTGGCTCTTAAGAAAAGGGATATGTCCAGATGACAAGCAGCAGGCTTATGCTATCCTTTCTTCCTGGTATAGAAACATAAGGTTTATAATATGTACTTGGAAAAAAAAAATCTAGTTACAATCCCAGGCTAATGTGTGCAGTGAATCAGGTCTATCCTTCCAGAAGCTTTAATTTGTATGTCTGTTTTCTGGAAACTTTCCTAAGTCAGCTAAGAAAATGTTCCAGATTCTGCTTGTGTGAATGCACATACAAGTAAATGTCTCTTGGATCATAAAATTACTCCTGTACGCCAAATATAGTCCTGTTAGAAGCCTTACCCCTGATTCTGAACTCACACCACTGCTACACCAACCCAATGAGGGATCAGAAACAAGAACAAGAAATTAGAAATTCCTTGTCTTTTGACAGTAAGTAGCTTTTTTAAAATGAATTCCACAAGTCTCAATGGAAATTATCCTGATGGACAAGTTATTTATTGGCAAAACTGCATTATTTTATGGCCTTGATCCAGTGGAGGACTTAAGCATGTGCTTACTTTTTAGCATGAGAGTATTCTCATTGGTTTCACTACAGCTTCACATATTTAAAGCTAAGCTGTGTTTAAGTGCTTTGCTGGATTGTGGCCTGTTTCTTCTGTCAATAACAGGAACTCAGTGGAGATTATAGCTGCTATGGAGAGATGATACAAGTTTAAACAACTGAAAAAGATCAGACTGCATAGGACTGTTGAGTTCTATCAACCCTGTATATATTTTAGATCACAGTATACTGACTCTTCTTAGAAATTGCAAGTACAATTTTCTTATTTCCTGAAATTTATTTACTTCTTTGTCACAAGTATCCTGGATGGTCACTTTATTCATAGGCACATCCAAACTGAACACATATGACCATTGCCGTTGTGGAATAGCTGTTCCCTGGCCGATCTTGTAACTGATGAGAACTGAAAGATTCAGAATGAGAACAATAGTTTTTATTTTGATATCTTTTTACGTAACAAAGTGAAACTTTTCTAGCTCCTCGTTTATCTCCACAATACAGGAGTACACCAGGTCTCCAATATGCCTTTCAAGTAAAAGAATACTTCTTGAAGACATTTTTTCTGTGTGAGTTTCCTAGGGCAGAGATTTAATAAATTAACTTCTCAGCTGTCTTTCCGCTAGTGACTGAGTGCTTTAAGCACTTAGGTTGAGATTTACAGCCTGAGATTTGCAGGTAGTAACTGTGCTATTGGGTCACTTCATTCCTATGGTCATACTGTTATGTCCTGTGAAGAAGGGCTTGGAGATGGACTGGTGTGTACTGGCAGATTACCATTATTATATTCTTTATTATAACATGCTTTAAGATTATTAGAAAAGGCGACATCAATTCTACTTCATCTTCCCTACATTACCTCCCAGAGACACTATGAATTGAAGCTGTACAGTTATATAAATGTCTATAAAGATGTATAAATTACCAGATAGATACTATTATCTGCCATAGCTAAGTTCCTGAAAAGACACATTCCTTTAATGATCATATTCATGAAACCTCAGAAAGATCATTGGATCCATACACCAAGAAACACTTTATAGGTAAGTAGGAAAATGCAGGTATCATTTCTGGTGGCTCACAGTAAATTTCTAAAGTAATATTACACCCTATATACCAGATGCAGGATATATGAGCCCATGCAAAGTACCTCTGCAGCGCTGCTGTTTTGTTTCCTCTACTCTACTGCCAGACTATATATGCATAGCAATATATTTTATTGGGAAGGCTTTCCCTGTAGTCACCTGAATGCTGTCATACTTCAAAATATAGCACACTGAAATTATGTGCAACTGAGAGACAGCTACAGATATCTTATGTCTAATGAAAAAGCCTTCTGTGTCAGGCTTTTGAAAAAGCATACAAGACTAGGTATGCCTGAAAAATTAAGCCACTGTGTAGTCTGCCCAAACTGCTGGCTACTGAACATCTTGGGGACAGATTTTTGTCACTGTGTCATCAACTCAAGTGATGAGTTTTCAGGTCATGGCACCCATATGACCGGACTGCAAAGCCATACCTGTGCTGTTGCGTCAGTCCAAGTGTGGCATTCATCCGTACGTTGCTGTGTTTCATGTGGGCATGTCACATAGCCCTTGTTCTGCTGCATTAAGATAAGCGTAAGCCACCCCCTTTTCACTGCTCAAGAAGTCTTCTGGGTCTCTGGATGTGTGGGGCTGGAGCTGTGAAAAGGCACTGGAGAACAGTTACATCTCCACACATTTTTGCCGTGTTCTCATTGATAGTTTTGACAAGAAACTTATTTGGGCCTTTAATATGTCTCCGTTTATAAGTTGAAAACATTGCTAAACTTGTGTTTAGTGAAGTGAAAAATTAATAGCAAATACCTGAGTCTAAGTTTACTCTGAAGTGAAATTAAGTGGAACCTTAATTCTTGAGTTCTTTAGGGAAACGCTGCCCCAGCAGGCATCCAGGCCACCTGGCAAACATTGGCCCCTGAGTTCTTTTTTAATACTGAAAGCTATAACCATGCAAGATTTCTTTGTTGTCAACAAGGACAAAACAGATATTCAGTGCTACTTTTTATAGACTTTTCAACTTGGCGTGCTTCTGCTCCACAAATCAAACTGATGGTTTGATGAAAAATGTATATTCGGTGTCTATAAATCTTATCTCACAAAGCTGTTGATACAGGTACAATTTAGGGATGGAACAGGAAACCTGGTAACTGAAATGTCCTTCTGACCTTCAATATTCAAATATCATATCTTTTTCACCATTCATATGAAACAATTCTTCATTTGATATGACATGTAATGGATGGAATTAATTTAAAAATACATTATAGATTATTTGTAAGAAAGCTAAAGCAATACAGCTGTATGTTGTATGGCTACTTATAGGGCTTAACAACAAAGCAGTGTTTAAAGTTCCAGTAACTGTAATCAGGTATCATCATAACTTGATGGCTCAGGTAAAATAGGCAGAATAAACGTTACATTATCATAACTTTTTAATAAAGGTGAGAAAACAGCTTGGCTATCTTTGTCTGTACCGAAAGAAAGAGAACCAAATTGTAAAATACAGACCAAGAGTTACTACACTTAAGCAAGAATATTTTTGTTATGCAGAGTATATTCCACTCATGCTATTATGGAGTGAGAATAAGTGGGTTGTGTGAAAAGCAGCAATAAGAAGAGCAAAAGGCAATGCAAAATATAATTTAGTTTTTTAGAAATGTTCATGGTATGTATAACAATTAAAGGAAAAGCAGTAATCTGCAGAAAGGGAATGAGAGCCTAAACTACGTACGCACAAGTTTCTGATTCAAGAATAAATTTACTCAGCTCTTAAGAAAAGAAACTTTTAACAAAGCAATGCTGAATTCTGAATAGAAACAAACACAGATCTAAACGACTTTCCATTTTATCCGTAATCTAGGAGCCATAATTTTCAAATATATACAAATGTGATAAAATAATTCTTAAGCATCTGGCCAAAATTGTTTTGAGCAGTCATTGAACAAAGTCCAAGGGCAGAGAGGATTCATTCAAGACTTTGCTGAATTCTCCTGTTGGGAGCATAACCTACATATACTTGATAAACCAATGTAATGTGCAAAGTACTTGAGGATTGATTTGCACTAGTGTTAATGATTAATAAATCCTAAAGATTTAATACATTATTGTAAAATATTACAGATGAGAAAGAACCAGTAACTCCACATTCCACATGCATCCTACTGCCTGAAGATAGTTAAACTTCTTCCTTGTTTTTGTTTTTGTTTTGATTAGTTGCTGACAAATAACACAAAGATCTGGCTCATGAATAGTTCTTTGCAATGACTGCATGCTACAATGCTGGTGTCTGAAGTTTTTGTGAGAATATTGGCTTTTCAGGTTCTTGGCAGAGCTGAGCTGTGAGGTTTTCTGATGAAGAAATCAGAAGAAATTAAAAATCATTTTGTTTCCTTGGATGCTTTGCCTACCATCTTGATGCTTTCATACACAGACATCGGTAAAATTGGTAAGATGCTTTTAATAAACATGGTTTCCATGGTTGTAACTGTTGGTCAGCCAACCATACTCTTCTACTGCTTAATGAAGAGGATTTTCTCCAAACTCCTCCCTACATGTTGTTAAGTGCTGTTAAGCATGAGGTAGGAGATACTGACTTTCTGTTCATTCTTATCTTAGTGATAAATGGAACAGGATATTGTCTAAATGGCAGACTTTTAAGGTAACTTGTCTGTGATATAAATTATCTCTTCCCCTCTTTAGAATGAAACAAGATAATTACTTAATATAGTAAGATGATTCAGTTTTTCTTAAGAATATGTGGCCAAATGATTGGTTGGAAATTTCTGAATTTTTCTAGTTTTGGCTTTTTGCATCCTGTAAATGACCTAATGTAACTTCAAAAAATCATAATAGTCATTCTCTATACTTTTTCATAATATAGTCCTCTCTACATCCCACAGGCAAAATATGTTGCAATTGTGTTTGAGTATTCCTCAAGCCTTATAGAAAGAGAATTTTTGGAATAAAAGAATATACAAAAAGAAAATTGTTGGAAATAAATATCAATCCTGTATCCTTAAGAGAACTCAGAGATGTCCATGGTAGGATTCATCTCACTGATCTTTATATGCCTGGAGTGTAAAGGTTTGTGTTTGAGCTAGCTTTCTAGACTCCCCTTATAGTCAATAGCAAGAACTGGGCATTTGAGTTCAGCACTTAACTCACCATGAAAGTAATAATCAAAATAGGCCAGAAGAACTGTACCCAGAACCGTTACTTTTCTTTGTTGACGGGAGTCAATAAGACTTTGTAAATGAAGACTAGGTATTCAGATCAAACGTATACCTCTATTTTTCATCAAATGAATTCCACCCCCATCCTCTCTTTAAGTTCATGATTAAGGCAACTTGTAATCATAGATATTAATATTCAAATACTTGATTTTTTTTATTCTTAGAACATTTGTGGTACAACTTTTGTTTGCTAATCCTCCTAATTTGTCTCTGTTGCTGGGAGATATTTGGATTTATTGTTTGTAGGGTATCTCAAAGGCTTTTCATCCTAAACTTTGCATATATTGCTTCTGGGCAGATGCTATGTTGTCAGGATATGTTTTCTCTCCTTCTGTTCTCTTCACTGTGGAAGCACATGAAGGAGAAATGAGAGGAACTAAGGTAGAGAGCATGCCCTCTGAATGATAGCCATGAGTTAGATGTGTTTTGTGCAGAGTCTGCTGTTTATTTTATGATAACCTTATGACAGGAAAACAATTCCTCATGTATACGCAATTCAATTATAGTAATTCTATGTTTGAACAATTCCTTTCAATCTCGTGGATATGGGCGTAGTTTACAATTGAATAGCCAATGTGAACAAGGAATGGCAAATGGTTGAGTATAATTCAAGCATACTTAAAGGTCTAAAGATCATTTCATCCTACTGTGCTCACACACAGGATAAATAGAAACGAAAAAACTCAATGCTTAGCGAAATCTTTCCAGATCACTTTTCTTTTTTCTCATTTAGGAACTCATTTTAAAATGCATCTCTTCTCCTAGTTGTACCTGGAGGGGATGGAGAGAAAAGAAAGGAAGTGAGTCTGGCAAAAAAGCTAGTCTCACAAAAATAAAAGGCAACATAAAAAAGTGTTTCTCATTATGAAGCACTACATTGGATATCACACATCCTCTTTGTTTTAGATACCAAAGCAGCAGCACCTGCAGTGGGCTATGACAGTCTGAGTAGGTAGGGAGATGTCAGTCTGTATTATGAGTTGAAGAGTCAACGAGACAGTTGGCTTAAGCGTACTTAAGGGGCCTGTACTATCTATTCACTGTCTTGGTTGTAGGCTCAGTATAGCTTAGTCTCAGAATAACCACACTATTCCTATAAGATGTGAAACCAAGAACTGGGATTGTGGGCTAAGAGTAGGTCCATCTTTTGAGTAAGAATTTGGACATGAGCTTACAGCATCTAGTTGCCTTAAATTTTCTCTCCCAGCCACACTCTAATTTTGAGAAGAGGTTTGGACCTGTGATGAACTGACTCCGTGGGTACACCCTCACTCTCTCTGAAGTCCTAATTCTAACGATGTAGAGTAATATTTGCAAAAATTTAAAAGAAGAGTTATTCATGAGGGACAAAGGCATGTCTAACTGGAGCATTTCTGCAGACCCTCTTAGGAGTCCGTTGCAATCTTGAGATTCCTGAATATCTTAGCAAAGCTGTCCTTGAGCAGTAATACCAAAAGCAAGTGACGATAATGTTATATTCTACTTTTTCCAGAAGTGCAAAAGGAGCCTCTTTCTCAACTTTACATGTATGTGGTGATACTAGTAAAATTCAGAAATATACCTGTGTAACAATTTCTGCCGTCAAAGAGCATATGACCTTGCTGAGGTTCAGAAAGTCATTAAAAAGAAGGACTGTCTTAGGGTTTGTGGGTTTGGTTTAAGATAGCCGAAGCTGACATTAATCATTCGAGTTTTCAAGTTACATCTGCAAGGACATAGGACCCATAAGAGTACTACCATCTCTCTTCTCTGCAGTCAGCTGCTCCAAAAACCCATTCATTATTCCTTTACAATATGAATCTAAATGCTGCTGTTCTGTGTGCATAAAAACAACTCCATGAGGAGTTTCCAAACCTATCCTGCCATTTTTGTCGGCCCTGTGCACAAATATATTCAGACTGCTAAAACGCCTTCCGCTCCTCTCTCTGGAGAGAGTGAATTGCTGCTTCCATTATTAGCTCTGAGAAAAACGTCAAAACTACAGCTAGTCCTGAGTGCAGCATCATGTTCACTCACAGGACTGAGCAGCCATGCTCATATTACACCCCCCTGAGCCCTTCATGTTGGCTGCCTATAAACTAGAGGATTTATTTTAAGCAGTCCCTGCTGGTTTTCAAAGCTCTTAATGCTAAGGGACCTGGCTTTTGCAAGACTTCCTTCTTGAGCCTCCTCCCAGTGCATATCCATGAGCTGACACCACATACTTCTGAGCTGCGCCACTTAGACTCACTCACATTAGTATGAGCTTTACCTCCTGCTGCGATAGCTCAGAGAGCGTGCATTTCACTTCTCCAGACTCTCCGTCTTATCCCATGTGATCAATAGTTGTCTCCATTTGCAGTTGTCCAGTTAATGCATCTAGCTATGAAACTAGATCCCCTAGAAGGATATCTTGAACCCTGAGACACTTTAAATGGGTACTTAATTTTGGAAGTTTAGCAGATGATCATATTTTATAGTTTATAACAGCACTGTTTCTTTCATACTGTATGACAACAAAAAGGTAAGCCTATATATATCTCTATATAAAAAAGCATCAAAAATACCACAGGGGGTCTTTCAAGAGAAAAAATATTAGTGTCCAATTCCTATCACTGGTAACAAGAGAAAAAACCCAACCCTCAACACTCCCCAAAAGCTGCTGTATAGAGAAGAGTAATTTTTGGATAATAATCCTGTAGCAGCATTTGCTTTTACAGTTTACAATATGTGATTTAATCAGAAGAGGCATACCTGAAGGAGAGTGCCCAGAAAGCTCTGCAGACATTACAAGCTGGTACACAGTGGGCTTCTCACGTGTTTATAACTGCGCATTGTAAAACTTGATAAAAACTTGCAGTCAAGCCATAGACTTGCTGAGTAGATGGGCATGAGTTTGGAATTATTCTGCAACAAAAATCAAGAAATACATGGTACTTTCCAAATTGGAATGCATTAGCACAACTGCAGAAGAGTGGAAGTCCCTCCTGTTTTCTCTTTCCCTATTTGTGCTCATGTAGTCAGGTCACAGCTTTTAGTTGTGAAAGCCCTAAGAAAGTGTCACTACGGCATTAATTTATTTGCATCCTGATAGTCCCAAGCTTTGGGCTATGGTCTTCTTTTTACTGCAAATTTCATTTCCATAGGTTTGTGGAATTGGCCTCAGAGACAGTTACCCAAGAGGAGCACACATCTCGCTGTCAGATCCAGGCTCCGGTATATTAACAAAGCCCTCACACCATTGCTAACTTCTGCTGTCCCTGATGGCTACATACAGTGCTCACTCCACGCCTGTTTCAAAGTCGAAATGAAATTTGCTATTGAATTTAGTGGGAACAGAATCAGGCTCCTAAGCCTTTTAACCCATAGACTGTCTGGGCTGCACTGAAGCCGCCTGCATTCAAACAGCCTGGCAGCACTCCATCCTAGGAACCCTGAAGCTTAAGATCACTTCATTTTTCCTCTCTTTGTGGATCAGAAGTAATTGTTTTTGAACGTGTTTTTAGTAGGAAACTTTCCATAATATATTTTAAATTTATATACATCTATATATTTTTCTGCTATATTTCCTTATACTGTAATACTCCTGAGGAAGCTTTCCGGTCCAAATTTCCTTTGGCTCTTCTTCTTTGTCATTTTTTTCCTTTTTTCCCATTTCTTTAGCTTCTTCCCTTCACGTCCCCCGCCTTCCCCCATCTTGGTGCAAGATGTTTAAAATGGGTGTTTTGTTTTGGTTTGGTTTGGTTTTTAGCAAGGAAAAACACCCCTGCTTGCTTTCTCAGTACTTGACTAAGCTCAGCAACAAAAAGTCTGCTCAGCACACAAAAAAGAGCACTGAGATAAGTTTTGGAGAACTCGCTTTAGATTGCCTCAAAGCAAAGAATAACTAAAGATGTGCCAGGCTTGGATTACCCACTGCTACATCTACCCACAGACTGCACAGACAAAAAGGCCTTCTTGTGCTTGCGGGTCACTGTATTAACCCACAAGGTTCACTCAGCAAACACGTGTCCTTTTCAAAAGCTGCCCTTTTCTCAGAGCTGTGGTTTCTCTATCTGTGGTTTTGAGCAAAGTAAGCAGAGCTCTCTGCCAGTATTTCAGGCTACCCATCACACTAAGACATCTTGTCAGAACTCAGCCATCTCCGTGGAGCTGGCGGGTACCCCACTGAATTTCACAGGAGGAGGTACATTTTAAAAATTTTTTTAACCAAACCATAGATCACATCCCTGCTAGTGAGTTGGGACAAAACTTTCCTAGTTATTGTGTTTCTTTTTGCAAAGAGGAAAGGATTTTAAATGGAACCCCCTGCCAGGTCTCCTACTTACAGCTCTGTCCATAAGCCAGGAGTAGTACAATATCTGCTGCTAATCCAGAAGCAATATGCTGCAGTCATTAAGGTAGTTACTTACTACTGCACTGATGAATGCACAAAAAAGAACAGAAAGGAAATTTGACAAAGCAGATGGTGGATAATGATAGTGACAGTGAACAAAAATACTGTCGAGTATTGTGTCTGTTGGGGAGCCCGTTCCCCAATGTAAATATAAAGTAAACATGACATAGGTATTAGGTAATTTTACAATCTACTGTTTTTGGCAGCTAGTTTGGCACTGGTCATTGTGTCTATTTTGGGGATCAGCTGTATGGTCCCAGATTGCCATTTTTCCTCTGCCTTTCTTTCTCTTAAATTTCCTACAGTATATTATCACTTCATTTTAGTTTCACTTATTTCCTCTGACAGTAGAGTAGGCCAGGCACTGACTGCAGAGTCACTTCCTCCCTAAAACTCAATCTGTCTGAATGTTGCAAAAACTTTTCAAATGAAATGCTTTATTAAAACACATACATATTCAGCAGTTCACCTTCTCAAACACTGTTTTCCCCTGGGTGCTGCGTCACTAAGGATGCCTCCTCTATTCCAAGGTGGAAGATCTTTCTCTCTTAACAGGTACCCTGCCTGGCATACAAGACAAAGCTGTGACACTTGAAAGTGCAGTTTGATATTCAAAAAGTGCTGAATGCAGGCCTTTTTTGTGCATTTCGAGGAACTTCTTTTTTTTTTCTCTCCCCAATTCCAGCCCGTTTTGCTACACGTGCTTTTCTGACAGATATCAGCGGAGTTTTCAAATTAGATTAGGTCACGTGGGTAAATGAAATTAACTTGGCATCAAAGGTTATCTGCTCTCCTTGTTTTTCACGCATTTCCCTCTCCTTCCCTCCTTTTTAGTGCAAACTTTCTAAAGCCTTTTAAAGATAAAAGGACAAATACCAGGAACAAGCTTTACTGAAGGTTTATACACCCACCGTTCAGAGAATGCCTGCTTGCAACAAATTTTTTCAAACTATTTTACACATCCCTAATTACAGGCTATTAGGGATCAAATTAACTAGGTCAATTAATGAATCCCAGAACTGAGTTATAATGCATTCATATATGGGGGTAGTAGCTGGGATTAATGAAGTGATACTGTACTAAAAGCATCAGCAATTAGTATTTTATTTGGAGGCTGGGGGCTGAGGGGAGGTTTTGGAAAAGCCAAGTAGTTCTTCTGCTAGCTTGATGATTTAAAACAGAGGTGTCTGCACATAAAACTTAATGATTCCCTCACAAAAGGTAACAGGATGTGTCAGCTTTCCTCTGAATTTGCACAGATATGTATATTTATATGTGTCTGTGCGTGTATAGTCATTCTATTCAATGGAATACCCAAACCTTTTATATTATCTTAGCTGATTGTTGTGATTTTTTTTAATAATTGAGGTCATTTAAAGGAAATTTAAAGAGAGAACAGGGTAGTGTCCTCGTTGCTTCTCAGCCCATGAGCAAGCTCCATACATCTATGCCTGAATTATTTTCAGATTATTTAGTTTACTCCTAGACTCAGATTGTAAAGCAGAAGTGTAGCAGTGGAGGCCTTATGCAGCAGAAATGATCCATGACCTCACAGGGCACATTAGGCCATCTAAGTTCATGGATCTGGCTTGGACACCTTGCTGAGCTATTCAGCCGCCACCCGCGCTGGGCAGAATAACCATTTCCTCTGCGTTTCCTCTGATGTATGGGGTGACTATGAAGGCTGATGTGAGGGCAACAAGAGATTAGCGAATACTTTCTTGTGAATCTTCTACGATCATCAAACCCACCCAGGTCTGGACAGAAAAATGCCAGTCTTCTTTGGCTTCCTATAATATTTTTGGTGGCAAAGATTTAGACCTAGATAGTTTGGTAAACCAGACTCCCTCTTCTTGGAAATGGAGTGGAAATGGGCATTTTGTCACTACGCAGCTAGCTTCTCTAATCCATGCCAATATTTTCTAGCATGATATTTGCTTTTAAATGCTTTCTTTTGAGAGAGACTTCATAGAATCAACATTTTCCATGATATTTATTAATTGGAAATCATTTTCTTAAGAAATAATAACTTTAAGAAATTATAATAACAGCTATTTCTTACAGCCATTGTTCCTTGAAATTAGATTTGTACTGATGTATGGTGAAATGAAATATGTTATCTCAGATTTGGAGTTGATCCATATGCCAAGAATACATATTAGTTTTATTTAGGTTGTTTAAACCTTTACTTCAGTGTTTCGTGACTGAATGTTTAACTATGCATTTTTCATAGTTTTCTCATTTTTTTCCCCTGAAATTCCCTAAGCCGCTTAGACAAGGGATGGAGGAAATGAATAAATATCACAAAACTGATTGCCTATAAAACACCACTGGATTACTGATTCACACGTACCATAATTGTTCTTTCAAAATAGCACATAAAACTAGTAATCCTTTAGAGTACTCCTTCCTCATTCTGCAGCTGATGAAAGATGCATGCTCACTAGTTGCGACCCTACAGAATTCCTAAGAATGCATCTGAATTTAGACCATGGGTAGACATCTGGACTTCAGTGGTTTCATTTCCACATCCATACAGCTTTTGTGCAGCCCAGATTGCTTTGCAAAGGTGGGTAAATATTACTGGTTAGGTCACGGATAAATCATTATTGTTACTCAGTGACTGGAGTTAGTCTTACTAAGCACAAAGATTTGAGGGGAACAGTAAGCAATGTTTTTTCAAAGTCAGAAAATCACATCTAACAACACCAGATGTTAGAGCTGTATTTCCAGCTATATCAGAAAGATCTTTTTTAATAATTTCCAAACTGTCAAACCATTCCATTTACTCAGTCTCCTTGTTTCAGTGATTCTTTCTTACTTGTCCTTGTAGCTAGAAGAGGGGCAACTAAAAAGAGAAGGGAGAGAAATATAACAGGAGAAATATAAAATCCATAGAGCAGAAAGGAAATGGACAACAGTGGTGATAAGAAGGAAAACAATTCTTTCTCAGTTCCTTCTTATTCCTGAGGAAGATGATAGCCTTCATTTCTGAGGGGCCAGCCAATTATCACTGCCGTTGTACTCGGCAAGTGCTTCAGCTGTTAAGGGACAGGTGACATTACAGACTCTGGGAGCTTTTTATCCTCAACTTCGCTGACTTTTTCTACTTCACTTTTCATACTGGGATTTCTTCACCTCACCGTACTTATCTCTCAGAGTACTGATTTCTGAGTGAGATGGCCAGGTCAGCTCTCCATGCCTGCCTTGCACAGTTTCTGTCATTGATGGACCTCACTGCCACACCACTTGTCCCTTTTTGCTTTTTCAGCCAGTTTAATTTTGTGACTGGAATTTTCTCTTTCCCAGTGGCCAATGCAATTTTCCCCAGTCTGGTACTCCTCTGGCCTTCCCCAGACACAAGTTGGAAAATAAGGACCAAAAATAAGTCCTGGAAAATAAGGACCGAAAATAAGGTCCTGGAAAATAAGGACAAAAATCCTGCAGAAAATGAAGGTGCAGCTCCAAAATAGATGACAACTGATCATGTGCACATAATATCATTGACTATTTATTTTATTTCTAGTTAAAGAATGCTATATCTTCCAAGTGCTTATAAGTATCATACCAGAGAAAATAAAGAAATTGGAATTATTCAACACAGAGTAAATTAAGAATAAATATTTTTACTTTGTGAAAACTGTCTCTTTTTGTGTTATTTTGGGTTTGGGTTTTTTTTTAGTTTTGTTTTAGTTTTAGTTTTGGTTTTGGGGAGTTTTTTAGGTTTATATACAAAGTTTTCACCACTATTGAAAGTTTTTTGAGGAAATACCACAAATTCTTTTTCTGATAATGACATTTGGTAACTTCTACAATTTGTTTGCATTTGTAAGACTGCAGAAAATAACAGAAGGTAAAATTCCAAGTACAGTATAGAAGTGAGACTGAGTAGGTGAGGGAGAACAGAGAACATTGAAATTTTGGAATGATCCATTTAAGCCACGAAATATAGGACATATAATTCTAGAGATGGTGAAGTCTATTGACATGAATTTCAAGGAAGATAAAGTTTAGATTTTTCCATTTTATAATAATTTCCAGGCTATTTCCTTTTAAAATTGCAGCTTACAACTCTGAAAAAAAGTCATACGCAGAAGCCTGACCATAATGCAGCGTTATGTCAGCAAATTATACTAATACAGTATAAGATTTGACCTAAATATCAGTTACAAGCTTGTTTTCTGATAGATGAAATAAATCTAGAAAGTCCTTGACCCTTTTACAAAATTCTAGGGTGCAGAGAAGGTGCAGAGAGGCTCTGCAGGGGAGTGATGAACAGGTGATATTAATTAGCTCTGGGAAAAATAAGACTAGAGGGATGTGTGGTGTAAGATAAGGCAAAGTCTCGGATGGTTTGAGGATGAGGCAGGCTGGACTAAGAGGATAGTGGGAGAAAGAAGACTTGGACATGTGAATGAGCTTACTGAAGACAGTTGAGACAGGTGAGGTGTGTCTTCTTTCTTTCTTTTTTTTTTTTTTCATAAGAAATAATTTGTTTAGTTTTCTGGAAATTCTGTGCAAATCCCAGCTCCTTCTTCCTGAAAGTTTACATTTAGAGAGTTTCAACCTGTGAAATTTCCACACAAATCTAATGATTTTTAGACAAGCGTGTGAACTTTAGGTTTGAAGATTTAGAAGACATGCATTAATAAAAGCCGTATAAGAAGTTCCTCAGTGAGGTGCTCAGCCAAGAAGAAGATAAATGAAGGAAAGTCACAGTGTTTTCACTGCACCAGACACAATTCTCCTGATAAGAATTTTTGCTGTAAAAAACCTCTAGATGGGTAGGTGTGTAAACAAGAAATGTGTCGTTCTTGAGTTTGGACTAGGTGATACTAGGCTTTCAGACCTGTGAATTATAATATTTAAAATATTTATGCTCATTTAGGAATACAGAAGTAGCAAGAATTGTGGAGTCCAGTCATTACAATCGCTGGTACCGTGTCAAAGAATTTATTGCATAAGAACACTGAAGTTCTTGCTAAAAACACAAAGTTAGTGGTTTTGTTTTCTCTATCACTAGAAACCTTCTGTTAAGTTCCAGATAAAATTTATTCTTAGTCAGTTTATTCCCATTGTGTCAACTTTCATCAAAACCACTAGCCTTACGAATCTTGTACTTCCTGATGTTTAAGCTATCTGTATTTACATCAGCTTTCAGTCTTATTTTTGTTAACTTGGCAGTGCTCTTTCAGTCTCCATAATGCATGTGTCCCACTAGCTTGATCTTTTAGTATCTCTTCTCTGCAATTGTTTAAATGTTAATTCATAGTTCTTGAACATGTATAATGAGAAGTTTGAAAGTATTGCAAGATCTCATACAGTGTCCCGGCTCTTCTAGAAATAAATCTAATACAACCATAGACTGCGGGACTTTTTCCTAACTCTTCATTCTACTGGCAACTCATATAATCCTGCAATTAGCTAGTCCACTCAGGTCCTCCTGCATCTTTTCCAGCTGACGAGCTCTCACCTTATAGCCGAATTTTCTGCTATGAGCTGCTATCCTGTTACTCCTCAAGAACATCCAGCTCTTTTATATGTTATCCTAGTTGTCCTCTACTGATAAAAGTACAAAGTTGAGAGGTATAAGCAAATTAGCATTTCACTCTCTTGCTTCTGAGTAAAAAATACACGTCTGACTATTAATCATCACCTGTTTCAACACTGAGCCTTGAAGAACTGTACCAGTAACTCATCTCCAGATCCTCTACCAATACTGCCTGACAGTTTCATACCACTTCACAGATTCTTCATTCCTTTCTTTGATTTTAAATGACAAGCTTCTTAGTTGGCACCATTTCCTGAAGTCTTGATATATGAAATCCAGCGCACTTCCTTTGTCTAGAAAATCTGTCTAGGATGATCTACATTTGTTTAAATCCCTGTTGTTTTACATCCTATTAAATGGTCTTTAAATATCTTTTCCTTTAAAATCTGTCCCAAAGCAATGTACAGAGCTACAGGCTTACAGATGCCTGATTACTTTCTCCTCTTTTAACTGTAGACACAGCATTTGGTGTTCTACTGTCATACCAAATTTGACTTGAAAGGTGTGTTTAAAAATACTTCTTATAAATCCTGCAAGGGAGACCACCTAATCCCCCTGACTTGAGTGCATTAAGCCTCATGACTTCTGTTTCCACTGTAGTTGAGATAACAAGGGTGGGGAAATGAAAGCTGCCATTAAACGTTCTGCTTTTCCTCCCAATTCAACATAATTGTCCTTTTTGAAACCTGAGGCAAAATTTGTTTCATTTTTTGGCCACACCTAGATTATCTTTAATCTGTGTTTTATCCTGACTGCAAAGCTGCCCTACTTTCCTATTCTTTCCTTATACCTTTTTGTTTCAATTTATATGGCTCAAAAAAGAAATACCCTATGGTTCAATATCTTCTTCAAGGACAAATTTAGATTCTATTTTGACAATTTTAACTTTCATCTTTCATTTCTAGATTCATAGCTTTTTTCCTACTAAATATTTTTCTTAGGTCTCTCCTACTTATTTCTAATAGCCTCTTGGGCTGGTTGTTCTTGCAGGTCATTTGAAAGTTCTTTCAAAATTTTCTGTAGTTTGAGGTACAATTTTCTGTAAGATACAATACTTTTGACTTTGAAATTCCAGGCTTTTTCCATGACCAAATGCCTTGAGATTCTCATCTTAATGGACTTCATTAAACAGTTCCATCAATTCACCAAAGCTTGTTCTTTTGAATTGTAAATGCTTAGTTGAATATCTGGGGTTTTTTTATTTTATCTTAAATGGAATCATTTCTTATTTGCTTGATTCAAGCTCCTTTTCTATGACCAGTTTTTATATAAAATCCTAACATATACAATGGGTCTAATAGAATACTTTCTACTAGATTCTGATTTTACATTATTTTCTGATGCTGGAAGACTTATTTTACCATCCTTGCACAAAATGATCCTGACCCAAACAAGTTATTTCATTACTATTCTCCTTTATTTCTTTAACTTCCCACACTCCGCATTTAGAGCTCCAACTCTCCATTTTTTTGTTTTTTCTTTTTTTTTCTTGAAGACTGAGTCTCCTTGAATATCTATGTTCCATTTGGCATTGCTGTTCTTTGGTATTTTTATCTCTATAACATTTGATTTCATCTCTAATGGGTGTAGCTCAAAATCCTCCCTCTCTCTGAGGAACACAAAATAATTTATAAGCATTCATTAGCTTCATAACATACCAATGAAATAACTAATTGCAATGGCGGAAGGTGCAAGTGCACTACATGTTGAGAAGGTTGAATGTAGAAACACCAAAATTCCATGGACAAGTCCACCCTTGTACTATATAGATTCTTTTACTACACTTATCACCATAATATCTCAACAGCTTCAACGGTGTGGTAAGCAATATGACTAACATCTGACATTTGCACTTCATTTTCTCTTTCTTTTATCTTTCCCCTCAGTGCTAAAGCATTTTGTTTTTCATTTTTAGTATTTTTATGTCTCTTTTCTTCCTATTTATTGGACTGAATGGGCCATAAAGAATGTCATCTGCCACCCGTGCAAAGGAGAAAAGGTTTTAGTGACTGTGTTAGGCCAGTTCCAGGGTCCATTGGGCTTTAGCACCTTCTTAGGCCACTGTCCTTCAGAAAAGTTTCTTATTTTGATTCTGACCCTAACAAAGGTCTTGCAGCAGGGAAACTCACCTGCTGTTTGAGGACGCTATCCTAACTTTGATTGGCAGGTAAAAACTGGAGATTAATTCCTTGATGTGTTTCTTCTGCAGCACCCCTAGGATCTTGCCAGCCTGCACAATAGAAGAAAGTCTTACGACCTGAAGCTACGTCTTTCATAATAATCATTGGCATCATGCCAAAGTTCCTCATATCATGATTACATATTCATTTGTTGCCAAAATTGCCCCTGTCTTTATACCTTACTACAGAAAGAAATCAGGCTCTCAGCCATTTCATTGTGGTGATGACGGGAAGCAGGGAGATGAATAATGACACCAGTGTCCTTTGGTGTCATCTGTTGTATTCCATCCAATTCCAGTAGCATCTTTAGGAAAACCCCTTCCTGAGTTAATCAGTGGCCCGACTGCCTGTGTTAGGTTCTATCATTTGGTGGCTGATTAGATGCAGACCAAATCCATTTGGTTTTGTTGTCACAAGGCAAGCAGAAAGGATGAAAGGATGTAGAGCAGAGATCAGGCTAGACGGTCTGAGAGACATTTAGGGGTTATCATTTAAAGTTTGTTTCCTTCATCTGGCATTTGAGGCTTTACAGCTAGCAAAGCCCCATTGAAGGGAAGGCACAGACAACCTTTTGAGAGGCTGCTGCCTCCTTGGAACATGCCAGCAGGGCTAAACCTGCAAAGCACAGGTCTGCATTCAGCCTGGTGTGTCTCTTGACTCTTTCCTCTCAAACCGTTGCTGCAACTTTGCACTGCTACCTTTATCACCTTGAAAAGCTCTACCTTGAAGCTGTAAATAGAAATCACCTTAACCAGTGGCTGCAGGTAGCCACCGTGGGCTTCCACAAGGGACTCTTGAGATTTCTGGTGATGTTTCAAGTAAAGGGAGCACCAGAGTGAAAGCTGGCATAGTTTTGGAGCGGTGATGAAGGCTTTTAGGCACCTCAGCTCTTAAAGAGAGATAATTATACTGACTCTCTAAGAGTCAGAGATCTGTTAGAGATAGAATGAACTACCGTTGTATGAATAAGCAGATGTATTTATAATTGGAGAATGTCTCTTTACTACTGCACGGGACCAAAAAATCACCATTGTTTTGGTGTTTAATATGGTTCAGCACCATTGTGAAAGCATTGCAGCAGTCATTAGCAATGTCACCATTATTACTCTGTTGTCTTCTCTGCTCTGCCATGGACCTTCTCTTTGATCCTAATTTGCAGGACAGAATTTGGAGGATTTTTACCTTCCTGCTTCTCTCTGATTCTTGGGTTTCTTGATGTAGTGAAACAAATGAGCTACTTCTCTATTTTTTCTCCCTGACTTATAAGAAATATGATGATGCACCCAGACAGCTTTTGTTTGCTTGTTCTTGCTTTGCATGTCACAGGAGCACCATGAAGAACACTCCATGATTAGACAGAAGAGCTGAAGAGCTCCAAGGGGGGCAAAATAAGAGAGAAAAACCTCTAAGTGCAGGAAGAAGCATCTCAAAATAACCTTCCTGTAGCTAAAAAGTCAAAGGCTGAGACGTGTTAATTTGAAAAGGCAGATGGAATTTTTGTGTACGTTCAAAAAGCAACAACTCCAAGTGTGCTTTCAAGGTGAAATTTCAAAGAGCATCTGACTGAGTTAGGGCCATGAACCTAACTGGAATCTGAGTGTTTTAAAAATTTCATGCCAAAATTACTTTAAAATAAAAATATACTGTAGACTGAAGGAGTAGTATTTAAAATATGGCCATTTTTGTGCCCATAGTCCACATCTGCAAGTAATTATGGGTGCAAATGTGGATATGTCAACATCTACATACATTAATGTACCTGTTAATCTGATAGTTAAATGTCTGTGTGTTATCAAATAACATACTCTACGAAACTGTAGCCACAGTTGTTTGTGAGCGTAAGAAGGGAAGCCATGTCAAGCTTTAACCCTTACAATTCTAATATTGACCTTTTTATCATGCACGAATGGAAATCACATTAATAGTAAAGATAAATATACATATTTTGGGGAGACATTAACAGCTGCCCTCATTCCTGTTTTACTGAGAACTGTATTTTCCACCTATATTGTTCCAATTAGTCCTCTTTTTTGTCCTTAGCGACAAATAAATGAGGTACCTGAACTTGCATGAACAGAATTTTCAGTGGTTAATTTTTAAATACTTCCCAGTTTAAGAGGAGAGGCAATGATCTTCCCGATTTTTTAAAATTGTCACCTAAATAATCCTTTATACACTGAGGTGAATTTAGATTTTAAAATATAATTTTGAACCCCTCTACACAAAACCTTACTCAATAAAAATGCCAGACTTGCATATCTACTGCCCACTCTAAGAGGAGGGATTTAACTTTTTTTTTCTTTTTCTCTCATAGATATATATTGGTTAGTTACTGTCCTGAGCTGAGAAATTCTCCTGACTAGCTTGTGAGCAAAATTGTTGCCTTACACACAAAAAAAAAATGGTTTCAGTGAACTGGCTTTCTAATAAGATTATTTTGCTGTGTTGAATGACAACCATCCTAATTACAAGCTACTTGCTCTCAGCTAGCTTTGTAGCTTTTAGGGTGGAGTTTTTCATTTCAGATGTCTGGCATGCACATGAAGTTTTTTCCTGGAAAACTTCAGCCATCTTTGGGACTATGATTAAGAGGCTATATTGTTTTGCTGATTATTAAAGTGTAAACTACCAGCTACTCTGTTGAGGTCTGGCACATTCAAAGTCTGGCTCAAGAACCTGCTGGTTGAGAAAAGCTTAGCCTCAGTGCTGAAGAGGTGTTTAATAATATCCTTCTGAAAATCTTATCAAACTAGTTGCAAACCTCTGAAAAGTCACCTTTTGCCTGTGCCAAGAAGTTTGTCACAGCCTGGAAGCGAGCTCCTTTTAATAGCCCTTCTCCACCCTTAGAGAGCTCCTTAGAGGTCTTGCAATATGCAGCTAAGAGGACTTCTCTGATAGGTTTCCCCTGCTGAAATCTGCCGTGGCTCCCAGTAATCACACATCAAGGAAACAAACTTTCTGCTTGCCTTTTGCCACCTTAAGAAGTTTAGTATTGTCCATACTTCGGCATTTCTGGCTTTTCCTTTGTTTATGTAAACACGCATAACCCCCCCTAAAGGCATTACATTTGTAGATAACACATTAAAAGAACATTACCCTGAATTCTTGCCTCCACCAGCCCTTTGTGTAAGCACTGTGATGCAGGCTTTAATTACCTTTATACATTCAACATTTTTTTCCCCCGCCAGTGTCCTTACCTCACTCATAACACAGGATGGTCTGAGTTTGGTACTCAGTCAGGATGGTATAATGAATGGAGTTGTATTGTAAACAACCTTTCATAGGCCTCTTCCCCTATTCGTTGCAGAAGTTCAAGGTGTGATCAAAACAAAAACACTGGGATTAAAAAAAAAAAAAAGATGGTTGCCCAAGAAGACAGGTTCTACTACAGTATTTGACACTGTGGGTATGTTTACATTGAGGTGTATAATGTAGAGGTAACTGAGCAGTTCAGGTATCAGGAACAATTCTGCAGCAGCACAAGGTAATTCACTCTTCTGAGTTAATCTCGGGGCTAGCTGGAGCTTCTACAGCCAGACTGCTTCATGTAGCTGGGTTAGCTTGAGTAGATGACAGATTGCAATGTAGAAGATACCCAGAGCTTTTGTTGCTTTGTTGCATAGATCAGATTTTGCTAGGATGGTCAGACAGTAATTTTGCATTCCTTATTCCCTAACTCACAGTTTGGGATATTCATTTTGCATGTGGGCTCAGCACACATAACCGCAAGCAGAACTGATGGGAGCCATACACTGAACTGAGTTGTTATAAATGTTAAGTGATCAGCAAGCAAACTAAATGTATTACTTTTTTAGAAATACATTAAACTAAGAATCTTTACAGAGAATTTCTTATGCAAAACCAAGGTGTCTCTATGTCTTTCAATAGACATGTCTTTCAATGTCATCCTTAGACTTTGAAGCAGCAGCATAACAATCATAGTCTACTTCACATCTGTGCAATAAACTAATATTATTTTAAGGAGTACCATTAAAAATAAATAAAATAATTGAATATAGTAAGAGATTTAAATATGTAAGAAAGGAGGAATGGGATGCTGAACCCAAGATTAAGTGAAAACTAAATTGTTACCTATATATACAGTGAGAAAGTTTGAGACAAAGATTCTGTCTGCTGTGTAGACTGAGGCTGCAATAAGGCTGCACAGCCAACTGCAATTCAAATGCTTCCTAAAGACTGAATGTTGGACTTCACAATGTTGCTGGGGTTTTGGGGTTGGTTTTTTTTTTGGTTTGGTTTTGGTTTTAATATGGATACTTTTAAAATGTAATCAACACTATCTGCATGATGGAAATGAGAAGTAGTTGCACTCTGCATCTTATTTTTGTAGCAGAGATGATTTTCATTCAGATCCTTTCTTCTTCCTTTTAAGTTTTCCCAGCCTGCAGTCTATTTGAGGATTTTTGCCGAACTGTTCAGAAACCTTGCTGCCTTGAATACTTAAATAATGAGATACTGTATATATCTCTCTAGAAAGGAAAAGTAGATACTGGAGTGTTCTAACTGAGGTCATACTTTCTCCATGTCTAGACATCATTGGTAATCTCTCCCTTTTATAATACTATGGTGCTTTCCATGTACTCAGCTGTGAGGAAAGCGCTTTCTGCTTAGTTGCATAAAATATACCGAATTTCCAGACAACATTCAGTACAGCATCTCAGATTGTTTGGGCTGGTGTGTGTGATCTTTTATGAAATCAGATTTTTTCCTCTGGAGGAGCTTTGCTTAGTAAACCAATGGCAAATTTGGAATAAAAATATGACTGATGTGGTTCCTTAATGCCCAGCTTGTTAACCAAAAGCTGTTGAATCCAGTCCCCAGTAAACAAGCTAAACTTCTTGTTCCACTAGAAATATATTTTACTAAGAATCTTTGTAGATCATTCTTTATGCAAAAAATAATGTCTCAAGTGATGGTTTTGAGTAGAATAAAGCAAACATTTAATAAATTAAAACGTATGCTGAATCAGTGTTTGCCCTTATAGTTCCACGTTTTAAATATTAATACTCTCTTCTAACTCTTTGTACATAAATAATCTTTTAAGAGCGTAACAATGAAATATAGACAATCCACATCAAATGAATGTGAACTTTTGATGTAATTATCAAAGGTCTGTTGGATTCTGTTTAGTTTTAATTAGTATTGGTTTCTAACCAATAAATTCAGGTCTCACATGGATTTTTAAAATCCAAACATTATGCCCCCTTGCACGAAGGATTTTGGCTTAATTTGGCCCATTATAAAGGTACTGGTTATTCATAAAATTATGTTGAAGTTCAGATTTTCAAAACTAACAAGCTGAGGATTTGCATTAACATGGAGCAATGAACTAATTGGTCTATGCACTAATTGAAACTCCTGTAAAGACTTTTGGGTCTTGGTTTTGGTTTTTTTTTTTTCAATATTAGCTGTTGGACAAATACTTGAACATTTAAAGAGAGTATTCTAGGCTAAAATTCTTCCTGGTATATAAAATCTTAACCTAAGTAGATATGCAATACTATCATGATTTTCACTGTCTTGGAGCGCTTAAGCACGGAGATACTGGCTGTTGCAAATAACTATTAATAGGATTGCTACATACCCATTTGCAACATGTTCCTATGTGCTTTTACTGATTCCAGTCCTTTTTCCCATTTGAACAGGAAAAGAAACACAAAATTAATCAGACTAAGATTACCTTAGACATACAGGGGCATTTGAGTTTTGCTAAGAGATTATAAATCACCTTTTTTTTTTCCCCCCTCTAGACCTTTAACCAAGAAGGAAAGCCCAGCTAGGCAGCGTGAGGTGATTCATGGGCTCTGAAGCCAGAAAGGACCACTATTACCATCTAATCTGTCATCACAGGACCTAAATTTTTTGTTTCCCCTAGAAGGTCTTTAGAGAGGGGAGAGGCCGATGCCCCAGTGGTGGCAGCTGTGCCCTCAGGGTGGCTGCCAGCCCTCTTGTCCCCCCCAGCCACTGCAGGTTGAGGAGCGTGGGGTGGCCGCGGGGAGGGAGAGGGCTGGGTTTCTCCCTGAGTGGCTGTCGTCAGGCACCTGCAGGATGGGGTATGGGCTTGAGGGTGATGGAGAGGGGTGGGCTGACACCAGGAGCCACATTTCAGCAGTGCCCACCTCCCCGTCTCGCTGCCCCCTCTCTAACCTCTTCTCTCCAAAGCTACTCTGGCCTCTTGTATCTTCCTACAGGCTCCAAATAATCCCCTCAGCCCTATTCTTCACTCTCTTCTCCAGGGCTTTCTCTGGCACCACCATCACACCCATACAACCTTATGTCACTCTGCCCAATGTGAAAGATGAGATCTCTCCCTTGCATCCGTTTGGGATGAGTTTTTCATGCATCCAAAGACACACAGGTCCTTTTGCCTGGGGCCACGGGCTGGCAGCTCTGCTCTGCAACACGCTTTTGTTCCCTGTTCACGGCATTTAAGTGCGTTCAAACTCCTGCACTGAATTCAAGTCACCTATCCAGGTGATTCAGCGCACTCCCTAAGAGCTAACTCCTGATTACTTTTCACAGCATCAACTTTGTGTCCCCTGCAAACTGCGCCCATGGTTCGGATTGTTTTCAAAGAAGGATTTAAAATGGTTTAGGACCAAGGGTCTTGCAGTGTCTTGTTAGTAACGGCCCAGCTAATTAATGCCTTTCCATTAATGCATACATTTTGAGAGCTATCAGTCAAGTAGCTTTTAAATCATGTAATGTGTGCTTTATTAATTACATATAATGCAGGATTTTAAAACACAATGTCATGTGTAGTATGTCAAATGCCTTGGAGAAATTTAATTGCACTGTAACAACACAGCTACCTTTATCAACCAGACCTATAATCTTGTAAAAAAAACCTCAAGAAGATAATTTGACAAGAACTACTTTCTGTAAAACTGTGTTGAATGATATAGCTTTATTTTTAGCATGTAATTCCCTGTTGATAGAGCGCTGAATTTGTCTGGCTTTCTTTTTTTTTCCCTAAGATTAGTATCAGGATAACTGATCTATCATTTCCTGGGCCATTTTCCTTAAATGCTATAATTACTTTGGCAAGTCAGCAATTCTTTGAAATATCCCTTCTTTCCCAAGACTCAATAAAGAAAATTAACTCTAGTGGTCCAGACAGCGTCTTGGCTAATTCTTTTAAATCTCTCAGGTGAGAAGCATGAGGGTTTCAAGGTCTGAACTACTTTGTTTTAGCAGAAGATATTAACTATTCAGATGGACTAATTGTTGGATTTAATTCCCTTTTTTAATCTTTTATTCCAGTTACTAGTTGTTGTGTTTTGGGGGTTTTTTTGTGTTTTGGCCAGAAATCTGCTGGCCAAAATTGCCATTCATTTATTTCTGAAAGGAAGAAATGCAGATATCAAGACTCCAGTGGGACCTCAAGGCAGATATGTGGCTGATAGGTCTTGTTCTGACCTAAGGGTGGGATTGCAGGGAACCCTCAGCAAGAGGCCAGAACAGCAGGTGAGCACAGAAGTACATGAACTTGTGGATGAGAGTTCATCTCAAGCTGAGCCAATTAGGTAGCTGGATGACTTATCTTTGGTAAGCATACCAGGAGAGTCTTGAGGGAGTGGTTTAATGAAAAGGATGATGAATCTGCATGTATGCCAGTTCTTTATCTACCTCTTTCACTAGAAGTATTTTGCTGTCTACCCTTTCCTCATCATTATGACCTGTCATGACACTTACCAAACCATATCATACCAAGGAATGTCTCTTTTCCTTTTTACTAGTGCCGTAACTTCATATAATGTGGGAAGTCTTCAGGCCTAACAAGAACTGTGGATCTTCCCGCAGCAAGGATTGTCTGTACGATGATACACCTGGAGAAAGCATTGCCTGTGGTGAGCATCAAAGTACTTCTGAAGAATTGCCTGCCCTAGACAATACCACAGCTTTTCTTGTATCTGGTGGTTTACCGAGCACGACAACGGGTGTGGGTGACTTCTTGCTTTGTTGTTTGTTTGTTTGTTTGTTTTCATCTGAGATTTTCACATACTCGGAAGATGTTTTTGTCCTTCTGGTCTTTGAAAACTCTTGAAAATGTGCACCCTAGAGGTTGAAAACCTAGAGGAAAACACAGAAGCTGAGATTTCATTGTCTGCAAAAACTAATTATTACACAAACCCATTGACTTTCTGGGACTTACTGTCTTCAGACTTTGGGTCTGGCACAACTGACAAGTTCTAAATAATTATTTCAGGATTATTTCAGACCTACTGTTTCCAGAAAACTAGGAGTAGATGTCTGTTTGTGCTAGCTTTCATTTTCTATCCATCACCAGCCCCAGTCACAGATAAAGTACTGTGCTGCACAGACCAGTGGTGTGAACTAGTGTAACAGTTCTTAGTAATAAGAGGTTAGAAGAATTGTACACAGATAATTACTCATTACTTATAAGGAAAGATTTAACAACAAGATCATAAATGTAACAATTTTATTTGCAGAAGTATGAAAATCAGAACTGAAGCTGTTGTTTATCAGTGATCCTGAATGCCAGAACCAAAAATTTCACTCTATTGTTATTATTGAAATGGTGAACTGTTCAGTGTGGTTCATTCAGTCTTTGATGGAGATGAATTTAAAACTGATATTTATTCTTTCCATTTTTTTGTTTTAGCACAACTTGTTGTTAAGAAGACGCTCAGTCAGTGCTTAATTACAGTAACAGCTTCAATAAAATCCAGGCATTGGTACCTAGACCTCTATCCATTGCTCTTCAGCACATATTAACCCTATAAAAATGCAGGGTATAAAAACAAATAAAATCATGGAACAGCCATGTTAAAATGTGAGTTAGCTAACCTATACAATGAGCACCATTTGGAAAAAATGTAGCTCCAATTCCCTCTATCAATATTCTCTACTATGCAGGTGGCAGGTTTTTTCTTTGTTTAATCATGTCTTTGACCACAGCTCAAAAGTCAATATTCTGCTGTCAGATGCAGGCTTGCATGTGAGGAATAGGTAGGGAACTTAACTAGGAAGCTTTGTGAATAGGGAATTGAATTTGCATCTAATTCACTAAGCACACATGTTTACATGACCTTTAAAAAAGGGAATTAAAGCAGTTTGATAAGGAGCTCTAGGCAATCTGACTTACTGAGGCGATTGAATCAAGAGGCTCAGGTACATCTTACAAGAGAGCTGAACTGGAAGAGAATGATTTTAATTTAAGTATAATTTCATATCAAATTCATAGCTATGTTAGCATTATGTAATGAATCTAGAAGCACTGCAAATGACTGCCCAGAAGCTTCTAGGGTAGCAGCAAATGGTCTCAGGCTGTCAGTTCAACTGGACTCCTTGCTACCTAACAGCACAGGAAGAGTATTGTGAAGATTTGGTGTCAGAAGGTGGCAACAATTAGTTGTTTTACCAGCAAAAAAAAACCACCATTGGGAAAGGCAGACTATACCATGAACAGAAATACAAAACATTTGTTAATGGCATCATTGCCCAGTGATATTTGGGCAAATATCTAATGTTTACTGAGGTAAAATGTTTTATAACATGAAATTCTCAGAAGAACACAAAGACTTGTTTAAATTATGTAGGAACATTTAATTTCTAGATTCCTTTAATGTTAAACTTTCATTAGACAACAAGTATGCAAAGCACAATTTTGATTATATGACCTGTTCCGTGTCTAAGAGCCAGGCATCTCTGGCTCTGTGCAGGCACTACATGCCCCTATGGATCTAGAGCACTGGGTTTTGAAATATGCAGAGAAAAAAAATACTTTTCAAAAGGGAGAAGGGTACTAGAGTTTCTTATTTACTCTCCCAATGCTCAACAACACACTTTCCAGAAGCATGTCAAAACTTTGACTTTCCGCCGCCCATGTGGGTATGGAGGGTATGTGTTTTAGTACGCCTTACATTTCCAAGCAGGATGATATGTTACTTACCGAGGGGAAAGGGAGAGTGGTAGAAACAGAGTGCCTACACAGTCTCTCCCAGAAAGCCATAAGCTCTTCCGTCTGTGTTTCAAGCTGACTAGGAGCTCTGTGTGTGTGTGTGGCTGTGGTCAGTGTGGTGCTAAACCTATTTAATAGACACTGTCCGTTGCCTTATTAGTTGAGCTTTGGACTAAGCTACCCACTAGTACAACTAGTCTTGCCTGCCTTGGGACTACAGGCAGAACTGCTCACAGCTACCTGCAAAAGCAGCTGCCAAGTCGTGCAGCTTAGGGGCTCTGTGGGGCAGGTTGCTATTGGTATGAGGACTACCTATTTCATGCCTGTGATAAACGTAAGGTTGACAAGCAAATATTTCTATCCAAAATCCACTGAGATTTCACAGGATAATAAGCACAGAGGAGTAGAACAGGAATACAGGGTTTCCTCTTTTTTAATGGCTCATTAATGCTGGTTATAAATGCTTAATGGCTGATTACATCTTCATCTTGTTCGAGGCCCCCAAACGTGTCTATCAACACATGTTCCCCTCGTTCCATAGGTTACCTGATTTATTGACTGTTCCATAATGTAAAGGCAGCCCCAGCAAGGTGACCTCCCTCAGCCCTGCTCCTGAGGCTTTCCTAGCTGTCCTTCTTCAGCTAGGCAAGTTTCTTTCAGTAAAACATGCCAAGTCCAATTCAAAGAATCGGGTTTCTGGTTGTCTGCTGGGACAAATAAGGGACATTTGAGATAGTGAATAGTGATACGAGAGAGATATTTAATGATGGTAATCACATCTGGGTTGTGGACAATTCTTAGGGATTTTTTTCCGATTCATTCCCACACCAGGTGAAAAGATCCTTTTTATTTTCAGTTATCTGAACCGCATTATCTGTAAAATTTTCTGAAAGTTTTAGTATTTTACTTACTGTTCTTAATCCTGCTAATTATAGGATTATGTCCTATATAATAATAATGTGATTTTCCATTCCTGAATATCTATCTACTTTCCAGGTTATAACAATACTGAAGAAAAAATAGTTTGCGAAAGTGTTGCACATATATGTAGTGCGCAATTTTGATGAAGTTGGCAGAGACTGGGGACTGATTATATCTCTATTATGCCTAGTAGATTGGGGAAATCAAACGGTCTTAGCACCTGGGTTCTAATGCAGTCTAAGTAACAATATGGATGTTACTGCAGACTGTATACAGCCCTGTAGTGGAAGAGCACAGTGGAAAGATACTGCAGACAT
Organism: Calonectris borealis; assembly: GCF_964195595.1. Classification (NCBI taxonomy): domain Eukaryota; kingdom Metazoa; phylum Chordata; class Aves; order Procellariiformes; family Procellariidae; genus Calonectris; species Calonectris borealis. The sequence continues at coordinate 16,974,410 of NC_134313.1, forward strand.
CCCTATTTCTCCATTATGTTCCCATTCTGCATCTCAGCTGAAAGGTCTAATAAGCATCTAACACCCCTTTAGTTCTCAATAATGGGAATTTATGGCTTATGGCTTATGATTAAAGTACCCTTTAGTGTTTCTGTAATATTTTTTATGGAAAATGTTCATGTTTTTGTTGGAAAAACAAGTTCATGGTTGTATCAGAGGAGATGTGGCCTTGCTTAAGAATCAAGGCAGAAGAGAAGAATGGAAATGTGAAAACATCAGCTAGTGCTTCAGCTGCTTTTCAGAATCCAAACATTTATATTGCGGTTGCAAATTTGGAATTTTCCACTGCTGATTTCAGTGACTTTTCTTTTTTTTTTACATATATTGCATTTTTGTGAAAATTGCATTTTCCAAACTGGTCTATAACATCATCCAGAACATTTGCATGTCAGTACTTCACTGAGTCTCTGATCTTTTATGTCTGCTAACTTCTGTGATAAAAGCCCCTGCCATCTGTTTCATGACAGTTACATTTCAGTGTAGCAGTACTCACCTGAGACTTAAAGGAAGTTTTTGACACATTTAAAAACTTTTCTCATTAGTTAAAGGGTATATGTGAGCGATAGGTTTCAGGTCTGGCCTCTACCAGCCATTGTGCCTGATAGGATAAATACAAGTGTTTTGGCATAGGTGCAAAATTTATAGTGCTTGCATGAGAACATACAGACATTATACAATGTGCATGACTGGAGTAAGCAGCATTCTGAATAATGGAAAGGCAGATTTGCTAACTTTTTAGCTTTATTTGATCATTCTTTTCTATTAAATACTTTACAGTCCTGACCTTTTACAGCAAAATTTCATCATGTAAAATAATCTGAAATGGATGTCTTCACTTGGTCACAAGCACATGTTGCTTCTGTATCCACTCAGTGGTTATTTGCTTTGGATGAATCAGTAAGCCACACTATCAGGATCACAGCCTTTCTTAAAAAGAAATGTATTAGAAATTATTACAATGATGGTTGTATCCAAATATCCATTGCTGTTGTTGCTTTGTGTAAATAGTTTCATTTAAAACTCTGCAGTGTTCAAGGACCTTACCAAGTTGTTCTCTTCCCAGTCAGTTTACTGAACACTCTGTACTCCTGCAGAAAATGGTTGTGTCTACATGCTCTGCTGTGGATCTCAGCCTGCTGAGGAGGGGAACAGAAAGTCACGCATTCACTCTCCTCCTGTCCTTTCTCTAACAAACCACGTGCACATTGCTCACCACCAGTCCTCAGTCTTCTCCAAGACCTTTATCAGACAGCCAGAATCCTCCACAGAGGGAAGAATGAAAGATTCTCAACTCCTCTCACCCTGAAACTTGGCTCATTCTTTTCCTATCCACATATTTCTCCACAGTCATGGGGATTTTTATCTCTAACTTCTAGGGCTTGCAGGTGTTCTTGACTCCACCAGAAGGGAATTTTCTCTACCACTGTGCCCCCTGCAAGGACAAGATATCTTCTTGATCACATCTAGGAAGAGCCATGCTTTCTAAACAGCAGCTAACTTCTCATAAGCAGTCAGTGAATACCGGGAGATGAGTTGTCCCTGCCAGTTTCCCACACAGCAAATATGCAATCAAGGGTCTTTAACAGATTTCCATCTCCTACTTTGTTGGATTTTCATTTATGGTGTAACAAACCCTGGCAGAAATCCCGAGCAAGCTTCCAATCACTTGAATTGAGCCTTTCCTTGGTCTGATTTACTGTAAGGTCTGATGCAGGATGTTCAGTCTTTTCCCTCAAGCTATTTCATCTTGGAGAACCACTCGGTGTTTCTCTGATTCAGTGATGATAAAACCCAATCCATCTATCAAGATGAGTCAGCAGACTAGGTCTGCTCACGCCCCTCTCCCCACACACATACACAGCATTAAAATGCCAACAAGCTGCATGTTGAACATACGTGCAGAACAGCTATGATAAGTTAGAACAATCGTTAACTTATTCACAGTGCAATTCAAGTACATCTTGTACATGAGTTTCCAAAATTATTTTAATAACAATCATCTTTGACTACACAGTTGAAGATAGTTGGATCACTTCCTGAAGGCACGTTCCCACAGTAATATCCATGGCACATCCATTACAGACAGTGCTGTTAGTTCTCATTAGCTAGGACAAACAAGGCAGTGAGTCACAATCTCCCTGCATAAAGGATCCCATTGTTTTAAACTGATAAACCAGAGATTCTGCTCTGCGCTGGTGTAAACCTGACATTGATTAAAGTTTTCTGGGATGTTATAAAGGCAACCTTTCAATGGACACGGACCTGAGGTGTCAGGGAGAGAAATCTGTTACAACGATACAGCCGATACAGCCGGTTTGTATCTTTTCCAACAAAAGTGACTTGGCTTCTCTCATTGTTGGGAGAACCTATTATATTTGCTACAAGTGTTTTTCCAAACTCCTCTAAGAAAACTAGACTTAAACCAAAGAGATTGCACCAAATGTTTCCAAAGTGTAGCCAGTAAAATAAGTTGTGTGTTTATACACTTTTCACTTAATAGCCTATTTCTGGTAGGTGGTAATTGTTTCCAAAGTATGCTGAAGTGTATCTAATTTACTCTACTATGAGAAAGTATTCTTCCTCTTATGCTTTGGCTCTTGATTTGTTGTTAGGTTTTGTAAAATCTTAGCGCTAATGGTGAAAGCCAAACAGAGAAATATTTTTACCTGCACTTTGCCAGTAACATCAAAAGAGGTGCTATTATCTCAACAGCAATTTGGACTGGTTATCAAATGATAATCTTGGAATAAGTGAGTATGATTTGTGATGGTACTTATCTTTTGTAGGTGTGGTTGGCATTTATTAAAATGTTTTTTTTTCCTGCTGGATCGCATGCCAAAGACTTCAGGCAATAAGTAATTATTCCATGTAAAATATTTATTCTCTGCCAGTCATATGTCTTTCTCAAAGATCTGACTTTGCAGCAACCGTTTAAAACCATGTAAAAGCTTAAACAGGGGGCCAGAATGAAATCTGATGTAAGCAACTACAACAGAGATATATGTTGTGTGTGCTCAGTAGCTCTTGTGAGTGGAGACCAGTTGTAATTATTTCCTGCATTTATTTGGAACCTTAGGATTAGATTATCTAATATGGGGCACTCAATTTGTGTTCCAGCCACAAAACCTGTGACCCACCTAGGAACTCACTAAGGTTTCCGATTAAGATTTTTGTGTTTTAAAACTGCAAAATGAAACTTCTTTTCCTTTTCGTTCCTTTATATGTTGTAGGTTATTCCCCTCCTGAAAATGTTTTGTGTGTGAAGGGAAAGGTCCAGAATACATGCACAATATAAAATCAGATTGACCACAGCCGTTCCTAGCAGATGCTCTGCTTCTGAACCATAACTATTGCCCTGAGCTCCTCTGCAGTCACAACAGCTCATTCCACACAGGAATGTGTACTGTGCACCGTCATGTACCAGAAAGGCTAAACTGAACACATTGGAATAAATTGTACTAGTCTGAACTTGCATTAATTTATTTAAAGCTTTATTTTCTCAAATCTAGTGCTAAGAACTGAACTCATAACCTAAGACCTACTTCACCCTTCCAAAATCATACAAGAGACACAATCAACAGAGCAAATAGGGTAATAAATGTGCATGTACAGTCTGTATTATCTGCCTTCTAAAAGAAAAAAAATTCACTTCAATATTTACATGTCTACACCATTTACATCCTCTTTTCCTGACTCTGACTTCAGCACCTAGATACAAAGCTGACTTTTTTTTTTCTCTAATTCCTTGAGAGAGTATGCAGCCAGCTGCTGCTGCATTGGTGCTTGCCTGCAGGACTGGCAGGCGGTGGTACTTCTGAGAGGTTTCAGGGCACGTCTCCCTCTTGAGAAATGTTGGAGGGCACAAACGCCTCCTCAAGTACAATGAAAAATCAAAGGAAGAAGCTTCAGGAGGTGAAATAAACTTCTGAAAGAGACAAAACTGTAAAGTAAACCACAGTTGCAGTAGCAGCAGACATTGCTGTTCACTGTTTTATCTTTCCAGTAAGCTACCCTCAATAAAAAAGTCCATCTAAAATCCCTTTCAATTTGTTTAAATTTCGCATTAGGGAGCAACTTTCTGTTAATGTTAGTGTAACTCCAGCTACTTAGGAGCATTACCTCTGACATATGCCAGTGTGACAGGTAATTCAGACCCTTGGACATGACTTCAATGTTTTTTTGTCTCCTCTGCGGTGGTTATGAAGGGACATTCAACAACAATGAAATCCTGTTGATAATGTAGATAATTAGAAGCCAACCCCTGTCCTTACTGCACAGCTAATCTCTTGCTAAACCTTTAACATGCTATTGCATTTCAGCAACGTCTGTCTTCCAATGCTGAAAAACACTCTGCATAAGTAATTCCCATTCATAACAATATATTGATACCAATTATTTACAACATCCTTCTGCTTTGTCAACACAGCTACACTATTAAAAATTTCACCTTTAACTTTTTCACTTTCTTAAATGGCTAGTTAATGTTTTTAGAGAGCACTGAGCTAAAATAGCACCTGAATTGTACAGTAACCTTGGCCATTCTTGGACCTCTTATAAAATCCATCTTCAGATATTTTGCTGTGGAGAATGGCCAATATCAGGCACTTCACAAGGTGGTAAAAGTCATGGAAAGGGTAAGTATATGGCACTTGCTCTCAGTATTCGTCCTGCAGAGAAAGAGGTTCCTGTGAGAGAATAATTATGTTATCTAATAAACTTCTAAAAAATGTTGCTGATGGAGCCTATTGATAAGTGTGGATATTCCTGACATTAATATAAACACTGAATGATTTTAGTAAGACATGAGAAGGGAATGGTCACTGGCTTAATGATATTAAATCAACTGAATGTGGTGTGAATTTGTAACTATTGGAGTCTGAAGGTTGTGTCCACCTATAGAAAGCAATAAGGGTTTTCCTCACAAAAAAAAAAAAAGGTTAGTTTTATTTTTATATTGATACCGTTAATATCAAACAGACAAAATCTTTGTCTTTTTAAGATGCTGGTCAGAAAATACTCAAAATCAGAACAGCCAAAGAAGTTGCAGGATACAGCATAGTCTGAAGACAAAGCAGAATCATTGGATAACATCCCTACTAGTTTGTCTACCATACTCGGAATAAAAGTAATTGTTTATTCTTTAAATCTGTCAGAATTCCTCCAATGCAACTCTAGTAAAGACTAAACTAGAAAGACAAGTTAGCAGAAAGGCTGGTGTAGAAGTATTAACATGGTTTAAAAACATACTGGCAAGGCTTACTTTCATAATTTGACAGGCATGTATCACACTGATCATCTTTTTAAACTGGTATCTAACTTGGAGATTTCACTGATATGTTAATAGCAGCTTCTGAAGTTAAGTTGATAATGTCATTTATATATTGGCACAAAACTGGTAGATTGACAGGACCTAAATTCTGAATTGCACATAAGTAACAGTGGCAACACACAGCAAGACTTAGAGGGGAACGGAAGGAGCTGGAAACATGGTGAAAGACAGGGATGGGACTAGATCAGGCTGCATCCTTGGTCTTATTAGAAGGATTGTCTATTAACTTGTTGCTGAGCATGCAGCATTTACATGAATAAAAATATTTAATTCTTGAACTTACTGCTTCGATGTTGCAGAACTGAACACTTTTTATCTGCTGCTAAATTGTAGACTTCCAGTTTCCAACAACTTAAGCTACCCAACATATTGCTTCTTCAGATTCATTTTTGTACATATAAATGTAACAGGCCTGTAGTCGCTCAGGAACATGAAGAACCTCCTGGATTTGTTTTTACTAGGAGGACATCCTGAATTTTTGTCAGCATATGTGACTTAACCATCGTGTGATTGTCGCTGCTGTGTAATTCTACAAGGAAATGACACTTTCACAGATTAGTCTATATCTGATTTGGCCTGAAACCCTGCTATTATCTTTCACTTCTGATCGCTTGAATGTGGAAAGGTTTCTGGGCTCCGAACATTCTGAAAGGGATTACATATGAACACAAAAAGCAATATTCAAAGTGGAAAGTTTCAGCCTGACTTTTAAAAGTGTTTGGCAAGGGACATTCAGTGAGTTAAAAGGGTTGGGAGTTCCAGACGGAAGGAACAGGGTATGCAAATATTCAATTAGCAGCAGTACAAGGGTGAGACTTTGGAAGAAACAGAACAATCTAGAGATGAATCTCTGGGAGAATTGGCAGGAACGTAGGTGACAAGGAAGTCTTACAAATCATGTCATGAAAAAAGCATGGAATGTTTGATAGCAAGGAACGAAATGTCATATAAAAACAGTGCAGCACATTACCCAATTAGAAGCAAATGCAATGAGAACATTTCAGGGTAATGCAGGGATCGGCTTACTTCTAGGCAAGAGTCCAGCTCACACATTTTAGAATGGCTACCGTGGAAGCAAAGTGTGTATAGGAAAGTAGGCGTGAAGATGATTAAAATAACCAGGCCTGCTCATGATTGCATGGGATGAAGACAGTATAATTAACTTGGCTAAAGGAGTGTCTTATCCTTGCGATATATGTAAACTGATAAGAGGCTAAACAAGTGGAGGCAGCCGAAAATTGAATGAGATGGAACGGAGACTTCAGAACAGCTCCAAGAAACTTGACTCACTGTGTTGCTGTAAAACATGTCCATTTGATCTGCAACATGGAAAGATCACTCAGTTTGGTCTCCATCCTGAAGCAATTCACTTTATAGCGACATTTTACAAGTAGGACTTTCACAGTGTAACTTTGTCTGTGCTCAGAGCCACCTAAAGATTAGTTTGCAATAGATTACCATGGAGTATTTGGCAAAATTTTCTTGCAAAAACCTGATTTTCCAGCAGACAGATAGGTAGGATGGAGACAGTAAAACAGTGGTTAGAGGGGAAAAAAGATGTAAAGTATACATGCAGATCCTACTATCTGAACAGAAATGAAAACTCAACATTGATCCACTAATATCATTTTTAGAAAAGTTATAAAAAGCAGATGTAAGGAAATCAAATCTTATTTTTCCCTTCATCATCAATAATCCCATAGTGTATTGTTGCAGTTTCATTTGGCTTTTCCAAATGAAATTTCACAACATGAGGAAAAGAATTCTAAAGCTCAAGCTGAAATTCTGATGTACTGAAGATTAGAAAGAATCTACAAAATAAAGAATAAAGACAATTGCTAAGAGTTTGAGGAAGACCTAAGGAAAGAACTGTTTAGGACACCCTGAATAACTTTTTTGTTTGTCTGACTGTTCAGCTGAATAAAAGAGTTGGTCTAAACAGAAGTTGATTTTTGCTTCATATTTTCTATCTATCTGAAATGTAAAAAAGACCCCACTATCAAACCCCAAACAAACAAACAAAAAAACAAACAAAACCAGAAGACTTTGTTTTACGCTCAGCAAAAGCTTTCATGTGATCTGGAATGCAAGTTTTACTCTGATCACTTGTAGTAAGTAATGAAACTAGACTTTCAAAGAAAATCAAGCAGGATATCAGCTGAGCCTCTACACAATGTTCTCACCAGCTGAAGTGCTCAAAAGAAGTGTTTTGAGTTATGAAGACCTGACTGTGGTAGCATGTCCTTTCTCATTCTTACCATGGTTCATACCAATGGCTTGAATTTATCTGAAGAATTCTTTGAACTAGAAACAGCCCAACCAAACATCACGTTATGTCTATAAAAATGCCTGTAGAAACAGTGTATTTTAGTGTCTTCAGACTTTCAGTTAAAACTCCCAGTTAACAGTAATCTGAATTTTAAAAGGCTATTGTTTTCAGAGAAAACTTTCAGTTCTTTGAATGAATACTTAACAGGGGATGAAAGAGTAAGAAGTTACTTTGCTTTTGTGCAGACGTATTAGATTGTACTTCCTATTTTTGTTCCCATCATTGGCTATTTTTTCTCTGAAGTGCATATTTGATGATTTCTTTTCAGAAGGCTTGTACCCAACGCAACACTGATATACCAGGCTGAGAAAGTGAAGTATATTACTTCTCAGAGCAAGTCTGCAGTCCAAATCTTAAGGAGCCCTTTTATTTCATGACCCAACACAGCTGGTGCTTAGAGTTTTCAAGACTGTGTAAGTGAAAATGAAACTACAGGACCTATTTCTGTAAAACAAATACCTTCACTTTCTGGTTTTAAAACTGAAGGACAGTATCCTTCCTTAGAACCACAATGCAGAGGAGTTACAATCAAACTGATATCTTTGTTCTGGTAACAATAATACAGGTATTTTTCAGTAATATGAGGCATACTAGAGAATGGATTAAAAACTGGGGAGTTCACACTACCTGTGCAAGAGCAGCACAGATAACCATTCCAGAGACTACTCCTCCAAGATACCAGCACTTTCCATTTCAATAGTACTACTCATGAGATACCTGGCATTACAAACTACAGTGGTTTTCAATGCTTGTTAAGCTTCCTGACCAGGAAAATCTACTGTGAGCTCTAAAAATTAATGTTTCTCTCTCAGACACTTAGATTAATTTTAATCAAGATTGCACATCATCCTCTTTTCGTATTCTTTCTGGAAATGAAGCAAGGGGAGGTCAGGATCTTTCCTTGGGCTTTGTTTCAGAAATTTTATGGCAGCTACTGAATTACTTGAAGCTTTAAAGGAGTCAATTTTCCAAAGCTGAGAACAAATAAAGCCAAATCTATTGGGAGAAAGAATTTAAACAGAAAAATATGAATAATTAGGAACTGTTTAAGAATATTTTACTAGATGTCCAAAAGCCACAATCAATAAAGAAGGACAACTGCTCTGGTAATAAGCCAACTTGGCTTAGAAAGGAAATGAAAGCTGTTCTTAAAAATACACATGTATACAATATTCATATGTCTCTGTGTGTGTGTATGCACATAAACTGATCAACACATACAAGGAGTAAAACAGGGAAAAGGGAATGGGTAGGTAATTGATAATGAAAGCAGAAGGACAAATATGAAGTGAATATCCAGAAAAGTTAAAATACAGTCAGAGGTGCTTTATAATACACAAGTAACACTTAACTGTGCTGAATAGAAAGGACATAAACCTGGAACATAGAGAAGGGGATGAGACAATGATACCACATAATTTCACTGGCTCAATAAATTGGGTACAAATTAAAAATATGGGGTTTCATACAGTCAAATATTAAGACATTCATTCAGAATAAAGAACATAGACTACAGGAGCATCCTCCTTTTGGGGACAGTACGGAGCCTCGAGCGGAAGAACCCAATTCTTGCTTTGACAGTGACCCTGTCATAATTAATAAAATTATTAATTATAATAAAGGAAAGAGTTTCCTTTCCCTTATTACTATATTACTAAGGTATCAGACATTATTGCGGCTTGAAACATGTCCAAGCCTGGTACTCATAATTTAAAAGAGGTATTTATAAATTGGAAAGGGTTCTAAAAAGATCTATAGGAAAGATTAAAGGATTGGAAGATGGGGCAATACTGAAAGAACCGGAGTTCTCTTTCTTTAGTTGAAAAGTGAAAAGGTTAATGGACAAAAAAGCTGCAGTATATATATTTATAGACATAGTTGTACACATGTGGTGGGTTAACTTGTTTATCCCTAGTTTCCATTCCATTTGCTCTTCCCTTTCCTTCAAAGAAAGTATAGTATAGACTATACTATAGTATGAATATTATACACTGATTCAACTAGAGAAGTCAGACTAAAGACAAACAGAGTGGTTTCTTCCAGTTTTAAACCTGCAGCTGCAACATGAGTTCTGCCTGGGCTTGAGAATCATACTGGGAGAGAGGAAAACATCTGATCTGTAGGAGTGCAGTGGAAATCCTCACCCAAGAACTGAAGCTATTTATTATCACGAGCTCTTTCCTCTAAAAATGGACCAACTCAGGAATTTGTACATCCACACTGTGAACACGATCGTGGAACCAATAAGGGTAAAATAAATCCGGGGGGGGGGGAAGTACAATTTTCATCAATTTCCCCCCAAAAAGTGCTCAGCCTGAAGAAGCAGGACAGCACAGGGTGGGAATCAGCAGTCAGTGTCAAGGAAGGCCGGAGTGCTGGCAATGGTGGTTACTTTCATGATCAAGACAGAGGTATGAAAACTTATATGGATGGTCTGTTCATAAATGTTTATTGATTAGGAAGAAGCTCTCTATACAGAAACATTTATCTTTTGCCAGAAATCCCCAGGAAATTCGTATTAGCTCCCTGTAGCCACAACTTCCAAGCTTAAAACCCTAATCTAAAACATTAATACATCAATAATAGACTATTTTAACTATAACAAAAAGGTAGCTTTTAAAATTCCCATCTCTGTTCTTAAAACATGAGTTCTTTGGAGAAGCAATCAGTCTTTTCTAAGTTCAGAAACCATCAGTAGTTACAGGCAAGCAATGCCACTCTCTCTGAAAATCCCTCTATATAACTTGCATTATTGCTATAATCAGCTTTTGTACCTTTTTTTTAAAGGAAAAAAATAATATTAAAACCTTGAGCTCAGGAATAGCATGGTTATTCCTGTGAAGTATTGAGTATCTTTAATTCTCAGCAAGTTCAATGAGAGCTCAGAGTTGGAAACATCTAATTGGTAAATAAAATTTCTATTCTATAAAAAGTGAAAGTCTGGAGCAAAAGGTGCACATTTAGCAGCAAAAATATGTTATTTCTGAAACAAGATATTGAAACATTTGAATCTGACAGGCTTGGAAAATTATAATAAGCAATTTCTAATTCATAGAGCTCTAAATTGAGTTTTAAAAAAAACCCCAAACCAAACACCAAACTTAAATTACTTATTCCATTGTTATTCAAAGGACACTAAATTTTTATCAGGATTTTTTTCAATATCGACATAATGCTGCAAAATATTTCAGTTTCATAGAAAGACCATTTGAATGGAAAATTGTTTCATAGGAAATTAACACCTCTGCCTCTCCCATGAAATGGCTATGCCACTTAAGTCAACTTTGACTACACCTTAAAAATTGTCATATTCCATGAATATTACAATATTACAAATGGTACAAATTAGAAAAAAATGCTAGTAAGCTATTTGTATTAAAAGCTTTAGTAATTACTCAGTGTATGAGCCTACATATAAATCTTTAATTTTATTTAACTAATGTCATTCTACTTTTTCTACCTGGCCAGATGCTTTTTTGCATTTGCACAGTAGAATATAATCCAGAAGAAAGTAAATTTGAAGATACTTCACACAAGAGAATTGTTGGTCTAATCAGCTTGTGTGAAAGTGACTTATAGATGCTCCATGTTAGAAGAGAGTCTATTAGGATACTGGCAGCTCAATAGAAAGATAGTTCAGCTGAATCTGATTCTGTAACTTTTCTTTCAGTCATTATAGAATGCAGGACTTCAGAACTCTCATGATACAGACAGCTTAACAGTAGGTCAACAATATTGCCTGTCTCCTGTTTCTTCTTATGCTTAAGTCTGAAAAACCTGTGATTTTCATCTTTTTTGTAACTGAAGAAGGAGCAAAAGAGGAATGAGTGTCTTGCAGTTGAATTTCATAAGTAATTTGTAATTTAGAAGCGATATTTATAATTACTGCTAATATTGTTTGTTATCCAATACTCGACATCATATGAGAGGAACCTAGCACCTGATTGAAAGCACTCGAAACCTAGTTGATTTTTACAACCATTAAACAATATAGGCATTCCAACCAGACATATTAGTACAGGTGATCATGATCATTTTCCTGTTTACAAGAAGAATGACTGACCTGATACAAGACTAAAAGCAGAGCAGTCCTCTAGAACTAGAGGACTAGAAAGCAACATTCTCTGCCCCTCTGCCCTGAGTAAGGCAACAACAAAACCAGCTAGAGCCACAGCCATTCAGCAGCTTTTTCTTTGAAGGTTTCCTGTATTAATCCTTCCTTTGAGTCTGTATAGACAATACGTATGCATACATGTATAAGCTGAGATGCTGAGGTATCAGCATCGGGACATCAGCAGTTCCTTACAACTCTCTCCTAGCTGTATGGCTGCTTCCTTCCAAACTGACATTGCTCAGTTTCTAATTATCCCAAAGTCTCAACTATGCACACCCAGACCTATTTCTTTGTATCTGCTAGAAGATATCACCATGGGTCTAAGAAAGGGAGAGAACAGTGTGGCTTGGGGTTTGCAGGTTGGAAAGAGCAGAGTCTGAAACTGAAAAAATATGTGAAATAGATGGAGACTTCCAGAATAAAAAATAAAGGTTAATTTTTGACCCCTGAATTCAGTTCAAAAATAAGGGTAGTCCTGAGAATTTACTTATACACCCTGGTCTCTTTGCTACAAAGCCAGGAGTCTAGACTCCATCTATCCCTGGTGGATTCTTGGAGTCAGTCTCAAATCTCCCTGAGTTTTTCACAATACCGTGGAGACAGGAGACGGGAGTTGAGAATCTACCTGGTACTAACCTGCGGTTCAGTGCTTATGGCTTAGAAAGTCAAGAGACCAATTAACCTGTAAGCTAACAAAATCCAGAAACAATGCTCCTCACAAACAGTCTTCCAGGCAAACTGGTAAAGATTTGGGGAGTGAGCTGTCAAGAAACTTAGCTGTCTGAAAAGGTTCCCAATCAAAATCTATGTAGGATCAGGAATTTATCAAAGGCAACACATTTTGACCAACTCACATTTTCTGATGGAAAAGATTTTCATCAGTTTTTCCAGCTCTCTTTAATATTGTACTAATTCAACTTACTTTTACATATCTCTCATATATATTATGCAATGATCTTTCAACAAGCACACCTTCCCCCAAGACATTCTAATCCAAATCAGGTATTTTTTACCAGATGCTACTCAGTGTGCAACTACTGAGGCAATTCTTCTGGTCCACCTCTTTCATCCGTGCTCTGACTCAGGTGATAACTTAGACATATGACCAGAACTTAATGAATTGTATAGCAGCTTACTCCCAACTATAATATTTTCTGGGAGTCCAGAAGCCTTCTCCATCATATGATAGATTCATAACTGCAAGGTTATATGGTACGGCACTTCTAGTATCAACATGTTAATGAAACTGAGCAATGTTATGGGATTTTTTCTGGCTACTTTCCAATTAATTTAGTTTTCTTAAAATAAAAATCAAAAGGCTTACCTTTAAAGAGCTATTTTTTATATTAAAATCATATTGAAGTAAAGAGCATTTCACTGAATCACCACATTATTTGTAGTACTTACCTAGTTTGACATCCTTTCTTCTTTTTTTCATCACTCAGTGTAAATCCAAAAGATAAGTGGCTGAGATCATACCTTCTAATAATCTTCCATTATTTATTACTTAGGACAGACTTTTTGATGAATTAGTCTATAACCTGCATCCCTGGAATACACTTGCAATTCAGGCTGTATGGTTAAAATTTCTCTTGGAAGATTAGACTCTTCCAGGAGAGTCTAGGAGAAAGGAGTAGAAGATTTAATGCCAGAGGATATTCTTTCTGGGCAGACTGCTAGATAATGATAACTGTGAATCTATGCTTGGAGTCTGGAGGAAAATGAAATAACTAAGAGAAAACCAGCAGAAAGTTGGAGAAGTCTTGGCAGAGAATATTTTAGTGTCTTTCTTTGCTGACTTATGAAAAGTTCAATATTTGAAAAATAGGAATAAAACTATTAGTTTTATTTCTACTAATTGAAAATATTGTGAAATGACTAGCATATACATTGAATTATAACAATTCAAAAGTTTTTAAACCCAAGTAGAAAAATATTTAATACTGTTAGTGGTTTACTTAGTCATACAACATAAGAAAAAGTGAAGTTCAGACAAAAAGACATTTATCTCATTTCTTGAAGGTAATGAACTAGTCTTTAAAGTCAAGGGTGGCATCCTCCTTACCTGGACTGCTGAGATCTAGACAACTCGGCAATACTGACAGTGAATAACTGGAACAAGCTCATTGCTATTTTCTGTATTTCCCTCATTCTACTATGATATACTCCAACATGGCAAATACCTTCCTACAAGGAGCAATTATTATAAAACTTAGTGTTAGGTAGATAGTTACCCTAGAGCTCACTCTGTCATGGATTGTCTAAGCAGGGAAGAGTTATTTCTCCAAGGGGGCAAGTTATGTGAATTCCGGTGAAGCTAATCAATCTTCATCAAAGGGCTATATCTTTCAGAAATCTGGCTAAACCCAAACCTATTCAGAAACAGATGGCTTGGAATGAGGGTATTAAGTAATTTTTTATTCTCATGATAACATTTGGAAGGCCATCCAGTCCTCAGGAATAGGTGATGAAGTCATATATGAATAATGGGAATTGTTATCATACCGTGTAGCACACAAAATCAGAGTGTTAGGCTGGAGGCTGGGCAATCACATAGGCTTGTTCAGGCTCCTGTCTTCAGTAGTTACATTTCATTTATGCAAGTTGAATGACATATTAAGTGACCAGTTGTGAAAAATACCACCTAAGGACCTTGAGCAGATGCAAACCTGCTCAGGGACTGTATGATCTAAAAGATACTTGTACATCTTTTGTGGAGAAGCAGCAGCAAGAGACTTAACAGCACCAGACAAAGATGTCACAGGAAAATAGGTGACGGCTAAAGCATGTTTCTGGGAATAGGTGAGAGGCAAAGATCATGGGCATTACCTGGAAACAGAGAGCACTCTGAGCAAGGTGTTCATGCTCTTTCCGTTCCTGCAACTTCCAGTGAAATTGGGGTGTATGCATCTTCCTTTAACTGCAAACGATCTCATCAAAGAAGTATCTAACCCCATCATTAAGCTTCTCTTCATGATATATAATTATCATTATTAGCTGTAATATTTCTGCAGTAATACTCTGCTTTCTATATACTCCCCACTATTCCCAGAACATCCTTCCCCAGCTCTGTACATTCCAAGAGCTCAACAAAATCAAGGGTATTCAGCACATCTGCCTTTCCCATGGCAGCTGGTAAGCGAGAGAACTTTTCTTCCACTATGGTACAATCCACTTCATTATTTCATGCCTTTCAGATTGGAAAAAGTACCTCAGGAAAATAAGGCTGCCTTAAGTAACCAGACTCCAGATGTCTAGCACCTACATGCAATGCAGGATCATAACCCATGCAAGTGCCAAAAGCAGTCAGCAAAAACATCACAAACTGAGTTTGATGCAGAGCAATGCCAGATCTGACAACAGTAAAACCGCAAGTAATATATAACCTTATCAGCAGTGAAGCATTCAGTAGAGTCTACATCATCAAATGCTGGCTGAGTCCAGCTTTAGCAAGAAGCCTAGTATTTTAGCAGTTTTGAATCACTGTTAATTTCCCCTTCCTCATTTGCTATTGGTCTTTCTTTGTCTGGTGTGCCTTTTTCTCAACATATCTGCACTCACTGACAGTCCTGTGCAACTCCCTTCAATCCTCTCAAACATGACATCATGGCTCCCTTAGTAGTTATGATTAGCTATCTATCTGCTCGTACAATTTAGCCCCTATTGTGACAGGTAGAGAAGGCTTGGAGCAGAAACCTGTAGGATTTAACACTAATCCGATCAGCACTGACTGTCCTACCTTGCACAAGGAATAAGGTATTGTTGCGGGAAACAGTGCTGGGCAGGATGCAGGGGTTCCCCTGCTCATGGCATCTGACCATTGGTCGGACATCTTGGGCACCAATGAGTCCTTTTAGAGTACTGCCCTTTTAAAAATGTAGATTTTGCTTCTATTTATGTATTTGTCATTCCTTTTCTTTACATAGCCTTAAGTTTCTGAGTTCCTTAGGAAAAGCACTGGGTACAGAAGAGCTGATTACAAACTGGACTGTCACTAGTATTTCAATCCTGTTAATTATTCTTCTTCTACTGTAGGCAGGATAAAATCACCCAAACAAAAACAAATAGGGTTTACCAGAACAGATGGACAGTTCTTCCTTAGTTACAATATATTTAAGACTCAAAATATACTAAAATTTAAGCAGTACAAGCTTTCCTAATTATTGAACAATTGACAGATTAACTCCCAAATGGGTAGATCAGCTGGCAGTCCTCACTGCCATCTTTGAGTTTCAGTTATTCTACAACTTTTCTGAGAGTGTCCTGTATGTGAGACATCAAGTTTTGTTTTGTCAAAAAACTTCTTTTTGGCACACATGTCTATGTTAACACTGCTAAACACCTCTAGAAACACTTGAAAGAGCTTTGGTCATTTCTCATGGACAAAACTGAACCAGTAAGTCTATTGTCCCATCTACAAATCTCTCATTTCTTGATTCTCAGTACATTTGTGCCTTGACACTTAATGAATTAATATGGATCACAGGGGTAGTTAGAATCAAAACTATTTTTACATCTCCTCATTACAAAATACAAAAAGGAGTTTCCCCTGTACTCCCAACAGTGAACTAGATAAGCACCTTTCTAAAGAACAGACGTAATTCAAATATGGCTAGATGCAGACCTTGTCTAAATAGGAAGGGAAGGGAAGGGAAGGGAAGGGAAGGGAAGGGAAGGGAAGGGAAGGGAAGGGAAGGGAAGGGAAGGGAAGGGAAGGGAAGGGAAGGGAAGGGAAGGGAAGGGAAGGGAAGGGAAGGGAAGGGAAGGGAAGGGAAGGGAAGGGAAGGGAAGGGAAGGGAAGGGAAGGGAAGGGAAGGGAAGGGAAGGGAAGGGAAGGGAAGGGAAGGGAAGGGAAGGGAAGGGAGGAAAAACTCTGTAGTTGCCAATGTCCCTCACAAAGTTGATTTTTACTATGTCCAGCACTGAGGAGGTGAGCAAACATTCCTTGGATTCTTCTCTCTCATGAGTGACCAGCGTAGATAAAACAGTTAGAAAACTTCTCATTTAATTTTGTTGATTGTTTGTTGAATAACTCTAAGTATGAACATCCAATCAGACTGAGACATGGAAGATTCCTCATAGTTGTTCCAGCAGAAAATGAAAATACATCAGTAACATCTCCCTAACCTAGGACTCCAAGCAAACCTCACTCAACACCTCCAACTCAGCCTTACTCCAGATACTCAACAATCAATCTGTCAGAAGAGATGACCTTGCGTGTTTGTGACTGGCTAAAATATTGTTGCCAGCTATGAAAGAAAGATGTGGTTGCAATGATTTAAGAAGATTACCATTTGCAGACTTAATATTACCATTTAATACATTCTAATGAAAACAAATCATTATAAGTATCATAAAAGACCTGAAAATGTGAGGCTAACGCAAAACTTTTTTAATGTTGGACTACTGAGATGCATCTGTGGGAAAGCTTATGAATGGATTTTTTTTTCATGGATAGACATCATATATATTTCTATGATTCAGCTGATAAGCATTTCTTCAGAATTAGCAATGCCAAAACTCAGAAGACCTGACTTTAAGAAGAGGCAAGTATATGGCAAGTAATAATGGTGGAGGGGAGGAAGAAAGGAAAGGGGAAGCAATGAGAGCAGCACCAGCTGAAAGCAGTGCCTAATGCACCTATGGAATTGGACATGGCAGTCAAAACCAACTGCAACCATTGTACAACAAAATAAAGCTTTGAGATAAAAAAAAGTTTGATCTCTTCAGGAAGGATGTGAAATTAGAAGTTATCGCAAGTAATAGAAACATGGTAGAATAACCATCATCAATGGAACACAAACTGCAGAGGAAAAAGCTTTAAATAAATATAAAGGTAGTAAAGTGGAATTGTCTAACTTATATGACAGTCCATAAAGAAAATAAGAAGGTGGAGTGCATAATCTGCTCATTTGATCATCCTTTTCAGAAGACTGATGAAATAGATTCTAGCAGACCGTTCTCAGGGGCAAGGTTGTCAAGCTGTTACATGGGAAAGAGAAAAGCACATTCATCCAGAACTTTACCCCTTCCTGGTTAAAGCACCCTCTGGAGTTGGGGGCTGAAATTCCCATGAGCCCAGAGAGTCAAAACTGCTGTCTAAAATCTCTTGGGAGAAAAATCCGCAAAGAAAAAAAAAAATATTTTAACCATAAGGAAAATATAAATTGATGCTTGAGATGAGAAGAAGGTTTCTAGTCATCAAATCTTCAAATCAAAAGTAGAGACAAAAAGAGTCATCAGATCTTCAAATCAAAAGTAGAGACAAAAAGTTTGTCTGAATTTTCAGGGTTTTCCTTCTTATATCAACTGTCCTTGCCTGTTCCTCCCTCTCTCCAGTGAGATATTAATTTTACTGCAACAGTTAATTTGGTGGTCAAGAAGCACTCAGAGTATTTTTTTTTTCCTGAAATCAAAACACCTTAAAAACTGCTGCTTTCTGAAGAGTTTTGCTTTTAAAAGATTCTCTTTCCAAACTTTCACTTTGGATGAAATTTAACCCACAAATTTTCTGTGGTATTCACTAAATGTAGGAAGTAAATGGTATGTGGAAAGGGGCTAGCTACTATCACCTGATAGTGATAAACTACTTCAGTGTTAGGAGAAATGATTGAGATAACAGCCATTTCATTCTCTGTGGCATTAACAAAGCAGCTCTTACAAGGGACTAGCTTGAAATAGATTCAAGTAAACACGATAAAAAATTAATTCCACTAAAAATAATGTTCCAAGTAACTGGCACACCTTGAGATTTGGGATATAATTTATCTAAATATTTCCTTAGTGTTCCTTTCTTCTCTGCAAGCCACATGAAAAATCATGGTGTCCCTTAATGCTTTTTTTTACCTATAAAATATTTTATTGTTAATTAGGTAGCATGTAATATATAGTGTAATTTGGTTCACATGGTAGTGACTATTCTGTTCTTTTCAAATTGCAAAGACTCATTACCATGAAGCTAATGAAATATAAGCAGCTAGACCAGATTCCAAAATTGATGGATCCATATTCTCTTCCATTCGGGAGTCAACAGAAACTTTCTCAGCAACATCAGCAAGAAGCAGATAGTTGGTGATCAGATTTTCCATGAGATTAGATGGCTGTCTTAGTGAGAATGAACCCGTTCTGAAAGCAGAGCTCAGAGAACATGTCAGCAAAATTTGGAGGGGGGGGGAATTTTCTTGTCTCCAGCATAGAAAGTATTAGCATAATTCCTCAAGTACACACTATCTAAGATACCTGTGAGTTATTTATTAATAGTTAAAGAAGTTATTTGGCATCCAGCATCAAATATAATTCTTGAAAAGGGCTGACAGCAGAATACATTTGTTAACTAGAGACATGCCTAAACTTTGCCAAGAGAAATAATGAACTAAATGTGCACTCACTGAAGGAAAGTGTGTCTTTTTTAAGTTGAAGTCCTTGTTTATAAACTTTCCTTTTTCATCTTGTCATATTTCTCTAAATTTACATTGATAATAGTAGCAACAGGAATAAGGTAAATGGACTACAGGAGAGTTTTGCCTATTGCACCATTCAAAGCTTATCTCCTTCTGCAGCATTTTCTTTATATTGCAATATAAGACCACCCTTGTGATACCCTAAAACCTTGACTTGTTTAGATTTTGTTAATTTTCTTTAGTTTAATGAGGTAATAAATAAATGAGGTTCTCAAGGAATAAGCGACTGTCAGTGCTAGAAACTGAAGTGCTCTGTTTATTCATAGGCCAGGTATGGATGCTGACAGGCACCGTGCAAATATGTCTGTCAGTAATCATGCAGTTGGCCTGAGGGAACAAGACTGTTAAGTGGTGGTTATTAATGTAGCTCCTTGCTGCTTCACATTTGGGACCCTTTCCTGAGCTGAGATGGTCAATGCTATCAACCCATGGTCATGTATGTGGAATCCAGACAGGCGAATCTGAGATAAGGATTGACTAGTAGACTGTTCTCTCACAAACCTCATGTACTTCCCTCTTCTAATGTATTTTCCATACGAAATAAAGAAAAAAAGCAAAATCTGATATCTGTGACATAGTAATTCATATAAAACTTATGGTATGGTAAAATTGCTCAGGCAGAGCAGTCTCTGGAGCACCCTCAGCAGAGGCACGCTACACTGCTATTTAGATCCTCTCCCTTTGGCTGCCTCTCAGACAGACGGCTTCTCAATCAACCTGTAGGCTATTTATCTGGGCATGCTTGGTAGGGAATTAATCTACCTGGCATGCTTGGACATGCAGGGTGCCATGTGCTCTTCAGGGTACCCTCCAGCATGTCTGAGCCCATGCGTACAAGATCACTGTCTAGTCTTGATGATGGTTTTGACTCCTGGAATGGCCATCAAACAGCAACACAGATAGTCTCTTGGAGTCCATCAGTACTGAAGAACCTTGGAAGTATTCCTGCTGACAAACTAGCAGATGATCAAGAACCTTGAAATTTTCGTGTGAGTGAATGCAAGTATCAAGATCTATTACATATAACATGGCAAGGAAGAACAACATACTCAGGAAGTTTCACAAGATTTATCCTGGCTTTTAGGTACTGGGAAAATGCTTTAGAAACTTCTAAAGCAGCATCACAGATGTCAAAGGTCAATATTTTCAAATGACATTCTCACAAATCAAATCAAATTGTCTATTTATTTTACTGTGACATCCAAATTTCTTTTTAAAGTTACTTTTGCAGGTCTACTGACAGTAGATTGCATTTCACTTGTAACTGCTCTTTTGCTGGTGAAGAAAGCACATCCAGATTAGGAGGAATTCCGCATGTGCGCACGCGCACACACACACTAATCTTCTCTTTTATACATTTGTATAAACATTTGTTTGTTTCTTCCTTAAAGATTAGCAGTCATTATATCTGTGTGTGAAACAGAAATCCAAGTATTGATGAAAATTTGTTCTTGTTTTATTTTAAATTTTAAAGTTGATAAAACAACATTTGGAAATTTGGACAATAGCTGTCACCTGGCCTTTTTTCCAGGACTGGGAATAGACATGCTACTTAGGATATTGCTAAGGCATTATAGGCGAGAAAGGGAGAAAAAATCCTAATTATATCTTTTAATATAAAGGTGTAACTCTTTCAACTCTGTTTTATTCTGCAAACACTATAATTTACAGTGGCAATACTCTACTAATCAGGTGTTATTATTATAGTGTTCTTTTTTATCAGGACATTTTAGTGTTAAAAATTATAAAAGATGTCAGGCAGTCTTGAGTGTAATGCAATTATTTTTATGGCTGATAAACTGAATGAATAACTCCCTGTGTGCAACATAGGCAGAGCAGGTTTGAACAGTCCTTGGTCTGCTTTTGATTTACATGTCTATACAAAGATGTGCAACTCTTAAAAAATATGGTATTACTGCACAATAAAACAATTGGGTTAGAAGCAATCCTACTGAATATTTTTGCTGTCTTTCACATAACATTGCAGTTGCAAAAATATATACACATACTAGGTGAAACCTTGTGTGCACTAAAATACAGCTATTAAGGTTTCTTTTTTAAGATAAACGGATAAGATTGCAAGGATTCTTGGAAAGATAACAAAAAGGGGGTGTGTTATGATTGGTCTTGACGTCATTAAAAACAATGTGGGCAGATAACTTTTAGTTGGCACCTAAACCACTAAAAGTAAAGATAAAGAATCCTTGAGTGACAAGAGGCAACATCTTCTTTCCTGAACTGGGATTATCCTACAGAGCCTCAAGAAAACCCCAGGGTAAAGGTAAGGAAGAAATAGTTTTAGTGCAACATCCCTTAATTATATACAGATGTTTACTAAGAAATGTAGCTATATCATCTGCATGGCAGAGAAAAACAGGGATTTTATTCCTCTGTCTGTTATCAATTAAATCATCAAAACAAAATTATCATTCAAATTACAATGTATCATTTCACTTTTAGAATGTATGGGGAGGAGGCAATCTATGAAACAGAAATCTGCTAACCATCAAAGCAACAAAGAAACAGTAAAGTTCAATGGACAGTTTGTTCATGCATGTTTTAATCTATTTTTTTTAAAAATGGAAACCACGTTCACGTGGTCAAAATAACACTTGCGTCAAAGAAGCCTTTGAGGTTCAATCCAGTGAGACAGTCAATTTTATTTTTTCTTTCTTTCTTTTTTTTTTTTTGCAAAACCCCAAAATGTTTTCAAGAGGGGAATATGATCCACGGAGATCCCAAGGTGGCACTGCTAGAGTTTCTATGTGGGAAAATCTCTGCTGTGAGGCAAGTTTGGCATAAGCGTAGAATATCAAATGCTTAACTTCTAACTGTATTCCCTTGAAAAAACAGTTGCAACTGGGAACTGGTTTCTATTAATACTTGCATTCTACTGTCTTCCACCATAGATGTGTTATACTTGCTCAGTATTATGTTTTATCTTATCTATGTTTTAAAGCATTCATCTGACTCTAGAAAAGGGACGTATTCCAATCATTACTTTTTACTATACATACATCTTGCATAAATTAATTAAATGCTAGGTAAGTAGTTTCCTTATTGTTTTTAAGCTGGAAAAACTGAAACAGTAATGACACACTTTTTTTAAGAAAACAGATATCTGTTTTTTTATGGGGACAGGTATGGTGGTATGAAAAATTAAAATCCTAAACTAATAATCCACTTGGGATGTTAGATACTATCCCTGGGTGCTTCTGTTTTTTCCACTAGCAGTTATTTTCAGAAACTATTCCCTACAAAGATATTAATATTTTCTCTTGCTGTGAAATTTAAAACCTTTTTCCTTCTAAAATTAAGCAACAGGTATGCCACTGTACTCCCTTATGCAACACTTACCCAGGACAAAGGGTCATATTCATAAAAAAGCTTTCTGTGGTCAGGGCTTTTTAATACTTTCCTTTTAAAGCTGAAAATAAGAACACAGATTATTTTATTAGAGATGATACACAAAAAGTCATAACTACGTAGTCACAGAGATTAGTGTCTCCTTAAGGTAACCTTTAAGCAAAGATGGATTTTTCCACCGAGTTCAAACGTGGGGACTGGAAAGAACCTTCCGCCTGTCTCCTGCGTGTGTGCACTGATACTCAGTCTAGTCGCATAATTAGCAACCAAATTTAAACTGAGCTTTGTTTAAGCTACCATTTGTACCTATCATTTTTGGCACTCTGTCCAGAAGGACAAAGCAACCTAGAAAAGACAATCATTCTCTAGTATGCAAATGCAATTTCCCTGCTGTCAGCTGTCCTTTTCCATCAGATTAGGCTGCCTATTCCACATTTAGAGGTCTAGTTCAAATGTTTTACGTGGGTATTACAATTACAAAACAAGTCATGAGCTTAGAAAACTAACTACCATGGGATTTATTATTGCATTTTATCTCAAAATTTAAGTATAGTTCAGCTTGTATGTATGTATTTGCTGTCTCTTCACTGCATGTAAACATGGATTTGTGAATTCAAATAGCTATAATTTCATGGCAGTATCTAAGTGCCTGGTATTAACAGCAGAGGTAATAAACTTTTGTTTTCAAATTGCCTGTCCCTTCCAGCCACATTGGTATTGCAAAGAAAAAAAAAAGAAAACCCCAAAAAAACAGGCTCATAGGAAAAAAAAAAAGGTTAAGAACTCACAGAGTTTGGGAGTTTGTTTGCTTTGAGTGCTCACAGCTCTCCATTTGTTCTGCATAGCTGAGCAGTGTATTACCTTCGGTAGGAATTATACAGCTGTGAGGCTGCCAGAAAGATGCTGCCTTACTGCACAGCAGCCTTCCACTGCCCACTGCTCCCAAAAGTAAATGTCCGATTAAAATAGTTTTAATTCAGGACCTACTTTCTGACATAATAGGTACCTTGTGCATACACTTACCTGCCACCCTAAAAAGTGACAGTAAGTTGTCACTAAGCAAGTATTAAATGCATCGTCCAGTCTACTTTGCTTGGTAAAACGGCTCAGGAAGAGTTGCCACAAGAGATTGAAAGGAATTTATTGTTTTACTGATTTGGAAACAGTGTATATGTGGGTTGTGGAGGTAATGTGCTGCTGAGACAAGTGCGTATTCCAGCTGGCTCAAAGGCTAGACATGCCTCCTAACTTTTATGTTCCTTAACACTTAAATGTGCCAAGAGAAGCTCCTGGGCATCCTCAGGAGCAGGCCCAGTCCTTTGCCTACCGACAGCATGTCTAAACCTGAACCTGGTCCTATTTTGAACACACTGGGAGCTTGAGAGCACACCTTGCGACTTAGCTTTTAAATCACGCTTTCCTCAGACTGTCAGCTGCAAAGCCCTGGATGATAAGTTTACTGGCGAGGTTTGTGTTTCTTTGCTGAACTCAAAGCCTCAAGGCGGAAGACAGCGTGGATTCTTGGCCCTTTCATCCTAACTACTAACTGATCTTCAAGTACATCATGCAAGATATGCCATTACAGCTCCATGAAGGGTCATTAAAAATACTGGTTGAGTTACCTGATAGATCTATGCATTTTTCTGTGATACAATATGAGCCCCAGCTCTTCACAATGAATATTTAATTCCTGTTTACTTCAGTTAATTTTGCCTATTGTGTTATTTGCAGATTATGCCTGAAAACAGCTAGTTGCTTTCTCTTACATGTATTTACCACTCAAACTCTGAATAGCTGCTTCATTTGTATACACACTAGAAGTACTTTTATAAGAAGCACCAAGTTACTGGAACTATTTTCATCGAAAATACACAGTAATCAAATTATCACAGCACTTAACATCAGTCTCGTGGTGTAAATACTCACAATTATGGATGTGAAGTTTTGCTTTCTGCACATGCTCTGCAGTGATGACTTGAAACGTGCTGATGAATATACTTGCTACAAAGTCATTCCCTAGAATATTTAATATACTCACTGAGAGACAAACAGTGCTTTGTGAATTAAGAAAATGCCTTTTGTGTCTCCACAACAAAGACACAGCAAAACTCAGATTTTGGAAAACTGGGAAGCAAAGAGTTAAATGACACAGCCCTGCAGCCTAATTGTGCCCTCTGGAAGTTGCATATAGCTGCTGGGGATTCCCCGGGGTTTTTTCTGCTGAATTCAGTTTATGACCTGTATGTGCAGAGATAGAAAGATAGGATGGAGCAGTGCGGCATGAGGGTGACTGTGGTAAGAGATGACTGGGGAGCGGTTGTGTCTCTCTAGGTGTGTATGTGAATCCTTGTGAGTGGCTCCTGCTTTCGTGATCAAAGGGAAAAGATACTGATGAACCTGGGAAGAGCCTATATACCTCATTTCTGCACTGTCATGTGTATATTACGTTAGCGGTAGGGTACTGAGATCGTCAGCAGCTAGATGGGAGATGTGTGTGGTCTGTGGGTTTACAGATTGGTAAGTGAAAGAAAAGTGTTAGACTGAGTCATCTGCAGAAGGATGAAGGCACTGTAAATAATATTTTTTAAAAAAAAATCATTATTGATGTGATGCTCTTTCTATGGAGCTGAGTAAGTATTTGAGTGTAGGACAGATGGAGGGAAATTAAAACTTGAATTCCCCAGATTTCAGAAATTTAAACTGAGAGATCTGCCCATGCATTCCCTGCTTTTCAGAAGCTTAAGATTTGCTACACGTGATCCTCAGAAGGGCACAAAATATCTCTAAGCAAACCTAAATCAGTTTTAACAAAGGTTTTTTTGTTTTGCTTTGTTTTTCCCACTGGGTCTACTTGGGCTGAGTTACTTTTTGTTGTTTTTTAATGAAAGAGAAATCTTTCCATCAGGAATGCATGACCATTTTGTGCAATTTTTCTTTTGAGCTTTATTACACGGAGATAGTTTTAGTCACTTGAATAATTCAGTGCATTGTGGCCCACCCCACACAATTTTACCTCCCCTCACCATTTTAGCTTCCTCTCTATCCATTTTCCTTTCCTCTTATTACAGCATTTTGGAATATATAAGCATGTAAAAAGATATTTCTAAATGTCTATCACACTCTATTGTATACATATAGGTTGAAGCACTTCCACCTTCACACACGTACACAGAAACACACAATGTTCTCCACCCGTCTGGGATTTCAGTTCCTTTAATGGGAAGACCCATGTCAGTGGCTCTCCCATCTGGCTAATGCTCTACCACGTCCTGCATACCTACCTCTGAGCAATTTTCTCCCAGCATATAGGGTAGTTCAATTTTCACTGAAATTGGCTGAAGGAAGGACAGAGTTGCTGGCTTCTTCTTGATTCCTTTTGGCCACCCCATCTGAATGGAAACCACTCATATCTGTGCAAGATAGTCCTTCCCAAACAAACATGCTGCTTTGCCAAAAACTCAACTCTACTGAAACTCAACTCTTTCCTCCTTGAAAAGAAATGGGGAACCACATACTGATTGAGAAAAACACTGAGTGACTGAGGTCACTTAGGGCATAATTGTAGCTCCAGCATGATCTTCATGTCTACATGCATGAAAAAATTCTGCTGACAGGTTTTTTTTTTAATGAATGACAAAATCTTTTTTTTTTTTCTTGAAGCCAAAGACAGCTAAATCTTTAGAAATTCTGACTCAAGTGTCACTATACTTGAAACACTAACTGTATGCACTAGTCCTATTACAGTTGTCTGAATTTCAGCCTGACTGGAAAATGCGCATAAGATTTAGGGGCACATAGATAAGTTAGAGAAAAATGCATTTAGAGTCCTAGTTCTAATATAACTGCCATGTTTCTATAAAGAGTGAAACAACTATAAAAGTGAAAAAACCCTACAGCTGAAGGTATTGCATTTCTAATTTGTAATACATCATGTCATAATCACGTGGGATGCTCAGCAGGACAAATAACGACAGATTACCTGGCCAGAATAGCTTATAAAGTCCTGATATTTTAAACACTTTCATAGGGTGTGGTGTTTACACTACGAAGAGTGCCATTAACTGCGCTGTAACTACTCCTAGAAGAAAGCAGTGTCATTGACTTCAATGAGACTACTCAGGGTAATAAGCACTGTGCCCAGTGGTAAGTGTTTGGAGAGTATTATTATTACTAGTTACATGCTCTTCATATTGCAGTAGCCTCTAGAAGCCAAGTCATAGAGCTGGGCTCCACTGGGTTAATCAGTATGGGGCCCAAAGTTAAGAATGAGAATAACATGGACAGCAAAGAGGGTAAAACTAGGATGAAAGTGAGAAGAATAGGAAACAAGCGACATGGCATTGTTATTTGGCAAGTTGCTGCGTATATTTCAGACTTACAGTTTTAAAAAGCTAATAATAATGGCTTTGTTTAATCAGAGCCACATTCAGCACAAAAGTTATTTACATCTTTTAACAGACTCTGAAGGGCTCCTCCTATCCTGGCTCACTTAACCCTTTCCCTGCCCTTTTTCACCACTGTGAATTTTGCAAGCAGGATCCACAGCAATCTGTGCTTTCTACAGGAATGAAAATTAGAAGAGCACATTTTGGTTTTGTGGTGGTGAAAAACTGTATACAGGCTTTTTTTCTTGACTCCATTGTTTGAAACTTTGCTAGTTCCTTTTTTTTTGTCACTTCCTCTTACTTCTGTTTGTAATGTCTGAGAGAGGTTAAATGGTTTCTGTGTTTGATCAGTCACAGAGTACTGTGAGAGTACCCTGGAAATCAATGTTTTCTACAAGTTGAGTTTTGTGACTATGAGCATATGAATGTGTGAATAAGTGCATATGAGTAATTGCTGAGAATGTACAAGTGCAATGTGGTAATTCCTTTTCCTTCATTCATGGCCTTTTCAAAGGACAGAGAATTAAACTGATCTGGAGAAAAAACTATATAATGAAAATATCCTTAAAAACTGTAATTTCCTAAACCAAATATAGACCAGAATATTGTGGGGGGTGGGGGGTTAACAGTGCTGTAGCAGTTACAAAATTGAAAAAAAGCATAATTCTTTACAAATACATGCAGTGTGGGAGGAAGGAAGGACTTGTGGTTTTGGCACTTGACTGGTGCTCACAAGGGCTAGATTCTGTTTCCAGCACTGCCACAGACTGTTCATAGATGCTATCACAGTGCAAATAATAAATAATAATAGTTATGAGCACTTCTGCAAATTATTATCATCTCTCTCTGCTTGTAAAAAGGGAATAAGAACAGTACTTTCCTCCTAGTGCATACTTTTAATGTACTGGTATTGTAAGAAGACTAAAGATGTACAAAGCGGTGCTGTGCAGGGATCCTCTAGCAAGCTTGGAAGCAGCACATGGCATGTGAGCCCTGGTGCTTTGCCCAGTCCAGGTAGCCGTGTCTGAGGGATGTTTCACTTGGCTGTAGCTATAAGGCACAGCGTTATGGCAGATCGACATTGGTTAAGTGATTAAACAGCATGTATCACAATGGAAATTAATTTCTGAGAGGGTTCAAGTAATAATACCTCTTTCTGAAACTTTAAAGGATTGTGAAAAGAGTAATAGGAGATGTCAAATTGTATGTTAAAGTGCTCACTTCAGTGTTTTTAGTTTAAAATATTTTCTGTGCTACTAAATGAATGGGGGAGCTGATGCCCTATGCTTCCTTTGACGATCTGGCTAGGTGTATTTTCCCTGGCTCAAAGCAAACATATGAGCTAAGGAGGAAGAAAAATCCTCCTCATTGAAGGGAAGGGTAGGGATTTATAATAATTATCACAAAGAAAAGCTTTGGGAATGATGATAGTCGTTTACTACTGCACCATTAAATGTGAAAGTTTTCAGCTAGTTGACACAAAAGGTTTAATTACCATAAACACTTCTCCCTGGCCTAGATTTGCTTCCATTAAAGAACATTATTTCCAAAAAAGCACTCAGTTTTTCCACTGGTTTCAGAAAGAACAACATTGGGCCAACAATGACTGCCTTTGAAATTTCTGCTCCAAAGCTCCCCATCTAGATCTCCATGGACTGCTACTTCCGACTTTATCTTCAGTAAAATAGTTTGTTCTAAAACTTTTCCTGCCTTCATCTCATAGTAGATCATCTTCATTAAGAAAACATCGTTTTATAAATGGCAGTGATGAAAAAAGTGCCAAGTAGTTTTTCTAGTGAATTACAATCTCCAAAGAAAAACTAAATTGTAATAAAAAAAGGATCCCCACTACTTTCCTGAAATTGAAGTTGATTTTTCTTTCCTTTGCTCACAAACGCTTCCTCAGCATTTGGAGCTTGATATTCCCTTGCATTCATCAGTTTTGTTTGATTTATTTTCTCTTTGTTTTTTTTTCAGAGATTGATGTAGAACAATTCCCTTTTTTGATTTCTGTTTGCTATAGGATATTGTCCACAGAGTCCATCAAAAGCTATTTGACTCTTAGTATCCTTGAAAACCAAATGCTTAAATAATAGCCTGACTCTGGACTCTGGTGTCTAACTTTAACTACTTCAATAGCTGTAATGCTGTTATTTTTACCATTACTATTATTTTTCATAGATGTTAAATTCACACAAAATCACTATGATATCTGCTTTCCTGCATAAGTTAGACTATACAGCTCTAGCCAGCTTATTCCTGCATCAGGCTTAAGGATTTATAATAGAATTGGAATATTCCTTTTAATAAGATATCCAGGCTTGACTTAAAGATCCCTAGTTATGGAAAATTTACCACAATCCCTTGGAAATCTGATTCACAGAATGATTACTCTCACTGTTATAAATGTGTCAGTTTGAACTTTGCTAGTTTCAGCATTTTTTTATTTATTATTCTAAGACCAGATTCTAATACTCTAATGTACCTTGAAACAGTGACTTTCTCCAAGGGAAAAAAAAATATGAAGAAGCTGTTTTATTGCCAAGTACAATTTGTTGAGGAAGGTGGCATTCTGCAATAGGACTGGAATCGAAATTTAGCCTTATTGTGAATTTTAGGCTATGGATGTGCCTATCTCTGACAGATAAATGAAGTATAAGTCTACTGTCTTGTGGCCTGAGAAAAGATATAATTTGACATGATACCTGGCGGAGTAGAAGTAGGTGAGGGACTGAGATAGGGAAGAGAAGTGATCTCATGTTCATTTCTGAAGTTACATGTTTTTGAATGCATACTATTGACTTCATTCTCATTTTGCATTTAATTTGTATAGTTTAACTTCAGTCAATTGGCATGGGAATGGTGGTCAAGGTCGAAGAGAGAGGGGAACTGATTCATATTCATCATAGATCTAACATGCTAAGCAGTGTCTGGTCTTTAATTTTGTAAAGACTCCTCGTGATATTTGATATTAGGCTACAAGTCACGGAATGTACTGTTGTAACTTGTACAACATCCTAAATAATTTTGAATTGGCTTGTGTTCAGTTCTTATGATTTTTTGGGCTTCCTTTTTTCTAATGTACATAAATTATTCTTCCCAATCCCATTAATGTTAAATATGCTTGCTGAGTTGTCTTCCAAGAACATTTTCTTTAAACAGAGTCTACCTGAGATAAATTACTTTTTTTTTTTTTTTAAACTTACAACACCTGAATAAAAGACCTTTGGGGCTTGCTGTCTTTGTATTATGATTTATTTGTTGATGTAAAAAAGATCGTACTATGTAGCAGGTCTACTTTTGTCCCTCATGTACTAATACAACTACTATTATCTGGCCACATACCGAGAAATCCTCGGCCCCAAACAGCCGAGAGCAGAATCCTGACCAGTTTCCCGTCCAAATCTTCAGATCCTGGCGCCAATTGCAACCTTGCAAAGACTCAGTTTCAGCTGGGATGCCTTTTAAGAAGTGAGGGGACTGCTAGGAGTTTCAGTGCTTACTCCCACGGTAGCAGTGACTGGAACCAGAAACACACCAGCTCTTCATCCATTCCCACCTGCTTATCTATAACAATTTTCAGGGAATTTGCCCCTACAAAAGCACCTTGGTCCTGTCTTTGCACACCTATGGTATTTTATCAACACATATGGACCGTAAAAGCGCCCAACAACACCAGCACTCAGACCCTGCAGAGCGGCAGTGCTGGGGATGGGGAATACCAGCCACCCACACTATAAAGGGTCTGTGGAATAGGGAGCTACAAGCTTTCTTCTCCTCATACATGAGGCAAACCTGCTCCTTCCACAAAGAGAAACAATTCATTTCCTGGAACTGCCCCCTGGATTTTCATTCATGTCTCCTTGATTCCCAGAGGAAGCAAATATCAAGGCATCATTTTCTGGTCAATGTTCTACTTTATTCTTTCAAAACTCCTTTTATATCATTCACTTTTGCCTCAATGAGCATACTGTGTGAGCTTCAGGATTCAGGCTTTTGCAACTATAATTATTTTAGGATCACATTTATTTAGCTTAATGTAGAAGATAACAGGAACATACAGTTTCTGAATATGGAACTTCTGCGATAGACAGACCTTAAATACAGACTATGCATATGGTGATCTGAGTATGTGTTAATCTCAAAGCTGAGCGGGTTTGTTTTTTTAATAAATCTGAATTAACATGATGTGCGCTTTTTATATAGATCAGAGATAAGAGACTTCGTGGAAGAAGGTGGATTTAAGAAATACTTTTAGCAAACAGGGACGCAGTTACAAGTAAAATATGTATTGAAAAGTTT
The DNA here is from genome assembly GCF_964195595.1 of Calonectris borealis. NCBI lineage: Eukaryota > Metazoa > Chordata > Aves > Procellariiformes > Procellariidae > Calonectris > Calonectris borealis. The sequence continues at coordinate 17,005,734 of NC_134313.1, forward strand.
TATCATCCATAGTTGCATATTTAAATAATTCAGAAAGGAAAGCTCATAGGTTAGAAAATACAGAATAACACGGAATTTGAGGGAGTAAAGACTTTCAAGCTAGAATTCTCAAAGGCTGATCTGTTCAGCAGTAAATCTGGACATGATCTGAACTCAGACAGGAGCAATCCTATGCCACATTTGCCACTGGTGATACACAGCCCAGTTCAAACTGATATGTTGCACAACACAAAACCGAAAAATGCCAGTAGGTCCCACCCGCTATGGCCACTACTGAGGCTGAAAGTTGCTGGGAGGTGGGAAAAAAAAATCTGTGAACCCTAGTGCTATTCTGCCCACCTCTGAGTCAGAACAAGATAATTTATTATTTCATAATTATTATTTTTCTGTCTGTAGTAGTTTTAAACTTCTCACACAATAAGATTTGTAAATATAATTCATATTCTTCTGTAACAGTAGATTACTATTATTACGTTGTAGATGGCTACCCAACCTGTAACACCCAATGTACATGCAGTTTTCACACATTCGAGTATGACTCCATGCAAAGTCTTTCAGGCTTTCTTCATAGTGGCTTTACTACCGTGGGGCCTCCTAAGTAACCTGAGTCCCCTCTGTGGAAAGAAGTGAGCTGTGACTGACACCGGCAAATCACCTTTGGATCCCAGTTACTCCAGTCCTGGGCCACGTGGGAAATGGTTGCCATCTCTCACCCATAAATGACTCTGAGAGTCTCTCCATCCACCAGGTCTCTGACAGAGGCTTTAAATGCCATGTGGCTCTGGGTCATAAGAAGTTTTTATCATGTATCTTATCAGATGAGGAAGGCTGGCCACATATGATTGAGTATAGTCTTTTGTAAGGTAAGGTATTATTTAGAAATGTATTTAATCCCCAAAAGGAATTTGTCTCCACCTGAAGGGGCTGGTATTGAAGAACTTGCTATCAGGAAACAATTTACTTTAAGAATGTGTAAGTTGTTTCACACTATGGCTATTTGACTTCATAAAATAATAGTCTTTTAGAGAACTGGGAAGGGAGGAAAGAGTGAGATGGAAAAATTGAGCAGACTGCATGTTATTAATTTTTAGGAGATACTTTTCATGCTGTCCTCACCCATCAAAAAGAATGTAGGTGTGGAGAACTAAAGACTCTTTCACCTAGAAGATTAGATTAGAAGTTAAATCCTTAAATTGTAACTGAAAATTTATATAATATATTTCTCTACAAGGTGTAGAAGCAGTATAAAAGCTGTAAACTATAATCCTGTCCATTTCTAATGCAGTCATTAAAATACAGTTGGACTCCTTTTTTTTTCCTCTCAAGTGACTGCATAAATTACACACCAGTAAAGGTATTGTCTTGATTTTTTTTTAATCTTATCGTATGTGAATATCCATTAAATGTTCTTTCCTTAGTTACAGGAAGAAGCTTGGCTGCCTTTTGCTGCCAGCTACACCATTAGGGTCTGCAATTCTTTTATCAGCTGAAGATGTTTCTTCATCTTCTTGATACATTCTCTCTTCTGATACATAAGGAGACCAGAGTCTCCACCTAATGAGACAGAGAGGGACTGGATGAACAGGGTGAGGGAATTTTTTTTTTTCTTTTTGGTCGCTGGTAAATCTTCTACCATTAATTACAGAAGAAAAAGATGGGAAAATTCTAATAGATCATCCAGCCCAACTCCTCCTCAGTACAAGATGATTCCCTGTGCTACACTTCATATTTTTGCTCAGAAAAAAATTTAAAAGGTTTGCATTAGTTCCCATATGAGCTTATTTCATAGTACTGTTTCATGCTATAACTTCCACTCAGGGAATCCTAAATAATTTCTGTCCATCCTTTCCATTTTACCTGCCAGATATTTGTAGGGTGTTATGTTTTCCCTTAAGCCACTGTGTCGCCAGTTTTTCTCTCAATGGTATAGGTAAGATTGTTAGACCCATCTACAATTATGGCTGCCCATCACTTCTTGTTTTAAAGTCTTGCTTCATGCTGCTAAGTCTAACTTTTATCATTCGGACAGAATTTTTACTGTCTACATGAATGTCTTGAGCTTATTTCTTTGGAGAGTATTGAACAGCACAAGTCAGCCTTCTCTGAGACTGGGATTAAGGGGAGAAAATCTACCACAAGAGAGAAAAAAATACATTCCTTTCTCTTGAGAAGCTGTAACAGACACATGCCTTGCAGCACACACTTGACTTTTGGTTTCTGGAGAGAATGACCTCTAGCACTAGGCCTATGCTTTTTGCCATCCCATGACTTCCCTGTCAAACTATGCAATTCCAGGGAAAAAAAAAACGCTACTTACACAAGTTTAACAGACCCTTGTTACGCTGATTACATTCTTTAAAATTTCTACCTTAATTCTGCAAGTCCAACAATAGCAGAGCTCTGACACAACTATACCTCCCCTTGAGTGACTGAGCTTGCTTTAAGAGGGCTGAAAGGGTAGAAAAAAGCCTTTATAATTTTTGTCCCACCCGTTCATGCCTTTGTGGGCCTGAATAACATTCATGAGGGCAGGAAATTGGGCTTTTCCATGTTCTCAGCATTCCCCTTGCTAAGATGTTTGTAAGAGGTAAAGAAGAATGATCCGACTAATGTGGAGAGATGAGGAAGGTGGGAAGTGCTAAGAGAAGACTAGAAGAAGGAAGGGGTATGAGCAAAAAGAGAGGCTTAAGGAGCAAGGATTATGGGCGAACAGAAGTCGTCTCAGGCAGAGGATGGGGGAGAGGATAAAAGATAGGGGAGGCATGAGCTGTGGCAAGCAGAAGACCAAAACAGGGATCAGACAAGAGGAGGTAAACATGAGCCAGGATGTGAGTATGGAAAAATACATTGTTGATGGATCATACAGCTACAGGCTGTATCATCATGAATATTCACAAAGGAACTGTATTAAAATTGCGCAGGCATTTCCTACCTACTTGAATGCTTGATTTTGCAACCTGAACATGCTTTTAACATAAATTTTTAAATGTAGCTCTCTGTAGAGATATAGTCCAGAGTTATGCATTTAGATTGTGTTGTATACATATAATCACACTTAGCTTCTTTGTATGGAGATGCAATAGTACAACTTGCTCCAGGCTCAAGCCTTGAGCTCTTTTCACGTGTCCATAGCCTCAGTCTTATTTGATCAGCATGTAATCACTTTTGTCACTCTTCTCTGAATTCCTTCTAAATTACTAAGGAGATGCCCAAGACTGTATATAATAATTTGTCCACGGTCAGACCAGAGCTATAGGGAAATAATCTTACACTATACATCCCCTTGCATAGTTGATACTTCCGCCGGTTACACTCTTCTGCTGCCATACTACACTACAAATTCACATATAATTATATGTTCGGTATCATACCGCCGTTTCATTAGTACTTCCCTTGGTTTCTCCCTGCTGCCATGTATGTTTCTACATGGAAAACAATCCTCCGTGTGTGAGGGTGAGGTGGGGGTGGACGTAAACAGAAGAATACAAATAATAATTCAGAAGAAGCAGTAGAAGTTGATCGACTACTCCAGAAGCTGTTCTACTGGTTGAATCTACTAGTGGTTCCACCACTCTCCAAGTTGAAAAGGAAGTCTAGAGGATTAGAAAAACAGTCTGGCTTAAAGGGAAATCTAATCTCCTGTAAAGATTATGACAATATAAAATACTCCTCAATTTTTTTCCAGCGTGTATGTATCTAAAGCTGTCTATCTGCTTATACAAAGAAACAGAAAGATGATAGCAGTGACAATGAATGAGTTAAGAAGTATACAAATTCAAGATGGAGAGCAAAAGGACTCAGGAAGAAAATGGGTCAGGGCACTTAAAAGGTAACAAAAAGAATGTGTTAGGAGTATTGAGAGCAAACAGAATCAAAATGACAGTGTTGATTGATTACCCACAAAACTTGACCAATGAAGAAAGAGCAAAAGTGCTAAATAAGTGTGTATAGTTTATGTTTGAAGGAAAAATATGTGATGGTATTATATATTAATGGAATACTTTCTACTTCAACAGTGAGGAAGAATGATGATAAACAGAGCTACTAGAATTAGACATTTTAAAATCAGCAAGTCCAAATATCATGTGTATAATAACTTTTAAAGAGTTGGCTAGGGAACACTGGGAAAAAAGAGAAGACTAAAATAAAGCTAATACCGTACTAACAAATCAGGCAACTCTGATTCTACTGAGTCTTTGCAACCATCAGTTATCTTGGTCTGCTGCTTATAATGCTTTTAGCAATTTCTTGGGTGGGATATAAAAGTTATACATTTTAGATGGTGCAAAGATTGGAAGGAAGATAAATAACATAGAAGACAGGCCACTGGTACAGAATGACCTAGTAAGCTAGTTGTGGTGAACCAAAATGTTTCAGGATGGGAAAATGCAATGTTGTGAACACAAGAACAAGGAAAGTAATCCATAAAGAATTGAGGTCATGGTTTGAAAAAGTCTTAGATGGTTGAGTAGGATAGTCAGCTTAATATGAGTTGGGACAGTGATGTTGTAGTCAAAAAGCCATTTTGGAAATCTTCGTTTGCCAAGGTTAAATTACCACTGCTTTGGAATTACTGTGTCCAGTTTTCCTGCTCATGATTTAGTGGAAAGAAGAACAGTTCAGGGTTCCTAGGTTATTAAGATATATGGGCATATATCTTAATATAGATATAATCAGACATAAAGGGTCTGATTTGATAGCAATATATATATACAGATGGGAACAAAATTTGATAATAAAGGGTTTCTCAGTCTAGCAGATATAACACGATCTAATGGCTGGAAGGAGAGGCTAAACAAATTCCATGAGAAATATGGAACATGTTTTTAACATTAGAACAAAGTGCCAAGTGTTGTGGTATAGCTTCTATCACAGGAATTACTTTTATTGGGGTTGGACGCTTTATTAAACCACAGCTGTTGGAGATGAAGCAAGAACTAAATCACAGAAAATACTTAAGCCCATGTTGCCATTGTATATTAGATAATCACTTATTTAATGCTGTTCTTAAACTCTAGGAATATTTTACCCTAGATGCATGAATTTGAATATTTCCAGGTTTAACATTTATAGGTGATTTCTGCTTTTGTGTTTCGGACTCCGGAAAGTGGCAATAGAGAATATTTGTTTTCTTATGACAACTTTGAGATGTAATAATTAAAACACTCTAATATAGGCATTATTCAGGCATACATCAGAAGGACTTTCCCAGTCCTTAGGAGGCTGGGAAGAGCTAAAAGTTTGAAATCAAGTCAGGATTTTTTTTAATTTTTAGTGTGTACCTCTAGAGTTTCTGAGTTTCAAGACCTGATTGCTACCTCTTGTAGTTCACATTTAAAATGTTTTTCTTTCCCACATATGAAAAAAATGTACTGGCTGAACTTCCAGTAGTTCAGTAAAACCAATGAGACTAAGCTTATCTGTAAATTTAAGCCTATATGTAGTCCTGGGATGAAAATGCCCATAATTACACAGGAAGTACATTCACATAAACAAAGTAAACACATTGAAAATGTATTGAGAAATATTTACATTTACTCTTTGAGGTATAATAATATTAGCTACAATGATTATAGGCAAACTCACATGTTATTCTCTTAATAAGCACATATACATAATTTGATACCGAGCAAATAGCAGCAGGAACCCTTTCAAAAGTCTCTTTAACACAGGGTCACGTATATCAGACAGGCACATCACAGTGCTCATCTGTGAAACCCTGATCAGATATTTCTTTTTGTGAGATGAAAAATCTCACAGTGTCTCATTCTTGTCTCTGTAGCAAGTCTTTGTATCTTCTAGATCGTACCAAAAAAAAATCCTAAAAAATTTAAAATAACAAAAATTAGAGTAAGTCTAACCAATTCTCTATCCAGTTCAAGTTTGACTGTTCAGTTAAATAAGACACAAGCTAAAACATTTGTGGCCGCATGTACTGTATTTGACAAATGTAGGAATGTCCTATCAGCAGGACACCATAAATGTGCCCGTTCCAGGACATTTCTAGGAAACAAGAATACAATAGGAGGGTGATGGTCCACTTAAATTAACCTATATGTGAAGCATACACAACAAACCAGTTATTTAACATGCTGTTGCTATTTTCTTTGATGTTGGATGCTGCATGGCCCTTACTAAGCTCGAGAAGTGGGCTCGTGTGAAGTTCATGAGATTCAACAAGGCCAAGTGCAAGGTCCTGCACCTGGGTTGGGGCAATCCCCAATATTAGTAGAGGCTGGGGGATGAAGGGATAGAGAGCAGCCCTGCCGAGAAGGACTTGGGGGTACTGGTGGACAAAAAGCTGGACATGAGCTGACAATGTGCGCTCGCAGCCCAGAAGGCCAACCGTATCCTGGGCTGCATCAAAAGAAGCATGGCCAGCAAGTCGAGGGAGGTGATTCTGCCCCTCTACTCTTCTCTGGTGAGACCCCACCTGGAGTACTGCGTCCAGCTCTGGGGTCCTCAGCACAAGAAAGACATGGACCTGTTGGAACGGGTCCAGAGGAGGGCCACGAAAATGGTCAGAGGGATGGAACACCTCCTCCTATGAAGAAAGACTGAGAGAGTTGGGGTTATTCAGCCTGGAGAAAAGAAGGCTTCGGGGAGACCTTATTGTGGCCTTTCAGTACTTAAAGGGGGCTTATAAGAAAGATGGGGACAAACGTTTTAGCAAGGCCTGTTGCGACAGGACAAGGGGAAATAGTTTTAAACTAAAAGAGGGTAGATTTAGACTAGATAGAAGGAAGAAATTTTTTCCAATGAGGGTGGTGAAACACTGGCACAGGTTGCCCGGAGAGGTGGTAGATGCCCCATCCCTGGGAACATTCAAGGTCAGGTTGGATGGGGCTCTGAGCAACCTGATCTAGCTCATTGCAGGGGGATTGGACTAGATGACCTTTAAAGGTCCTTTCCAACCCAAACCATTCTATGATTCTATGATTCTATCCTGAGCACTCCGGAGTGTAGATATCTGTTCCTCCCCTCTGAAAGACTGTGTGCAAAACCTTTTGGGGTGGGGCACCAGAGATAAAGTTATTGCAACTTGAAAATGGTGACAGCTGCTGAGCTGGCGTCAGACACTTGAGATGAGTGTCCAAAAGCAATTTATCAACCCTTTGCTCTTCATACTTAGAAATGTTTTAAGATGTTGTGATTAGACTCAGGTGTGTGTGTGCCCCAGATCTTTTAGGATCATGGTTGTAAAATGGTTCTGGAGCACATTCAAGCATTGCTAATTTATAAGTGTAAAAGGTGGGGGCCACCAGCTGCTGGGCTGCTGCTTTTCTTTGCAGAGGCAGGTCCCAAGATGACTGTGTTGAGGTTTGTGCTTTTCTCCCAGTCCTCAGAAGAATGTGGCACATGACCACTAACCAAGGAATTTGCAAGTCCGGGCCCTCCTGCACTAACAGCTGCTGGCCAGTTTCCTGTAAATCCTGAACAGAGCAGAATCAGCACCTCACAACTGTATCTCTTGTAAAGGCCTTTATGAACTCATTCCAGTATCCCATGAAGGTGGTAAGATCCAATCTTTGCCTATGAGGAACCCAAGGCAGAGACCTAAATTTAGCCCTTTTACTCCCAGACCCAGGTTATTGCCCTCCCAGCACAGAGGGAAGTCCACGAGCACACAAACCTTCCCCAATTCCTACTCAGAAGCTGATGAGTGCTGGGTGGAACTGGCCACACAGCGGGTGCGGCCAAGGCACCGACACAAAAGAAGCTGATTCAGCTCATTCCCAGATAATTTTCACTGTCTTTCCCTGCTGGAATTCGTGGGAGGGTTGCAGTGGCAACGGCAGCAGCATCAGATCTTCCTCCAGCTCGCCGGGTTGCAGTGAGTAGCAAAGGGAGAGTGGTAACTCCTGCACCGGTGGGAGTGGTTTGGGGAGCTCCGCAGGAAGGATAAGTGTTAGAGCTGTGCCGGGAATGCTGGCCTCCCCCCGCGCTACGGTTACTCAGCAATTTCACAATGCTCCTAATGGTCTCGTCTCCTGAGGTTGGAGTGAGGCTTGCAGCTACATAGTGACCAGTCTAAATAGCAGTCTTGCACAGCTACAAATTAGATTAGAGGAGGCTCTGAAATGCTGGGAGATCTGTGCCTATGGTCTCCAAGATTGGCCCTGACCGTTCAGGGAATAAGCAACCGTGAATAATAAACTCTGGGAATAATCACTGCCAAAATTCCTACTGTTCATCTCTGTGTCAAGCGACCAGTTTCCAAGTTCTTTTCTACTCGGGTCTTAGGAAATCTGCGGGTAGCCCTGATGCCTGAGAGTCATCTGTGAGAAGGAAAGCCACAATGAAAGTTGAAGTTAGGGTTAGATGGTACATAGCATGCATATGAAGATAGATTTGAGTGGTTAACAGAGAAAGGTTAAGACAAAAAGAAGGGGGTTAGAAGAAGCCATTGATTATGATAGCACTGTACCCTAAGTGTCGAAAACAGAATGTTTGACAAACTCTGAATCCAATCTATTTCTGTGAGTTGAGAGAAGATATATCAACACTGCGGATAAAGCAAGTAAAAACATGGTATGAAAATTAGACATGAAGAGGAAGTGTAAACAAACGTAAGTGCAAAGTCCAGTATTTTGTGAGGCAGCTTTCTGAGGCAGGTAACAGGGATCACAATTTATGCAGTTCTTGTTTCTTTTCTTCTGGTTCTTTTGTACTTCTGTGCAGCAGAGGTTATCACGTTGTGTTACAGACTCAGCTGCTTTGTCTCCTTTTTTCTTCTAGTTGCTAAACTGCATTAAAAAACCCCAGATAATAGTGTGTCTTTTCCTTTGTATTGCTTGTCCATGTAAGCAACTGTTACAGTTGCTAAGGGATTGTTGTATGACTTTGAATGGGAGATTATTTACATACTCATAAACAGGAGAAGTAGGTCTGAAGGAATATTATTATTAAGTAAGTGGTGACCTGCATGACAGCAAAATTCAGTAATACCGTGTTATGTAGCACATCTATATGTTCCTAGATACTCCTATAGTGACTGTGCAGACCTTTTTAGTTGATAACTTTCTCAGTTCAAAAAGTTTGCAATTATCAGAGAAGCAAAGCTTCAGTATATGGAAGACCTGTCAGTCCAGTCTAGCAGGAGTAAATGCATTAAATTATTTACGAGTAAACTCTGCTTCCTTCTAAAACAGGGGTGTGAGAATTGTTCCCAGAGGGAGTTTGTTTTCTAATTCCATTGCTTCAGTTAACATGAGTATATTGTCTCACATAAAACAGTAATTTACTGTATTTATTGCCTTCATTGTTTGCGAGGAGTTGTAACTTAGCTTTTTGTTTTGCTTTAAGCAGGTTGTGAGACAAAATATGCTTTTTGCCTTTTTAATGTCAAAGAGCTGGTTGAAACACACACGTTGTTTAAAATAAGTCACATTTTATATTTGACATTTAAACAATTCAAATTTTTAAAGTTTCTTAAGATATTTGCCCAGACAAACAAACAAAAGAGAAAAAATGGAAATGAATGTGCCACTGAATGTGCCACTGTGCCAGCATGGCACCCTTTTCAGTGATCAGACGTCTGTATCTGTTCACTGGAAGTGTTGCCCATTTTGTCCTTTGTGTTTGTGATCCCCCTCCATCGCCTGCATACACAAACGCCTTTTGGGCTGGTGTGCTCCGTGGCAGACACCCACAGCCCCTGAATACCATCCCAGGAACCTTGTCCTCAATAAGGGCCGAGGTGCCAAATACCTTCAATCTCCAGTGGCTTCAAATTGGAGCAAAAGTGGCTACTACAGTCTCTGAAAAACCACGAGGAACTAGAAACATGCATTTAGTTAGCACCACCCAAGCCCCTTTTGTTGAGTATAGGTCCGAGACTGACTGGTTAACAACGGCTGTGGAGATGGCAGAGGCCTGGAATGAGACCTGGTAGCACAGTGACGTCCTTGTGGTTTTTGTGCCGTGCCACCCACAGCTGAAGTTTCATGCTGTGGCACATTTCTGTTGGCAGTCAGATGTTGTAAGCCTACAAGGAGCTGGTCTGCGAGGCACGGGCATGGCTGGGAAGCTGTCCTCCTGGCACCTTGGTCACCTATGTCGGATCTCCAGCGAAGTGGGCGCACCATGAACGCTGGCCACCAGCACAGGGAGGGTTGGCAATCTGCTGACACTGGTGCACACATGGGTACTCGGTCTGTGGAGCACCTCACATTCATGTGTGAGAGGAGTAAGTTCTGCCTCCATCACACAGGCACTGCCCCGCAATGCCACACGCAGTGCCCTGTGAGGGCCCCAGGCAGCTGCAGACCTGCTCTTGCTGCAGCAAAGGGATGCACGGGCTGACTTCTCGTTTCTTCCTCACTTAGATTTCCCACGGTGAGCCTGCTTGATGCAGGTGTCCTGGCTTTGAGGCTCTCACTGTCATAAAAGCTGTGCAAACCTTACCTTTGGCTCCTTCAGAGGGGTAAATTACTTCAACTCGGGTTGAGTGTGAACGAAGATGTTCAAGATGCTGTCAGAAGTTTGTTATCATCTTAGAGGAACAGTTTCTCTTGCTGTTCAAATCTTCGCCTCAGTCCCACTCCCACCTTCCTATCTATCATATTCAAGATTAAATGCGGAGTGTAATAGCCACTAACCTAGTTAGTGCCTGCAGATTTGTCTTGCCCTGGGAATTGTTATTAGCTTGGCTTCATTTGAAAGATTATAACTTGGTGTCTCAGCAGGCAGAATCCTTCCTAGGATCTTCTCGTTAAAGCCCAAGTAATAATAGCCAGTAAAAAATGTGATTGTACTATTTAGTGACATTGCTGCCCAGACTTACGACAGAAACTACAACTAATGACTGATTATTTCTTACCATTAGAGGGGAAATCCTTTATTTTTAGGACCTCTAGTAAATTAGACTATAGTGACTTTTGCCATGAGAAGTCTGAGGATGAAGTATGCTGTGCTTACTTCAATAATTTTCAAAGTCTTGAAAGATTTTCTTCCAATTTCAACACATAAATCAAAGAAAACATATCACAAAAAGCTTCTTATTGCTTTAACAAAAAAAAAAAAAAAGAAAAAGAAAAACCCAAAGCACAAATCAGTTTTCTACAAAGAGTGAGAAGGGATTTTGAAACACTAATTGTTGATCAGCAAATATGTCTAAATTAAAAAAAAAAAAAATCCCTGGGCACTTGCTTGGACAAATATTTTATGTTTATATTAGTGATACGTGAACCTCAAATACTTATGAAGTATAGATAAGCACTAAAGTTTGAAAGCTAACAGAATAACTCTAACCTTTGACCAGCTGTAGTGTCTCTACTTCAAAAAGTATTTAAATGAATGATGAAAGACTCAGAAAAAGTAACAAAAATTATGCAGGATGAGAGATGAAGGAAACTGTGTCTGCTTGCTTTATGGGAATGAAGGGTAACTGGTGATGAAACTATGGTCTGTAAGTCCCTACATGGAGGAGAGGGTCTCATTTGGATAAAATAGATCAATAAAATAAAATAAAATAAAATAAAATAAAATAAAATAAAATAAAACAAAGTAGTACTGGAAGCTGAAGTTATATTAAATCAGGTTAGGGACATTAAGAGTGATGGTAATTAAACACTGGAACAACTTACCTAGGAGTGCAGTGAATCCTTCATCATTGGAAGTCTTTAAATCAAGACAGATATCTTTAGAAAGATATACTATCTTCACTCTGCAGTTATAGCCCTGGCACAGACAGTATTGAGCATTCTGTGGCCAGAATTATGCAGAAAGGCAAACCGGAGCTTGTAATGGTTTCTTCTGGCTTTAAGCTCTATCTTGTGAGATGTACTTTCCCTATTTTCAACATTTATTTAGCAAGTATCATTACAGTTACACGGCATATCAAGACAAAGCCCAGACTGAAGTTTTAGAGCAGAAAGGTGGGGAGATTGTGATTAATCATGTAACTCTGGGTGTGTATTCATATCACATAAATAACATCCCCAGTTGCTTAAACAAAGAGGTTGGGCTTCTTCAGTAGTTAGGGATGACGAGAGAGAAACTCTTTCAAAGGGCAGTTGATGGTAGTCATCGCTCTCTCCATCACCCGCACAGGCTCTGGAGACATGCCTCCAAAGGCTGGCTGTTGTTTCATGACAAAGTCCCTATCAAAAAAGGACTTCTCCCTGTCCCAGATACTGCATTTTTGAACTGGCAATTAATAAAAGAGATAAAAAAGATCATTTTCTATTGGATTAGTTCCCTTTTAAGGCTTACAGTGCAGTTGCATGAATTTTAGCACAGCACGAGCAAAGGGATATGGATGTGTGGCCGAGAGGAGAAGGACAGCATGGCAGGTCCGGCCTTTGGGCATCAGGCCAGACTTGGACAGTCACATGCAGGTCCAGAAACTTCAGTCTTACGGGCTCACATCTGGAGGTGTAATCATGATTTCTCTTTATATCTGAGGATTAGGTAGGGGTATAGAGCCATGCTCTTCCCACTAACTTTGGGTTTTTTCCAGACCATAAAAGAGCATAACCTGCCAGCTTCATTTTCCAGTGGTCACCAGAAAATACCTTGTTTTGCTTTTTGAGTTTCCTAAAGCACCCCATGATCTGGGAACTTCCTGCAGTTCAAAAGGGCTGGATGGGTGGAAAGGAGGTGAGAGATGAATGTGGCCTCCATCGTTATCATATCATTTCCTGTGCTTAAGGTGTACCTTCATCAGGAATTAAAATAAAATTCCTGCTGCTCTGAAGAAGCTGATAGCAATATTTGTCTGGGAGTTTTAGAACAGATAAGATTCTTGAGGTTTCTGTGTCTTCTACGTCCATAAAGAGATGTAAGTGCCATGTCTCAATTGAAATTAATGAGAATTAGGCACCCAAATATCTTTGTGGATTTGGGCCCTCATGTTCTAATTACTGTGGCAATTAAATATGCTGAAAAACAGGTTCAGCTGCAGGAACTTTGTCTACACTAAGGCCTGGTGAAATATTTATGCAAATTTTCTTTCTAGACATGGCTTGAGTTTGCACTGATGACTGTGCAAAACCTCTCTGATTGTAGAGGACATGTACAATATGGAAGGCCCTGAAATGAAACCTGTGCACTTGGCTTAGAAAAGGTTATAAGCTACATATTCATGAACTGTGTGTCTTGCTAAGTGAGACACGATAGTTACAAACAAAATAATAAAAGATAAAAATAACCAACTCTTACATAATGCAGATAACAGAATATAGAACAAGCCGATATTTCCTAAATTGCTTCTGTAGTAGATCTTCACGAATCAGCTGATCTGCTCACTGTACTGATTTCTGAAGGCCACAGGACTATATAGCCAACATTTCATGTAATATCATATACTTCTAAATTCTTTTTTATTTCTTTCATAGAGAAAGAAGAACATAAAATGACTGCCTGTTTAATTTGCAGACTCTTAACTGTTTGGGGCCAATATAACTACCAATATTATTCTTATGCATATACACACTACTGAAGCACTAATGTTAAAGGAGACACCTTCATTCTGAATTTTCTAACTTCAAAATAATGAAATCCTTAACTTCAATACCACAATAATGTACTTTTCAATGTTAAGTACCTAGTCCTAGTGTCAGTGTATAGAACAACCTTGGCCAAAAAAGTCCAATTAGGCCATGTAAATGAAGTGCATTTTCAGCCAGTCCTACTGGGAAAACCAGCTTTGTCTGAATGGCTGTAATTACAGTTGATGGGGAAGGGGGAAAACAAATTTGCTATGCATGAGCCTTTCCCAAGTAGCCTTTTTTTCTTCTAACGCTTGCATATCTCCAATAATGGCATTATGGAGGAAGGGAAAAAAAGACTTTCTCCTTATACAGATTGTGTTAAAACGCATCATTTCAAGAGTCTGAATGATACTTGAAGTTTGCTATAGGAGAAGTGCTACTTTCTCTGATGCATCCTTTTGTTTACTTCTCTCTGCCTAACAGCCTCATTGGGCTGCCTGTCATAATTAGCAGCCTAGGTGTACACATCTCCCTAAAAGCTACTCTTCGTAGCTTATTTCAGGCAGACATTCCATTTTCATACTTGGATCCCTTCTTTTGATTCACAACCTCAGCTAGGCCTGCGAAAGTAAAATCAAAAAGTGATGTGCAGACCAAAAAGTGTGCTTTTTTCTAGACTTTCCAAGGTGTTACTCTCTCTTCTCCGTGCCCGCTCTTGAGAATGCACACCCCATCGCTGGTCTGGATTCACTCTGTGAGATGCATCACCTGCATTCATCAAAAAACAGGAGTTCATTTTTCAGTGCACTGAATTTACTCATCTGAATTTGCATCACAGTGTGCGGCTTGCTTGCTGCATCCCTGGATTGCTAGTTGGGCTGTCGCTAGCTCCTGACAAGGAGAAATAGGGCACCAGTACAATTACCTCCAGGGATGCTTCCTATGTGCAAGCCATTCTGGCTTCTGTGACTAAGGGCTCATGAAGGTCACATAGCCCTTTCTTAGATATATCTTTCAAATTCTCCGTATTTGTTTTTACTACTTTGATTCCTAAATAGTCCAGATTATTTTCTGCCCATACCCTACACACCAGTCATTCAAAAAGATGCTTCTTTCCACAAATATAAAGCTATTAATCACAAATGTTCTATTTACAAGTCACTGTATGAGTGACTCTTTCATATATTAGTCATAATGCAGTACATAGCTTTATTTCCTCTATTTAAAAATAGCTAATGATCCTTAGTTCAATGTGTATATTAATGTCAATAATATCAGTATATTTTGCAATGCTAAAGAACTAAGGGGGAAGGGATTGGTCAGGGATGAGTTACTTGGTTTGAGTAGTCTTTTTGTTTTGGTTTAGGTTTTTTTGTTCCATTGATGCATACACTGAGTGGAAAAAAGAAATAAAATATACAGCAAAATTGCCAAAACTATCCAGGTTTTTCACCGGCCTATTAAGGGTGTTTCTGGCCATTGTTAAATAAGAAGTCTAACACATAAATATTTTAGTATGTCATAAGGTAACTGTCTGTTTTATGTGAGCAATGAAAGGAACTAAAAGCAGTGGAGTCAGGAAGGAGGGAAAAAAAAATGAAGTAGTAAAGACTATTTTTTTGCCCTCTGTGGGATCAGTTTGTCCAGGCATTGAAGTAGACAAGGACACACATGTTTTCTGGGTCAAGATCTGCACTTCACCACATCAAAATCCCAAGTGTAAACGAACGCTGATCCATCAGCATTATTTTTGCCTGATTCACGCTGTGCTCAGTAAAACCTTGTGTATGGGCATGTGATCCAGCTCCTGAAGAGTGAGGGGTATGAACAGAAATGAGGTTTCTAAGTGAGAGAGCAGAACCAAGTGATCTAAGGCTGCTGCCACTTGTGTAGGTTGATGTGCTCTTCCCTAAAGGAAGATTTCCAAAGAAATCCTCTTTCAAGACTGATAACCACTGAGGAAAATTAAGCAAGCTCTTGAATGAGTTTAAAGGATGCCTACAGTTGTTTCATGTTTTTCAACAAAGACAGTGGCACTGCCATTTCACAACTAAAAGGACGTGGCTTATATTAATCTTGGTGTCAACAAGCCTTAGTGTTAACCAAGGTGGCATTCTTGTTAGGTTACCTGTTTCCAAAGACTAAGAATTAAAAGAGGTATCATATTTAAATTTCAGAGTTGTGGATGTGTATTTATTCTTATGCAGAGGTCAGACAGAAAGCGGGTCAGGGTGTGCTTCTCGCTCAGATTAGAAAGCTCCTTCGAGTTGTCTCAGTTCAGGAACAAGTTATAGCAGTCGTGTAGACTACTGGAGAACTATGAAGTCTCCATATGGAGGAACTGGGTCCTGGGCAACTGGCTGTATGTGGTCCTGCTTGAGCAGGGGGATTGGACAAGATGACCTCCAGAGGTCCCTTCCAGCCTCAGCCATTCTGTCATTCTTTGATTCTGTGAACACGCTGACCTTTCTTCCTTTTGCTCTAAAAATCCTCCAGTCCAAGTTCAGGAGCTGATGCAAGGCAAATTTCTGCCTATCAGTAATCACTCCTGGCATGCAGTGGTTCATCAGACCACGTCTTTGCAAGATGGACTCATTCATGATACAGAGGGTAAGGCCGGATTAAGGTCAAGCCCTTCCTTACACAAAGCATTGCACGCTTTGAGAGTTAGATATATTAGTTTGGTTGAATGTAGTTATTTGCTTGTCCTGTGTGTGTACTTGAAAGAGCTTCATAGGTAGAGACCACCAAAGACCATGTGTTACATTGCCATGTTTACCTTCATTGTGTGACTTTCCCTCCACTTGTAATTGGAAACAGTGACAGCATCTTGGTAATTTTATCAACACATTGTGTGTCTGAGATTCCCAATAGCTATTACTGCACCTCCTGGGCCATATATTGTGGGTATGCATTTGATGTTCGCATTGGAATGGAAAGTGCACTTTTTGGCAAAGTGAAATATATATATATTTTTGAAAGCTATTTCCTTTTCCTAAACTTAATCTGAGACCTCGCATCAGTATCTATGTAAATAAATCTTTTCTGCAATAAAAACATGTTGCTTGTAGTCTGTCACATTAAAATAAAGATTTGAACACAGTGAGAAGTCATAAATGGAAAAGAAAAAACTATTTACAAGAAATCAAATGAAAGACAACTCCTTCTGAGCCAAACACCTCAATTGTACAGAATTGTTGCTTTAAATGAGAAGATACTGTAGTGAGTTTTAATATTGTTATGTCCAGAACACCGCAATTTCATAGCAATGAACCTTAGGAATAAGACTGAAAAATACTTGCATATAGGACCTAATGTAAAGATTACTAAACTCATTTATAGCTTTTTTTTCCCACTGACTTCAATGCACTTTGAACCGATCCAGATTAACCTTCCCAGAAATGCTGGAAATGCTGGAGGGAAGATGGATATGGAATTGAGGCAGGGAGAGGTAGTGGCTCTGTCTAGCAGGGGGGTGATGACAAGACAGGGGACTCAGGTTGTTTTGATTTGCTGAACTTGCGGTTGAAATGTGGGAAGAAATGCTGCCACCTCTTTTATTGATATTTGTTGGGAGACACTCATTATATATTATTCCATATACGTATATGTGCATGTGAGGTTTTTCAGAGCTTTGGATGAATGCCTTTTACATAGCATTTTTAAGATCAAAATCTATACAATTATGTGGATTCCTGCATGTAAATGATTTCAGGGAGTCTGGTGTTTTAGCATTTTTAATTTTCTAGTAGATTTTACGATAGTGTAAAGTGATAAATTATCTTTTGCGGCTGCCAGAGTTATTTAACTATCTGCAGACACGCCATTAGCAGGAGCAGTCTATGCCCGGTCGGTGTTCCTCATCCCTCCCCGGGAGACTGCTCAGAGGGAAAAAAGTTTCCAGGCATTTCCATGCAAGGCCCTTTTGCCGGCCGTGCCACCGGGGTGCTGGGGAGTTCCGGCCAGCCGCGGTGCGCCACGGTCAGGAGGACATTTTTCTACCACGCAGTGGAGAAAGCTACCAAACAAGCATTGGATATTATTGACTTTCCATCACTACTGGCCTGTGTTAAAACCAGTGACATAGAAGAGAAAGGTTCCATTTCCCATTACCAGATATCCAATCCCCCTAGAAAACATCTGTTGAATCTGGGATGATGCCATGGTATTAGCTCTTCTGTTGCATGCTGTTTCATTGGCTGTTCTGAGCGCGGCCCTGTCTATCACAACGCATAATCTCCTTTCAGAGACGTTTCAACCACATCGTTAGGGTCCCCAGTCCCGTTTCTTTGAAAATCAGTGGTAGTTTTTTGCCTTTGGCGCACAACTTCAAGTATAGAAACTTGACTCTGTGCAGGGTGTAAGAAAGGGAACAAAAGTTTCCCGATGATTTCATGTCACAAAAGTTGTGCTAGGAAAAGAAGCGGGTCTGCAGAAATCCTGCAAGTTGCCGTGTTTATATTCCCAAGAAACTCACACTGGAGTGCCTCAGACACATAACTAAATGCTCCTCAAAATGCTCATTATTGAAGACAGTCTAAGAAAATGGTCTTTAGAATTCACGTGATATACTACCAACTGGAGGGAGAATAATGCAGAAATACTTTCTTGATGATGTGTGCTAAAGCAGCAGGCATTTAAGAGCAATGGATGTCAATCTCTGAGGTTTTTGTAAAGAATTGCAATTTATGACGTGTTAGGGTAAACAGTTGGATTATATTTCTGAAATGCATGTTCCATCAGGTAAAATCATTGTGATTACAGGCTCTAGTACTTTAAGTAAGTAAGTTATGCACTAAAAGGCTGAAATTGTAAAACAAGTATGCTTATGCTTAACTGTTAATCCCTCTTTGTATCTACGCTGAGTAAACTACAAGAAAAGAGAAACTGCATTCAACAATAAAGGCATAAATGGCATGTTATGTCATCTTGATAAACAATGACTGTTACACTGTTTTCCTTCAAGAAGCAACTGTGACTGGCCTCTGTATTCTCCCTCAATGGAGAATGTGCCTGAGTGTAAAAAAAATGGAGGATTATTTAGAAGTTACTTTGTTCATGCCTCTCGGTGAAAAGCAGCACTTTCTCTGCATCTTCTCGCTTTGCTGCTTTTCCTTCATTTCCTCAGCTCTTATCTATTACAGAAAGCTGGACTTGTTATTTCAGCAACCACCTACTATCATGAAGACTGTGAGTTTCAAATAAAGTGAAATAAAACTTGCTTTAAGTGGTTTTGCAAATGTTTGACAGCAGAAGATAATAAATGAAAATAAATCTCCAATATTTCTCCTAATGCAATTTGTGGCATGTCAACGTCAAAGGATTCTAACAACAAATCAACAAATATTTGAATGAAAACAATATACATAACTTATTTTTCTATATTAGAAACAACTGTCAAACAATTACTGTATGACTTCATGAATTAGTTGGTTGTTTTGAAATATTCCTGCTAGGATTAAAAAAAAAAAAAAAAAAGAAGGAAAAAAAAAAGGCTATACGGGCCTTTGAGCCTGAACATATTGTGTCAATCATAAGCATATGCAATGTATCTAAGCCATGAGGTAAAAATTTTCTTTGTAAATTATTTCATAAATAAATAATTTGCCTGAAAAAGTTTATGAAAATATTTTTGCCTTTATTAAGTTCTCTACAGTTCTTTTGTGGTGAATATAAACAGATTGATATTGACGTCTTCTTGATCTGCTTTATTTTAACTTGAAATGCAGAATGTATCATGCAAGCATTTTTTACAAAGATACGGTAACAAACTTTTTCTGAGAGATACAGTATTTCATTAGAGTTGTCTACTTGAAACTATGAACACATATTTTGTCCTTCTCGTCTTTGCTTATGCACAGCTTTTGTGGTTTCATTTTAAAAGCATATGCAAAGAGAGGCTTATGTCTTTTAAAAATACATCTCTCTCATATTGTTCTACAGGTGAAAAAAGGTGTGTTTGTTATCAAGGTTTACTCGTGTTGAAACCTGCGCTTTCATTGCTATCGATCTTCTTCACGGTGTGTCTGTCATAATGTGAATAAAATCTGGGAAAGCTGCAGCCACACATACGAACTGGCTGGGATTTAAGGTGTGGGGGGCATCATTTCCTGGTTTAAAATAAAAAGACATTAATAAGTCTCACTAGAGCAGAGAAGCAAAGGGGAATAACCCTTGTTTAAATATTTTCCACTCAAGCCCTGCTTGTAAGATGCTTAGCCAAGTCATCAGACAAAATACCTGCTGATTTTAACCCTTCACATGCAAGACATCTGCCAAGTGAACAGTCACTCGGGACTGACATACTCAGTAACAACAATAAAATCTAAATTGCAGAGAAGAACATGTTCAAATAGGTGCAAATGGGACAAAAATACTTGCTTTTCAGAATTCTGCATTCACTAAAATTTGTGCAAGTGGTTTGTCTCTTCGACCGTGATTCAGCCATGGCATTTGCAGCTTGAGAAAAAGTAAAGGTTTACGAAGTCAGGAAAGGTTCTCTGTGCGCGTACTAGCGAGGTGCTACCGAGTGTGGCCCCGCTACTAAAGTATCGAGCTGACTTTGTAACAAATTTTAAATTCTGATATTACTTTTCTTCTCATTCCATATATAAACGTCTCCACTGCTCCGAACTGATCTTCTGCTGATGGGTATAGAGGGAGTCCCACACATAATCTGTCAGTTCTCCTCTCCCCGTCTCGGGGATCCTACTGTGTGCCTCATCGTGCAACTATATTTTACCTTCCATTTTCAACATGACAAGTTCACCTCTTCCGTGTGAATTATTGCTTTTCTATTCACAAAGCGCTTTATCAGACAATCCTACAAAAGAACTTAAGGGGGAAATGTGTTACTGGGTGATTTACATGAGCAATTACTTTACAAATCTGCCAGTGGATTATACTAACCATGTATGAAGAATGTTTAAGTTTGGAGAGAGGGCTGCAAACACCATACATTCTACAGTAGGGTTTCATTTGCGTCAGCGTGTATCTCTGAAGATTTTATGCTTTACATTTCACCATGTATTTGAGAATAAAATTGTAAGGAAAAAGTAATGTCATTTCAAGCATTTGGGGGGAAGCAGCTTCATCTCTCGCACCGTAATGATTTAACTCTTTTCCAGCTTCTCCCTAGAATAATGTGTTAGTAGTTGCAAGCAACCAGAATGCATCTATTTTAATGTGAAATCAGTTTAAAACGACTTGCATGGGAGGAAAAACACGCCATATAAAGTCACCTAACTGCAGAAAAATTGTGTCCAAATGCCCAACAAATGTTTACATAGTTTTTAACGCCTACTATATTTGGGATTTTAAAACCCCTTCACAGGAACCTTTTATGTACTGCTTCTCCTTAGAGAGTGTTTTTACATTAACATACAGACTTCTGGCAATTTGTAGGATGGGAGAAATCAGGAGTATTTTGAATTGAAAATGGTTCTGCACAAGCAGGAAAAGTTGTAAGGGTTTTCTCGGAGCAGCTTGGGACTGATTTGGAATTGGTATCAAAGAGCAGGCAGTAACGGGGAATATTCATCCCAAAACCTGGAAAGTGTCTGTCCATCCGCCTCAACAGAAACGGGGGAGGGGGGGAAGGGGCGAGCTACATTTCCCCGCGCAGTCCTCCGTGCCCCGCGCAGAGCTCGGATCCCCGAGGGAGGCAGCTATTGCCGCGCGTGGGTCGCACCTTTTATTCCCCCCCCCCCGTGTTTTTAATCCCGCAGGACAGCAGTCGGTCCGAACGACAGCAGAAGGCAGAGCAACCTCCCGCGGGCCGCGCTCGGGCTGCGGCTGTGGCCTGCGGGCCGTTCCTGCACCCGCTCAGCCCGAGTCCCCGCGGCCGCGGGGCCCGCGCCCCCCGCGCGGCCTCCGCTCGCCCGGCTCGGCCGGGCTCGGCCCGCGCGCGCCCGCGGCCGCGTCCGTGGCCCGGCGGCGGAGGCCGCGTCGCGTCGCGGCGGGCGGCGGGCGGAGGCGGGGGGCGGCGCGGGCCGCGCGGCGGGGCCGCCTGCACTGTCTCTTTAAGGGCGCTCCGTCTGGGGTGGCGCTTTCCTCCGCGAAGGCTCCTTTGATATTAATAGTGTTGGTGTCTTGAAACTGACGTAATGCGGGGAGACGGAGGTCCTGACAAGCGATAACAGTCCTGATAACGCGCCGGCCGCCCCGCGCTCCCAGGCCGCCGCCTCGCCGCCGGCGGGGCCGCCGCGCCGTGCCCCGGCCCGCGCCCCCCGCCCCGCCGCGCCCCCGCCCCCGCCCCCGCGCCGCACCGCCCGCCGGCGGCCGGCGGGCCCGTCGCCCCCTCCCCGCCGAGCGGGGCCGAGGGGGGAGGCAGCGGCGCCGCGGCCCCCCGCCCCCCCCTCCCCGGCCACCGCCACATAATCCGCGGCCAACTCCGCCGGCAGCAGGAGACGGTTCATGGCTCACGCCGCGGCTCCACCATCTTCCAGGCTGCCGGGGCTGTTGCTGACGGTTAATCAACAGGTACGGCGCGGGGGGGCGCGGGCGGGGGCGGCCCGGCGGCGGGGAGGGCGCCGCGGCCGGCGGGCCGGGAGGGGGCGGCGCGGCGGCGGGCGCGGGGGGGCGCCGTGCGGGGCGGGGGCGCGGCGCCCGCGGCGGCGCGGCGTGTGCCCGGGGGGGGCAGCGCGGTGCGCCCCCCTCCCCAAAAATACCCCCCCCCAAAAAAAAACCCACACCACCAAACAACAAAAGCGGGGGGTGGGCATCATCCCAGGGAACGGGGGGCTGCTCGGATTTCACAGGCTTTTTTTGGTGCATCCCCCCCCCGCGCCACCCCTGCCCCCCGCCGGTGGGTCAAAGCCATGTGTGATGGCTGGAAATTGGCGACTTCAAAACCGCGGTAGCCCCGCTGGAGTCGGGAGGGTCAAGTTCAGCGGCGGCGGCGGGCAGGGGGAGCAGCCCCCTGGCCCGGAGGCGGGGAGGGGAGCGGCGGCGGCGGCCGCGGGCTCGTGCGGCTCTGCCCTCCCCTCCGCGCCTCTCCGCGCCTTATCTCCGCGGCCGCCGATTCCCCGGCACCGGGGCGCTCCGGGGGGAGGGGAAGGGAGACGCGGGGGGTGGAAGTAGAAGACGAGCAAAGAGGGTTTGCATCCGATGAGCTGCAGTCGCACGGTCCTGCCGCTCCTGCCGCTGCTGGAAGTTTTAATGGGGATCATGACAAGCGGGGCACAGAGACACCATCATGAAGAGTAGTAAGTTTGGGAAAAACTTTTTTTCTTTTTTTTTTTTTTTTGTTTTTTTCCTTCCCCTTTTCCTCCTCCTTGCCCGGGGACACACCGGGGGAGGCCGGGTGCGGAGCTGTGCTGCGCCGGGAGGGGGGTCGGGGTCCCTCCCGGTCACACCGGGGGGAAAGGCGACATGGTGGTGGTGATTTTTTGTTTTGTTTTGGTTTGGTTTTTTTGAAATCAGAGCGCAGAGAGACGTAAAACTTTTCCCTCTTAAAGGCGAAGCTGTGCTCTGAGCGCTGTGTCCCCACGCTCGGCTCTCCCCTGCCTGCCACAACTTTGTGGAGCGTCTCAGTCCCCCCACCCCCCCCCCCCGTCCCCGCTGCCCAGGGGCTGCCGGCGGGGGGCTGCTCCCCGCTTTAGTTATCCGCGTGTTTGCTTTTCGGAAGGGCAGAATGAATGGAGGCGAGGCCGGGGATGGAGGGGCTGCGCGGAGGTGGGCGCTCCGCGCCCGGGGCAGCCGGGGTGGCCCGGGCCGGGGTTGAGCGGCCGCGGGGCCGGGGCCGGGACCGGGCAGGGTCGGGGCCGGGGTGCTGCCCGCCGCCGCGCTGCCCTGGGACGCGAGCGGCTCCCCAAGGGGGCTTGACATTTCGGGGGCTTTGTTTATCTGCCTCCCTGCTGCAAATGAAGGCGCTCAGACATCCCGGCACTCCTACGCGGTTTCTAGTGGGGCCCGCTGGCCTTTTCCATATTTGATCTTTTTTTCACAATCGGTTGTGTTTTCTGTCTGCAAATGGCAAACTTCTCAAGTGCACTGACTGAGCTGTGGGGATGAGTGATGACTTGAAGTGGAGAGACGTCTCCCCTGCATCACTCCTTCCTCCGCCGGTGCGAGTACCTTGCCTGGCGGGGCTGGAGCCAGGGGCACCTCAGCACGCTAGGGGAACCAAGGCGACAAATGCCCTCCGAGGGGAAAATATTTTCTAGTAAAAAGAGTGTAAACTATTATGCGGACCACGCTGCCTTCACGGCTTTTACAGCACGCAGCGCATTTTGAATGTTGATGGAAACAAATAATAATTTAATACGCTTCAGGTTTTATTTAACCGAGTTCAGTAAGTCTCTCAAGGAACCATCAAACTTCTTTGCCATTCAGGCAGTCGTCTTCAGCTGCGCAACTGAATCCTATGGATGTTGGTGGCATCATGTTACTTTCCTGTTGGTTTTAGGAAAAGTTGAACATTTAGAAAAGACTGCCAGAGTTAAAAATGCAAGGGGCAGCAAAGGAAAGTAGTGGTAAGAGCCAGTTCCTGACGTGGACAAAATGAGAATAAAAGTTACAGTAGTCTTCTGAACTGCAGTTTGTGTTTGCCTCATGTTCACAATATGTGTGTTAGGTTAGACAGCTCTCTCAGATATTCCACCAGAGTGACATTTAAAAAAAGCCCTCCAAAAGAGTGAGGAATTTTTTTTTTTAAGTACTCTGGGTCTATGAGTAAATACAGGGCTTGTTTGAGAACATCAACTATTTCCTGTAAATTGTGATGCTGACAAGACTGTCTGGAAATGATATCAACACTTTGAAAGATTTTCTTTTTTTTTCTTTTTTAACCACTGAATGAAAGTTTGTTAATAATGTGGTCAAACCAAACAAGTGGAACCTTTCTCTGTAGAGAGGGGGTTAAAAAAAAAAAAAAAGACTTCTTCTTTTTTCCTCTTGAAAAATGTATACCTGCTTGAGGTTTGCCACATAGAATCAGTAATGCTGGAGTTCAGTAAGTTCAGTAGTGCATCAGTGCGTATATACAAGTTAATCCTCGGACTGTTTGTGACAACAGAAGTCTGCTTCACCTTTTTAAGACCAAGAGAGATTAGATGTGAGAAGAGTAGTCAGTTCATAATCCACCCTGGTCTGTCTGATTATCGCTCTTTTTTTTTGTTACATATAATAACTTTTCTCTGTTTGAAACTTTGCATATACGTAGTCGCAACAAAGTAAGTAAAGGGCAAAGTTGCATCAGCTTTTAAGTTTACATGTTTTGCCTGTGATCCTCTAAAACAGACTCTAAATACCACTGGGCAATCTTTGCGTGTGAGAGTATGGCTTTATTTTTTTCTTTATTTCATAGTAATGTTAATAAAAGAAAAAAAATGTAAATGACAACTTCAGAGATCTGAGACTTCTTTTGGCATCAAACACTTACGATGCAGCCAGGTTATCCTCTTATATTTTTAAGGCATTTTTAGCATAATTTATACTATAGCTTTGTGGGTTGCCTTATGTTTTCATCGGTGATCGAGTAAATTCAGTATTATTTTATGAATCCCTGGCAGGATTATTTTTCTATCACGTGTTGTCTATCGTTCGTAGTAAACTTTCACAGTACACACTATTATCATGCATGCTCTGGCTGCGTGTGAAGAATATTATTATTCACATATTGTGATTGTGCATTAATAACAGTGTAGTACTAATTCCTGTGTGTGGACTCGAGTGTCTGTGAGATGCAATGGTTGCTTGTTAAATCTCTGTATTTCAATCATACTATATTTTAATGCTAGTTGACACATAGGGTTTTATATTTTCAAAGCATTGTGCAAACAATGACTAATTACTTTCTGTTCATGTGAATTACCTCTTTTAGCACTTTATCAGGCAGTTGCTTTGAAACAAAACTATTTTACATTACAGTGTGAAAGAGTTAAAAAATTAGCAAAGACGTTTAGGAAAAACCCAAAATTTTAATTACAAACAGGCAACTTTGGGTATGTATTTAAATTTTTCTTTTTATGTGGAACTTTCCTTCCAAGTTTTGGGGGGGCGTATATGTATGAATATTTATGTCTCTTACAAACTCTTGACAATATTTTAATGTAATAATCTTAATAGAAACATTCTCAGATCTTAACTGCAGCCACACTGGCAGTATCGCTTTAATAAACGTTTGTGGGTAACACCAAATATAACATTGTGAGAAAGTTTATGGTTAAATATTTTTGAACATGACAGGCTGGGAATCTGACAACCCTTTTTGTTAGGTGAAAGTAAAGTGGAAATAAATTACATTTTTAATACACTTTCAGTTAAAACAAACTGCCACCTGGTAGTAAAAGTATTGGCCTTGAACAGAAATATATTCTGATTAAGATATTCTAACTGGTGTGTAAAATGAAGCCATTCATTCAGTAAACTGACAACTTTCCAGTTGGTGTTTGCCCTTGCTTAATTTAGTTTCCTCAACACAACTAGTAAGGTAGTCTGGGTCTGGTTTTGGCAGTCCCAGGCGACTGTAAACGCGGGCTTTTTTGTCCCAAATATTACACCTCGTGAGTCAAAGAGCAGTTGGTTAAAAAGAATAGCAGGCAGGTATGAGGAAAAAAAGAAGTTTCTTTTTTGTTTCTGAAACTTTCTAAAGTTCTTACCTAGTAAGAAAACAATGCTATTTTCAAATACTGGTGATTAATACTATAACCAGCGTAGCCTGCACCCATCTATTGTATAAATACCATTGCCTGTTGACCTTTGGATACATTAATTACAGCATATCTGGTCTAGGTTCTACTATTTTTGTCTGTCCAGAAGATAAATAAAAGTGCCCTTTCCAGTCCTCCTGGAGAAGAACTTTTTTTCTTGGTACTGTCATGAATTATGGAGTTCTTTTTCTTACCCTGTGCCAATGAAGTTCTCTTTTGACTTTAAAAAGATAAGCCTGCATCCAAAGAGAGACTATTTGGTTACTTTAAGACTATTTTCGCTTCAGTTTTTATGGTACGTACAAACTTTCTGGGCTTTGCTTTTTTTGGATTGTGTTTGCTAATTAAAAGAAAAACACATAATGAGTTATATCAGATGATGTGAAGGATTAAAGTACAATTACACCATTAAATAGTAAATGTTTACAAGGGCAAGACACACAGCTACATTTTTCAGATTATGCTTATATTCACTTCTTGATGTTGTTTTGCACCTAATCAATAAAGGGCCTTCCAGAACACAGCTCCTTCGCCAGTTGTATACGTGCCCAGAACACGAGCAACGCTGTCGGGGCAGAGGAGCGCGGGGGGGAGAGGAGCGGTGGCATATTATTCTGACTTCTTATCACGCAGACCAAGGCTCAAATGAAACACGGAGCAATGGGAGAATAACTACCATGGTCTCAATTTAAGTCCCCAGTGGACATTTTGTCACACCCCAAAAGCGTTGCACAACTGAACACCATTCCACTTGATGTGTTGTCCGGAGTCAGAGGAGTCTCTGATTTGGCGTCACGGGGTTTAGAAGACTGTGATTTAGGTGAACTGGCATAGCTGCGTGTAAGAAACTTTGTTTAATAGCTGTCTATGTTTTATTCATGTTCTGTGCTATCGGTTTCTTATTTTCTAGTACCTTTAAAGTGGTTCTTTAAAATTTAATAATAACAGCACCAGTGGAAAATACGTCTAAAATTTAATAGAAATTGCTAATCTTTCTATCAGTGATTTTTATTACGGTCCTGCCGCATTAACTACAGAATCTTACTCCTGCTGCGGATCTCTGTACGTGGATTTAGAAAAGCTATAGAGAGAACATTCTTCATTAAATTGCATAGCTGCCACGAGTGGCACTTCCGTAGGATGTTCCTACAGAACCCAGTTGGTTCCATCCCGTAAAGTTCGGTGGAACTTCTTCATGCTCCTAGGGGATGCGTGCAAGTACAGCAGCTACAATAGGATTATTTCTGCCTTGAAAATAGAATTATTTTGAATCACAAGGTTTAGTCCTAATAGTAATTTTTACTTTCTTAGCTGCAGTTCACACGTGTCTTAATTTCTCGTAAGTCTGCTTTCTTTCCAGGCTCAGATTGATTTTTTTTCTCCCCCCCCCTAAACTTATTTCAGAATATTTAATTTTTAAAATGTTACTAGCCCTTTAAAAACCTGTAATAAATGCTTTACAAGTGGCTAGACACCTTCCCTGGTGGTTTAATTTATACAAGCAGGAAACTTTCTCTCCTTCTTTCTCTCTCTCTTTCTTGTTTTCTTTAAACCAACTGACGTAATGCCAAACTTTGCTTTAAAAGAACAGACAGAAGTAATTGGTAGCTTTTAACTTTTAATAATGTTCTGGATTGGTTTTAGTGGCCAAACTGCCATTTTTTTAAAATTCAAGTAAAAACGGGCTTGTGGCCTGAGGAAGAAAGGCCCTGTTGATGCAGTTATTTTTATTCTTGTTTTTCAATCTGTTATTAAAAATCTTTCCTGCTGAGCTCTGCTGGATTTCTCCAATTGCTCTTTGTGATGGCTGGTGCATTTCAGGTTACGGTAACTTAAAATGTTTTCTGATTTTTATTTTTTTTTCCCCCATGGGCATTTTGAGATGCTTTATCCTTTTTCTTTTTTTGGTTTGATCCCCCCCACACCCCTTCTCTCTCGCCCAGCACCCGAAGCCCTCTTTTGGAGAAACAATTTATTTTGATTCAGAGAGGAATAATATATTAAACATACCTTTGGTGGAGGTTCAGAATATTATTTTCCTAGTATGTGAGCGTTTTACACCTGTTAGTGACACTGATTGGGAAGATATTGACTGCCCATTGCAGAAGACAGGAGAGATTCTATCTTGCAGAGCCACCACTTTTTGTGTGCTCTCCACCTCATATTTTAAAGCTAAACTAGATTTAAAAATATGTTTAGTAATAGTCTCTAGCGATCTCTATCTATTTGTATTAAGCTGATATTAGAAACAAGAAAACCCAACAAAAGGATTTTTTTTAAATTAGCTGTACTTAAGAAAATCCAGTGTACTGTCTTTTCTTTTCTTTCCTAATTTATTTATCTTGTTTAGAGTTTTCTGGCTTATTTCTGTAATTTCTCATCTACGTCTGCTGGGGTTTTGAACACAAGCAAACTTTCTACGGTAAAAGTCGGAGTTGGGCAATAGACTTTCTTGACGAAGTTGACGTCAGGACGACTTCATAAGTTGGCAAGTAGGGAAATCGTTCAAAGACCAAGTTGGCTTGTGCCAGTTTTCCCTTCCTTTAGGGGAGACACTCCACCCAGTAGGAGGTTACCCCACCCAATGTGGAGAGCTATAATTCAGTGGCAACACTTTAAATGTCAATCCTCCCTAGGGTTTAAACCCCAGACTTGTCTTGCCTCAATCTTTATATTTAATCTAACATTCAATCTGTTGAAGTAACATCTCATCTTCATAAGCACTTTTTGGGCCTGATCCTGCAATTCTCATTCTTGAAAAATACTCATTGACGTCAGGGGGACTTTTGAATTCAGTAAAGGCTGCAGGATTGGCCTCTGCAGGGTTGTGTGTGTCTGTGTCTGTCTCTAAGTAAGGTTGTGTCTGCCTGATGAATATTGTATAATCTGTGTTGTTAAAGATGAAATTGTAAAATACTTCCTTTGTAGTCTTAAAAATCTGAAGAAGTCCTGGAGTCGTAATGCTGTAAAACAGATTTTCCTCAATAAGTGAAGTGTACTTATTTTTATTTAGCATTTTCTCAAATTAAAACATGAGTTTAAAAAGTTCCAACTCTGAAGAATTTAGAGCATTTCTGCCATTTTTCTGTATTTCTCTATATGCTGTAGACATATTTTTGAATGCTGTTTTTGGCAATTTTTTCGTCTCTAATGGAAAATGAACATCACAGCTTAGTGCCCGCAACAGCCCTTGGGGTACTTGAATAATACTGAGAACTCCCAAGGAAAAATTTAGTTTTGGGGTATTCTTAAAGTCAATATGCAATTTTTATAGGTACATTTTACTTCATCGTGTCATCTGTTCTCAAGCATCCTTTTCAGATCCCTCATTATATTTAGTGAGGCTGACAATGCAGGAGGGAATACATAATTTGATATTGTAAAAATGTTGTAGAAAAACAGTGATGTGTTCATGTCTCTGCATTTTGAAAATATGCCAGCATTTTTAGTTTATTAATATACCTGAAAAAAAGAAATCTATAAAAGATGATGGTAAAAATCATCAATGCGCTTATGTTTCTCAGCAAGATTTACTTCAACAATATGCTTCAGTTTTGCCTCAAACCATTTCAAGCCACCTCTGGTCCAAGAATGTACCAGTTCTTGGTTCCTGGAAGATTAAGCATGACAGTTTCTATTATATAATGAACAGCAGTATTGTTTGAACAAAGGTAACATATTTTGATTTGTGTACTTTTTTTTGGCAGCTGGCACTAGTGTAGGTCTAAAATGAGTGGTGATCTAACAGTGTAAATATCTGAATGTTCTTGAAACACACAGTATAGATGTAATGTGTTTAAATCATTGAATCTATCTATCTATATTGTATAGCATGTGTATGTATATGTATATACAAAGCCGTAAATGGTGTGTTCTGCTATCTGTAGCCTTCAAATGTGTATCCTTTGGGTATTCCTGACCTACTTTGCAAAGTCTGCAAGTCTAAAATACATACTGAAACTTAAAAAATTAAACATACAGCTTGGTGGTTCACAAAAAAAGTAGGGGGGAATTTTTGCTTGTGGTTATTTAAAAAAAAAAAAAGATAGCATACTCTGCCTAGACAGATACCTTGCAGACTCCTTTTGGATATCCCAGTGCCTTTACTGGGATTATTTTAAAAAACAAATTCTCGACTGATCTAAAAAAAAGTTTGAAGTAGATACTGAAGTTAAGTATCGCCTAAAATTCCTATGTGCAGATATGGTTTAATGTTTAATGGAAGTTAAATGAGTTAGGATAAAGCAATTTTCTTTGGGGGTAGAAGGTTTTCAGTGTTTCCAAAGTATGATTCTTTTTAACTTTCTCACATGCTCTTCAAGCAATGCTGCGAGTTATGTGGAACATCATCTAAAACTTACTATGCAGATGAAACGTTGCTTCATGAATTCAGTTAATGAAAGAAAGATACCTCCAGTTTCAGCTTCCTAATCTGAACACAGTTTGCTTTTCTATTTAGTGTTCTTATTTTTAGGTGTGTTAAATATACTCATCAGATGTTCTCCAGCTGCAGTTACAGAGTATAAACCAAAAATGCAATACATGCCGATTGTTGCCTAGCTTTCTCCTTATGCACGCACACACACAATTAATAAAGTAAACCTTTCCCCAAATACCTGAGGCAAAAGCTTGTGAAAATAGATTAGCCTTACCATGTGCCTTGCAGGTAAACAGTATCTGACTCTGCTAGAGAAACGGGAGAGGAGAGCTCCCGAGCGGAGGCTGCCTGCCCCCGCCGCCCTGGCAGCCAGCTCTGGATGCTCAGGTCTGGGGGCTGTCAGTAAAATCCCACATCTCATCTCAGCTGTCACAGTGGTAGGAAGGAAAGAAACAGTAACTCAGGTCTCCCATTTACTGTATACACTGTTTTCTTTCTGTGGTCTGCTACAGACACCTGAAATTTATGCCATCTCATTAGTCTCCTTCCACGTTCTTCGGATCTGGAGTTTTCTTCAGAACTAAACTCCTATTTGCGTGTTACGTCTATCACGGAAAAAAAAAAAATGGATTAAATTAATCCTGTAGTAGTTGTTTGAGCATACTGTAGGAATGTAAATAATTTTGTGGCGTTGAGCTCATATTTCCAGTCTTATGGGGGGGTAAGATCAGAAGTTATCAACAACATATATCTGAGTCATTCAGCTACAATAAATCTTCTAACAAATACCCACCCTTTGCACACCCAGAGATACTCTCCAAGACTGTTGAAATTCTGCACACACCTGTATCTTACGTGTAAGTCCATAAGCATGAATGTATCTTCATGTAGATGTATCTTCAACTACAATCAGATAGTATGTTAGGCTACAGCAGCAGCAATCAAAGTAGTCCATGGACAAAAAGTTAGATTGCCACTTGATTGCTGCTGGCTGTGTGGCCCTCAAGGTTGTCTTCTCCCTGGAAAAAGTCCCGAGGAATCGTTAATTGAAAAGAAATGTGGGGTATGGCTCTGGCTTCAGCTCTGCCACAGTTCAGGATACAAAGCATTAAGCGCTTCATCTATATCAGGTCAGAAGTGATCGTGCATAATCCACTATTATCTAGGTATCATTCTGTCATATGTAAGGTATGCTCTGCCTTGTTGTCTCTGTTGCTCTGCCTCTCCATTTCTCCCTCGCGCCTATCAGTCTCTCTTTGGCTGCCATATGCACACACATACATTCTAAAAATACATGGAAATGGAGGTCCATCTGTGTTGCATAATTTTTTTACAAAAACACCAGTGTTTGTATTGTTCTTTCTCTGAGCCCTTAATGAGTTTAAAGAATTTAATGTGACTTAATGAGGGTTCTTATTCTATTTCTGACACAGAGACTAATGAGGGAAAAGTAGAACAAATTGAAACCCAACTTTTACTTGTGGTTAGTTTCATGATGTCATCAAATGCAGGATATTACGACTCCTGGAAAAGTTTACAAATCTAGGCAATAATCCATTTTGCATCACTGCCCTTCAGTTGTTTACGACAAAAGTTTGCTTGTGAGACAACAAAGTTTAGCATAACTTGATTTTTTTTGGGGGGTGTTTGGACTAGTTTGATTTTTAGGCGAATTATTTTTATAAAAGTGAATCTAACCTGTTTTGCCTGGCAACCTGGGGGAAACTTAAATACAACAGAGACTGATTAAATCCCTCTGATTATAGCCCCGATCTCCCCCTATACTTGCAAGGGACAAAACTTCTGCTAACTTCATCTAGAGTAAAATCTGATCCTCATTGGGAAAATTCCTAATTATGTTGCAGCTTACTGAGAGGGAACTGTGATTTTGGGGATCCATGTTACACTTCCTTATAGTTTGCTACTGTAAAGCAGTTTCCCTGGGCTCAGGACACAGTAACAACATTTTGTAAGGCTCCATCTTGCATTTTTGCTGCCCCGCTCAGGTATTTCATCGCGCGAAGCTGCCCTTTAGGTGGACCACACTTTGGTCTGTCACCTTGAAAAGCGATTCTTTTGGTTTGAAATCAGTTCACTTCCTAAAGGGGAATGAAAAGAAAAGGTAGGCTTAGGTAGTGCACCTGCTTCTGAGCCCTGCTGCTACTCACTGGCTTCATGGCCATGCTTTCTTCTTGTTCCTCACCAGTTACTCTCCGAAAGGCTCGTAGAAATAGCAGTGGAGTGACTGAAGCTCCAGTATGACACGTATAGCCATGTAATGCCCTCATGAAGCTGTATGCCATGCCGTGGGCATCAGGGTATTTTTGACAGGCCAAGGGAAGCAGTGACTTTCATCATCCACAGAACATGCTTTTGATATAACCAAACTGCAGAATGTTGCAGCATAGTAAATAGAGCACTTTTCTATACCATCTGATTTCTTTTTCAGCGACTGTTAGTATTTTTAACAATATCAGATAAATCGCACAATGGTGTGATTGCTTAGGTTGACGTTAGCCCTTGGCTCTTCTGCTGTTGCTCAGCATATCATGTCTGAACTGTGCTGGATTTTATTGCTTTGCATTTTATTTTTTTGCAATTAGTTGTTGGTTTCATGTTGTTGACTGCAACATGAGATAGTTCAAATAAATTAATAAGAATTTGAATTGGAAATAGGGGCATTTTTAACCAACATTATCATGCAAACAGAAAAGGAGAGTAAGTTGTTCGGTTGGTTTTTATGTATGTATATATGTGTGTTTGTGGTTTGTTTTTTTCTTAATGAAGGTTTTCATAATTTGGTAGTTCAGCAAACATGAGTATGTTCTGAAAATATTTCTCACAGATGGCAGGTCTGAGACGATAGCTTTTAGGTAGACAGTTTTGTTACAACATACAGAGTCTAGAGCTGAAAAACTGTTTTCTGGAGTTTTAAACCCATTGGAAAGTAAGATTTATTGCACCTTAAATATCCCGGTGGTGCAAATTTATTTGGTGTTCATGGCAGTCTCAGCTTAACTTTCCTTAGAGATTTGCCATGGTACTGCATTATCTAAGGAACATTTAAAATGGGTCTAGCTTTTTTTTTTTTTTCTTCAGTCATTTCTCAATTTTAATTTGCGCAAATGAAAGTCTTTACTAACAAAGATGACCTGGCAGCTCTGCTGAACTGTCTGGTGCAAAATTAAGAATCTGAAAAGCGGGCATTTTTAAAGATTTTTCGTTTCAATAGTGGAGTGTGACAGTGGCTAGTTGTCAATGGGAAGGAGCTTAAAAAATAGTCACAGGAGAAAGAAAAAGCAGCTGTGGAATTTATTTTACTGGGTGAAAGGAGACTCATGGTTAAGCAAGCTTTACCTTCTTGGGTTTTCAGAATTTATGGCCCGAAAGACACATGCCTGAATAGAAAGAGATCTAGGATATTGTAAAATCCACTATGACATGAAGTGCTCTTACTGCATATGAATACAATTTATTCAGTTTTTCTCTCCAGCAAACTGTGACTTCCTTTGTCTTGTCAGAAGGAATTTCAGATGAGACCTTACCAGAGTAATGCTGCCATAAACCCCGCACTCCTCAGCTGTAGCTCCGTGCAGCGCGATATGGTCCGTGCTAGTTTTCACTGAGCTACTGTGCTGCTTTCCGTCAGGAATGGGACTGCACTGACTTTACTTTTGCAGAAAAAGTACGTTTTCTTAGAAAATGCACTATATGAAAGAAGGAAGGGCAAGAAGGAGAGCGGAGAGAGTGCTCTGATATATGAGCTGAGATTATGGATGTTGTAATGCCATTTATCGTAGGATACTATAGAAAAATCACATTGGGACCAAAGTTCCCGTGGATTACCATGCGATATTTATTACCATTTTCCTGTGTTTTCCCTGGTTAGGATCTAATCCTTCACTGTCTGGAGCTGCGTGGAGTCAAGAATTTGTCCATTCAGAGAGGAAAACCTTGCCAGTTACAGGATTTCACTGTTTCACTACCTGTATTTATTTATTCCCTCCCTAAAATTTACCAGAGGGGGTTGAGAGTGGAAGGGAGAGATAGGGGATAGGTAAGCTGAGGGAATAGCAGGGGCACATATCTGCTTGGTAAATAGTATTTACTGATTACTGTTTACTGTCAAGCAGATTACTGCAGTTGTGTTTCCGTGAAGCAACCCGCATGCAGACAGTGCGAAGGAATGAAGCAAAGTCGTGTGCAATTCTGAGGTGACTAAAAGATGTGCTTGTGACATACTTCTAGTAAAAGCCATTTTGGGTTGCCTGGTACCCTCCCCAAACGCTATAATTTTGCAAGTGACACATTTGATTATGAGTAGCCATCAAAACGCTCACAGGCATCTTGTTTGAAAGAAGAATGTGCTTAATTAAGTATTTGCAGGTCAGAGAAATACATTGATTTGTTCTTTTAATTTGTTCTTCAGCTTCCTGCCCTTTTTCAATTTGTTCAATAGTTATTCAATTTTCGAGTTTATTTAAAAGAGATGATAAAGTATACACTTTTGCATTCCTTACTTGGGCAGAGCTTCCATTTGTTTCCTTGGGAGAGTTGGTCTGAGCAAGAGCTGCTGCCTGCTTTTGCCTTGACATGGAGAGGATGTGGTTAGTATAGGGGTCCCCTCACGCTCAAAGCTCCCTTACGGTGATGAGCTCTTTGCTTCCTGGGGAAGAGATTTTCAATCTGATTTTCAATCTGATTTTCAATCCCTTCTGTCAAGTTTTAGGGAACAGTATGAACTGTCTTATTGGAGCTGGCGGTGAGGAAAAGGAATGGAATCCGGGCACATCTCACCTCCGTGTTATAAGGTATAAAAAGCCTCTGCTGAGCTTGCCTGGTAATTCTTTGGTTATCATCTTCTCATGATGGAATATGCATGTAGAAAAAACACAGAAGTTAATGTTTACTTTTTGGATGCTTTATCGTCAAGCAAAGAGAACTGACAGTTTCATGGTTAAGTGCCTAAAGTTGTTTTTGGCTTTGCAGTTGTTGAATTAATGACTGCAAAGCTAACTAATTGTGTACCTTTTAAAGCTCCCCCCCCCCACCCCCTTTTAATGAAAGGGAGATATTTTATTCTTTCTGACTTCGGAGTCAGGTTGTCCCATTGACAACTAGCAGCAAGCTCTTCAGCTTTTACTTTCTTGAGTTATCTCAGGAATCATTCTTCTAGTATGGTGAATTTACTTACTGATCCAGTTATTTATGGCTCTCAGTTCCCATGCTATAGAATGGGCAGAGGCATTTTAAAACACTTTTTTAAATTGTATAGAAAACGCTGGCTCCTTAATTCTGAGTTTACAGATATTACTACTTGCTGTTGTTTCGATTTGTGAGACATTATCTTGGTGTCTTACTGAGATGTTTCTTAGCCAGAATGTAGAGTTTCAAGGGAATTTTTTTTTCTTTTAAATTTTTTTTCCTCCTTAAATGTTAGACATGGGCAAAAAATGGCAAGGATCTCATCTCTATAGCATGCTGTCCATCAGGGTTGATAAAACTGCAGGCTAGTTACTCCCTGATTTTAAAGAAAGATGAAAAAGTCCTTGAGAAGATTAACTTTATTACTGGCAACATTTTCATAGAATTTTATTATGGCAAAGGCAGAATTAAAGGAAGAATGGACAAAGTTGGGATTTTTGCCACTCGGTTGTTTTTTCTGAGGCTGTGTAACCTTTTTTTTTAATAAAAAATTAATGTAGAATGCAGTGTTTCCCACAAGAGCACCTTCACAGATTTAGCATAAAGAAAGTGCATTTTAATTCAAAGACACTGGTACATTTCTTAAGGCTTTGAAAGCAGTAATCCAACAGGTATATAAAGCTATAATGATAAATATGATGATTATTTGTATCTAGCATTGTTAAAATACATGATTTATTTTAGTGCGTGTTCAGATAATTGTTATTTATTTAAGATACCCAACTTATTCTGCATTTTAAATAGAAGTCTCTTGGCTTCTTAGTTTGCTTTTTTTAATGTCAGCTGGCTCATTTCAACTCATAAACAAAGGTTTCACTTCAAGAAGTTTTTATAATTCAAAAAAAATCTCTAATTGCAGCTGGAAATTTTGTATATATAACTAAACTAACAAGTCTGTGTATTGTATGGGAGAGGCTCTAGCGATACTATTTATCTTAGGGTCCACATTATTGAAGGCAGGACTAATGACAGTGAATCATGCACACTGTATATTAATGTAGTCCACTTTCAGCACTATATAAATAGTATTGTAAATACACACCTGCAAAGTGTCTGCAGTTACATGGTCATCGCACAGAGTCCCTCTGTGCTCTCCTAAGTACATATCTCTGCATGTATCACATCTTGCTAACCAAGGCAGCATACTGCAGCTGCTGTTCCTCTCGAGGAGGTGTCTATAAAATGAACGCTGTGAAACCAAAATTTTGGGATCGCCTTTACGCAGAACACATGGGTGTACTGTTACTCAGTCTTTTAATACCTGCCCGGTCCTTTTCCCTGCGCAGGGCTAGCCGCACAAGATGAGCTGGGTGTCGATGTGAAAAGTAGGCTGGTCCTCTGAGTGGGGCAGAAGACAAGATATGATTTAAGTCCACGGGAGGTTTCTTGGATTTCCCGGGGGAGGGCATAGAGAAAGACTAGTCAGAAAAAGCCATTATTTCTATCAAAAGTCTAAAAACATGGCAACTACACTAGCAGCAGGTTCTTTAATTTTCATCCACTGCAGTAACAAGGCCCTCGTCCTAAACTTACTTCCTAAACTTCTCCTTTATTTCAGCAGGCAGCCGCGCCGACGCTGTCAGTTCCCCCGTTGTGTTTGCATACACCCATTCAGGGTAGCCCAGAATCTAAACGCGTGCTGCTGGGTGCCCGCCGTAGCCGAGGCTCTTTCCCTGCGCTGCGCCTTGGAGCCTGTTCAAGCCCGTGGTAGGAATCCAGGGCTGCTTGTAGGGCCCGATCCTTCCATGGGGCTAGAGAGGCTGCTGGCTCAGGGGAGACCTCCTCAGAGGTGGCTCTTCCCCCCGAGCAGTGCCTGCCCCTCCGCGGTGGCCCTGCAGTGTCCTTTGGACGACTCGGGCTGGCTCCCATCCCAGGGACGCTCCTCTGGGTTTGCCGGTGGTAGCTACCGCACGTCCAGGAGTGTGGCTGGGAGCTGGATGCTGGGGCACCCGTTGGATGTGCAAAGGGGGGGCGAGCGCCGGATTTGGGGCCCCCCACTCCCTCTGCAGCAGGGGGTGCCCGTGGACCCTGCATTTTGGGCCGCAGCCGCTGATGCTGGCTCCGTGGTGTCCCTGGGGAGGAAGGGGAGTCCCTGTCTAGCACTTGGAATGGCGGAGGACAGGAGACAGGGATCTCCTTTTTAAAAGGAGGGTTTTTTTTTTCTCACCCCTATTCTTTATTCATAAACCTAACGCAGTTCCACAATTCCCAGACATGTAAAGCTGCAGGGCTTTTTTTGTTTTGTTTAAATCTTTCTGAACCAGCCAAATTTTTGGGGTTGGCACGAGGTGCAGCCAGTACCCATGGCCTTCCAGGGCTTGCTTGGTCTAGAAGTCTGCAGATGTTTTCTGCTGGATCTGGCTCTTAATGAACAAAAAAGATTTTGGCGTGCTTATTTATTTATTTATTTTCAAGGGGAAAATGTGGTTTAAAACGTTGATAATTATGTTTTACGCGAACTACTCAGACTTTATGTGACTGTATGGGAAAATGAATGCTCATCAATTTAAAAAAAATTCTTTATTCATAAAGCATTCATATTTAAAGTGATCTTTTTTTTTCTCCCTTCCTTAATGAAAACAGGGTTTGAGGAGCATTACAAATAATTATTTTTTTTAATTACATATAGTTCTGCATCAGAGTTCTTGAAGACGGCCCACTGTGATCCTCTGGTGAAAATACCAGGGCTTTTCAAAAGCTTTTTAATTATCCATTCTCACTGCTCCTTTCTTTGCAATATACACATAGTAACCGAAAAAAGAAAAAAAAAAATATTCCAGGAGGGATCCACCTACAGGTGTGCATAGGTCAAGCACATACTTCTCATTCAGAATGATTATTTTTCTTTTCCAGCCGTCAGGTAGTACTTCCCACCATCAAAACCCAGCTCGCGCGCTCTTTTAGAGGGAATACTTATCATAAAGCTGCAGTGCATTTTAATCAAGGTTCGCAGAGTATTTTACTAGCAGTAATTGCCTCTTAAGGACAGGGTGAAGTATTATACCCATTGTACTGACGGGTAAGCCAAGGCACAGGGAATCTGAATAACTGCAGTGTTAGAGTGAGCCAGTGGCAAAGCTGTCAACAGAGCTTTGGTGCCTTCACTCCTGGTGCTGCTAAGATACCTCCCCCTCCACCCGCCAGTTTTTCTCTCTTTTCATAAATCGAAATTATTCGGACATTGACTTTTTCTTACATATTATATGGCAAGTGCTGTACTTGCTCTGAAGTTGAGGTAAACCTGCGTGTGAACGTGCTCTTGGTTTATGTGTTTGCGTAGTATGAAGGTCTTTGTGGCGGGGCTT
Source organism: Calonectris borealis (assembly GCF_964195595.1). Classification (NCBI taxonomy): domain Eukaryota; kingdom Metazoa; phylum Chordata; class Aves; order Procellariiformes; family Procellariidae; genus Calonectris; species Calonectris borealis. The sequence goes on from NC_134313.1 coordinate 17,044,711, forward strand.
CCATTTAATTCCCAACCTTATGTTTTGCTGCTGCCCTCTGTGGCTCCGGTAGGCCATTGGATCATCCCCAAAATAGCTCCTGTTGTGTTTGTTACTGATGTATCACCGTGCCATGAGTGACAGAAAGAATTCCACTTTTCAGCACAACAGTTCACTCACTAAATGATTCCCCAGCATGATACATGCTCTGTCTTGTATTTAATTATCTTGTAATTATCAAAGCAGTAATGTTGTGCATAAGAAGTGTATGGATCAATAAAAACAACTCAAAATTATGAAGGAGCACTGACAGGCTATGAGCCCAGCCATTCTTCAGATGTTAGTTTCCATTTTTCTGAAAAGCTTTTGACTTTTTTTTAAAACAATGTCAGAAAAAAGGATTTAAAGTTCTTACTGTTTATTCCTAACTGATGATGATCACGCATACATTCTCAGTGCTTTGCGAGAGGCAGTGTAAGTGCTAATGAAAGTTTGTATTGGAGTGGCCCCTAAGAATATGATCATTGTTACAAATTTATTAACACCATGAAAGATTTCCTGTCCTAAAAAGTCTGCCAGCAAACGTCATAATCCTGAGTGGGCAGAGCCATGTGGTAGGTTTGACTGAGCCCCTTTGACAATTATATCATTTATTTAACTGTCTATCTTTAGAAGTTGGGAGGCTAAGCTTTGGTTTCAGAGGCATGCCGAAACTCTCGCGCTACATGCACGGTGAGGGCAATGGAATACCAGGGTGCTCGCTTCTCGCTTAGGCTTTAACTACTAAATAATGTGGTTGCACATGACACAACAAGAACAGAGGTATAATCCTGCCCTGTGAAGCAGGTCACATGTTTCAGGTTCTTTCTGTAATGTATGCAAAGTAGCTGCTTAAATCATTACGAGTGTGTAAATCATCTTCTTCATAAACAATACCATCAAGGTACAGTCAGGCAACATGTCTCTTGTGGGTTGACTGGAGCTGGAATTTCTTTCAGACTTTGAGGAGGTACGTCAATGCATGTGAAGCAGATTCATCTGTTGCTGCAGTGTGGTCTCTGCAATAATTTGGATTTCTAAGATGAATATTGCTAAGGCTGTCTTCTTCACACTGAAGTGCAGTGAAAGGAGGAGGATGTGAACGAGGCAAACACAGCCTACATGATCCGAGGCTTCCATGAAAAATTTGCTCCTTCTTTTTCCTCTGGCTTTGTAAGTCATGCAACAGATACCCAGTTTTTCCTCTGCATAAGTTTAGTAAGTATTCAGAGCTCCTGTTACTATGTATGTCGTGCATTTGGGGAGGAAAGATTTGTTGAGCAGGGTGTTAGACTGTGTCTTCTGTTTTAGCCATCATTTCCCTATATAGATTATGATACTGTTTTTTTCCGTCTTTCTTTAACATGCCGATGTACTTTCTGTAACTCCTGAGTAACACTCCACACCTCTTCAACGCAGTCCTCAAAGCTGACTAGTTCAGTGGTGAGTGAAACTGAAAGCAAGACGTGATCTTGTTAAGAACCCTGCTGTACTTCTGGATAAAGTATAAATATGTGCCATTATTATTACTACTACTACTACTACTACTAATTATTGGACTTTGTGTTTTTTTGGGAGGTGGGGAGGGGTAGGTGCCCTGTACGGTCACCTCCCCACACCAAATGTTGTATTTTGAATTACTTTAAATAGTTGTTTGGGATGTCTTTATTACGGTGAATCATGTTTTTAATATCTGCTTTAAACACACGTGTGAGTTCATACTAAGGCAATGGAAGCCCTCTTTCATTTGCTGTCATGCAACACTTCTGCAGCGTGTAAAACGCCCCTGGTTTATAAATACAGATAGACCTTCTATGCAGAAATCCTTTCCCTCAAATGTGTAAGGGTCAGATAGTTTTGGTTAAAAAGTGAATGCAAAGACAGTGACTCCATAAATGCACTACATACTCCTTTTGCTCAGAGATGCTGGCCCTGAGTTACAATCATCCAACATCAATTTTAGAAGAAATACCAGTGAAATGGCACTGGTAGATGTACTGGATATAACTAAAGATGCTGGCAGCGGCCATCTCGTCTATAAGCGCTAATGAAACATCACTGTTCCTACTTCCTATATCTGCGCCGTGTCCTTTAGTGGTGGGAAGAAAAACACAACCAGCACTCATCAACTTTCAGCGCGTGTGGAAACAAAGCTAGAAGAGCAGGGGCATCCCCAATGCATTGGCAATTTGCTAAGCGCCCGAGGGCTGCATCTCATTTGCATTAAAAATGCGTAGATTGCTGCTGCCTTTATCTTGGCTACGAGGACGTGGCTAGTGGAGGCAACAGGGCCCAATATGGCTTGTTTTACCTGGATCCAAGCGGTTTGGATCTGGCTGGAGCGCCTCATGACGGGACACGCCGTTGCCCAAGGGGCTGCTGCGTTTCCTGGGCGCAGCTGCGGGGCTGCGCGGCGCCCTTCCCGCCCGCCCGGCCGCGTCCGCAGCGGCGGGCAGGGGGGCCCGGCGCACAGCTCCCGGCCCGGTGCTGCTCAGCCGGCACCCCCAGGCCCGCCGAGCGTGAGGGGGTTTCGGCGCCCACCTCTGAGGCTGAGGTACGTGTAGCAGCGAGACGGGCCGCCAGTGCTTTCCCAGGCCGGGATGAAACACGCCTCGGCGGCGCGAGGAGGCTGCCCGCTCTCCGCGTGGTGGGGCTCTGCAGGGCGTGGGGTGAATCGGTGCCCTGCACAGAAGCCCTTTTTTGGTTTTTAACCAGTTTAGTAATGAAAGACAAATAAAAAAAAAAAAAAAGAGGAAAAAAAAAACCCAGCTTGTGCCTTTTCAATAGAGATAACTGTTATCTCTTATAAAAGTCTACATAAGTGTAAGTAATTGCCTGCACTTGGCTCCGGTACAGTGGAAAAGCTGTGATCAGCAAAGTCTTAGTACTGTGCATGTAAGGGGAAGTTATCGTATGATATGGGGACGTGTTGGCGTTAATGCCTGTACTTCTGTCTCCCCTACCTTACTTACACTTCTTTGCAAGTCTTTAAAGACTTAACAGGGCCTTATACCACGCTGACTTTGAGCGAAAAAAGTTTTGCTGGGATCGCCCTTTTAAAAAAAAAAAAAAAAAAAAAGGAAAGAAACACAAACCCAGCTGTACTGCTCTATCCGTTCGGCTGCCTTTGTTCAGCGTTTAAATGCTGGGTCCGTGTCGCGAATGAGCATCCCCGATGAGCGCCGGCTGCGGGGCACGGCGCGGCACCGGGCGGGCTCCCGCCGACTCTGCCCGCCGCCGGGCTGCGGAGGGAGGGACCGAGGGTTTCCCTTCCCGCCCGGATCTCGGCACCCCCCAGCAGCACGTTTGGCGAGAGCTGAAAGGGCTCTGTATGTCTGTCTGTCTGTGTGTGTGTCGGGGGTGCAGGGCTGCAGGTCACGTTTGCAGCCGCATGAAGCTTTACGCCGCGTAGCTGCCTCCTGTGTCTGTCTGTCTGTCTGTCTGTGCGTGCGTCGGTGTGTCCGTGTCCCTGTGCCAGCGCTGGTTGCCTTATCGCAGGAAGTGTTGCGGAAAGCAGTTGCTCCCTCTCTCTCTCTGCCCGGTTCCCAGAACGCGGTGATTAACGACTCTTCCCCCCCGCTCTGTCACTCAAGTGCTGGGCAGAAAACGGCAGTCACGGCTGTCCCGCTCCAGCTTCAGGACAATCCCCCCCGCCCCTCTCTTTTTTCCCTAAATAAACTTAGATAAAGCCCTTAGAATGAATACGGCCTTTTTTTTTGTCCCCTTTCCTTCTGAACACCTTCATATATACACGCACATATATATGAAACATAATTTTATTTTATATTGTAAATATATATATTTAAAATAATGTAGGTATGTTTATATATATAAAACCCAAAATTCTGTTCCAGTGATAAGCAGTGATAAGCCTGACCTGAAGTAAGTAGAGCTTTTCCTGTTCATAGGCTGGTCCTTTCTAGGACACCTTTGGAAATCAACTTTGTTGACCTCACTTTATGGGTACTTTATTATAAAAAGGATCTGAGTCTGGTCAGTTTGCTTGGGGAAAAAAAAAAGAAAACCCAAACCCAACAATCTGGATTGAGAGGGAGATATCAGGATAAAGTAATTTTTTTTTTCATACAATCATCTTGGAATTATCTCATGACATTTCATGAAAAAATCCTGTCTCAAACTGGTATTTTTCACTTGTACTATTAAAAACTCATAGAATGGAGGTCTTAAGATATTTGCATGATAAGGTACTGTGTAGTGTCTCAGTATATAGAATGAGTATTCCAAGAAGCCCAGAGACTAGCATTCCCTTTGGAAAATTAATCCTTTAATATATTTGTTTCCAAATTGTGGTCTGCAGGCACATATAATCATGGTATGATACTGATCTGCAGTATCATACCATCCATTTAGGGATTTTAATTAAAAGTTTGATGTGAAGGCTGCATAGTGGTTCCCTGTTACGTTTGAAGTTTGACAGTGGTCCATGATCCAAAAATTTAGGAACATTCGTTCAGGAGAATTATGGTCCTAGATCATTACATTTTGCTTTCATTTCATCCTGTAATTTTTTTTCTCTCCTTTCAAACATGATTAAAACCAATGAGAAAGGAAATATTTGAAGTGATTTGCAAAGTTATTTGATTTTTATAAAATTACTTGGTGTGATGTGCTGTATGTGCCAAACTGCAGACAGACTTTCAGCTCGTAAATTAAGTACACTTTTTTGTTCTGGTTTAAGCCCATTGAGACTTCTGCCAGTTAGGTTTTTCTCTTCTGTGATCATCATGCATAATAGTCTGATGTTGCAGATACTTGCAGGAGCATAGCGAAACTGGTAGCATCATGTATGTGGTTTGATTTTTAATGTATAGCATATTAAAGCATATTTTCTATCCCTAAACATGTTATATAAAACTACTGCAGTATATATTAAAACAGTCACTGGACTCCTAACTAATCTAATATGAATAACAAAGGTACATAATAATTAACACTTAAGAAAATCCTTTTTAAAAATAGAAAAACCCATATTTAAAAAAAAGACTTAAATATTTACCGTTTAAAAATAAGACTTTCAGATTTTGATCTGTGTTAAGGTCTAAGTCTACACAGCTTGATGTACTGTTTGATTGTGTTTATTTACCTATTTGCTGCCAAAGCTTTAAGTAAAGTCACACCACAATCCTGGTAGAAATGGCTAGCTAAACACCTGGAACCAGTTTGTGGAAGTGATTAAACTGGCTTTTGCCAGAGGCTTCCTCTGCTGGTGCAGTGACACTATTTTCTCCATTTTACATTCTGCTCAGTGACTCTCATTTTCAAAACTAAGATTACCAGGAACTGGGGAGGGGGGGGAGGGAAGGCAAAAGAATGCTTATTTTCCTTTTCCATTCTATGGATGAAAATAGAGCGTGAGATGATGAAATCTGTTACTTCCAGAATGTGATAAACCAAAACAATTGGATGAACAATTGTACAGTGAACAAATCACATGTGTAATTCTTTGTTTAAATTAGTTTTAAATGCAGAACAGGTTTTGTAAACTTTTTTTTTCTGTCTTGTATACCTCGGGCATCATTGAACTGACAAGCAATACTTTAAAGATTTTTAATTTAATTTCAGCTTTCATAAACCATAAAAACCTTATTATCTAGTAAATAGAAAATATGGAATGAAATCTGTAATATGTATCAACATAAAAACATGTGTAAACACAAAAGATTATGTTGAGCTGTGTAACTGCTTAATTAAGTACATATAGATACGATGTATTCAAGTTACTATCCAAAGGAAGACGCCTTCCTTTGATAAAACAACTATATTTAATTACAGCTGACATCTTTTAATAATTATTTCCTGAGTTGTCACTTTTCAGAAATACAGTGAAAACATAAATAATTTCTTTTAACCTCATTGTATGTGTATGTTGAAGTTTTGGCCTGCCAATTTAAATCATCATTAAAACTGGTGATGTATAAGTTGCTGTGATTAAAGTCTATACCTGTGTAAATAACCATGAGTGCAAATAGTGCAGTGAATTTGCAATATGCCGTGTACCTGTTCCTCTTTGCTTTTTGAGGAATTTGGCACAGAAACATATTATTTCATTAAATCAGTATTGTGTTGCATTTATTGGATGGTGTGCAGCAGAAATGCTAAGTGCTTTTTTCAGATTACATAAATGTTTTTGTGTTTTCCACATATCCCCTAGTTGGGGTGTTACACTAAGACAAGTCGATAATATCTTCTTCCTTCCTCATTCTGAAATTCTGAGCAGATTTTTGATCCTGATCTTCAAATTCTGGAACCTGCAGAGGGTCAGACAAAATTATTTACGTAACATGAGTGAAAATGCCAGGGAGGATTGAGTCCAGCCTGGAGCTTGTAATATCTTGAGCACAGGCTGTGGAAATAAGGATGTATGTTGGTATTCATTAATTACAGAGCATTAAGAAAATAAGACCAAATCTAGAAGACCTCTTGTAATTAATCATGGTTTTTGCCAGAATAAAGTCCACCTCTGACTTCTCCAGTGGCTCTTGCAGTAAAGGCTGGAAGATGCTATCGGACTGAATGACCAAAGCTTTGTGCTCAGTCTGCCCACAGGGTAACACAGTGCCAGATGAAGACTCCCGACTACCAAGAACACGTATTCAGCTGAGAACTATTATTAAAAGAAAAAAAACCAAAGTTGTCACAGCTGTGTCCTTTTAAGGTCAACACCAAAAAGACTCTTGTCAAATTGATGGAGGGAGATGACTTACTGATGGAACCCAGGGCAAAAGAGATAAGCAATAAAAATAGTGTTACATTTCTATTTGATGGAGTGACTTCTCCTGACAGCTTACAGAGAGAACCAAGCAAAAAAATGCACTGAGTTAGTTACTGTGACAGTGAGGCTGATAAATCACATGGAAATTTGATTGCGCCAATTCCACTGGGTTGTGGAGCCTGCATTTTGCTGTTTTTAATAAGGACTTATGTAAATTGGTCAAAATATGCCAGAACTTAATTTCGCTGAAATGAAACTCCTTGAACTACCAGGTAAAAAGGTAAACATAAACTGATAGTTAGTTTCCAATTGTGTTGTTCTTTATTAGTGGCATTCAGATATGGACATGGGGAAAAAAATAATTGATTAGACTTTCAGCAGGCAAGTAAGCTTTTAGTTTTAGAGAAAAGCGTGCCAAAGATACGATTCCCACTCCTAGGAGGAGGTTCCCGAGTGGAAGGGGAATGTATTGCTCGGTATGGACCAGTTCATCACCTTTACATCTGGTTTCTGTATGGTATGGCCAGTTTTTGTGTGCATTTTAAACGTGTTTATAGTCAATGTGAACTAATGACTGCTTTTCTAGCCTGAACTCCTGTGTAACATGGTGCACCAGATTCCACCCAGAGTGTAGCTTCTGCTGTGTAATACAAAAGCTGAATATCATTAGCATATCGTACAGAAGTATCGTTTCAAAGAATTTTAATGACGAGGAAGGCATTATAATCCTCCCCTGCATGTTATTTAATGAATCAGTTTGCTTCAATAATGATTTTACTTTTCTGAAGACAACACTTCCATTTCCTGGCAGATAGAGATTGTTTTCTCCTGAAATCTTTTTTTTCCCCTCTCTCTCTTTTTTTTTTTTTAAAAGGTCTTTTTAACCAGTCCCTCCTTTATGGTATGGCTTATTTTCGTTCACCCACACCATTTCTGATGGTTTTGCTTTCCCCGTACGCTGCCAAGGAGGACTGCAGACGTGCAGGAGCCTGGTTGCATGGGTGGGCGGCAGTGCCTGGACTGCATGCAGCCTGCTCGCGGCCGGGCAGGCGAGCCCTATGGCCTCTGGCCGAGGACCTTCAGCATGGTGAACTGCCTAGTAGTGCTTCTGGGGTGAGAAGCTGGTAATGGTTTGATTTGGGCTTTGCTGGAGGTGTTTCAGGTGTGTGGCCCTTTCCTGGTTTGCGTGGAACTGGCGCTAATACAGTTTCAGCATTGGCTGAATTTGCAAAGGCAGATACAGAGATGGGAGCTGGGCTGGAAATATACTGGGGAACACTCTCCAGAGGAGAAGTGAGCTTTCTTAATCCAAGCCCAAGCCGCTGGCGAAAGGGACAGTCCGACCGGCCTCCCGCAAACCCCGGGGCGCGAGCAGGGTGTTTTTGGCCAGAGCGTGGGTGCAGGCACAGGGCACGCAGGCGGCGGGTGAAGGGAAGGGCAGGGCTCCTTCAGGACCAGCGTGGCTTAAGCCCATCATGAAATTGCACCCTGGGATCCAGGCTACTGGATCTGCCTGTGGCACCCTCCGCTTGAGTTGGTGACAGCTCTGCTCCCACCGAAAAATGTCACCAAGCTTTACTTTGAACTCTGTCAGGGTTACTCTCTCCTCCGCGCTGTACCTACTTAGTGGGGGAAATCTTGAACCTCCACGTTTTTCTCAAGCAGAAGCAAAACTCCAATATATTACCAGGGAAAAAAAAGCTTCATGCAGTATGTCAGGCAGAAATGAGATGCCGGAAAGGCCTGCCAAATCGTGGATTATCGAAGAGCCCTGGTTATAGCAAACAGTGTGTACCATAAATAAATACATGTTTAAATGCATTTCAGTGTAGCAGAAAGAAAAAAAGCAATAGTGGTATATTGTGCTATCATGGAAAAAGAAGAAACTTAGAGCAAATGGCCTGGTGTTTATACAGCTAAACCAAAATAGTGTGTGAGGGTTGGTCAGGCCCAAATGAACCCCATAAAAAAACTTTTCAGGAATTGTAAGGGTTGCGTTGGTCAGTTTGACCACAGAAGGCTTCTCTGCTTAGCTATCCATTGCCATCTTTGTTTTTGCATTGTGAATTATGTGAAAACAGGGGTGTTGCAACAAGCTAGGGAGATGGGGTGGCTCCAAGAACGAGCAGGGAGATGGGTAGCATTCTGTCCCCATTGAATCACAGAAAAAGTTTCCATTTTCTTCAGTAGAGAGAGCAGCAGGCATCACCTTTTATCTATTTGGTTTCAGCCAAATAGATTAAATTCAGTCAAAAACTGCAACATTCAGAATTTTAACAAGTGTTTTGTCTTACCAAAAAAAAAAAAAAGAAGCAATCTTTTAATCTTTTTTTGATGATTAGCAAGGTGTAGTCTCAAACTGCCTGAACTCTCCCTAGATGCTTCCTATCTCTAGACCTCTGTCCCACTCAGACTTTGTGTATAAGTTACCGAAAGTAACTTTACCTATTTTTTTTTTTCCTCTGTAGCTCTGATTAGGTTTTCCTGGGAAAGCAGTGTGGGCGACCCTGGGTATGTCTTTTATGAACCTATGTAGAGGGCTCACGAATTGCCTTCTCATTGCCTTCCTAATGACTAAACTGCCTTTAAAATACAAAAAGAACTGTACAATGCCTGTTTGGGGTATGGCACAGTCACACATATAAATGACTAAATAAGACAGCTAGTAAGGATGGAAGTGGCTTCTTTTTGACAAAAGCTTTGATACTAGTAATGTTACAGTTAATTCCTTCAGCCCAAGTAAGAAATGTTACATATCTTGTATTTTCATTGGAGGTGGAAGATACTGTCTTTTTAAGACTATTGGCTTTAAGGGAAATGCAGAAAGTCACTATGAAAATAAATACACTTTTTAAAAAGAATAGAGACAAAGAGTAGCCTTTTCCCCATCTGCTTTTGAGGAAACAGTGCCCTTGGCCTGTATATTTTTAAGGAATAGTGGTAAGGCTGTGCATACCCTGAAAAAGTGGATTCATGTATGTTGTCCTGAAGTTCTATGGGAATTGTCAGCAGTGTGTAGCTCTTTGAACATCAACCACCGTATGTAATCCCGTTTATAAAGTGACCCACCTTCATCCTAAAATTAGGTAGGCTTTTTTTGCCTTGACTGCGTCTGGTGGAGGGATGTTTCATAGCCTCACTGCTTTGTCAGTTAAAACTCTTCCTTCTCATTTTCAGCCCAAAGTTAATCACGGCTAGTCTATTTGTTCTTATGCCAACATGATCCCAAGCTTCTTCCTCCCCAATGTTTACCTGCTGCTAGCAATTGTGTTGCTAGTCTAAATGAGTTGCACTTCACTTGTTCATATAGAAGAGCATCCCATCTTCCATATCTTCATTAATTTCAGTTAAAATTAATCTTTTTTGAGGATTATAAATAGTTTTCTTAATACAGTGTCATCTGTGACATATACAGTGACATTACTACTTACCTGTTTCTGCTAAAATTCTTGTCTGGGACATCATAAGGCCCTTTGATCTGTGATTGAGATTGGTTTATAATTGTGGTCAACTACTTTTTTTTTTTCCACTTCTTGTATCATTTAGAGTTAATACCAGGGCTTGTTATTTCAGAGCATGCTCTCTTTCTTACTAATTTTCATTCCAACTCATAAAACAACTTTCAATAGTTTTCTGTATGATATCTCAGTACCTCTCTAGATTGAAGATACCACAAAATTTTGTCATCATCCAGTTTCCTTAGTACTTTCTGTATAAACTCACTTGAGTATTTGTCTAGTTAGATCATCCATGATGCAGCTGTTTGAAATGAGACTTTAGACCCTGATGGACTAGTTCAAATGGAAAGAAGTGACTTGAAAATAAAGTAGTAGAGTTTCAGTCTCTGCCTTGTCATTTGGCCTCAAGACCAGGCTCACTTCTTGATGAGTGTTACAAAAACAGTATAAACATGGCCGTGATATGGCTGTTTTGGAGTGGGAGCGGTTAGCGTATGATGCTGCTTTTCTGAGGACACAAAGGAAATTAAGAGACATTTCCCAGTCCTTGGCTACTCGTCTAACCATAGCACTGCCCTTCCTCTCTTTTAATGATCTAGTATTTTATTTAAGAAAAAAAAAGAGGTGAAATAATAATGAAAAAACGGTTTTATAAACCAGAGCAGAAAGCGTCTCTTTAATATTGCTGAAATGTGGAGTACTTTTAGGAAGCATAAGCCAGCAACGAGCAGTTGTTGTATCTCTTGCAGGTCAGGCACCGCAATCCTGATCTGCTGGATGGCACACGTTGCACTTCGTCTGTTCGCTTGGTTTTCTACTGATGGAGTCCAAAGTGCCTAGGAGAATGGTGCCAAACCAGATTTTCTGATGTGTAGTCAGGATGTTTCCAGGGTGTGCATTTGGAGCTGGGAGCTGCAGAATGTAGAGCTGCACACTTTAGATGTACTCACGATCTGATGTTGGATTTTTCTCATGTAGCAAAACAAGTAAATGCCAGGCTGTCTGCTTCAGAAATGCTGTGTTGCCACAGTATCTTATGCTGATAGACTGTTGTTGATTAATCTGTTGAATATTCTTTGGGAATTCATTTTCTATCAGTGCATTTTAGTCATTTTCTCACTTTAACCCTTGTATATTTATAATTACAGGAAGCAGTTCAGCTGACAGTGAAAAGAAATCCCTGCCTAGTGCTTTCTTGTGGGTTCGCTGTTCCCAGCTTGCACAGCATCGCTGTGGCGGTGTGAGCTTGCACAACGGTCTGTCTTTTGCTCATCTTGATGCCTCAACCATTGACACTTCCTCACTTCTTGAATCTCAGTTCCAGTCTTCACATGCCAGCTCCAGCACAGCCTGAGACATATTTCCTTTTTGCCCCATTCAAGAACCAAATTGACTTGTGGTGCTGTGAATGCAGGGCAAAATGTAGGGATCTGCAGAAAGTGATTAGCAGCTGGTCACCAGTATAAAGGACACAGGTTAATTTGAAGGGCCTGCATGTACAATTAAATGTGTGTACTTGCCACATAAACAAAAGTCCTAGACTTTGCACACTCTTGCTACAGCTAAAACAAAAGGTGGTGTCTTTTCTGTTGTCTCAAACCTTTTACAGTGAATGTGAGCAAAATCAATAGGTACAACAATGTTCCTATTGTTTCTATTCCCCACACCTGTCTTTAAAGAAAAGAAAAAAGAAAAAAGGATGTTTCTTTAAATCCAAACAAGTCTTAACTCTCTCTACCTGTGATGAGTGAACCCACTGGGTTTGCAGCACGTCATCTTTATTCCACTATCTGCTGTAGACTTGCTGTTTCTCAGAGTTTTAAATGATGTTTTTGTTGCTGATTTTAGTATTTTCAGGAAGTTTCTGAAGTCCAGTCTCTCTATAATGCATCCTTATTGCTGCCCCCCCCCCCAATCTTATGTCTCATTCTTCTTCTGTATTTCCAGTAATTTACACTCATGATTTAAATCGAAACATAATGAGACATTAGGCATGGATATGTCAAGCTGTTAGAAAGGCGCATGGGAGATGGTAATTTTCAGTAATTTTAGAGTCTAATCAAGTGTGTGTATGTTGCTCAGATTACAGCATACTGTCGGATTACACAACTACCCTTTAGCTCAGATGCCAGTAGCGTTCTAGGTAGACAAAGTTCAGTTTGGGCTAAAGAAGCCACATTTTTTTCTTCTGGGGTTTGCAGTTTCTAGCCCCCCACTGCTTCCCGCGTTTGAGCTTGGGAAGTGAGAACCAGCCGGGCTGCGCGTACGCGGCGTGGCAGGCGCCGCGGCAGAGGCGTACCTGCGGCCCCGCCGTGCCATCGTGGTGTGGGAGCGCGTTGCGCTGCTCACTAACAGCGCTACCACCTCCGTGCCCAACCTTTAATTATCCCTGATGCTGTGAGCGTAATACAGACTTATTTGCGGGGTTGAAGTGAGACAAGCATGCCATCTTGTGAGCAGGCAAAACGGGAACAATATGTAGGTTCTGCTGTGTGTGGATGGAGGGCGAGTGTTATGAGATGTTGGGTGTTTTTGTTTCAGATTCAAAGGAGATCCAGAGCTGTGACAACTTGGTGTGTAATAGGATGGGAAATCAAATTGATGCTTTAGATCTGGGAGTCATAAAGAGTAATTCTTTTTCTATTAATGTGCCAAGGCCTATCAAGATGCTGTGGGATTCAATGATATAAAGGTTATTTTTTTAAAAAAGGAAGACTCAAGTCTATGTTTGGTTTGAGCAGTAGATTCTCATGCTGGAGAAGATCCAAGTATCAGCTACTTCACAAATACATGATTTGTGTTTATTGCAGTCTCTGTTCTTTATGTCATGTATGCATATATACGCTCATCTTGATATCTACATACAAATGGTTATACGAATGTCTTATGACATTAACATTTTTATCTGTGTGATCTTGGGCTGTTCTCATTACTCTCAAGAAGAGAAGCCACGGAGAAGTTATGAAGATAATTTCTAATTCCTCTCATGTATTCTTTCAATACATACTGCTTAACAAAAGAATTGTTTAAGAGATGCTTAAATTTAATTGGGTCTGATTTCATCTCTGGCTCCTTGTAAAGCAAGGCATCTTTGCAGCATAAATCCAGTTGTACCAGATTTCAGGGGATAAGAAATTTATAGCTAATACTAATCCCTAAAAAATGGCTATATCTATTGTGAAACATTCTCTACAGAATTATCACAGTTTTTGGGTCCTGTATCAGTTAATCAAGTAATTTTAGAAGCTGGATTCTCTCCTGACTGCTAATGGTACAAAGATCGCTTTTGCAGCCTTCTGTCTTGTGGTTTATCAGATCAAACTGTTACAGGAGTAATTATTTACTCTTGACTAGTCCCATTTTGGGAAGAATCTGCAGCTGATGTGTGGATGAAACATTTATCTCTTGGGTTGTTTGAAATAACAGTTGTGGATGTTCTGAAGCTATTCCTAGATTGGAAAATTAGAAGGAGCCCTAGCTCGGATTGATTGGCATGGGGAGAGCAAACAGCAACAGATTATTGATTGGGCAGCAGCTAGCTGAGCAGGATGACACGATCTATACGCAGCCAACTGGCTTACATTTGGCAGTCCTTTTATTCAGTTGTGGTTATCTTGCCCCATCTGTGTTGGACTCTCAGCTTCTCCACCTAATTGGCTGTGTTAATTTGTAGCCCGCACCTTCAGATCTCAGGTACATCCCAAATTCCTTTGCACAAGTTGCAACATTACTTCAAAGAAGGTGCTGTTGTAGCCTCTGCAAATAATTTTGGGACTTTTTTTAGACTCCAAGATGCCAGTGAACCCAGAAGTTGCTTTAATAAGTTGCTTTCTTTATAAGTGAAAACACGGCAAAAGCTTTCCATTTTTGTGGGATATATCCCAGTGCAACAAATCAGCCCTACATCATTGCCGGATATTTCTTAAAACTGGTGAGGTACCGGATTGGGAATTGAGGTGCCAAGAAAGCAGCTCTGAGGAGGAAGACAGGAGCAATGCGGTAAGGCTCGCTTGCGTTCAGGGGATTTTTGAGAATGGAAGTACCGGTGTAATCTGTGGTTGTACCTAACTTTTTTTTAGAGAAGTTCTTCTAGATTTTTTTAAAGGAACATTTAGATGTATTATTGATGGACAAGAGATACAGTTAGTGTCCAACTCGTTTCAAAATGTATCTTCAGTGGCAAAAACAGCTGTCCACTTCTTTTTGTTCTCTGCAGACTGCAGATTTCTATTCAACTCCTATCAGTAGTTTTAGTGCTTGTCTATAGATTGCAGCTTGCAGATTCTGTAACCTGTGTTGTCCTTGCATTTGTGGAAATTACATATTTAGCTATCAGAAAAAAAAATCAGTTTTAAAATCTTTTTTTGTATGTGTTTTATGATCCTGGCAGATTGCCAAGGTTTAAATTAAATTTCCGATGTCTGTATGGTCGAGGCTAATGTGAGGGCTTTTGGCACTACCCCTTCATGCAATAAAGAATCAAAGCCAGTAGAGTAAGAAATCTTCTATCAAAAGCTGAAAGCTAGATTCATAAAATCACTTATGCAGGCATTATGAGATTTTCCCATGGAAAGTTTATGTGGGAGTTGGGCAAAAACTGATTCAAGAACAGTGTTATTTGCACTATATATATTCATCCAGCAGTCAACAGGCTGACGCTGGCACCCCTTGCCAGTTTTAAAGGAATGACATGAAGCTGCTGCAAAGCCACATCAGCAGAGTCTCGAGGAGTCTCTTTATTCTGTGCCCTCCTTCCCCATTTCCGACCAGAATTGAAACGGGTAAAACAGAAATCATATTCTTCAGTGAATACGTGCATTCGATTCTTACAGCTCTCTGAAAAATGCTTCTCTGTTTTAAAGCAGTTTCATAACAAATCATTATGGTGGAGGCATTAAAAAAGTAGCTTTCTCGTCGGCATTTCACTTCATTCCTCAGCTTAAAAAGAAACATAAATAAGAGATAAAAAGGGCAAACAATAGACAAACCACTCACAGTGAATCCATTTGCATTCACTTTGGTCTTTTTTTTTTCCCCCCTTCATTTTACTTTGTTTTGTTTTAAGAAAGTGGCTCAGTGTTTCTGAGTCTGCATGAGGACCATATGATATGTGCTGCAACAGAGAGTCTTTCCTACTTAATAGGGATGGTTCCAAAGGCAAGGTAATTCACCACTGCTTTGGCTGGAGCTAATATTGGGCTCCAACGTCAGTTCTCTAATTTCTGACAAATGGCCAAGATTTCTTGAATAGGCACAGCTTTCTGTTTTGTGTAGGGAACACACAATCCACTCTTTTGTTGTGGTTGCCACTGCTGTTGTTTCTCCCCCTCTTCACAATGGAGAGTGGGGTTATTTGTGCCGAGTGGAAAATCAGTGCCAAAATTCTGACTTGCTTATATTTAATGTGATGTTAATTTTTGTGATAGCCATAAAGAGTAAAAGAGATTTTGTAATACGGATCCCCCTGTATCCTGACCTCCAAGTCAAGAGGGCATATTGGTGATGAAAGTTTTATCTGTCGCAGGCATATCAAGATGAGAGTTTACTGGATGATTCAACCCAAATGTATAGAAACTGTTTATATAGAGATTGCCAAACATTTTCCATTGCCTTTCTTTTTATCTAAATTCTTGAATATATTACTAAATAAAATAGTCTGTGTTTGGAATGTATGGCTGTGGGATATATGGAAACTCACAGCATGTGGGGGGAAGAGTTAGAATAGGGAAATATAATAGTTTTGTAAACTTTACGTGAATATAGGTACATCATATATAGACTCAAGATTCAATTTGCTGATCAAAGCATCCAAATAACTTTGGATTTAATAATGTCAGCAATGAATGCTAATATATGGAAATTGAAAAGCATGGAGCAACAATAGCTAGCCACGCTTACCAGTATTACCCTGCAGCATATAGATTTACATTTTTTTGTTTTGTTTTGAAATCACAGTTTGGAAAATGTGTGTTCTTTTTCCCTTCTCCCATACTTCTGAATGTGGGTTCTCCTGAGCAAGCTTAGACAAGATTCAAGCTAAACAATAGGGCAACATCAGAACCTTTGAAGGCTCAGTTTGGATAGGTACCCAAAGCCAAAGTCTGCTTTGATGTACATGGGCTCAACTCCTGTTGCCCTTGGTTGCCCTCTCTTACCTATGTAACTTGTGTCTGGAAACTCTTGCCAATTTTTTTCTTTAAAAAAAAAAAAAAAAGGACATTTTTGCAAACTCATGTTAATCTTCATTCTAGTTTGGCTGGAAAATTACTACAATAATGCCCTCTCCGGTGATGATTTAATATTGCTGTTTCACGTCCAGGCTGTAGACTTCTGCCTCCTTCCCACTTTTTAGTTTCGATCCAGCTGAAATTTCAACCCTGTTTCAAATTGGGTTTTTTTGCCTCTACTTGGAAAAAAATTTATTTGAACTTTTCTGGAACTTTTCTAGCCAAAAGCATCCTCTTTCTCCCTTCCATCTGCTCCCCTTCTCCCAAATAATTTTTCATTCTATTTGACTGAAGTCATATCGCAGGCCTCACCTGGCGGAAAGGAACCACACATCTCAGTCTTGCTTCTCTCAAGGTCAGTGGGGCTTCCACACATCTCAGACTTGCTTCTCTCAAAGTCAGTGAGGCTTTTGCCGTTCAAGGAAAATAGGATCAGCCCATTGTATTCTTAATGCAAGAGAACAAATGAGTCACTTCTTGTATCCATACCTGATTGCTCTTGCCTAGGAGCCAGGAGGTCACCTTCATTCCTCACTCATCATCTCAAGGTAGCACTGTGCTTGCCTCTGCCAGTACACTCAACTCAGATTCAGTTCTGAGTCATTTGCAAACCCTAAACTCCCATTGTCTTCAAAGGACATTTGGATTACAGAGAACATTGGATTTACTCAGGCTGAAAAGAAATTGAAACATATGAGATCGCCACACCTACTGGAAGAGAGTTTGGAAAGACAGTGGTTGTTCACCCTAAAGACAGGATGAACAGGGGGATGTGATAGATGCGCCCACAGCCTAGAGGATCTTCAATTCTCACTAGTACAAGATTGAGGGGAAACTCTACTCCATTGACAAGAAGCAAATTCAAAATGCTTAAAATATTCGCTCTTTTTTAGTTTGTAATTAGATTGTAAAGTGAGAGCTACAAGATAATCACTGATACCAGGATCATAGTAATGTTCAGATAGATATTGGACACTTTTCTAGGAAGTGGGGATATACAGACTTATTTAACAACAAATTGTAGAATGTGGGAGATAATTAAGGGCTATAAATCCTCTTACTCTTCAGAAAGTAAGCCACTGTCTAAGTGTTGAGGATTAGGAGCGATTTATTTTTCACAGAGGTAGGTGATTCTGTATCTGTCCATAGGCAGTTGAACCTTCTTTGAAGGATCTGGTATTGGCTGTTCTCCAAGGCAGAACACCAGACTAAATGGACCTCTGGTCTCATCTAATAGGGAATGTTCTACAATCCTATAAAGTGTAATGACAGCAAATTAATGGAATAACCAGAAGATTCAGTGAGGATGGCAGGGCTCTCATAGGAGGTGTTAGTCCTGGCAGAAGTCAGTTATTTCATTGCAGTAAGCAAATGAGGCTGGATTCTCTCTGCGGTGCAATAACAACAGATTGGGGAGCCTGCAAAGCAGCATCAATACATGAAAATTAAACTACTTTTAATACACAAAGCTGAGTTTAGATAAATGCAGAACAGAGAAGCAAAGGCACAATATTCTCTGAAAGTGTGGCCTTTTTATGCTGTTTTGGAGACTAATTTACATACAAATAAAATGTCAGCTTATCCCATAACTGTCATGATAAATTGGAGCATTTAGACTTTTGCGTGAGGTGCTCTTTCCGTACCTTATTAAATTACAGGATCTTGGCCTTTTGCCAAGTGCTAGGGTGACGCTTTCCCTACTGAAAAGCATACAGGAGAGGGGTTTGGGCCTGGACATTAAGAGAAACCGGGTTCAGTCACGAGCTAAGAGCCCTGCCCGCATGTCACCTTGTACACCTTGATTTTTTCATCCTTTCTGTAGATAATTTTATTTGTCTGTAAAATGGCAGTGATATTAATTTTCCTGTTTCGCAAGGTTCTTTGAGGTTTAACAGGTTGTTGTGTTTACAGAGTATTTTTAGATGCTTGATTGGGAGCCAGGGCAAAGCCAATCTTTGCCTGCTCGGGCTCCCCCATCCTGGATGGATGGCAGTGGAGGTCTGGTAGGAGCAAGCATTGCAGCAGGGTAGTAAGAAATGCAAAGCAGCAACTGCCATGCTCAAGCACTCTTAAATAAAAGAAGCAATTGTAGAATTCTTCATTTTGGTTGCAAGATACCATAATATTCCACCCCGTGTCGCCTCTTTAGACAAATCACCTTTTGACTTCAGTTTCTGCTGAAAGTGTCTGCATGATTACCTTGGTAGTGAGCTTAAAATGAAATAAGTGCCTGGAAGTAGGTTCAAACAATCTATTTTGAAATGCCACTCCTCAACTCTCTGAAATGACCAAGTGTCTGGTCTATACCCACAGAAAAAGTTAGATTTATTTCAGTGACTAGATGACTACTAATATGTGCTGTGCTCTGAAGCATATGGTAATAGAAAAGATCGTTTTGAATTAATTTTATGTGATTTAATAAGAGATTTATTTGATGAGAGTTGTTTGAAGGTGATGACATTTTGTAGCTGAACAGGATTTAAGATGTCTAAAAGTGCACCTTTAGAGATTTGAGCACTATCAATGTTGGGAAAGTAAATGTAAATGGGAAGGAACAAGCTTGAACAGACGCAGCTTTTTTTCACTTGTCTCTTTGTTGTAAACTTTGTGAAAAAAAAAAAAATTGCAAAAAGCTCTTGGCAAATTGGTGATCAGGGACCAAACTGAAGAGTCTGAAAATGCAGAAGGGGAAGAGAGGAGGTGAAAAACAACAGTGTTTTGCTATAATACTGCTCTACTAGTATGATGTATACGGCATGATTTTCCCCTTGCATTTTCTAGATTCATGAAGCGATCATAATTTCAGTGGAGCATGCACAGTGTAGAATATCATGCATTTTGATACATTGATACATTGATACATTTTGACCAAATACAATGTTTGATCCTGCCAAATTTTACTGATATGAGGTGGCATGTTCTACTCTAAGCAATCTCAGGCAGGAAAGAGTGGCCATGTAGTTGTAGGAAAACACGTGTAGCTTAAAAAGTCCTTTGGAATTAGTTTGTCACTTGCTTAGAGCCATGACATTCCCTGTCTTGTATGGTGTATTTGAAGACACTGGTGCCAAGAGGGAGGAGGTGGTCTTGTTGAAGACAGAGTTGCTTGTCTTAAGTTTATTCTACCCTTCCATGCTTTAGGGCCTGATTCTTGAGTTCCTTACACAAAAGGGGTTGTTCTTCCCTTCTCAGCAGAGAAAGGTTAGGACCCTGTATTGGTTGTTTTCAGGCAGGTTTGCTCTGAGAACCACAAGCAAAGCTGGGAGAGAAGCGTCATGTGTGACTGCCTGTAGCTCTGCGTCCCACCCGGAGACGGTGGGGATGTGAAACTATACACGTCTCTTTTCTGTCATTTCACTGTTCAAGTATCCACGAGGGAAGGTGGAAAAATGGAAGCTTTAGCCAGTCCAGTACCGCTGTGTCTGAGTCAGGGGGTAGTTTGCATCTAACGTAATCTGATTTTCAGTGAAGGCAGCAATTTCACCTGGAATTTCCAGTGTATTTACAGATTATTATTATTATTGTTGTTGTTATTATTATTATTATTATTATTATTATATTTTTAAAAAATGCTTAAATTTGAAAACATACAGGTCTTTGAACTGTGGGCTGTCCTGGTTAGCTTCTTGACTTTCTGGTTGTGCTCGGCGCGGGTCTGGGCCAGCCCGGTGGCATGGGCTGCGGTGGAGGGCTGGGTGCGGGTGGCTCTCTGGGGACGGAGCCCGCCGCAGAGATGGTTTCCCAGAAATTCACTCTCTCAAGACAGGAGCTTTCTGGCTTCAGAGCTCGTGTGCCTTACAGCTGCTCGATTCTTATATGGAGAGTGGGGAGAAGGCTCCAGATCGGTTAGGACTTTATGTGCTTGATAGAAGCCGACACTTTGAACGCTTAAGGGTTTTTTATCTAAAGCACAGCAGACAGTCTTTGTAGCCTATTTATGTGTAATAAGCTAGGTTTTGTTTTGTGCCTTGGGTTTTTTTTTTTTCCTGTGAAAGGAAAAGAAAAAAAAAAAAAGGAGAGAAATTAAAACCACAGCAGTATTTTCCCATGCGGCTATAGTGAGTATCCTGCGATGTCACATGATCGGCTGTCCTGGTGGGGTGGAGTGTGGGAAGGTGTCAAAATATGTCTCTCAATTTTTTTTTTTCTTAAAAGGGAAAGCCAGATGAGTGCCAAAGCCCTGTTCTCTTCTTTAGCCCTGCAGTAACAAACTACATGAGTGCATCTTATTAAGATGATAAGATTAAATTTCTAGCTACTAACGTGCTATCACAACAGCAAAGGGGGAAAAAAGATCGTGAAAAAATTATGAAAATTAGTCTGACGGTCTCCTTTTAATAATAAGATCACTCCCAACCCCAACAGACAGTGTAGGCTGGAATTCCACAGGGCTTTTTTGTGGTCCTAATGATTTTAATAATACTTTGTGCTATGTAGCACCTTTCATTAGAGGATCACAAAGTGCTTTACAGTCACTAATTAATTAAGCCTCACAACACTCCTGTGAGATAGGTAAGTATTAGACATATATTAAGCGGAGACACTGAGAGTTAATGATTTTTTGCTGCATTATTCTAGCAAAATGATTGATGTTTAAGCACCGTATGTGCATTATATGTCTGTGTGTGGGTGTGTAATATATATGAGTGTAAAAGTATTAATTTTACTATCCCTTAACAAAGAAGTCCTACTTGAGCCTCTTGAATATAAATGCGTATTTTCATTTAACTTTTTGTTGCTGCAGCATATTGACTGATAACATCACAGTTTTCATGGACCCTTGACTCAATTTGCTGTTCGTCTGCTTGTGCATCTACTTGCACAAAGATTAGTCAGTGGCATCTCACAAAATTCAGACATCTTTCTAAATTTATTATTCTGTTAAAAAGAGCATATGACTAAGACCTGATCTAAACCTGCAGTGCAAGCACAAGGCAACAACTATACTGTTGCAATAGGCTTTGATGACAAGTCATCACGTTCAATAAAAGTAATGAGCAACAACAATGACCCATTGCGGGAGCTGATGATCAGCAGGTAATCAGCCATTATCTTCACCATGCATAAGAAACTATTCATTATCAGAATTTGCTTTTTCTTTTTATATTTTAAAAGAGGTACAGTAGTCACTATGGTAATTCATTATCCTGAATTACAAACTGATTTTAGGAGAAGTTTCCACTTCTTGTTTCTAGGGATAAACCGATGTGAGTGATTGTTCAACAGAAAACTCTGTATCTCGCAGATGCATGAATCCTGTAAAGTAGCTTTGGCTGGTTTTGAGGGAACCTATATATAGCTATTAGTATTATTTCCACTTTAAAATAGCTGAGGGTGATCATATCAGGTAAAAAAAACCCCACATGGTTTAAAGGTAGTTTCAGCATAATGAAAATAAGATACTAAACCCTG
Source organism: Calonectris borealis (assembly GCF_964195595.1). Taxonomy (NCBI): domain Eukaryota; kingdom Metazoa; phylum Chordata; class Aves; order Procellariiformes; family Procellariidae; genus Calonectris; species Calonectris borealis. The sequence goes on from NC_134313.1 coordinate 17,066,559, forward strand.
GATTATGGAGCCCAAAGACAAGTTCTGCAGCCTGGGCCTTATCCAAAGTTCCCTCAGCTCGAGAAGTCTCTTCATTCACATCAGGCTTAGTAATTCTTTTATTTTGGGAAGATCACCATTTCCAGTGATGAAAAGGTAGTTCAGTCCCAATGGCTGTTCATCACTTGGCCTCTTCACTAATAGCCAGCAAACGTGCTTATTATTGTGATGGCATTTTTGAGATGTGGATAGTTCCCCACTTAAAGTAACACCACTAAATTCGTTTCAAGTGGGACATGAGGCAGCCAGCAGATGATAACTTTCAATTGCTGATGGCAGAGCCTGGATATGAACCAGTTATTTGTATTCCTTTATCCATCCCATTAGGCCAGTCCCATTACAATGCACGATACCTGTTAATATATGTGAATTTTTCAGGCACTTTATTTTTTACAGCATTTATGCAGCTCATTTTCAACACTTACTTTAATCTTGTTTTAAACTTGTTTTTTGGTGAACATCACCTCTGAGATAGTTTTTGTCTCTCTTTCTCTGTGTGTGTGTGTTTGTACGTGTGTGTGTACAAGAGCGTGTGTGTCTGTCTGAGGAGAAGGCAGACACGGCATTTCTTATGCTTGCTGGAAGTAGAGAACAGCAGCCACTATTTGTATAGTGCTCACTAACAGATGCATGTGAATGTACAATAGGCATAATAATGTTTTTAAGTAAAAACCATATTTTGAATGCATAATTTAGGAAGGAAAACCTTTTTTTGTTTTGTTTTGCAGATATACAGATCAGCTCTCAAAATGTCTTCTGTGTCTTCCGTGCATCTTCTAAGACAATTGCATTAGCCCGCCTGCTAGTTGACTAATAGAATTAATAATTGTAAAAAGCACTCTAAAGCCACATGCCTTATGAAGTCAATGCTGGGTATGATTTTACAAGTATGTGATCCATTTTTTCAAGTGAAATTGTTAACTGAAAACGTTCTTGGCACACAATAAAACATTGTGCAATCTGTTATTTGTCTTAGAGATAATAATTTCAGAGTGGCTATATTCTTTCTATATCTAACTTACGACTTGCTAGGGGATGGTTTCTTCGATTTAGGAGTATTGCAAATGTAGTTTTATTTACATAATATGTCTCTGAAAAATGATAGTAGCGGAATTTCAGCGACAAAAAAAAAATACCGTGTCTTTTCTTACCGTCCCCTTGAGTGGATATCAAGCAAATAAATGACAGATGATTTTTCAAAACTAAGAGAAAAAAGAGGGGAAAATACTTTTAAATTAAACTTGAGAAAGTTTTTATATTTAAATCAATGTTATCTTCTTTCCTTTCTTTCTTCAAGTGTAGAATACTGCATGAAAAAGCTCCATTAGGCAGATATGGTTTTTTTTTCCCCCTCCATTAACACACAGACTCACAGATATGTCAGGAAAATTTGAACCAAAGTATCTAGGTCTGGAGTACTGTCTAGTTAGCCTGTATACAGTCCAGATTTTTCCTTTCTTTGCTTTATAGGGATTTTTTTTCTGTCCTTTCCTCTGACTCTGTTCTGTCAGTTGCCACGAAGATAGCAAAATCTCTAAACTTGCCTTATCTGCCAAAAATATCTGTAAGAGAAACATTTTAAAACATTGCATTTAGTCTTGTTTAATTTTGACTGAGGTAACAGTCATGATGTTTACTTTCTTAATTTCTGATTTTTCTTTACTGCATAGTCAGGGCTGCTTTCTCTGTCCTCTAACTGCCATGAATTGCATTTAAACAGAAGTTATTTTAAAAATGGTTTGGGATGTGTAACCAGGCGAAAAATACAGACTTAGCTGAACACCTACCAGAGATGCTCACCGATATTTTTAGCGTGTGTTAACCAAGAGCATTCATGAAGTCCCATAGAGAAGCAGTAATGCTAAAAGGCTAAGGACTATCTTTATACCTTTAATTACATACGTGCGCATGTTGTTTTAGTAGGCTGAGTCTGTATTTCTGTATTGTAATAGTTCTCTTACCACAACAGGAAATCTTTCTTTTCTCTTAATTCTGAGTGACTTCATGGTTCAGAAGTTATCGGGGGAAAAAAAAGTAAAATTCAGTGCATAGATATCCCAGTAGGTGTGGTTGACATTAAAGAGAAGATACTTGGTTCCCAAGCATGTGTGTCTTCTACAGTAAGGAATCACAGTAGGCATTTAAGAAACCTATTAAGACCACACGGAGTGTCAAAATTTCTGTAACACGAGCTGGCATTCTCTGTGAAAGCCGTCTCGCTGTAGCCCATGCTGCCTGTGGATCAGCTCAACCACAAAGACAACAGAGCCAGCCCAAGACACAAGTTGAACACTTCCCCTAAGAAGTTGTCTGTTTTTATCAACATAGCATACAGTGCCCTTTCATGTGGAGCAGATGTAAATAAGAGGATGTACAGACGCCTGTTCTTTTATTTTTAACCTCCGTCCCCAGCCGTACTTCTCAAAGTACTGTTCTGAGAAGGTCATCCGTGGCTTTTAAAGGTCTGGATGCAGCACCATTTGGAGCGCATCAGTGCTGCTCCCAGAATCGCCAGGTGGTCCTCCCTTCGCAATATATATCTCCAGTGCCTCCGTCGGCGCCTGGCCGTGGCTGGCCTGGGAATGGGGGCTCAGGCTTGAGTTTGCAGCTCACATCTCATGTGTGGTACTGCAGGCTGCTGCCACCGGACCACACGCAATTTGGCAAAGAGAAACATCCATCATTGTATACAGCATTGGCAAAGATAAGAGCATAGAAAAAGTTGTAGCACATCTGTCTTCTGCCCATAGCTAGCATGTGAACACAAATGGATCAAACCAGCTGGTGATGAATATCAAATCCAGAACCACACAGTGGAGAGTGCAGGGAAGTTTCATATATATATTTTCTCTAAGTAGGCTGGGGAAAGTGAAGATATGTGGCGGATGAGGAATTTGGCTTACTACCTGCGTAGTCTGATTATTTGTTCTTCCATAATCTCCTCTGTTCAGCTAGCAGCTAACTCACTGGTGGCAGACTCCTCCTTTCTCTCTGATCCTTACCGCTGTCCTGTCTGAGCTTTCTTAAATGGATCCTGAAAGTGTTCTTGCAGATTTAGCGATAGTGGCTACGTCTGCAAGGAGGACTGAGCAGAGGAAGGTTCGGCTGTTTAGATCCATGTGGATTCCAGGTGTTTTCGGGGTAGATCCTGACTCAGCCACACAGCAATGTCCAATGTCTGGGTCCAGGCCTGTAAAATTTTATTGACAACGGTTTCCTAATAAAGTTAGTTTCTCTTTGTTTGGCAAATAGAACTAATTACATGAATAATGGACTGTGGGGCCAGACTCTAGAATATCCATATAATCCTGTTTGAAGTTTATGGGCAGTTGGAGGGGGAGCTTTTGCTATAGAGAAACTGATACCTGCTTAGGAAAAATACTTTCTCTGAAACCTCAAAGTTACTTACTCGCCTAAATCTGTTTCCTTCCTAATAACTTGTTTAAGTGCTCCTGATTATGTCTTTTAGGTGTATTTTTGCAAAGCTACATTATACGTAGTTGTACAGTGTTTGAACACTAGACTGCAAAAGTTTATTGTTCCCCTTCTTATTTTTTTAAAATGCTTTTAAAGGAAGCGCTCATTTAAAATTATTTCTGCCAGACCATTATCTTCCGAAAAGATAATGAAACTTGTAATTCACTCACTCTGATGGCAGTGTTTTCGTATTTTAAAGTTCTTTTATTTAAGTTCAGTCTCAGTGTGACCTTTTTTTTTTAATACAAAGTTCCAGTTTTCTGCATAGACTAAAAACCTGATTGACAAAAATATTATCTGAAAAGTTGATGTATTCATATAGTTCAGAATGCTTTAAAAAGTGCCAGGCTTATGATCTGTTATTTATCTTGAATAATTCTATAGGGTTTTTTGCTTTTTTCCTTTCTTTTTTTTTCTTTTTTTTTTTTTCTTTCTTTTTTTTCTTTCTTTTTTTTTTTCTGTGGTAGATATGGTCCGGAAAAAGAATCCCCCTCTAAGAAACGTTGCTAGTGAAGGTGAGGTACAGACCCTTGAGTCTACAGGTACTGAAAGTGAAGAGTCTGGAAGGAAAAAAGAATTTTCTGCAGAGCAGATGCAAGAAAACACTGACCAGGGTGATGCGGCAGAGTTAAATAACACGGAGGAACTTTGCACGCATGTCCAAGAGCCATCTTCCAGCATTAAAAAGGACTTGAAAAGCTCAGTGCTGAGTGAAAAGGCTGGCTTCAATTATGAAAGCCACAATAAGGGAGGAAATGTTCCATCCTTCCCTCATGATGAGGTGACAGACAGAAATATGCTGGCTTTCTCATCTCCAGCTGTTGGGGGAATCTGTGAGCCCTTGAAGTCTCCTCAAAAATCAGATGCAGATGACACCCAAGATGTGGTCTGTACCCCGTCAGGAGATGCAGCGGAGACAAATGAGGAGCATCAGATGTCGCCAAAAGCTTCAGATGAAACAGTGCAAGTGCAAAGTGGTCAAACTGATGGCCAAGGCTCAAGCCCGGTCCCCATGGCCTCAAAAAACCCACAAGTGCCTTCAGATGGGGGTTTAAGGCTGAACAAATCTAAAGCAGATTTGTTGGTAAATGATAACCCAGATACGGCGCCTCTGTCACCAGAGCTTCAGGACTTCAAATGCAACATCTGTGGATACGGTTACTATGGGAACGACCCCACAGATCTCATCAAACACTTCCGCAAGTACCACCTAGGACTGCACAACCGCACCAGGCAGGATGCTGAGCTCGACACTAAAATTTTGGCTCTCCACAACATGGTGCAATTCAGCCACTCCAAAGACTTCCAGAAAGTCAACCGCACTGTGCTTTCAGGAGTGCTGCAGGACATCAATTCCCAGAGGCCTGTCTTACTAAATGGGACTTACGATGTGCAGGTTTGTATTTTCCCAGCCTCCCCGCTTCTGCTAACTGCCTTCTCCTCTGCAAAGTCGGTTTTCTGCAAAGCCTCTCCTACCTACGTGATTAGCATACTTCATATAACCTGCTTAAGCCTTAAGAAACATTTTGGTCTATTTTAGCCAGGCTTTCTGCAGGTCTGCTGAGCATCTTGTACAGTAGAGGAGTACTTGGCTTTTTGACCAGTGATATTTCTGTGTACGATTTAGTCGTTGTGGTAATCAAGAGCAAAAGATCGTATTCAGCAAACAGGCAAATTGCTGAATTGGTAATCATATCTGAAGGATCCACTGTCACGGAAAGAAAAGAGCAAATAATAATGAAAAATAACAGCCAAATAGACAAAAGACAGCAGCTGGAAATTAAAAATGTAATCCTAAATTATCAGCTGCCGGGAGTCAAGATTTGGCTTATTGATTCTTTATTAAGATAAAATAAATGGCAAGTCTTGGCAACTCTAAAGTTGTCTAGTGCCAGAAAAACAGGATACACAATGGGTATTTAAAGCATTTCAAAAAGTAACAGTAATCCATGCTGTCCTTCACGTTAGTGAGCATGCAAGGAAAGGACTATTGCCTCAGTCATTTTCTCATCTAGTTGGAGCAGGGAAAAAACTACAGAAACTGCTGGTAAAAAAAAAAAAAGTCTTATTTTTACCATGAAAGAGTGGACTCGAAAGCTTTTTCATGGAGTCTCTGTTAGTTTCTTATCAGCTAATATTTAGTTAGTTAAAAAAAAAATGATTCTGCTTTTAAAAAAAATCCTCTTGTGAGTGAGCTGAGAGATGCGGTAGGATACCTCAATATTCTATAGTATAAAAATTCAGATTTTAGGAAAAAAACCCAAATAACAAAGTTTGCATACAAAATGAGTTCAAATGTCCATCCAATTTCAAGTGTATGTTTGCATAGGACATGATGTCTGACCTGGTACTAATCACCAGACAATCACCAGGGTATGTTGAAATAAAAAGGCAGAAGGTGGAAAATATTTACTAATGCTTGCAGAGACTGTAGCTATAGGAAAGAAATTTTGCAAAACAGGTTAAGATGGCTAATATCTAACTTCAAGTAAGAAGCTGAAACCGGAACACAAGTCAGGAACTTGAAGCTTTTTAAGTGATTTAAACTTTTCCTCTTTTTTCAGAAACTCTACCACTTCTTTGTGGAGCAGCAAATCAAACTAAGGTCATTATTATGCATAAAAGCTGCAATCTTTGAACTGCTGTCTTATTAAAAAATCACTTCACTGTCTCGTGTCAGACACTCTCTCCTGTCAAACTGTGATTAGAAAGCAAATACATGATTTACTTAAAAGAGGTTAGAAGTGAATAATATCAGAATGTGAAATGATGGTTTATAATTAGCACATAGTATGATGTTAATACCTGGATTTCCTGCTATAGTTTCAGTTTGCTGACTCCGGGGACAGCATCTTAGAGCAACTGATCCATGCTGTCAGGAAGACATTCAAACTGGAACAGCTCAGGCATACAATATAGAGGAATTTGAGTTTCTAAACACACTTTCATTTCCTCCAAACAATTGTTTCGTCAGGGCCTTAGTTATTTATAGGAAAGTTTATGCTTGATTAGAATGAGCTGGACACTTTTCCTATGCCGTGCTTTCAGAAATAAAACAGATGTGTGAGCTATCTCAGTTTGAACTGATAGAAGTAGAAATAAAACAGCTGAACCTAGACTATACTTGTCTACTAAACCCTGGCAGAAAGATACTGCAGGAGAGACAAAAAGCGGTAGGAAACAGCCCATAGATAATCTACTTAAGATCAGTCTTTTCTCAGATGAAAAACATTTTCCAAAATAGAACAGGCAGCCTATACAATGTTGGCAATTTATTTTAAAGAAAAAAAATTGGATCTGGAAACTTAATTTTTAAGAGTGCTAATTTTCCCTGCCCAATTTGGGAAGAGAAGATTAAATAAGCTTTTGTGCCAAATGCCATACTTCATCACTTGCACATGCACCAGATGTTGATCCAGAACATGTCAGAAGATAAGTAACTGATTAATATTTTTATGCTTTCTCCTCCCCCAATCCCGATACAGAGCAGCTTTGTGAGATTCATAAACACAGTAAAAGAACATTTGAAAATCCCCTTTGCACCCACACATGTTTATATTGCTACTATGTCCATTTTGGAGGGGATTTTTCTCAGGCATCTGAACGGCTGGCGTCTCCTGCCACAACGAGGGATCCTATCGATTGGAGCTCTGGTTAAAATTGGTTCAGTCAGATTCCTGTGTAACACGGAGAGGGAACTGAACCTGAATAATTGGTTCATCTAAACAATATTATTTTGTATAGGTACTGGGCTAAAGCAAAATAAGCTCTTTGTAATTAACTTGAAATAGTAGTGGACTGGGCTTAAGGTCTGATTTATTGATCCCCTTGCACTTAACAAACTGTTCTATTGTAGCTAGGGTGGAAGTTATCGATGGATTTATGGTCTCAGGCCAGGGAGCTGGGTGCAGAAGCCAGAGGATGAAGATGACTGACTTTGATCTGGCTCACAGTGGTCAGTCGGAGACCACAGTATATGAAGATCTGTAGAAGTGAGGGATGCTATCGATCCCCGTGGTTTGCATTCATAACGAAAGCAAACAAAATGCAATGGAAAAATGTCTGAGCGCAGAAAAAAACAGTATCTGCTACCCTATCTGCAAATAGATAGGGATGTGGTCCCTTTGCCAAGGGCTTGGAAGAAAGAAATCAAATGCATTTTTGGACTTACACCACAGCAGTGAAGTCTGTCCTAGAAAACTTACCCCCCCACACATGAAAAAAAAACACCAAAAAACATTCCTCCCCACCCCCCAACCCTAAATCCAGCTTTTAGGTTTTTTTTTTTTATTGCAATTAGCAAAACAGTAGGGATACACATTTGGCTTCACATCCAGGTATGCAAACGTTAGGACTCTGTTTTGTAGTACCTAGAGAGGATTTGGCTGGGAACTGTGTAAATAATCCAAGCTTTCTGGCCTTACTAGTGTGTAGATTTTTACTTGATTTGAATATTTAATCCAGCAAGATTCCTTTGTCTTCTTTGAAAATGTGATTTTGTTTTGAAAATCTCCTGTACTCTTTGTTCCCATTTTCTTCCTCAGAGGTTTTTGGTTCATTGAGTTATAATAAATTCCATAGGACTGGGTAAAATCACTGAGCTGTTTCTGGGAGATTAACTTTCTTGCCAGTATAGATTTCAGAAAACATTTGCTACCGCATCTCTGAATTCCCAGAGAATGTGTTAATCAGCTTTATTGCTTTTATCAGAATAATATTTGAAGTGAGTGCAATGGATCAACTTTTGCTGATGCCCCTCATTACTTTTTCTTCACATTTATTTAATTGATCCATCTCTATAAGCAGCTTTGTCTTGCTGGATATGGTAGCCTATGTGTGGCTTTGTGGACGTGCCTAAAGCAGTAGACCTTAGACTGGATCTAAAGACTTCATTTAAAGTAAAATTCAGGTGACTAAGTTAACAGCTATGATGCTGAAAACCATTGCTTTGCTACTGTATGATTAAGTCTCCTTCTGTGTTTGAACTAATGACTTTTTAATGTAAAGTATGGAAAGGTCTGGAGACAGGCAAGTGACTGGCAAGTAGGCAGGAGTCTTTTTTCTGTCCCCAAATTTTTTTGTGAGTACTGAGTGGGGCAGCTTCAACAGAAAGGTTGGAGAGTGCTGTCTTCCACATATCAGCTTATGGCTAAGGGGTAGGACATTGCCAAGCGAGGGAGGAGAAGTGGGCTTGGATCCCCTCTGACAGAGCAAGGAAAGGAGCCTACTTTTCCGGTTTCCTGAACAAGTGTTCAAGCCATTAGGCTATTGTATAAAAGGGAGCATGACCCCATTTCCTGATACGTTTTAAAAGAAAACAGTGTCCCTCAAAGAAAGGACAGAAATGTCTGCATTCAGGTGAGGGTTTCAGATGGCATGTCCCAAGGGAGAAGGGTATTCATGCAGCCGTGAATAAAGACATACTGCAGTGCTCAGCAGTTCTTACGGTTGACTCCAGGCAGCTTCACATTGTGTCTGCTACCTTTGAGGAGCTTCCTGCTCAGCATGGCCCTAGTTCTGGAGCTTATCGTCACAGACCTACCCCCTCTTATGTTCAGCCATTAAAGAGATTCAGACTCCTGTCTGAAAGTATTAAAAAGTGATTTTTTTTTTTTTTTTATCCAGCCCTCTCGTTTTGATTGTTTCATGGTTTTAGATACTAGACTGTCATGTAAGATAAGACAAATTTCTGAAAAGCCATGGACTGATAAAAACCATCCAATAGTTTCTTGATTGTATTTCAATAGGCCCAGGGAAAAAAAAAAGTATTCCATTATCTAACTATCCCACAGACTAATGAGAGAGTGGTGGCAGATTTTTTCTTTCATGTTTCTAGACATCCGATATTATAAGAGTCGCTCTATACCACTCAGCCTTTGTCATATATGAATATGGGTAACAACTTTTCCAGGATTTTCACAGCAACTGAGAGCCCTTCTGGATGTCCAGCTACCAGGCTGCTCAGCGTCCTAGAAAGTGGCAGAAGTGCCCACGCACGCAGAGTGTGTAAAGCTCTTCCTTTTGCCTCCTTTATAAATCAGTGGTGAGCTCCATGTTCTACACAAAGTTATGTACGTGTGTTTTTTAGCGTTCTGGATTTCAATATATCAAATCTGGCAGCTTTTCTGTTCTCACGTTAGAAGTGTGTGACTAGTAATATAACTTATAATTAAAGTCTGGTCTAACTAGGATTCAGTTGAATGAGAACCAGTGGTTTTATTATTAGTAGCTTCTGCTTTTTGTCCTCCACTCTTATATTAGCAGTTTGATTGAATATGAAACTGTGAAGGTAAGACTGAAAAAGCTGTAGAGGGTCTTTGGGGGTACATATGTAATCAACATCCCTTCTCATGTTAAAGGGTTTCCTCTGCATTTTTGGTGGTTTTGGCAACAGGACTCTTAGATACGGTGCTAATCTAGATTGGAGGCATAAAAAAGTACAGCATTTGCTTTTGTGTTAGTGACAAATCAAACCTTCTTAAAGTTCAACTTTGTCATCAGGTGGGCTTCCTACAAGGTGGCATGGATACATAACTAGTTGACATAAGTAAATGAAAACATGTATGTGAATGAATTTAATTTTCCCCACATGCTTAGACAAATGGATCCAAATTTTATATTGTTGGTCTTACTGACTTTAGCTCCATTGTCCATAAAATAGGAATTAGATCTAAATAAACTGACCAATTATTGCTGGATATGATGTATCCTGATCTCTTGGACTAGATTGTGCCATGCTAGATCTTGAAAGGTGTGCTGGAACAGAACTTGCATGAAGGTGTGATGTCCCAGAAGGCCCATTTAATCTGTCAGCCACGTTGTGGACTCTCCCTGGTGACTTCCCTGTTTGAACTGAAGGCTGTCAAGCTATCCTGGGTGTTGCACCTGCATGTGTGCATACCTGTTTATTTTGAGTCTTATTTCTGGGTCATGATCAGGCTTGGAGACTGCCTTGCACACTGAGAGAGTCACACCTCATGAACACAGGAGTCAGTCATCTCTTTTAAACCACAGACATGAAAAAGAAATGGTGGCAGGTGGAGAAACGGGTGGTGGTAAAACACACATATATATACAAACATATGCATGTGCATGTGTGTATGTGTATACATATGTGCTTCTTTTTCTCATATATATGTGCACACACATATATATATAAAAATACTACATGAAAAAGCACGTATGGTCTTCTAGGCATCTAAATTCTATATTGACTGTTAGCTCATAAGTAATGATTTATATTATTATATGTAGTAGGAGTTCTTTATATCCTTTCTTTGGAGACATTAGCAAGTTTACTATTCAGAATGATATGCAGTGATTTACAGCATGTCAGCTGCTAAATAGTAAGTGCCTGGGAACATTCACTTGCTCTGTGACAGAAATGAGCTATTTTAGCCTTCTTTCAGTGAGAAGTAGTCTACCCTCAAATTAGAGCATTCAGATGGGCAGTTTCTGTGGAACAACTGACGTGATGTATGTTCACAGCCTTCAAGGCAAAGTTGTTTATGTGTTAATATTCCTCATCTTTATACCAGGGATATCTGGTAGTGTTTGAAGACGGGTTAATGAAGAAAGTTGGTGAGACTAGTAATAGTCATGGATATATTTAAAGATATAAACTGCTAAGCTAGCCCACAGAAATTATGAGAGCTCAAAAAATAAAGTTGCTGGGGGAAAAGGAAAGCAGCTAGGTTTTCTTCTGGTGTAAATTAGTGCAAGTTTGCCTCAAAGTCTGTGAGCCTGTGTGAGTTTACAGTAGCCAAGGAACTGTCTAGTAATTTTATCTATACAGAGAGAGAATAGAAGGGATGGTGCTTCTTTTAGGTGCTAGATATTAGTCTACTAGCATTAGCTGGCAAATGAAAGTCTTGATTCTGTGTTCCTTACTTTTGTTGGTTTTGCACATCTGGTCTCCTGACCTTAATTTAAGTCCTGTTATTGTTCTGTCACAGTCTTTGTTTTAAAAATACCTTTTAAATTCTAATGTCAAAACCCATACTGGCTTCAGTGGCAACAGAATAAATCTCAGGAAGAATACACTTGTCTTGAATAAATGTGACCCAATAGTTTGCTTTCTTGTTTTGGTAAGTACTAATAGCCCAGAAAGCCAGGAGTTTGCCCTTAGTCTTTGCCTCACTTGTGCAACATAGTTCTGTCTACCAATAAATTAATCACAGTATGGTAAATAGTTTTAAGAATATACTCTGAAGATTCCCCTAGTTTTACATGCAGAGAGAAAGTGAGTGAGAGGGAGTGAGTTCTTCATAGTGGAGGTTAGAGAACTGGGTGGTGTTACACAAACTTGCATGAAAGCCAGGAATCTGTTCTGGCCTGCACGACATGAAGAACTTCATAAATGTGGGATGGTTAAAATGTTCTGGATGCTATATTGCACAAAGCAAATGAATAAACAAGAGCATTAGAAAATATTTTAGGATTAGAAGATTAAGAGTAATTGGCAAAGGCAGACTGGATGGCTCAGGAGATTGGTAAGGGATCTGGAGCCTTTCACCTCCTGATTAGCCAAAGATGTAACCCAGGTAATCAAAAAAAGCAGATTTATTAACGTTTGATGTTCCAATGCAGATGGTTGGTCTAGTTTCTAATCAGTAGTTGCAGAAGCAGCCAGGGGTCAAAGACAGCTTTACCCTGTGCATGTAAGCGTTGCAGTTGAATCTGTTACGTGGATATAGGCCACTAGTTTCTGCTGGTGGAATTTTCTTCATGAAACATATGATTACAGGAGCTGGCAGACTTTGTCTTCCTGGGTATTTTTTTTTATTTTCTGTAAGCAGCATTTTTAAACTGCTTTGGTGTAGTAAGATTTAGGATTGAACTTCAAAAAGGAGGTGGGAGAAGAGAGTAGGGTAGCATTTGGATCAAGGGCAGATTAAATATAAAGCATCTTTTTTAAAAAAATGGAAGCACCTCTCCTTGCCCATCTATTCCATGAAATCATTGGTTTTGGTCTGACTAATTAAGGTAATATAGACATATCTGTTGGAAACATATAGTGCAATCACACAGCTTTGTTGAAGTACTTGCCAACATGCTTTAGAAAGTACATCTTGAAACATTGTCAATTATCATGTTATCTTTTCTCCTCTTTCAGGCTATTTTTGGAAATGTGCGTGGTGTGTGAGGAGACAGCTTCGTTGTATTAACACATGAACTTCAATCCGTGTGATAAATTCTTTTCCAGTCTTCTAGATATTGATCATTTTCCGCATTAATAAATTAATTTAATGATTAAGAGTTTTGAGTTTCAGGGAGTCATATTGCAAAATATATTTCAGTTTAATCCAAGACTGAGACATGGCTTTGAAGAGCAATTTTGGAAGAATATCAGTGCAACCATCTCAAGCACAATAACGGAGAACCCATTCTAATAGCGGTCTTCCTCTATAATAATACCAACTATATTGTAGTAATTGAGGTGCTGCAGGAGTAAGTGATAATCCCAAGGTCTCGCAAGAAAGCGACAGTGAAAGAAAGAACTAAATCAGGTCTCCCCAGTCCAAAAAGATGCCTTGTACATTAGGTTCACTTTAAAAAGAGAATTATGAATTCTTTTCTTCTGTGCTTATTGAAGGGACTATTGATCTATAGGTGTTCTTACATTTCCAGTGCAAGCTGTGCCTGTACTTGTGACTGCCAGTTATGTCAGCTGGCACTTTGGACTCGACTGCTGTCATAGAATTGCAGAATTTTAGCATTGCTTTTGTTTAGTTTCTGCTGCTTTATGTTGGGGAAGAGTACTTGAGAAAATATAACTCTGCCAGGGCAAAGCAGGGGACTAGGTTTTGCTGGGATCAGAATGAAATAGGGGAATAAATACTAGAAGGTATCACTTCCGATACCACACAGAAATGTGGATATTGATTTCTAGGGTAAATATATATATATCTCTATTTATATATATATTTTTCCCTCTCTCCTTCTCTTTCCCCTTTATTCTTCTTCTTTCTGGGGCAGGTCAGAGAGAGCAGGAGATTAAGGACAATTACATGCCCAGTGAAGGAGTTTAGTGCCTGTACATAGAGATACGATATGTAACTGAAAGTTCTGAAAGTCAAGCCAAGACTTGAGCAGAGTGTATGAATCCAAACAGTTCTGCAAATGTGTAGGCTTCATCCAAATGTGGCTGGCTGAAAGCTGAAACAGCTTCAGTTTATACCATCACTTCAGTTATACCATCACTCCCAACCTCTTTGCATGGAAGCCACTTTCTTCAGTTCTCTTTACCTGATGACCCCCAAGGAGGCTTTCAGTAGGTTTTGTTATGCATGAAAAATGGCTTTTGAGTATAATAACATTAAGATGACCCTGCGTTACCTTTCAGGTACATGCCCTCCTAATAGGATGCATTATTTGGAATTGTGGCAGGGTAGTCGGGGAAATGCCAGCCCAATAATTGGTAAACAATTACCTTCCAGTGCTGTAAAGATTGTTGTCGTCGTCCCCCCCACCATTGCAACAGGTTAACACAAATAGTATGAGAACACTTAGTTCCATTTTATCCTCTTGTGTTGCAGAGAAGGATATATTAGCATGGGACACAAATTTGCTAAGTAGGCCACTAAGCAGGATTAGCACAAGTTACAGAACTGTTGTCATTTACAGTCCACTGTATAAAATGCTCGTACTAATAATGTGTTTTTCCAGTGTTCAGAAATAAAAGTAATTGGCAATGAACAGCAGCTGGGATTATTGTCACTCACAATTTCTAACTAGTGTCTACAGAGTGTCTGCAAAATAGGTTTGTTATCTGTAGGCTCTGTGAATGGACAGCTGAGAGTAATGGATGTATTTACCCGTTAGAGCCACTTAAGGTAAAGCATTTTGGCCAGTTTTCTGTACATGCATAGAACAAACATAAGTATCTAATTAAATGAGCAAAAACAGATCACCTTGCAACTTATGTAATTATACAATGAGCTGCTGTTATTTTCTGTTTACCATAATTCCATCAGTGCTTTCTTTAAGTTGTCTTTCAACACCATTGAGACTTTGAACATTGAAATAATGCAGTGGATGGAGACCTGAAGTGCCAGATACTGTGGAGCAGGCCCAAATCCCACTGTTGTCAATGGATCAGGCTCAGCATGGCTTTGTCTCCAGTTCTTGCTCGCCATAAAATGAATAAAACGAGAGATCCTCTGCAGCATGGAAGACCTGTTAAAACATCCCTCTTCCAAAGAACCTCTTTAAAACCAAGTTCATAACTTGATACCAGAACTTGGAGCCCCAGTTTAAGTGAAAATGTTATTACAGCTAAGTCCTAGCTATTTGGCTGCCCAACTCACCATTGCCTAATGAGATATGTTTCCTAAACAAACAGAAAGCAATTTTCAGTTTATTTAAGAAAAAGTTTTAACCAGCGCATGGGAATTGTGCTTTCTTTAAAAAAAAAAAAAGAATTGGAGGCTGAATAGCAGCAGCTCATTATATCATGGTTTAGCAACTCATTGACTCACTATACATGTTCAATTCTGATGGGATACAAAGGATAGCATCTCATTCTCTGAGCTAAATGGCTAAAAGGCATTTATATTATATGCATTGAAAAATATTTACATTTCATGCTCTCTGTATGCCTGAGTCTTTCCGTATGGTGTGATACTGAATGAGCAGTGATCACATGCTTTCTTTGTGGCACAGCTGTTGAGGAGGAGAAGAAAAATAATTATACCATTTGCCTAATGCGTTACAACTGAATCCTGCAGAAATGTAGTAATACGCTTACTGGTTGGGAGAATGGAAATCAAACCCTGTGTGGAAGTTTTATATTCCCTGTAAGGCACCTCTTGGGTGTAAAAATTGAGAACGTGGCATAAGGAAGCTGCCACCCATGTCCTTGATGTAGTGGTGTAGATTGGATGATGGCAAAGGAGTAGATATCTGTGGATTTCGTGTGTAAAGAGGAATTATATTCTGGATGCTGTACACTGTTTACTATTCAGGAAAAGAAGTAGAGCAATGGTGACATTTTTGTCGGGAGATTCTTTCTTTGGCCTTCAAACCAGTTGTACAGGAGCAGCAAATCTCCCCCTGATGTCACGGGCAGGTGTGGTGCACTCCTGGGAAGGGCAGGCCTGCCTGCTATGAGAACACAGGGTTTAATAACATAAGCCCTGGAAGCCTTGTTTCCTTCCTGCAGACCATTTTGCGTGGAGATCATGAGAACAGTTAAGTAGACCTACCTTTTTTTTTTTTATTTTAATTAGTGATGTCATGGACTTGGGTGTGCCACATGCCATTTTTCTACTGTAGTTTTTCCATCCTTGTTTTACTAAATTGAGCTCTGTGCATGAGAGGAACAGAAGATTTCCTTGGAGAATGTCTGCACTGAGTAATCTTTGAGAAAACCGCCTTTCCTTCCAGACATCAGCCACTATGGCTGTGTTAAAAGGCGTCCTGGTGGTTACTGGATACTCCTGTAGGAATGGTCTTTATAAGAATTGGTCATACTCCGACCCAGCAAACTGAATTCATTATTTCAAATTTAATTTTTGTTTGCTCATATTTAGAAAGCAATTCTCTTGGACTGTTAAGCATGAATATGATTAAAACATGTAAGTGCATTGAAAGAAAAAGACTGAGGACCTGTTCTTTTGCTCTACAGCTGGTATAGACTCCCAGCAAAGTCTCCTGTCAAAGGGTTCAGGAATATGGGAACTGATTATTGGATCTGCTGTCAATGACATGATTTAGTGATTTAGTGAAGGAAGGAATAGTCCTATCAAAGAACATTGAGTTAAGATCATGTTGTGTACGTGTGCCTTAGTTTCCCCAAATAAATATATTTATTACCCATCTGGAATATATATTCAACTATGTGAAACATTTCAAAATCTTCAGCAACAAATACTAAATACGTGAGGGCATATGTGTGATATCTTACTATATTAGTAAAAATGAAAACGATGGTGATAGTTAATGAAAGAGGCTTATGAATTAATTGCTCTCTCTTTTTTTTTTTTCTTCCTTGCTATTTGAATAAATCTACAGTGGAGCTAAAATGACCTTCTTCTTTATTCACAGGTTACTTTAGGTGGAACCTTTATTGGAATTGGGCGGAAAACTCCAGATTGCCAAGGCAACACCAAGTACTTCCGCTGCAAATTCTGCAATTTCACCTACATGGGCAACTCCTCCACTGAACTAGAGCAACACTTCTTACAGACTCACCCAAACAAAATGAAAGCAGCCCTTCCCTCCTCTGATTCTGGTAAAACTTCAGAGAAAAACTCCAATAAATCCAGTCCTACTCTTCGACCATGTGATTCTGGAGACTTGGGGAAGTGGCAAGACAGAATCACTGTAAAAGCAGGAGATGATACACCAGTTGGATATTCGGTGCCCATCAAGCCAATAGATTCCTCTAGACAAAATGGTACCGATACAACCAGTTACTACTGGTGTAAATTTTGCAGTTTCAGCTGTGAATCGTCCAGCTCATTGAAACTATTAGAACATTACAGCAAACAGCATGGGGGAAGCCAGGCAGGAAGCCTTCACCCAGATCTGAATGATAAGCTTTCTAGGGGATCTGTCATTAACCAGAATGATCTAGCCAAAAATGCAGATGGGGAGTTAGTGACAAAGACAGAAAAGGGTGCGAGTGTGGCAAAAAAGAAAGACTTGACTAGCAAAGGAGCAGAGGACAGCATGGTGACAAGCTACAACTGTCAGTTCTGTGACTTTAGGTACTCAAAGAGCCATGGCCCAGATGTAATAGTGGTGGGCCCACTTCTCCGTCACTATCAGCAGCTACACAACATTCATAAATGTACCATTAAGCACTGTCAGTTCTGTCCCCGAGGCCTCTGCAGCCCAGAAAAGCACCTTGGAGAAATTACTTATCCATTTGCTTGCAGAAAAAGTAATTGTTCCCACTGTGCTCTCTTGCTTTTGCACCTGTCTCCAGGGGTGACAGGAAGCTCTAGAGTCAAACACCAGTGCCATCAGTGCTCATTCTCCACTCCCGACGTGGACGTTCTCCTGCTCCACTATGAGAATGCACACGAAGCCCAAGCGTCTGATGTCAAACCAGAAACAAACGCCCTGCCAGGGGCAGAGGGGCCGCTGACGCTCAAGGAGAACAAAGAACACTCATGTACCAAATGTGACTTTACCACCCAGGTGGAAGAAGAGATTTCCCGACACTACAGGTACAGTGAAGTTTCAAATGATTAATGATAGGAACCCAAACAAACAGCCCTCCCTTAGTTCCTTAATTAAATGTCACCGTTCCCCAAACATTTGAGGAAACTGGAAATCAAAATATGAATGCTTATAGATATAAATCTTTACAGCCAGAGTCCAATCCAACATCCACTTTGTTTTGGAAAACCACCAGCTAAGTCGGTGGATTTAATTATACATTTAAACCTGTGCAAAGAAGAAGGAGATTTGGATTTGTGTGCAGATGCTGAAGTTCCAGCATGTTTGAGGTTTGGTCAACTATTTTCCACCCAGAATCTTTTAGGTGCTATTTTAGTTTAGGCTTTTTACCAGAAAGCTGGCATCTTCATTCAGCAGGGGAACACAAATGGCTTTACTTTCCAAGATAGACTATGAATCCTTTCATGCTCCGTAACAGTGCTTCAATGTACTACCTTTTTGTAGTATTTTCCATTCCCAAGTCCAGCAATGCAATAATTAGTTTAAGAGCATTCCACTGCTGTTTTGGTGTTGGTTTCACACTGGGAGCAGACACTCTTTTGTCTGTTGATGTCATCCCCCAAGATCCTTTTGCAGATGCTTATTTTCATGTTGCTGGTTTACAGTGTCATTCTATTTATTTTAAATGCTAATGTTCCTATTTGGAGGTGGATGCAGCCAGTCTCCTGACTCAGTCTGACACAATGTCATAGTGGCAGCCAACTCCCTGCTAAACTTCTTGGGTCAGTTCCTGGGCTGTTGTAAACTGGCAGTCCAGTTTACATCAGAGGAGGAGCTGGCTCTTAGGCTTTGTAAAGAGCAACAGTTATGTGCCGCTGCAAAAGCGATGTTAAATATTAGAAAATCATGCTGAATATGTTAATAGTTAAAGCTAATGCGTCAACAACAACGGAAAACTTGGTTATCTATCTCATCTACAAGATCTTTGCATGGAAGCCAGCTAGAATGAAGACAAAAGAAGATGCATTTTCAAAGCTAAAGCTTTGTTAAAAGCTCAAGAAACTGTGCCACGTTTAATAGATTCCAAGACATCCAAAATTAACAAAGGCAGACTGGGGCATGATACTTTAATAGAGATTAAAGCTGGGGGCATCCAAATGTTGCCCAACAGAGGGCTGCATTGGCAATGCATCAGGAGTCTATTTAAAAAAAAAAAAAAAAAAAAGGAGCAGATTGCTCATCTTTAATTTGGAGCTAGGGCCCACGGAGGATTCAGGTCCCAGCATGCAGTGCCCCATTTTTGATCCAAGTGGGCCTGAGGGATGTTGTGCGGATTAATTAGTTAATGTTTGTAAACTGCTTTGAAGATGAAAAGTGGTATCTAAGTTCTAAGCATTATTATAGCAGCTTTGAGCCATGCTGTAGAACTCCATAGGCAGCACTTTGTCCGCCGCTGGGGCATGGCACGATCTTTTTTTAGTGGTTAAATAACTGGAAGATTGAAATGGCTCCTTGACTGAAAAAAACACTTTTATTTTGCTGCAGCTGGTAATTTAAGTTTTAACAAGCACGCCTAGTTAAAATCCTTTTTCCCAAGGAAAGGAGAAGCCATGACTTTCAAAATTAAGTGCTAAGTCTGAGACGGGGTAGCAGTAGCTTCTCCTTTGGAGGGCGCAGCACCCTGTGGCTCTGGCAGTTGTCACAGGGAACTGCACTTTGGAAAATCAAGAGACACACTTATGTGTTCGAATCTCAACTTGTTTGTCTAAAATTAGGCTATTCTGTTTAAGACACTCAAACAATGTATTTTGTTAAGCCTTCAGTTTATGACATTATTGAGTACTCTGAGGACGTTGTGTAATTAAAGCGAAGTACAACATCCCCATAACTGCCAACTTCTTTCCCTTTCTCCTGCCCCCTCCCCCCCTTTTTAATTTGAGTTTAGTTTCTTTTCTACGTGTATTGCTGCTGTTTTCCCCCACTGTGCATCTTCTTTGAAATCACAGAAGTTAGTTCAGTTTGTGGTGAGTGCTCTGTAATGGCAAATGGCAAACACCAGCAGGTTTTATTGCTTTTCTATGCATAACGTAGTTTTCACTCTATCAAACTAAAACAAATGGAAAGAGAGACTTTGGGGGCATTATAGCTTTTATTTTTATTATTATTATCAGGCCTTCTTTTTTTAATAGAAGTTTAGCATGTATCGGATATGTATTTTCTTTCCCTTTTTGTATTTTATGAACTAAAGATACAGAATAGTTCAGATCTTAAAAAGTAGAACATCTATAAAATAGTAGTGTTAGCGAGTTATGTGACACACAGAAACATGCTGATGTGGAGTCAGCTCACATCCTAGCCTTCTCTGTGGCTTCATCAGAGTTTATCTCAATAAAGCCGTTATGCCACACGTCATGTATTTCTGATGTATTTAAAATGCTATACAGGCACATATATCTAAGACCTGGCCATTTATATATGAAGGAGCTGAATGGATTCGAATGCTAAACATAATACCAAGCACTAATGTGGTGACAGAAAGTGTTCTGTTGTTCACATATTTAAGTTCACCGTTGATAATCTGTGAGTATCAGAGCTGGCTTTAGGTGCTACTTACATATTTTGGTTCATGTATTTTTTGTCTGCATTTTTTATTATTTTCACTTTTGAGTCATATGCCTGAACAGCATGCTTAATTTATTTTCTTTTTTATTTTGTTTCCTTTTGGCTTTACATCTGCAATTTCACTATGTCTGCTAGCTAAAAAATTTTCTATGTCCCAATATTATTCCTTTGCAGCCATGTATTTGCCACAGTATTAGAATTTGCAAAAGTGGTTCCTTCCAAGTTTTCTGTCTACAGAAACGTATACTTACACTTAGCGCTCATTCAGTATTTCTTGACATGATTATTTGAGAGCTGTTCAGTTAAATTTGAAGTTAATGAATCACATTACACTTGAGTTTACTTGTATTTAAACCTCACTAAAATGTGCTTACTTAAATAAATCCCCAGAAGGCTTGTTGGCCTCCATTTTCTACTAATTCTGCTACTACTCATTTTCCATTATACCTCTGAGGAATCAGGTACTCTTCATGTTCATTGCGAAGCTTAGTTTTTTCCTCACAACTGTCTGGTATTCTGATGAGCTCAAAGATGCCAACACTTGTAATTTAGATAAAAATCATACTGAGTATTTGGGAAAATTTTGCGTGTCGGATCACTTAGTCTAGAGATTATTTTCCTGCTTGCTCCAAAATAATTAATTTTTAAATTTTAATTTTTTTCTTAAAAATGAAAGAGGCTTCTTGCGGAAGTGTTTTTTTTTAATTTTGCTGAAAGATGTGGGAGGACAATGCATTTTCTCATTTTTGCAAAAATCAGAATTTTTCATGTAAAACCTTATTTGCAAAAAAGACTTTGACAGAAAGCATTTGATCAGTGCTAGTAGTAATTAAAAATGCTATGCTGAAAAATGCTCTAAACTTCTTTTAAAAAAAGATAGGGTAGTGATTCATTAAACAACTGCAAAATATAAAAGAAAATAGAAAGACTCAAATGAAATACAAGCTTTGGCAAAGGTGTAGAATCATTCTTCTAATAAACAAATTATTTTGAAAACGTGGATGACAGCAGTTATGTAGGGTTCTCTTTTGAAATTAACGTCGAGATAATTTCAAATGAAGTAATTCCTTACCTCTTGAAGATAAATGGGGTAGGGGGGTAAAAGGCAAAGGGGTACTCGGGGCTCGCACCTCCCCTGCGCCTGGGCTGCACGTCGGGACAGGGCTGTGGGGCTGCCCCCTCGCACTGTCAGGCAGCAGAAGCCGCAGCAGGGTCTTAGCCGTGCAGGGTATGGAAATGTGGAGCCTTTGGGACGCTCCCCAGAGAAGTCAACTGAGGGCAAAAGTGTAAATTGAGGCCCACCAGCTCCCGGTTTTTCGTCAGAGCAGGAGCCTTCACTCACTGAACAATAGCAGCAGCTGTGAGGACCTTTTCCATCCTCTGACACCTTAATTCACTGCTCTGAACTTGTTTGCTCTTGCCAATGGCTTTTGCTCTCCTTTCATCTCAGCCTTGCTCTCCGCTCTGCCCGTTCTCCTCCCCTTTCTGACCCGCCGCTGAATTTTCTTGCCTGTGTTGCTCGCTGTCTTTCCTTCTGAATATTTTCCGCTCCACACAAGCCTGAGTGCAGCACCCATCCCAAAAGTAAACTTTCATATAAGCCTGTTTCTTCATGAGAAATACTAGTAATTATTATATTCATAATGAAATTCAAAACATGCAAAAAAATGGAAGTGATATGACAGCCGTACCTTCATCCAGAATATTTTCTATGCCCTAGAGCCTAGGAATGTCTTCAGGTAATTTAAAAAAAAAAATTACTTGTTTTGTAGAGGATGGTGTTTTGTAATACTTCAGACTAGTTAGAAGTATGTCAACAAGACTTAATTAACAACTGGCTAGTGTCAGGAGTATCACAGCCTATTAGAAAGCTCAAGTAAGGAACATTAAATCCATCAAAAAAAACCCATCTGATCTCTCCAACTTCAAGATTTTGCGAGGGAAAATTCTTATATCTTACAGCACCCAATTCAAGTACACTTTGGTACAAATAAATAGTGATAGGATTTTAAGTTGTCAGAATGTAACAGTGCAGCAAAGGTTTGGCCTGAATTTCTTGACATTTAGTCTTGGGATTGGGCCATAAATGTTTTAATGTCCACGAATAATCAGGTCTTTGGTTTATTTTGTAGTGAAGATAATAATGCTAAGTGACATCAATGGATGGGATGACATTGCCATCCCAATGCCACATTGAAGATAATTCCAGTTTATGGCTTGAACCTGTTGTTAGTTTGCTTGAGTGGTGTATAAGCAAGATCACAAAAGGGAGAATGCTGTTCCCTTCTTCATTTACATCGCTTTCTTCCATACTGAGATTTTCCTCAGACATCTCTCCTTTGATCAGCTGTATACCAATACACTCTATTACACCCGATGAATTCAGAGTTTCAGATGGTATAACCATGGTTTAGCTGCAAAGTGTAACTTTCATGTAATGCACAGGAGTACTTATTGTGTACTTTGCAAATTGGAATTTTTAAAATTTTGTTGCTTAGCTTTGAGGAGCCTTGTGCACAAATCTAGGTGTAACTTGCGCCTTTAGAAACATGGGGTTGGTTCAAGTTCTAGTATAAAAAGAAATCAAACATTGCCAACTTGTTTCCTTGATTTCTATCAGGGTGGAGTGAAAACAATCAGAGATGAAAACATTTTCTTTTTATGCCTTGTTCTGGGAAAGAATGAGTTTCCAACTTTCAAAAGTTGTCTAATAGCTGATGATAGTTATTATTTTATTATTTGAGACTGTGATTTATATTGGACAGTTCCAAACTTTAGCTTACTTTTCAGAGCTTGGGGATAAAATAATATACAGGACAAACCCATACGAAGTATGAAGATTTATAATGTCGATGGCAGAGATTACTTTTTAAAGCATACTAGAAAAGTGTATGTCCTGAAAAAAAAAGGCCTGTTGGGTTACTATCTATCTAAATCAGTCCTCATCTTTTTCACATTACAGTGCCTATCACAGTCTCACAGAAATCGAAGGAATGCTTTTATGGCTCTCTTTTGGATCAATTGTAAATAATTTAAATGAACAAACCTTTAATGTAATAAATGTGATTTTAGCTGGGCCTCAGCCATGTAGTTACAACTGCATCTAATATTAGGCATTTATTTGTAGCCTCAGAAGTGTGGTACCACTCCTGTGGTGTATACCGCTCCTGATCAAAAACATTTAGCCAGCGTGGAAGGGGGGGGGGCGGGGGAAGACAAGTTAGGCAGAAAAAGATCAGCTGTTTGGAGGTGTGATATCTGTAGATGAGAGCCAAGTTAAGAAAGGGGGTTAGCTATTGAAATAGCCAAGTTAAACAAGAGACACTTAGGGCTAAGTAGCTTCCCAAAGGATTGATAAACTTTCACATGGGGAGTGTATGAGGTTGAGCCATTAGCCCCAAATGGTGTCTTGTTTAACTTGGCTTTTAAGATAACTAGCCCCTGTCTAACTTGGACTTCCCTGATGGTATCCCACCTTTACAGGGCTGACCCTCTTTATAACTTGGCTTTTTGTATTTGTGAAATGGTTTTGATCAGATAGCACTCTCTCTATTTTTTGTTTCAGAAGAGAATTAAGCTCGGTTTAGAAAAGAATTAAGTTGCAAGAGAGAATATATTAGTGTTGCATTGAGAGACAAGCTGATTTTAATAAAACACAATTGTAGAATGAAGAAAAAGGAACACAGCCAGAACAGGATTTTAACCCACAGCTTGCTCTCCCACAAGTAGATTTTGTTGCCATAAGGCTATGTGGAGAATAGCTGACTTTATTTTTTGCATAACTGAACGAGCCCATCTAGTCCCTTAAAATGAATATAAATACAGAAAATGACAAAAAGAAAACTGATATTGCACAAGGGCTAAAAAGCTTGAATCTGAATGTGTACTCATGTCTGCGCGCTGACACAACTGCAAGAAAATCAGACAATGTAAATAACATATGGTTTGTTTTTCCAACAAAAGGAAAGAAGGAAGACAAGGGGGTTTAATAAGTTTGGCAAGTTGTCCCTTCTAAACTATCATACTCTAAAAGGGACATTTTGTGTATCATTCCAGTTCTACAGATGCACCGAGAGCCAAATCCTGCTCTTACTGAAGTCAACGGGAGTTTTGCCATTGACTTCACTGAGACTAAGATTTGGCCTCAAAAGAATTAATTCTAACAATTGGAGTTGTCAGGGCAGTAACAGATTTCTCATACAAGTTTTGTCCTGTGTGGATAGCGAAAGGCTCGTGTTTTGGCTTGGCTAAAGATGCTGTTGTGACTCTGAACGCCTGGGGTGTGGATGTGTGAGTGTGTCTGTAGGGAGAAGCTTTTGCAGAGTTATGTACATTTTGATGAAGGGCAGGGATGGTATTTTACTCTGTGTTGGTACGACGCCGGGCGCAGCGGGGCCCGGAGCCTGATGGAGGGCTCTGACCGCTCCTGTGCTATAAACAATTATTCATAATAGCATTATAGAGCTCATAAACAGTGTTCTGTTCCTATGATAGATACAGTAAATGGGTAACATGTTGTTCTCATGTAGCAACATATGCTTTACATAATTTAGTAATGCAGTACTTTATATAAGCTTTTAGAATAAAAACAGGAAGGCGCATTACTCCACACTGCTCCACAGCTCGTACCCAAGCATTTCTGTATTTGACAGGAAAACACAGCTTGTAGTGACACAGCCAACTATTTTGCTTTTTCTTTAGAGCAGCATCTTTTAAAGTTGTGTTAAAATGTCCATAGAGAACAAATAAGTACTGTCTGTTGTGTACAACCGTCTGTGCTTTGGTGTATTCTTATCCGTAAGTTAACCAGAGCTCTGTTCAAAATCATCTTTGCCAACCACAAGTAGATTAAATTGATGGAAAGCAAAGAAATTTTTTAAGCATTTGAACTTTCTAACGTAGATTTATGTTATACAAAGTGTTTTTTTATACAAAGGGTTTTTTTGTACGAAGAAAACTATCCTTTTCTAACTATTTGATTTTGTTTGAAAAAATGTGTTACTTCAGTGTTTCTACCACAATAGAAAGTGAAAAGTGTATTACAGCAAACTGAAGAGGAAAAAACACAAAAATTTTCCCAGTGAAAATTGTATGAAGTTTAGAATAACGCAGGGGAGTGTGAATAAGCAATAGGAGGCCATTGCAAGGCATGGGGGGAAAAAACAGCAGGATTTTTCCCATATTGTGTAAGACACCAAAGTAAACCTGCTTGCTTTAGAGGGAATCGTACTGTAAGTTCGATTTATTTTCGTCATCTTGGTAGGTAGAACCACTGCGAGAGGGAAGGCCGAGGGGAGGCTCTCATGTTAATACACGTCTCGTTTTCTTCCAGGAGAGTACACAACTGCTACAAATGCCGTCAGTGCAGCTTCACAGCTGTTGACACTCAGTCACTACTAGAGCACTTCAACACTGTGCACTGTCAGGAGATGGACGTCACTACAGCCAACGGGGAGGACAGTCATGGCGTTTCGTCTATCAAGGAGGAGCCAAAAATTGACCTCAAGGTCTACAGTCTGATTAATCCGGACCCCAAGATGGGGGAGCCCATATCTGACAGCATAGTGAAGAGGGAAAAGATAGAAGATAAGGAAGTGCTCAAGGAGAAAGGTTGGACTGACAGTCCCAGTGATGATCTTCGCAACGTGACTTGGAGAGGAACAGACATTTTGAGGGGGAGCCCGTCATACACACAGACCAGTCTAGGCTTATTGACCCCAGTGTCTGTTGGCCAAGAGCAGCCAAAGCCTTTAAGGGATAGTCCAAACGTAGAAGCTGCCCATCTTGCGCGGCCCATTTACGGCTTGGCGGTGGAGAGCAAGGGCTTCCTGCAGGGCGTGCCAGCCGGAGCGGCGGAGAAAGCCGGGCAGCTCACCCAGCCCTACCCTGGATCCGGAGACAGCAAGACAAAGGACGAATCCCAGTCCTTATTACGGGTAGGAAGCTCACTAGTTTTTTTTCTCGCTTTTTATGATTACATGTATGTTATGTTTAATTAGGCATGCAAATGATTTCTTCAGTTCCAGGGTAATGTGTTTGGGTTTTTTTTCATGCATGGGGGGGAAAAAAAAAATCAAGGAAAGACTGAAAGACTGAAACTTGTAGAGCTAAACTGGCAGGTAAATGTTCCAAAGTGTTTGCATAAAACAATGTATATATTGATGTAGTATTAGTAAGCAAGTGCTTCTGCTTTTGCTATTTAGCTCTGATTGAATTTTGTTTAATCATTCCTGCTAATTGTGCAGGTTGATGATGCATTTGAAGAAGGAAGGTTTAGAACCCCAGAAGGCTGCACATCTGTTACACTGAAACAACTAATCACCTCTTAAATTTTGTGGTGGTGTGACAGTTCACACTTAAGCAAGATTTCACATTATTAAATATCTAAGAATATGAAACCTGAGTTAAATATTAATAAAAAGTAACCTCTTTTTTTTGTAAAGCAACATAATTATATATCAATTTTGACACTTGTCTGGTTGCCTTGGAAGCAAAAGAAAAAGAAAAAAAGAGAAAAGGAAGGAGCTTGGGTGATAAGAAAAGGAGAATATTTGTCACACCAAATAATTCCTATTCTGTCTTTTTTTTAAACAAAAGGACCTATATATAAGGAACTTCCCCTTCCATCAAGGTATGCTTTTCCCACTGTGGGGAAATCTGAGGTTAGAAAAGCTCTCAAATTCTGAGGAGCTGAACAGGGAGACAAGTAAGTGCCTTTCTCCTGGAGTCATCACTGTATGTTTTCAGGGTCTGCTCCCTATCTGAACTTCAAGAAACTTGCTACAGGAGCGGTCAGTCCGCAGACAAACCTCACTAGAATGAAAGTGATGATCAGCTGTTTTTCTTTATTGTCTTTTATAAGAACATTTATAACCATAACATCCATTACTGTAAGAGTGAACGATATGTCAGAAGAAGACAAAAGGCAAGATAAATGTTTTATTCCATGGTCCGCTAAGATTATACATACGTATATCTGTGTCTGTATACATATGTAAGTCTTACAAGCTTTTTTTAAATGAAGTCAGTGGTCTTAAAAATATTGCAGTTATTCTAATTATAAAATAATGTGGCTGTCACTTAAAGTCTGCATGCAGTTTAGGGGGACCACAGTCTTTTGTGCCTTACAGGTCATGAATAATTACTGATGTCAGATTTCAAGTGTATGAGAAGCAGTCACAGTCTGACAGTTCCCTGTTGCAAACCTGGGTGTGTGCTCATTGTGAATGGCAGGGTTATATTTCTCTCCTCCATTTGGAAATATATGTAAAAATACAGACATATATCCAACTAGCAGTGGAATTCATGCTGTACATGTGACCCTAGTTACATCCCACTAGAATTTCTGTAGTGGTTCTTAGCAGTGCACAGACATATTGGCGAGAGGAGCCATTTATATTATCAGAATACAAATATTTTTCATTTATTTTTTGACCCCTAAAGAATGAAAAAAGCCAACTAAACAAAAATCTGCAAAGGGATTTGGTAGTATGCAGAATCAGCTCTATATAGGTCTAAATTTGGTTGGTAGCTGGAGCCTAGAATCTTAATAAGTGGTAAAATAAGACCATTATATTACCAATTTTAGCCACTGGTGAATGAAGAAGGGGAAACTGTACACTGGCTGCTTCTTATGCCCTTCTTTAAAATAAGTTCAGACAGTTTTTTAAAGTCTTTATACAAAAGCACTAATTTTTTTTTTTCAAATCAGTATTTTTATCACTTTGGAAATATTTTGATCACTTCTGGATGTTCTGAAATATTAACTACCTGTAATTCCCATGGTTTTCTGAAAAAAAAAAGAAGTCTTATTTTTGTATATTCACAGGGTATATAAATTAGTTGCTTGCATTTTAAAATGTTGTGTACAACCCAACTTTTCTTTTATAAGGTTTGTAAAAGGATTTATTAGTGGATTAGATCTGTACTGACTGTTGAAACCATACCGACAGCCTTGAAGGAGGAATTACCTTTGTGTACACTTTTAGCTACCTTGCTCTTTGAACTCTGTTGTGCCAAGGTCTGGGTCTTTTCCTTAGTTATAATATTTTAATTTTCACTTTTCTTCTTTGAAAATTGGATAAGTTGCCTTTGTCAATTTGAAATATTTAAAAAAAGGGAAGGAGGTTAACTTTCTACATGTGCTGAACAGAGTCCCTAATCATATGTATTTCATCACTACTGATGGATAGAGGCAAATAGTGAGAATTTAAACTTCTTGAAGGTAAGGGGTGATCTGAAGGATAGGAGATGGTGGAGGATGATAGGAGATGGTGGAAGATGAAGGAGTGTGATTCTGTGAATGATATTAATTCATCCAATAAGGCAGATATTTCCTGTTCCCCTGGATCTGTGAAAAAGATCATAGAAACCTAACTCCTTTATTTTGCTCTTGATTTAGTTTTGGGATGCAGTATTGGAGCCAGGAAATAAGAAGACAAAGTGATGGTCAGCTTGATCAGGGGGAGCCCTGTGTCGGGTATTATCTGACGTACATACATGTTATATGTATGTCTGGAAGCTCACTTGGCCCAGACAGAATTAGAAATCGTTCAGAACTTCCCTTCCATTCTGGAAAAAGCTGATTTTTGTAATCTCCTGAAATTAAAAAAAAATACTCTGTATTGTTAAGCAAATCTCTCATGATTATCCACTTTTGGAGAAATTTATTTTTCTAATGCAAAATAGCTAGTAGAAATAGCTAATGTTGTGCTAAAAGTTGGGCCTTTCTAAAAGCAAAACGTTAAATCAATACATACTTCTGGTATCATATAATGAATGCTCATGCAAATACTGTATACCGGGACGACTGGTGACTAGGAAACCAAACCTATAATAAAATCACTGTGGACACCTTCATTTTTTTCCCCCCAAAGACTGGCACAGAGGAAGCCAAAAATTTGGGATTACTCAGTGAATAAACGCTGTGAGAAATGGACTGAAAAAAAATCTAACACAACAATCCCTTCGGTTGTACTGGCTATTCCGTATTTATAAAGTGGTTCTGCTTGTTACAAATGATTGGTAATGATTTGACAGTAGCAGTAATACCATGTGCTTTTCATTTTTTAGTTCTCTCATGACTGGGGGAAGGAAAAGGGGAGATCGTGTTTTTCACGGTTTTTTCATATAGATCGAGGTTAATACTGCAAGTGGGTTTTCTAGATACTGAGTTTAGGAGTGATTAGCATTTTAATAAAATATCAAAGACGATACAGATCAACTGGGGAAGGGGTGAAAATCTACAATTGCCTACAGAAATCCCTAATGCCTACAGGATAATCGTAAACTTTTGGAAATTACTTGGAGTGTTTTTCAGCTTTGCATGTTGTGTAAGCCGTTTACATGCTGCTTTCTTGCATTCCTTCCATGCATGATGGACATGTTCCCTCCCCAGTCTCTGTGCTACAGTAGATTATTCATGGGAGTCATTAGGGTAGGATTGCTTTCCTTTTTAGCAGCTAAAAGACTGAATCGCTTGTGACCTTTCGGGAGCTGGGGATGGTGCAGTGGCGATAGCTTGAACTCTACATGTGTGCAAACACACATACGCAGTGGACGCACCTTTTTCCCCAAGAGCGCTTCCAAGCTGTGTGTATGTAACAGAATCTTTCTCAGGGGCTTGGTACACTTCTGTGAGTAGCTTTAATTTATTTTTCTTATTAACATGTTTCCAGCAGCTGTACTTACAGCGAATCGGTATGTTTTGCAAATGGGAATTACAAAAAATGTACCTCAGCGTGGTACAATGTAGACATTATTTCTGTTCTTCCTTAGAGTAGCTGATTTTATAGTTTAAAGATTTGTTGATACTGGAAGGTCTATTGAGATGCAAAAATGTTCCTTTTTTTGGGTAGCACATTGGCAGCCAGCGGCCTCCAGGCCAGGCAGATTGTTTAATGCTTTGACAACGCAGATCTTGGACAGCAGGAACTTCTTGCTAAACTGATTTTAAATGAAGTGTCCTGTTTTGGTATGTGTGGACACTGCAGAACAAAGTTTTCCACAAAGTTGGGAATTGCAACCTGAGCCTTCGGACCTTTACACAGACCTAGTTAGCCCACCTAAAGTATCAGTAAACACTGCTGCCTCGCATCGCAGTTTAGCCGATGCAGATACAGAATAGCACAGATCAGTGTGTCCTGCGGTGCCGCATAGACCTGAAGGCAACAGGGAGATGCCTGTGTATTAATCATAATTCATGTAATGGGGGGATTTGTGTACCGTCAGAGGGAGAGAGATTGTCAAATTGCAAAGATACTGTGATTTTTATCAAAGGCAGACTGCAGGCTGTAATGTTAAATATGTAACTGAAGTTATGTTAATCTTTGCTATGAGCTTTTTATGTGGGGCAAAGGATAAAATCAGCTCTTCTATTAAATCGAGATTATTTTGTACCATAATGATCAGACTGTTTACACACTACAGGAAATCATGGTGTTTCAAGAAAGTTTCCACTTACTTTAAGAAGAGTTATTTTCTTTTTGTCTGTGATATTTACACTTCTGATATTTCATACAGTGTTCTGTCTAGAGCTGGTTATATGGCTTTAAATTTGGGGGAGACAGAAAATCAGAAAAAGTTATTTCTCCTCTCCCTGTTTTGCATTCTCCTATGTGGCTGATTGACAGAGCTCATTTTAAAATTAGCAATAGGTATGTATGTATCAGTAAATGTACATATAATTGATTTAATATCAGTGTAGTAAACATCAGATACAGTCCCTGGTGGTGAAACATTATTTCTCCTATTATAAAATACTGACTCCTGTTATCCACAGAGTTAGATGCCAGATAGCTGCAAATGCTGAACTGGCCTTTGTGATGTCCAAAAGACCTCTCTAAACATTCAGTTCTTGGCCAGAACCGTAACAAACCTTTGGGGTAAAAACTGCCTCTCTGATGTTGGTAGAAATATTGCTGCTGCCTTTAGCACAAGCAGCAGCACTGGAAGGTTCAAGCACAAAGTGGGATCTTGGTTTAAATGTGATTTTTCGGTAGTCACTACAGGGTAATGGATGGAAGCTTTTGTGCGCTTTGGCATTGTGTCCCACGTCCAACCACCTTTTGATAGCAACATCTTAATGGTATATCTACAGAATTAAATTTAATGCATATAATTGTATCGTACATCTTATATTTTAAGTTGGTGGAGGTCTTGGATGCTGCATCTGATCCCTGAGCCACTTTGGGAAGGAAAAAGCAGCCCTTTAAAGAAGAAACATCTGAAATAGTTTCTCTGTAGCTGCATCTCATTTTTTTCCCATTTCCTCTGACTCTGTTAGAGATCTTTCAGGAAGTATTTATAGTCAAGGCCATTCATTGCCATACGGGTCCTCTAATTAGCTGAGGGGAACTCAGCAGGCACTGTGTCTTGCTAATGCACAGAGCTCTGTCAGGTCAGAGAGCTGCCAAAGTCTTTTGGTTTTTTCTGAAGCACCTGTTTCCACAAGTCTCTGCCTGGGGAGGCAGTGGGCTACTTTTTGAAATATAACTACATCCTGGAAGATGGCAAGAATCCTCCAACAAGGAAAATGAGAAAATAAAGATAGGACTTGGAGAGAAATGGTTTTGAAGCGTCGGGTTTCCTGCGCAAAACCAAGGCGGGTAAAATCCCTGTGCTGGTGAAGGGCTTGCGAATGAAGCTAAAATAACTTTCTGAAGGTTTCAAGTAGTTTAGAAACAAACATGTACTTGGCTGCTTTTAGTAACTACTGGAACCAAACCCACAAGAAATTGAATGTTTTGCATTACTCATCCTGTCAGAGTGATCAGATAGGACTAGAAAGTAACTTTTAGAAAAATGTTAACCTGCCCAATTAAAGACATGTTTCTGGTTTTTGTGTGGGGTGTGTCTGTCATGTGGAGAGACAACCCCACCTCGTGCTTGTTTACCCACCGTCAGTGCATTTTTTTTTTTCTTCTCCCTTTTACGAAATGTGGTTTAGAAGAGAATTAAATGATAAAATCATTATTTGGGTGGGGCGCGGTAATAATGCGAAAGGGCAGCAGCTACGTCAAAATCCTTGATGAAAAGGTGAATCAGTATGTGGAACAAAGGGCTGAGGAGACTGGTACGGGCCCCTGGGCCGCTGCGTAAGCAGCAGGGTTTATTGAAGTTGCTGTGATCAATAACGATGATTCAAGCAGGGAGAACCGAGATAATTCTTGATTTAAAACAAGCTGCTTCATTCGGATGGAAGAGACAGTAATGAAGATGAGAACAAAAGAGTGCTTTCTTGTATTGAACCGAGTGGCCAAAACAGATTGACAATCAGTGTCAGATGCAATTAACTCAATTTTATATTACCCTTAACTAGTTTGGGTAGGAGAACCTCTCTTTTGTTCTCTCCGGTCCAGTATTTGGTGTCCTGGCGTTGGTGGGAGCGAGAAGGGGCCGCGCACCGTTGTCACCTGGATGCTGCACGCCTGTGCAGGGCCTGGCTTTGCTGGGCGAACGTCACCTGGGTGCTTGAGGCAGCTGCTCCGTGCCATCGGTGCCGCAGGGAATGGCGGTTATAGAAATCTGCGCGAGGGTGGGAGCATCCTCGGTGCATGGGTGCAGCTCACCCCAGCAGCCCCCGCCGCTCCGGGCTGGGTGGGGGTTCGGGCACAGAGGGGCCCCCGGCATTGTCCCCCAGCCTGAACAGGAGCCCCTGGCATGGGGCGGTGCGAGCCAGAGCCTCCCTCGCCCTGGGGTGAGGCTTAAAGGTCTCCTTCCAGCTCAGCCCCTCCGCGCTACCGAGCCGCCCTTGTTGACACTGAAAACAACACGGTCCTGCAGCCCGTGCTCATACCCCCTTGCTCCGCACTGGACGCACTGAATGAGGAAACGTTGCTCCTTTAGGTACGACCAGTCCTGGTAAGCAGCTATTTTTCTTTACCGTCTTCAAATACATTCCTGAATTTTTATTTTTTTTTTAAATTGTGCTCACAGTGGATGAAGCTCGGTTAAAACAGTGTCAGGGTATGGAGCACAGCTGTGGGCACTGCGAAGGCAAACAGCGCAGCAGCAGCTCCCTCCAGTCTAAACAATTCCGAGCACTGTCAATGGGAAGCCTTGTTTAAACTGGGAAATAAGTAAACGCAGCTTCTCGCACGACGACTAGTTTCAATAATTATCTGAGCTTCTCCAAAGTTTCGAAAAGTTAAGTGCAACTATAACCATTATACAGCCCTATTATTTTTCTGTATTGCTAATAGCATTTAGCATTAGATTATATACCTGAAGTGAAATGGAAGCTTCAATTGTATTTAGAAACTAAGGATAATCTTTGCCAAACTGGATCCAATAGGAAACACATTCATGTCCAAGGGCAGAACTTGCTGCTAACTTGTAGATTTTCAATGGAAAATTAAATTTCATAGATGAATGCAGGCAAGGTTTGTACATAATTCCATTTTTGCCTGAAGTACTATGGTGCTGAACAGTGAAAATCTATGTGAAGATACCTCTAACATCTGGAAGTGCAGAGTTGCTTTCTGTGTTGAATTTCAGACAACCCTATACATGTATTTGGTAATTAAAAGACACAATAAATACACTCTTCTAGAGGAGGGATATTATGATAGACAGCAAATAAATGTTTAATTTATTGCACTAAGAAGGGAGCACTGTAATTATAATTGATTTGAAGGAATCCAGATGCTATCCACGTCTGAACAAATTCAAAATGGTAAAGATTTAAAAACAGATTTATGAATAAACAGTGCACACACATGTTCTGTGATTTTTCCATGGAGGTATCTAGGGGTTAATACACCCAGTTAAAAATGTCAACTATGGAAAATAGTTGTTATATCAATAGATGTGTGCTGAAACAGAAAAATATATATATATATATATGTATTTTTTATATATATAAAAAAGAGATATGCAAAAGGTTTTCTGGAATGTCTTTTGTTACCTTAGCACTCCTCAGAATATGCATGTGGCCACCTTAGAAGTAGTCTTAATTTTAAGATCTCTAATGTAGCGCAATTGATTTAGTGAACAATTTCCTGCCTAATATAATTCATGTACTTCTTGTACCAAGTTCTGGTTCTAAAATGAAGCTTTATAATGGCTAAATGGTTCTGTTGATGTTTTTCTAAGCATTTTTCTAAGTAGCATTATGTATATTTTAGAAAATCTTATAATCCTTGTTGTAGTGATACAGTAATGTGTGTATGTAATATAAATCTATAAATATATGTATTCCATATTGCATGTTACATTATTTAGAGTTCAGATAGGATATAATTTATGCATAAAGATGGGAAGAGGAATAAGGATGTTTTCTTTTTTTGCTCTGTGCACAGTATGAGGTTTCTGAAACAAATGGCGTGGTGGCAGCCCAGGCCATGCAGCGCTTTGCAGGCAGCTTGCAAATGGACTTTGAAATCTTTGCTGAGCTTGTGTATCCCTGTGCTGCCTGAGATGATTGGCAAATCTCAGGTTGGTGAATCATATTTGTCCTAGTCAGATGGTTAATTCCCTATGACTTCTTGGCAGCTCTAGGCCTTAGTTTCCTGGTTCTGTCTGTAAAATGGGAATAAGGGCTGTTTCAGAGTGAAGAGAGATGCGTTAAACTCTGTATTGTGCAACACTATAGTCAGAGCAAGAAAACCCTGATCCATAGGCATCCTGAATCAATATTCTCGGTTAACTTCCCTGGGCATGATGATATAGCTTTTTGCAAGAACACCAGCGAAAGAGAAAAACTTAAGAAACAGATCATAATTTTAATTTTAACTTCGTTAAAATTTCTATTCTTTCCTTCAGCCTGGGGAAAAAAAAAAAAAAGAGAAAGCAGGAATTTTGGAGCAAGGCATTTGCATTTCTTGTTTGACTTTGACCTCATTTTGGTTTATGTGCCTCTGATGTGTATAGTGGCAAACTACACATTTTCACTTATGGGAAGAAGTCTTTTAACGATGGCTTGCAGTGCAGTCTTTAATCATGTGAGTTGCCTCCAGCACTTGCTGAGAGTAAAATTCCACCCTCGCCATTTTCAGATGGGTTGTAGTATCGGCTGTTTCTCCTTGCAAGACTGTCTGTGATTTGAAAATTGTGTTTAAATTAAAAAAAGCGAAGGAAAAAAAAGAAATAATCAGACCATTTGTCAAGGAATTTGTTATGAATGGGAACGAGGAGCAATGCAAACAAGCTTGGAATGAGTTTAAATTCACATGTTATTCTGGGAGCCTACAATTTCTGGTGAGAAAATGGCATATTTTAGGTCTATTTCCTCCAGTTTTTGGCATGGAGCAATGCCTGTTTTGTTCAGTCAGATGTTCAAATGGGAATTTTGGATGCTTGGAACTAATTTTAGTAGGTGGGGGGCAAATTTATTATGATGCTACAAATAGAGTTTGATCACAGCTGCTTCACTGCAATTATAAAAATCGGCTGTGAATCACTTAAACTATATTTACTGGTTGCAAAAAAAAAAATGAATCTCATCTTTACAAAACTCTGTCTTGTTTCCCTTAAAGTTCCGAGTATCATCATTTATATAGCCAGTATTTTCAATTTGACTTGATCATGTTGCCAGAGTATTTTCATGCTGCTCTCCCCCTGTGCCCCGGCAGTGATAGTGTGCTCAAATGACTCTTCCATTCTTTCCTGAAGAAACTGTATCTTTTTTTGTTAGGGTGAATTTCTGAGCTTGTTCTGAAATTACAGTAAATCACACACAGACCTCTTGAGACTTATTAAAAAAATGTTAGAAACTTCACTGGAAGTTGGGCACTTCAAAGCTCTTGCTACTCCAGTCTGTACATGACTAAAAGGCTGTAAGGCAGACACCGCAAGGTGAAAGCTTTCAAATCAAAGCAAAACTTAATATACCACTATTATCCCCTTTATAAGACATATGGAGAATAATATCTTTACATATTTATGAGTTTTTTCTGATAGTAACTGCTTTAATGTTCATGGGGTTATGCTTTTGAGTTAGAAGAGAAAATACTGAGTTATACTCTGTATTTTTTCGACATTTCATGGCAGCTCCTCTCCCAACCTAAAGTGGATGTATTCCAGATCTGTTTAAAAGTTTGTATTGTGCAGAATAAGCTTAGTCAGCCTGTTTCTTGAGAAAAGCATTTTCTTCACAATGCAATTAATGGACTCAGCTATGGCGATCATTTTGGCATTCCTCCCTGCAGCTGATAAAGAAGACAAACATCTGTAAAGCTCTCCATCGAAAGTAGCACAGTACCTATTAGTATATTACTGAAATTCATTTATATTTGACTGAGGTATGCTAGAAACTTAAATATTTCCTTTTGTTTAAAATTCTCATAAACTCTGCCTTATGTAGTGTTCGAGGGGTGGGGAGAATTAATGGAAAATTTGATTAAAATCTTCTAGGCTTCAAGGCTTGTAAACAGCTTGGCACCTACATATGTTTGTGTGCATACGTGTGTTTTACTGGTTTGTTTACTAATTTTAAATTAGGTTTAAAAAATAGAATGAAATTTTAAAACTGAGATTTATTTTTAAATTCAAAATGAAAGATTTTTCCCCTGAACACTGAATTTCTGTAGTTATTTAGCCAAATGGTTTGTAGGACTAATATTAATCATTTTTAAAGCAAAAAGTATGTTACAACTTTACTGATTTTTCCATTACAGAAAATTATGTTCTGCTTAGCAGCAGTTTTAAATCTGCGTTGATTTTTAAATAGATCTTTTCATGCCTTTAAGACTGTAAACCGAATCATCACTTAATCAATTTGCCTTTGCCTTCTAATAGCCAACTAAACGGTAGCGGTCTTTGCAATGGTTATCCATAACAACTGTCAGAGCAGATTTGATTTAGGGACTTCTACAAAAATTAAGAGGATAGTTGATGTCTGTTAAATTTGCTCCCTCAGTCTGGACTTTCTTGGTATGATGGTCAGCTAAGTGACTCCTCACGTGAGACTCAGTTTTAGTCAAACCTCGTGGCAGCTGCGTATATCTCAGGAGAGGTGTTTCATTTGACTTCAGTGCCCTGAGTTGGCATTGGTGTAGACCTCTAGACTGAACTTTTTTCTGAAATATATCATTTCAATGAGTGAACAGACAGCCTGGGGTGGAGCTTTAATTGCTGAAGGTATTTGAAGGCTTTCTTAGTGATATCCTCCTTAAGAAGTGAAGCATAAGCCATTTTGGACACCAGTTCCCCAAGTACATCACTGTCGTGAGGAGAGAACATTTTTAAAAACATTGATTTGAGAAATATTTTATCTGTGCTGCTTCTGTAGGTCCTTGGCAAAGAAGTTAAATTTTGTAAGTGCTAGGAAGTTAACAGGATCTCCATCCAGCTGTCCGCACCAAAGGGCTCCCAGCGCCTCGAGAGCTGCAGGGTGTGCCTCGTGCTCTGCCTGGCTATGAATGCCTCCGGACCCCTGCTCTCAGCTGTTTTTATCAGTATAGATCTGCTTCCTTCTTTGCTTGTCCAGGTTGTAAGGAAACTTCACTGTAACCTCTCTTTTCTTGTC
Source organism: Calonectris borealis (assembly GCF_964195595.1). Lineage (NCBI taxonomy): Eukaryota > Metazoa > Chordata > Aves > Procellariiformes > Procellariidae > Calonectris > Calonectris borealis. The sequence continues at coordinate 17,104,294 of NC_134313.1, forward strand.
TTCTTTAGCTTGGTTTGGCTCTCTCCCCCACCAATCTTTTGTGGAACTCACAGTTTTCTATAGTAAAAGTCATTGAAATTCTCCAAATTTGGAGCTTTCTTTTCTCTTATAAGAACTGTCTAGGTGTTTTGATCCGCCTTTCCTAGCATATATCGTCTGCATTGCAAACGGAGGCTTCCTGATGGGGAGAGATTAAGCAAAATTGTCTAAATCTCCTTCTCTTCTCAGCATCTGCACTTTGCCATGGTTGAAGCCAGAGTACTGGTCTGAATGGGCTTTGCTCTGACAGGTTCTCTCTCGAATGCCTACTAGCATGCACATAAATGGCCCCAGCGATCTGATATCCTTCCTACCAAAAATATTCTCATGGCCTTGCTTGCTTTCATCAGCACCACTAAGTAAACCTCAGCTAGTGGAAGGAGACATGTTGGAGCACAGCAGAAGAACAGAATGGATGAAACTACAAATTGTTAGTCTGTTAAACACAGATTATGTCTTTGGGTACAAATTCCATTAGCGACTGAATGAGTCTGGATGGGTAGTAGCTTGTGGAAGTATTTGTTATGACAAAACCAACTTTTCATTAATAGACAAAGTTATCCTGTTTTCCTCTGTAGTCTGGCCAACATCAAAATGTTTCAAACTAATTTCAGACTTGTAAAACACTGTCTATCAGATACAGACATATGGATTGAACTAGTAATTTGCTTGCCATCTGCTGATAAAGGAAGCAAGGCGTCTAAGTAGAAAATGAACAAATATTTTTTTCCCCCATTGGAATGTCATATGGTGCCTTTAGTAGTTGTTTGTATTGACATTTTTATTGATTGTTATGTAAAGTGTTACATTGCGTTGACCTGCATCTGCTTTCAATCTCATAATTATGATTTTTTTTTTGTTTACAAAATATCCATAATAATTTGAACCTATAAATAATGTAGTTAGAAAATAACCCACTTTAAATCTGAAAAAATAAATTGGTAACCACAGTTCTTATTGTATGAAACAGGAATAAGCATATTCTTTTGCTTGGAAAAGAGAAAAACCTGAAATGTTACTACCAGAGTTAATTAAAATTATATTTTCTTTTAGTCAAAATTTCCCTTTTCCTCCTGAAAGACAGACTAGGGGCCAGGAAAAACAATAAATTCCCAACATAAAAACAAACAAAAAACCAAACCTGCCAAAACTTCTTTGCTTAGGGGAAGATGGATACTTGAGCTTTCTGGGTTTTTCCCTGTAAGAGTCTTCTCTGGAGTTTGTCCCCCAGATCTTTGCCAAGGCTTAGCTGTGCTGGCAATAGCTATTTCATCTGGGGATGATTGACCTGGAGGGGCAGAGAGGTTTCCCTGCCTCGCCGCAGCAGGACCAGCCCAGGGGCAGCGCAGTCTGCCGGAGCTGTAACGTTGTAGGGTTGGGAGCAATTCCTCCGCCGGGGAAACCTTGCCTACGGGAAGCTGCAAGGTGTAAGAGTTGGAGATTTGCCTCCTGAAACTGTAAAGACTTCTTATTTCAGCATATAGGCTCTGGTTATCTATGGAAATAATAAGAATTAGTCCATAATGAAAGTTCAGTTGTTTGTTCTTTTAGTTAATGGTTCTTACATGTTTGTCCATTTTCACGAAGCATTTAGAGTTTCTCTGTTTAAAGGTGACATACCAAGTAGAAAATGCAGTAACTTCTCAATAGGAATATTGCTTTCATAGGTAGTAAAATACATTCTCAGTCAGTGCTCAAATACATGGAACTTTGGTTAGTTAAATAATAATAAATACTCATTTCAGCCCTCGTTCTCCAATTTTTATTCATATTGACAAGAATTTTAATTTTCATTGATTTCAGTGATCCATTTTGAACAGATAATGCTAAAAATATTAATGAGCTGTGTTCTTAAACATGAGTTATATCTTTGTAAAAGTTGTAATTGAATTGTTGATTTTCTTTTAAATAAGACAAGCCCATTTTTTTTCTGTAGCAATTGGATTATTGACTTGCCAGAAGTGTAGGATGTAAAGAATGTACCAACGAATTTCTATATGTGCTTGAAATGAAAGTAATATGGAAAATCACTACTTGTCCAATACACTGTTTTCTCTTTTGTAAATATCTTTGTTTTTTTTAAAATTGATGTTCCTTGTAATGACCTGCAAAGTCTGTGAACAATGCAGATACCTATTAACACATGCCACCTTCTCTTTTCTGAGTGTGGTTATGTACGGTTTCATTTGAAAAAGCTAACCAGTTACAGAAATAACAAGTTTTCCACAAGGTAGAGTTAATTACCATTTTACATTTGGAATTTACACTATGCAGAAAGCTATTGCAACAGTAGCAATATTTTAACAGATGGACATTTTTGCAGATGTCCTTATAGGAACTGATATCCGTGACAGCAAGAAGTCTGCAAAAGTAAGAGGAAAATTCAGATAGTATTGATGAAGTAAAAGCTTAGGTAAATGCAGTGCTTCTGTGATGGCTTATGGAAGGCATTAAGCTACAACAAGTAGTACCACTAGTAGTACCATTGCTATATGGTTTGCTGCATGCTTCCCTTCTGCTTTTTATGGCTTAAGCTGCATTCGATATGCTCAGTCTGTCCTTGTATTGTATTTCTATGCTCTGTTGCAGCACAGTAAGTCTAGATCTATTTTGCATCTGATGGGCCTATTGGTTTTTGTTCTGATTTTATTTCATTGAAAACATGAGGACTCTATGTTTTCCTGATGGTAAATGTTAATATTTACGGCATACACTGGGAAGTATACATCCAGAGTAATTTTATCCTTTTAAAGTTTTTGTTTTTAAAGTCCTTTTTTTATAGGACTTATCATGCTATATGGTATTTGACAATTCCCGTGTTTATAATGTTTTGTAACATATATTGCAAATGATAAAACATAGGTGTTTACAGCATTCTGTTAGAGTATGTTGACTGCAGCAACAGAGTCAAATTACCGCTAAGAAAATATTGCTTCACAATAATCAGGAGGATATCAGATACTTAATCTGATGTTGCCTACCAGAAACTGGTAAACTTGCTGTTGATGGGCATACTCACCTCAGGGTATTAAACGGCTCTTCACAGATTAATGTTTGTAAGTCCATTTTGTAGTTTGGTAAACTGCCTCGGAAGATGAGGGTGTGATTGATCGATAGGGAGGAAGAGCCGAGATCCCTTCTCTTAGACAGGGACAAATGCAAATTTCCTTTGTGCTTTTGTTGATGCATATTTTTATTATATAGTAGCTTCCAAAGAATGGTGAGATTTACGAATATTAGCAAATTGCCTTGGGAACATTGGATATGATGTAGTTCAGAAGCAGAAAGGTTTATAAAAAATAGTTAAATTTTGTATGCCTAGTACACACTTATCTCTTGCCTATCAATCAGAGCTGTTCTTTTGCAGACTGAATTGCCTTACTGTGATACTATCACATTTCTGACATGAATAAATAGTTTCAAAACCATTCATGTCAGGTCAAGATGGTGAGAACAGCAGATAGACATGAGAACCGGGACTGTATAAACAACATACTCCCATCACCGGACTAACGCAGGTCCAGAGAAGTGGCAGCGTCGTTCTTGCTGCGCAGACATTGCCAGCTTGCTATTCTCCCTTTCCCCAGCGCGAGAGAATTGACTGCAACTGTTTATTTTCAACACATGGTTGATATCTTTGTCTGTCTGTCTGTCTGTAGATCAGCTGTGCCTTGTTAGAGACTTTACTCATGAGCCCTGAGAATCTTGCTCAACCTTTCATCTCCCTGCCATGTAACTGTGGTTTGTTAGAAATAACTGAGAAAAAATGTAAACTTACTGAAATGAGTAAGAAGTCTATAGTCAGTGTCAAAGAAGAGAGGGGATGGACTGAACTGAGGGTGTATGTAAGAGACTAGTCCCTGCCTTCTCAGATATATTTATAGTATCTCTCTAGATGGAGAAAGAAAAACTCAACAGTTGTATTTGCCCTTTGAGAAATGTCAGAAAGGATATTTCTGTCTGGCCAATTCCTCTTAGTCTTGAGGTTTCTCTTTGTACTGTGCAGAGGCATGAGAGTGGTATTCCCAGCTCTATATAATGCCAGAATATACCCATATGTTATATAAAACCCCCTTGGCTATATGTATAGCTTATGCCATATTTATATGAGTGAACTTAACATAGTTCAGCTAAGAGGCTATAGAGACACTGATGCAGCTAATGGAAGGGAAATTTGAGAGGTTTGTGCTTTCTTCACTATAACCTTGTCATTGGTCATCCTGTTTAGCATTGCTTAAATGAAGAGAGAAAATGCTATTTATTTTTGAAGTTTTTAAAGTGTGAAGAAATCACACCTCTCAGGTGAAGTGGCTGTGATCCTTCTGTAGATGTAAAACCCATTTTTACATGGAGGTAAACGTTACTGGTTTTCCGGCCTATTTGCAGACTGTAGAGTGCCCTCAGTGAATTCAGGTGGCCTTTAGCACTTAATGTCCACTCCACACGAGGTATTCAAGTGTCTCGATAGAAGTGACATGTATCATGTTTTTTGCATATGCCTGCCAGTGCCTTCACTGAATCATACTTGTGCTGCTGCCACTGCTCTGTTCTCCTGCTAAACCAGGAAGACTCCGTCTGGAGATCAGCCAAGTTTTCAAAGTACTGATAGTGTCCGTAGTCAGGACAGAATTACCAAAAAGTATGGATTTTCCTTAGGATTTTTTGAAATGGAACTGTATTCATTATCTTACTATTGTCAAAAGCGCTTCAGCTGGTCTTGGTTTCTAGTCACACAACAGTTGTGAAGTGAGGGTTGTTTCAATAGCTGGCAATAAGTTGTTAAACATTTTGGCCTACGATTTCTTCTTTCTGAACTGTTTAAATAATGGACAAATATGCTTTATAAATCTGTATCATCAAAATGATAAGTCATACGCAAACTTGGTGACCTGAAGAACCTCATCTGTTTAACCACCTGATACCATTAGTTTTTCATAGGGACTTTTAGATATGAAAGTGTGCTGGAAACATACTAAAATAAATGATATTTCCGAAGGGAAAGTTAAAATGTATGCCTTTTCTCCTCTGTCAGGATTTTCTGGAGAACTCTACCATGGCCAGAGTTGTCACTCTCTTATTAGTATGTGCAGAACGTCAACCTGCTTCACGTCCTTTTCTAAGAGAAACTCTTGAAAGGTTTGAGTTGCCCTCCATTAATAACACTGGAAGCACAAATGGCTGAAATACACTGACAGTTGTACCAATGCAAAGCTGTACAGAAAAGAATGAAAATTTTATCCCATTCTGTTGAAATATTAAATTAGATTGTTTAAGACCAACATTTGATTTGGCTTTGTAGATAGCAAGGAAAATGAACGACCTTTTTATTATTTTTCTGTGTAAAATTTGACTTTTTTTTAACCAACATTACCATTATTTGATAACTTGAAGGGCTGTGTGGCTTTCTGACTACAAAAGGGGTAGAAAGGATACATTAAGAGAATTTATGAAGTTCTGGGAAAAAGAGTATAATGATAGCAGCAGGGAAAAAAGCATATCACAGCTTCAAAACAGATGGAGTCCTCTAAGGAAGCTGTCTGAACATGGCCTGGGACCTATAAATTGCACTTAGAAGATGGGGCTTTCATTGCAGATGGCAGGTTCCCAGTTAGAAAGTGAAAGCCAGAACAGGGCTATGTGCATGCAGAGAATGGCATTGAATGTGCCTAACATCTTGTGTTTGACATACATTGAAATTTAAGCTGGAATATGAATTCAAAAGGCTAATGTACAAGTTCAGAACATGAAATATGTCGTAGTATTCAGAAATCCAGCAACTTGCTTTCAGGCATAGAAAATTTTAACTAAATACAAAGGCAGAATACATTTGTGGCCCTAAAACTGAAACAAGGCATTAACTTTGAGTGTCATTTTCAATCACTTTTACACTGAAATATGACAGCAAAGCCCTCTCTTTCTTCCCATGTGCCAAGCTGGTGTCATTCCAGAGTCACCAGGTCAAAAAGCAGTGGTTTCTCTCTGGACCTGTTATCCCATATTATATTACCCCATTTGACCTCGACCTGATTTCAGTGAAATAAATGAGAGTTTTGGTTTTGACTGGGACTCCTGCTCTAGGAAAGGATTCCTCAGATCCTAGGAAAAAAAAAAACCTCCCTGAAGTTACCCCATCCCATGGACTTTCAGGGCGGGACTTGTCTCATCTAATCGTGATGGAGGTGTCTGTGCCTGAGTTATCTGTCTAGGATTCTTGGAGCCAATGCAAATTTAAACAACACAGTTGTGAAGTACAGAAAGAGAGTTACCTCATCCAAAAGAATATTTCTGTATAGTCAGAGAACAGCACACTTTTTGGCCATTCATTGTATTGACTTTGTCTCCAATGACTACGAAGGAAGCCTAGACACATACACCACTACACAGCAATTACAGCAGGTGATAAAAATAAAAGGAGTGCCTGCTTCTGCTTTATCCCAATGGCAGCCTTATCACTTCAGGTAGCAAAACTTCAGCATATCTGCAGTTAATGACTCCTCTGTCTCCAAAATGTAATTTGTCATTTAATGGAAATACTAATATGGCTTTAATCAAGAAGGCAAGGGGAAGGTTCTAGCTAAAACTTAAAACATTATTTCCTGGAATAATTACAGTTTTATTTATTAATAGTTTTATTTTTCTTGTTTAATATATGTGTTTAAATTTCTAGGGTGACATTTCTTTAAAAAGGGAATAGTGTAAGGCCATTGAAGATGAAAGCTGTATTTTCAGTACTAGTTTTTGCATAGAGCAAAGTGATAGTCATTCTCTGGAAGAATATTTAAAGACATGCTAAACTGATGGCTTTGTAAGATAAAACTAAAATCAGAGGGAATGAAAGGATATTTGTGAAGCAAAAGAAGGGAGTAAGACGGAAAGGAAAAGTTAATGAGCTTATTTGGATACGACTGGGAATGATTCCTTCAGTACACGAGGTGTGTGTATGTATAGGAAAGGAGTGTGTCCTCTTGCTTGGGCTAACTATTGAAAAGCCAGGAAAGCTCAGCCTGTAAGACGACCAGGACAGATAAGGGAATAAGGGATCTGAAGAGAAAGCACGTCTCTGAGAAGTCAAAGAATTAACCAGGAAAAGCAGCCCAAGGAGCTTTGTCTAAAGTTTTACAATACAGATTTTTTTGCATCTCAAACAAGCTTTTAGTACTTTATTTCTTTATACCTCTCACTCTTAGTGTACCTGCCTTCATTCCTTCTGAATCTGTGAAATCCATCTCAAAGTGCAGTAAATAATCTGCTAATGTCCATTTTAAGTTACAGGAGGCCCTGAGTGATTATCAGTGATTTGTTACCCTTTATACATACATTAGTCAGCTGTTTAAATCCAGAAATGCAAACTCTGACCTAACGTTCTTGGTGATTCTTATTAAATATTCAGCGGTGTTCATTTAAAACAGCAACAGCAACTGAGAAATCAAGAAATGAAGCACAATTACACAAAGTTTGAAAACTGAAAAACAGTTTATCATGTTTTTTCTCATTATCATTGGTAGGAATTACCTTCCTGAGTCACGTACTTCGATGTATCTCACAGGTTATGTGAATAGAGCAGCAATAAAAGGCCACTGCATAGCATATTTCTTGGGAGTAAAGTGTGCAGTGTTACCAGTTGTTAAAACTATTTTTCCCTTGTGTACATGTGAAAGTCATTCTCTTATACACAAGGGCTGTGCAAATCATATATGCTTAGAATAAGCAAGAAAGGAAGCATCTGGATTGGGCATTGAACAATGTATTTGAGTTTTAAACGCCTTTCACTGATGTACTAAAATATGTCTTAGATTGATCTCCTGCTCCCCTACCACTGTCAGTAGGATAAGGGTTGTATGTGGGTTTCCCCACTCATATTCAGCCCCTCTGTACTTTTTTCATGACCTCATTTAGAAGACCTACACCTTGCAGTTACTGGGATCTATGGGATGAATTTCTGGAAACTGTGTGCATAGTATGTATTGTAATTTGGAGTTTTGAAACCAGGTTTGTGGAGTCTGACTAATTGCTCACGATTAAGCAATGGGTGTGGATAACTATTGAAAAAGAATAGATTTCTTCAAAGAGAAAGAAAAAAAGCTCCATAACTGGATTCTTATGATTCAGTAACTTTTCTTACGTACAGTAGCTGTCACAGAGTGGAGGCAAGAATGGGCAAAAATCTTGGAGCTGGAGGCACTGAGAATACAGGAATCTGTGTATCACCTAATAGGAACCTAAATGAGATGCCTAAGAAAGAAGGGTAGTTTTCTTAGGCTCCTTCCACAATGGGTGAAGAGAGAGAGGTACCTCCAGAATGCAAATCAAAGCAGAAGCATATCTGCCTTCTCAAGTAATTTCTCTTTACCATGACTGACAATTTAGGAAGCCTGGGGAGATTACTTTTTAAATTTAGGCCTGAAAATTAGGTGACTGCAGTTGGGTGATGACTCTCTGTAACTCTGTGTGTTGTATTTGGGGGAATTCTAGTGTGAAGACTCCTACAGGCATAAAGCAGGTGAGTAATTTCAAAGTCCGTGTTGCTCTAGATCATTTCACACTCAGTTATGCTAATACAAAGAAATGTTTTTAAGTGAGGCAATTCTACAAAATGCCAAACCTTGCCTGAAGATGATCCAAGAAAAATGAGAAGCCAGCCCATAATGTCCATTACAGACACTTTTCTAAATCTTTTGTTACAAGTGTATAACACCTTTCTACACTGCTTTCTGTCCAAAGGTCTCCTAAGCTTATCCAACCCCCAAACACTAGTCATTAAAAGACAAATTAAACCAAGCAAAACCACCAGTTTTTTGAGGTGCTTACAAAAGAACTGTTTTGTCTTCATTCTGCACCAGGCAAACAGGCAGGGTTTTTGCAAAGGAAAGCTGTCAAGGATATTGTGATGGGTTTTTTTTGTGATGGTCTTATTTTAAAGGTTATATGTCACTTTAAAACTTGTTGAGGGTACTAGTGTGGTAATGTTGCTGATTGTATTTAGGCAGCAAAGTGTGTCTTAAGCTCTTCAGACACAGTAGGCATGAAAGGCTGTCCTAATGTTATCTCTTTTTTTTTCTTTAAAGGAACTGATGTGTCTCTTGTTTATGGGTTTATGGACATTTTTATTACAGCAGGGAATTTCTCCACCCCAATTTTACAGGGCAGCAGTAAATGCTCAGCAGCTGGGATTCTTGCAGCAATATGAAGAAAGTCTTTCTTAACATTTCCATCTTTATAACAGCAGTTACAAATGGTAACTTTGATTTCTTAAATAATACATGAATTTATGTGTGGGGTTTTGTTGTGTTGTGTTTTTTTTTTTAATTGGTGACTAATACTTATCTCAGTTAGTAGTTACCTTTCTTTCCTGAAGTTTACAGTAAGCTGGAAAACTGCTACGCAGTTGCTTGTTGCCACTGTATTGTGGTGTGAGGATAGATTAGGTGGAATAAAGTTACTTGAGCAACTGGATCAATTAAGTGCATATGCAACATCTATGTAATAAATAAATACACTGTTTGATGAAAAAATTGCAAGTTTAACAACATGTTAAAACATTTGCAAAACAGATAGTAGGTCAAATTTAGTGCAACGGTGTATCACAGTGGAGGAAATAAAATTTACCTTCCCATACTCGGTAAACCTGCAGAGGGAACAAAAGGACTCTGCTGGGTCAGAAAGGCTTGGCTGCTTTGACCCTTCAGGAGGAAAGTGGCCTGTGTATAGCTTGCAAAAATTGTAATGTGTGCATGTCAGTACAGCTTTACTGTAGAACATTGCAGCATTTAAGATTAAAAGACTATATAGTGTTTGGATTATTCCTTCTCATCCTATTTTATTAAGGAATATCTAAATGTCTTGCACTATTTAGATGAGAAAAAATGACTTTCAGATGAATGTGAACTCACTTCTGGACAAATGGTGACCAAAGAGCAGGTCTGGGGAACATCTGAGTTCCCTTTGGAATTCATTTCAGCTGAACCAATCATGTAATACACTGTTTTAAATGTAAAAACCACATCTAACCTAGAAACGATTAGCTAGTTTTTTAAATGCAGTAAACACAAAGCAATATGTACTGTAAACTCTTAATGCATTAATTTGCACTTAGACACAACAGCGTGGCTTGTCTACGCTGGATGGACAGAAAAGTTAGTTAATATATTCTAACAAGGTCCTGCTATGGTAGCCTGGACAAGGCCTCTCAGTACTTGTCAGTCACTTTATTCCGGTTACGTATCTAATAGAGTTCACTTCTAACAGTTGCGTATAAATCCAACACTGGATTCTCTCTGGAAGATATCTCCAGCAGCAACAACTGAGATCAGTGTCTTAGTTACAGCATCATGTAGTCATCCCTTAATATATCATTGGAAATACGGAATAAATGTTGGAAAAAAGGAAATAAGGAAACCAATCCTAGCAGTGACTACCATACCTTCTTTTGAATAGTGAAGCCGACTGGTTTTTTAGTGTAGCTATTTCAGTATTTGGATAATTCGAGGAAATCTTCAATTAGAAGTGATTCACTTTTTTCCCTAGTAATACTGTAGCTGAATATTGGAAATAATACACTACAAAGAGTATTTTTTATTTGTTTGTTGTTTCCCCCCCTCCCCAATTCCTCTCCAGCTAACCCACTGGTTTAGTGATTAGCACCAGAGCCTTTCACACAATGTTTTGAGCTCAGTTCCCTGGCTGCAGTTCACTCAACCTTGACGTAAATCTCCAATAAGTACTTTGTGAGAGGTTAGCCTTTTGTGCAGGGTGTGTGAGAAATCCTGCCTGACCAGGTTTGTTACAGAAACCAGTGTCAAATTGCCTTGCCCCAAGTGTTTGAATATGAAAGACGGGGATGGGGGTGAGGGGAATCATGCAAAAAACCACCCTCACTCTCCACTTCCAAGAGGCTAATTGTTTGGAAAAAAAACCCAGTGTTTGGACTCACGATGTTTTACTGCTGATCTGCCTATGTCTGACACTGTCAAGTGAGCCTGTGATGATTTACAGTCTGCAGGTAGAGCAGCGAGTATGTCAGTCATAGAATCCGCCTCTCAGTCTTGCTTGTTGAGGCTGGTTGCTTTTAATTTAATCTATTTGATCGTGCTATTTGCCTTAGGTGATCAGCAACCTTTCATGTAAATCCTAGCCAATCTTATAAAACTAATAGAGAAGAAAAAAAGCACACCAAAACACTAGCACTGTAGTCATGCCTTCGCTGTTGATGTCGGCGGTGTCATAGGAAGGCAGATAAGGTATGCAACCCTCCCTTGTATAAGGAACATCTCCTCCCTTCTTTACTTTTTTTTTTTTTTTAAAGAAAGTTACATCCTTTGGAAATGGAAACAATACATTATCTTATTACCTCAGGGCCTTGTACATGAAAAGCCCATTGAAATCTCTTTGCCGTTCTTCCATGTCATGTAAAAGTGGGTTGCTCCCAAACAGATTTGAAATTCAACATTTGTACTCTTCTGTTTCTGTTAGCAACCTTCACATTAATTGCAATTACACATTCGTAGAGGTCTTTTGGATTAACTCTTCCATTCATGGCAAGTAGATCCGCAGAGGTTTGCATAAACACTTCGGGTTTGAGGCTGGGGGCTGCTGGAATACATTTTGATAAGTCACCCAGTTTATCAGAGTATGACAGTAAATGGCTGCAATATTGCTTAAAGGGAATGGGGACTTCGGCTTCAAAAAACCAAGAAGCAATGCAGAATCTGCAGCAAGGGGCAAAAAGCTGCCTCTTTAGCTAATTAAGCAGGGCAAATGAAATTCTTCAGAGGGGAAATGTTGCACAGAGGCTTGCTGTGATTTATTTAATGGGTCCACTGACTTCAGAGGCTCTGGCTTGAAGGTTTTGGAGGGAGAGAAGGGGACAGGAAGGAGGAAAAAGTGCTGGAAGGAAGAGGGGGAGTCCTCTGTTTTTGCCAAGTATTATGTTTAGTTGAAATAAAGCAATAATAAATATAGACTTTGAAGGCCATTATTTCCTTACTGCTAATTACCTGCAAGAGCCTTGACAGGGAAGTACAATCTGAATTTGAGCCAGTGAGTAAAATACAAAAATCAGAGCACAATCTGTCAGTTGTCTTGCGTTCCTGAAGAACCTAATGTGAGTTGGTGTTGATCCGTGAGGATTGGCTTTATGCATGTTTTCATCTTTCCTTTCTGTGCTTTGATTATACATTAAAAAATAAAGTGCTTATCTTTCTGAATTCCAGTAAAAATTTAGTTACAACGCTTTCAAGACCACTTTGCATTTTGTTAAACAACTTCTAAGCATGAAATAATCTCGAAATCTAGTGTGTTGCTCCAGGCTTTTGAGATGTAATTTTTCATAATCGTTATCAGTATCATCATCATAAAAAATAATATATCCTTACAGTGAGGGAGCATTTAAGCATTATGATTTGGCAGTCAAAAACAGAAAATGACAAAGTTAAAATTTTCCTGTGCCCCTTCAGACTGCTTGCTTAGTAACTCGGTGGTCCTTAACTGCCTGGTGTTTCTAAAATGGGAAATAGAATTGGATGTGAAATACAGTTGCAGACTTGTGTTGTCAGCCTCCCCCCATGAGGTACACAGTCGTCTTGATCATATTTGCCCTGAATTCCTCATGGATCTAAGATAGCCACAGCGTGGAAGAGTTTCTGTCGCTTGCATAATTTATTAGCTCAGACCCCAACTCCGCTTACCCATAAGACGTAAATAGCCCCACTGAACTGTATCCAGCCATGAGGATCTTGTTGCAGGGTCAGTGCCCTGGTTGCAAGAGGGCTGGGAAGCAAGATAATACATGTTTTTTAAATCCTCTTCCTTTTGATGTGAGACCTTTGTCTTTAAACTATTGGCTAATTGCCATTCCATTATCTGACACTGGTATATTTACTTTTTATATAGCTCTTTCACCACTGGCTATATTAGTTTTACTTCCCTTCTGAAGACCCCTGTTTGTTTTCGTTGTTATGTTTCTGTGTAGGGAGGGGGCTTTCATCATTGCCTATGTCTTAGCTTCTTTTTTTCCCCCCAGTTGTTTCTCTTTCGCTTCCCTATCTTTTAAAACTGCCTAATTAATTCTTAATAATGCAAAATGCATTAACACCTAGCCCCCTCTTTTCTTCCCTGGCCCTTTTCCTCATTTGCCCTGTATCATGCAGTCACAGCCCCCGTGTTAGATACTACTCCAAGTTAGATACTTGGAGTATCTAGGTTAGATAGGTTAGATACTACTCCAAGTCAGAGTACATAGTTCTTGGAACAATAGCATAAATTTTAATTAAAACTGTCATGGTTTTGAGGAAAAATAAATAGACATTGCCTATTTGTTTGCAATAGGTCAAATAATTGAAAGCTTTTTGCTGACCATAGCAGCAAAACTGCAGATGAAAATTGTCCTATTTATTCACTGATCAGATAATTAATGTAGCATTTGATGTCCAACCTGACTACCTTTCCAAAGCTAAGAGCATTTTTTCCTGAATGCAAGCTGCCAGTGTGGAAATAAGCATGTGCTTTGGAAATCTGCTTGGAATGAGCTGTTAATCCCTGGTGGAGTTGTGACTATTAGCGCTATTATCTGGGCAGTTTAGGAGAGAGTGTTGTTAAGCGCTAGAAAAGGGCTTCTTGGGTAGATCTTCTGGGTCCTGTTCTTTCCTGTCCTTCAGCAGATCATGGTTGCCATATGTATCATTTCACTTGTCTTATAAATATCTTCTATTGTGAGACGGCGGTGTTAAACATCATCATATACACATCAATACCTCTCTCATAGGTGGAGTGGCTTGAAACATTTTCAGATCAGGCTTTTCAACAGAATAAAACCTACCAACCAAATTGTTTACAGCAATTTCAGATTTTTCAGATTTTTCCCCACTATGTTATTGTAAAAGTAATACAATTTTTCCACTTAATTTTGTAGTCTTAAGGAGAAGCTGCTGCATAAGTCCAGAAATACCATTAGTATAAAACACCTGCAATAAATATGAATTTAAAGTGCATAAAATGTGTATGATAAGGCATGCTAATTTACAAAAGGCTCTGCTTTATTAAAAAAGGAGAGGAATGAGGCAAGCTCATCTGTGACTTAAACTTATTCATCACCCTTGCAATGAATCTTTTTCTGTTACCAGCTTGAGATTTCATAACTGTTAACAAGCCAGCCATGACTGTTGAACTTCAATACATCAACAGTCCAAAGAAGAGCTATTAATTAACCCCAGTGACTGGCGTGGTGAGAGCTTAGCTATTGACAGCTGTCACCTCAGGACATTGCCGCTGTTAGTTTTCAACACGCGGCAGAATTGGGATTCACCTGAGGATTACCACAGGGAGAAGGAATACAGTTGGAGTGGAAGGCTCAGGTTTGCCACTCTGACCCATGGTCGCTTTGTTGTACATTAGAAGGGAATTCCTTTGACATAAGACACAGCTCAACTGAATGCTGCAGAACATCGTCTCAAACTAGGAGTGTGGTTAATTCCAGTGCTGCCTAATGTTAGTACAGAATTTTTAAGCCATTTTCTTTAACTGTGACATTTATGATGTCCCAACCAGGGATTTGTTCCCCTCTGAGCTGGATTGTAAAGCAATGCCACAGACCATGGAATTCATCGTGGCATGACGGCATTTACAACCTCAGTCGAACCTTGTTCAGTATCTGTAATGTTTTCTATTCTGAGCCTAAAGAACAACTCAGTGCTGTGACTAAAGATAAATAGTGCAATATTGTCAACATCCTGTAGATGTTACACTGCAACTGTGCAAAATCATTAGGTTGGTCACTTACTGGTACCTTAATGTTGGGTCTGGTGGTCAGCTTTAGGGAATATATTAGAGATGAGTTTGTTTTATGTTCCATTGTGGTTTATGCAGTCTGCAAAGGAAATGCTCTCTTGCCTTCTTATGTCAGCCAAGTCTTCTGGGTAGGTTTTTCCTAGGAATAGGAGGGGTTATTTTTGTCTTTAATGTTTGTTGGGGTTTTTTTCCATTTTTTTCCTTCCACTGGTCAGAAGACAGTTTATTTTCACTATTTCATATGCAGGGCATGACAGGGTCTGAACTGGCTAGAGCTTCTTCCTGGACCTTCCTATATCTTTGCGTTTTCAGTAAGCACCCTGAAATCACCTAGACTTTTAAACTCAAAAATTTCATCCACCTAAACCATTCATTCTTTTCTTTAAAACAAGCAAACAGACTATGAAACGAAACAGAGGAGAGACAACTCCAGTAGATTCTCTCTGGTACACTGGTCCCACCTCTTTCATGAATGGGTGCAACTATTAATACTTGCTGAAATACTTGATGAAAGTATGAGCTGTGCAACTGTGGTATTGGCTATGTATAAGAAGTTCAATTTAATGATACTGAACGAGTAGGCAAGGGAAGGAAAGCTTGGTGCTTTTCAGAATGACTGTGCTGTGCATATCCACTGAGTATTTAAATGGATGACATTCCTCCTTCCCCTACCCCGTCTGTCTCCCCGAAGCTTAGGTTTCAATATGTTTTCAGAGTGCATAATATTAGCTGACCTTGACTTTCAGCAACCGCTAAATATGCATTGCATTTACTGATATTAAAAGAACAATCCTAAGAGTAAATCTGCAAGGCTCAGTTATTGATTTTATCACAATTTACAGAAATCAAGGGACTTGATGAACTTACTTTAAATTAATTTTTGAGCCAGGTGGAGCAAACCATAACCCCAGTGTTCAAATTTTTTAAGTCAGTGCTTTTGCCAGTTTGAAATAACTTGATTTCTTCACCCCTAACAACTGCTACATAGCGTGGCTCAGGCTTCAGAGCCTGACAAAACTGAAAGCCAGGATGTGCTCTGCAAGGCATCCATACCACTGAGGATCAAACTGACGTATCATCTCTGCAAAATTAATCTAGCAAATCCCTTTTTTATCACTATATAAGTATTCCACAAAATTTTTTTTTTGGTTGTTATTAATAATACAAAGATCCTTGCAATTCCATTGGCACAAGGAGAAATAAGATGTATATCTCAGAGCTTCAGCATCAGCTAAAGGGTGGGGAAAGGAAGGAAGGAAGACAATATATCCATTTTCATAAAGCCACACTGAGTAACTACAATAATTATAGATTTAAAACTCTTTTCTCAAAAAGATTACAAAATGATGTAATGTAGATTAAAAAAATGATTACAAATTACTTATTAGTTTAAACAAATACACAGAAGTTCAATTCACTGGCCCAAGAATGGATGTATTTTGGTGCTTATTAATGTTATTTGGATTAAGAAGTAATGGTGGGAAGCTGGAATTTAGTGGCAGTGGTTAATGCATTTAGCATCTAGTAGTTTAGCTGCTTAAAAATGGTGCTCATACAATATGTGTGCATGTAAGTATGTATCTTCTCACATGTTTTTACAGTTGCTTTGGATTTGTTCCATTTACTAACCATATTAACCAACTATTCTTAAGCATTTGATGCCAGGGTTTCAATGCAGTATTTGAATGCTGAGGATCCACGTGTGGTCCACGCTTCCGTTTCAGTTCAATGGATTTCCCAGTATGTAAATACATCCTTAACATTATGGTGTGTTTTTGTATTTTACTCTCTGTGGATCGTAAAATGAAAAGTATTACATGTTTCCAACAGGACTTTTCATCTGAGTGTTCTCAGCACTGTGAAAGTACTCATCAAAGTTGTTAAAATTATGTATTTTGTAAGTATATTACACTGCTGCTTTTCCTCCCAGTTTCATTCTTCTCATTAAAAAAGAGAGATTGAACTTGATAAGAATAGTGTTTTCTGAAACGCTCTATAATTTTTATCATTTTGTCAAACTTTATTATTCACAAGTAAGAGGAGATGGCATTGTAACACTGTCGTAGGACAGAGAGAGATGGCTGATTCAGTCCCCTGTATTCCTAAACAAAGGAAGCTACTAATTTTGATAACCGTAATCCACTTTCTAGTGACACTTCCAGCCTCTTCTTTACATGAACGGAAAGCTTTGTCTTATTTGCATTTTATGAGATCTGACTAAATTGGGCTCTGTGCACGTCTATCCAGCTGGTTTGTCACAGACGGTATTCACCATTTCTAAAGCTGTGTAGGGTAACGAAAATAGATAGCACGATACAGGCATAATAACTTGTACAGTGCTTGCTCATTGCAGTACCTCACCACTAATGTATATAAATACCTACTGCAATTGAGCATGACATTTGTAGAGGGATCAACTCCAAAAACATATTGAGTGTACACACTATAATTTCTCTTTACACGTCCCTCAAGGTGAAGATAGATGTTGCGGTCTGTCAGCCTATCATCACTCTGAGCACTTTCCTCGCCTTATGTGCTCTGTTTCCTTCTCCTTTGAATGCATGCTATTTTGTAAATTTCTGTTAGAGATTAAAATGTTTTAAAGGGGATCATTCTGTATCTCTCAGGGACAGATACTCAGCTGCATCTCTATATAGGAGCAAGTCTCCTTCTGAAGGCATAGACGCACCATAGGAATGAAACTTTTGATCTTTCTTTAAAAATTTTTTTCGATAAATGTGTGACCCTTAACAATGTAAACTTACTGAAGGTGACATATTTCTGAAATAATATCATAAGCTTTGTAGTGCTTCCTTTCAGACAGTCACTGAAAGTTCTGATGAACTTAAACCATTAGTCGTATTTTCCCATTTCACCCACCAAAACCGGCCTTTCTCAGTTTGGTAACACTATATCCAGTAATAGGTACATGTAGTTACAGGAATAGACCCACTTTATTTTATTTATATTCTTATTTCATGTGTATTAGCAAAAGGAAGAGAGGACTTTTTAGTGTGTGCTAAAGGGTGGTGATATCCTCTCTGTGAATCTTTCATAGGCAGGCTGCTTAACTCCATACATACTCAACTCTTCACTTTTTTACATCATGTCAAGTTTTCCCTTTATATCATTTGACCAGATTAGCTATAAAAAGAGTGGAAGTCTAAGCAGATTTAAATAGTTCCATCCTACAAGATTAGTTGCAATGTAAGTGTGATGGTCTTGCATTATGAAATTGTTAAAAGGCAAAAAAAAGAATAGCTGGAAAACAAGAGAAAGAAACGGTGTTTTTAATGAGGCAGTTCTCTAGGTCTTTGTTTTTGTTCTTGGGTTTTTTTTAGGAATGTAAGAAAGTAGGGTACTTCTGGCTATTGTGAGCAGAAAAATTTGCCATGACTGCTCTTGATTTCCATATGTACTTACTTTGTTTGTTTTCCTCTTACTACTCTTTGATATAGAATAGTTTCTTCCTGTCTTTCATTAAACTGATGCTGCCTTGTACCCCTGTGCTCATATATAAAAGAACTGTAGCAAGAAAAGAAGTCATGCCTAACACATCTGATAGTATTTCCGTGTTCATATGAAAGCTCTGAAAATCCTTGATAGTTTATTAGATAGCTATGTGGGGGAAGAGTCCTTTACTTTCACACTGAAGAGCTTATTGTTAATGAAGTAGGTATTAAAGGGACTGACTTGTACATCTGCATTGCATCAATTTAGATATGGATAACTGGGTAACCAAAACCTGCTGGGCTTAGTTGAAAAATTAATTATTGTCTAAATGTCATATGCTGCCAATTCTATAACATAGAAAAGATTGAAAAAATAAAAAATATAGGAAAAAGATAAAAAAGTAGATACAGAGAAGCACTTTTATGTGGAGTAAGACTTTTAACCTACTCTTCTATTCCTTTAGCTTTATTCATTCTCTTTATTACTTGCTCCAAAATCACCTCAGCTGAGCAAATGTCATGTGAAATATCGTATGGGTTAATCAGTAATAGCATGCAAACAGCTATTACCTATCTGGGCACAGTCCTTGAGTGTGCATTGCAGAACAGCTGTCAGGCTGCTTTGGAAGCTTCCTTTTCTCAAATTTTTTCACTGAAAGATCAGAGTATCTCCCCATCTCTAAATATAGTGAATGTTCTTTTATTAAAGGTTGAGTAAAAATAATTATTCTCATTTCCTTCCCCCCGTCGCCCATTTCTGTCACAGATTATTTTAGATTCACACTCTCTTCTTAGTAGTATTTTGGGGGCACCAAACTAAGTATTGCTAGATAATTGAATTTATATTGTGCTACATCTGATCTTGAGTTTGGACATCTAATCTGATGGGGAATGTGATAATCAACAGAAAACTACAGGGGGGTAACCTGTGACAATTTAACTAGGTTGATTTGCGTTTCTTCCAGAGATCACTAAAAGCAGGAGTGTTAACACAGGTTTCAGATTTGTCATTAATTTTTTATTTCTGTAGAGAGAGTGAGTGATTATATCTATATAAACTGAAAACTGGGTATGTTTATAGTTGCTATCCTCTGTCATTTCCTCTCTGAAGAACCTAACGCTTCTTCCCAATCCTAAACATCTTCATAATCAGCATCCCCATTTCTACCAGACTGCATGTGAGTGTGAGTGCCACAAAAGCCATGCTGTGGTTTGGGTAGGGAAGCAGAAGAAGAGTTTCAGAGAGGTCATAGGTGGGAGATGTCACTCGGGATTTCACTGTAGGCTGAGCTGGACCTGCGGCGAGGTTGCAGGTGCCCTGTAGTGTCAGCTTCCCGAGTGCCTCCCAGGCTGTACCTGGAGTGCCCCGCTCTTCCCTCAGCCATGTTTAGGCTGTCTCCAGTAAATGGTTTGTGATTGACTTTCACAGGCTGACAAAAAGCATTGTTGCATATCATCAAATCTGCCTTTGCTACCCAGCTTAGTATTGGCTAATGAACCAGAAGAACTTGCAGTTCCAGTATGAGTGGTTTGGTGCTGCTGGTACACTTTTCTTGTGGCTTTGCGTTCCCCCTCCCGCCCCATCATTTGGGGGTGGAGATTGTTTGTTTCTTTAACTGGCATATTATGATAATAGAATCAAGAGATAAGATTTAATCAAGGTACATAATATAAATACATAATAAAACAGTAAAACATGTAAATAAGATCCTCTTGGTACCCTGGCTTTTTGAACTGTACTTTATGGTGTGTTTTCATGTGATATAAGTGTAATGCTCTTGTTCTTGGTAGAACTTCTGAAGGGAAGACTTTAAGTTCCTTTTTTCTCAAGCTAAGGTTATGTTTCATGTTAAATAACAAAAGTGAAATGAGATTGCTATCTCCTGAATGAAGAATGAGATTGCATTCAGCCATTTTCTTTATATGTTATCTTATCAGTGTATGATTTTGCTTATATACACTGGAATGAGATATCTCAATTATAACTCTCATTTATCACTGCCAGCAGCCATACTGCATATTTCAGAGCCCTCATATAGACTGTTCCTTCTACAGTCAACTACCAGCTTGGACTGTTGGCTAAAACACCAGGGGCAGGGTGAAAGGGAGAAGAACAAAGCCAATCCAAGCCGAGGCTTAGCAGCAAGAGCTCTAGATTGTGTCCTGTTCCTCGTAAATTCCATGTAAAGCTCTTGTCTTGAATGATCGTGTTCCCTGTCCCTTATGACAGAAAGGGATGTGGAAACAATTACTCAACATGAGTCATAAAAGAGATAAACCCTGAAAGATAGACAAAAAAATGTTTATCCTCTGCTGAGCCACATTAGCCCAAGGCTGTGAAGTCTTATTTCCATGTCATGCCCTGGTTCTGAACTGTTTGTCTGAGGCCCTTTTGCAGACAGCTGCTGAAAGTAAAAGGTCACAGTGCAGCAGCTTTAAAGAACCTGCTTCAGCCATATAAAAGTCACCAAAAGAAACAGGAATCCAGTCTGTCTAATTTGTCGGGAGAATTAACCTTCCTGGTGTAGCATCTTGAGTAGCAAGAGGCTTTTGACAAGCTGATGCCATGACATATTTGCCTCTTAGTTGATTAAGAGAGTGACTATATTATGAAAGATTGTTTTTCTACCACTGCTATAAATGTAGCAATCTTAGCCCAGATTTTTTTTTTTTTTTACAATTAGTTAGCCTTGTTCTCACTGTGGAGAATTAAGAAAAATTGCTAATCATTAAGGGCATGTCAGCCTGTCCTGAAAATTGGAAAGATGTGTTGTTTTTTGTCCAAGGCTGAAAACATAACAGAAGAGTGATTCTTTTTACTGCTTTCTGTGTGGCGTCCTACCTTTAATTTGAAAGTATGACTAAGTCATTGTGGATTAGGCTTCCCACTCTTGACAGTTATTTGGAGAAGTTTTCTTTATGATGATAAAGAAAACTTACTGAGAGTCTCCTTTGTAATGTGTCAGTACCTAAGCAACCCACATGCTGTGTGCTTTCTGCTCTGCTCTTGTGTATTCTGCAAACTCAGGCTGGTAAAAGAACCTTTTTCCTTACTTTGAAAAAAGGAAAAAAAGGAAAAAAAAAGCTTCTGTACCTAATCTAAAGGTTCAAAAGAGCTAACTAAGGATTGGATTAATTTTAACTAAATGTTTCTAAAATGTTAGTTAGCTAGTGTCTGATTGCTTAATGTGAAAAGATGTCCTTGCCTAACGGAAGTATCATCTAACATGTCTTCTGTGTGTTGGATGGTGTATCCTCATTTCCAACCACCTTGTGCCAAAGCACCATGAATAATCAAGAGACAGAGCCTGGTTCTAGGAGATGACAGAGAATATTTAGGTTATGAATTGCCTTTTCCCGCTGGCAGTGAAGGGAGCCTAGGGTTAGATTTCTGAAGCTCGGCAACAGAAGAATCATTTCTGTGATGCTGGGAAGATCTTTTCATCTAAAACCCAGGCAATTAGAGAGCTTTAGGTTAAATACAGATTTTTGTTCTTCCATATGGTGTTTGTTTGCAGAACTCTCACCCTATGTTGTTAGACACTGAGATAACTGTGCTATAGCTTTGTTGGGCATGTCATGCATCCTGCAGAGGCTTTTATCTCTACTGTTTATCAAGGGTACTTTGAGCTTGATAAGAATTACTACTATCAGTAATGTTTTTATTTCTAGATCTCTGTAATATTCTGGGGTTTTTGTATTTTTATCTGTGAAGAAATTCTAGAGGTGAGAACTGATTACATGCATTTATACTATACTGTTGTATATGTTCATAGTGTGCGTTCACCTTTTGCCCAGAACGACTTTATTACCAGCTCCAAAAACTGAGCCTGACATCTGGCTTTTTCTAGTGATGCATCTTTGCAAAAAACAGCCATTACAATTAATAACTCTGCTTATGATGTTTTGATCTAAGTAAAATCAAGTTTCATTTTTGTAACTGTATGATCCATGGTCTATTAAAAAAAAAAAAGAAAGAAAGATAATAGTACTAATCATGAGCTGAATGAAATTTCAGTTCTATTGAGAAAGAAGTTTCTAAACATAAAAATGAAGCCACACTCAAATGTGATTTTATTGTTTAAGAACAGTGGAACAAACATGAAAGATCATCTAACCAAAAGGTTGGAAGAGGTTGAATGTATGGTTGTGAAACAGTAAGTGATACAAGGTGTGGTCTTGCTTCCACCCAAGTCAAGGTGTGGCATGAAGTTCCCATGTTCCAAGTCCTTTATCCAGGTTTTAACTGAATTCTTAGTTGTGGTCCAAAATGCATTAAGCTTTAATATATGTTTGGTAAATAGCACAGTCAGTCAGGAGGGATGGTCATTATTATAGTGAGGAAATGCGATACCTTTGCATCAATATATTTATAGAGCTGCAAAATTCAGATTTTATTTTTTGTGAAATGTGTTGAGAAAGGAAACAACACAAAATCATACTGACTATTTTCACTGAAACTCAAGTGAGGATTCAACTTCCTTTCTTTGCCAGTGTTTCCCTGAGATTGGTTGCCTATTTGCTTGGAGTGTTCTGCTTTCTTAACTTTTTGAAATTAAAAAAAAAAAAAAATTATGAAGCATGTAGGATTATTTTTAAGAAGTGCATATATATCCCTTCTTGAGCCTCAGCATGAATTTGAGTTTTTGAATATTTTTACCCTTTGGAAATATTCTGTAAAGCTATACTAAAATTTCAACCTTCTCCTGTTAAGTATTCAAACAAAACTAAAAAGAAAAGCTCACTTATATTGATACCTGTAGGAGTTTAGGAGATGTTCCAAATGACAATATAGTCACTTGTGCAGTAAAATTCCACTTTGCTAGCCAAATGGCTGGTAAACAGACCTGTTCAGGTCACCAGAAATGCAGTGCTTGAGGCTGACATTACTGGCCTTCTAGGTCCTTCATTATCTGTGAGGCCAGATTACATGATAATTTGGCTTTAAAAAATTGAATGTAATTTCCATTTATTTCTACAAAATTTGAATTAAATCCAAAGAAGTATCTCTAGCAATTAACACAGGCCTACTTCTTTGTATTTGTTACAAATAGTATCCACCATCATTTGAAAACTAGACTGATGATGCTCAGGGAGGGCACAGGTTTGAAAATAGTTGTGCTCAGCCATAAAACTAGATCTTGAGCTAATGATGTTTTATAGGGAGAGAAATTAATAGTTTAGTCTTAAAACATTTTTTTAAAAATATTTCTTTGCAGAGACCGTTCTTGCCCCTGTTTCTGTCTTCACTTCTTTTTTTTTTAAAAATGCCATTTAATTTCTTATTAACAAGTTTGTTAAATAAAAGGCTTCCTAGTCACATTTCTTACACCAATATTTCTGGCTATGGAAAATAGCTGTCTGTGTTTGCCAAAAATAGAAATTAACTAATCCTGGTACTTTATTTTCACAGTAAATGTCGACGAATAAACACCAGCACTTAATTGTAGTTTATAAAACTGAAAAACAAATGGCTTTATACCTATAATGATACAGCAACAAATACTTGTAATCAAAGTGTCAGTGTCTCTCTCTCTTTGTAAAATGTAGCTTGACTTAAATCACTTTGCAGGTATTAATTAATTTTATTTTAAAAGTAAAACCAGAATAGTAATTCTTAAGTATTTAATCTTCTGCTCCATTTCAGGAGGAGGTATCTTGCTAGATTGGTGACAAGGGTCAAAAGATAAACTGTAACCAATACCTCTGTTTATTTTTTTGACAATGTTAAATTAGCAACCCCTCAGACCTCTTGCAGGGAAGTACAACCTGAGTAATTGAACATGTCACTGGGGAGTATGCTTGGTTAAGCTGATTCCTATTATGTTGACTTGTCAGGGACCAATAATTAAAGCTGAAGAGGGATGCTCATTAGTGTCTACAAAATGATTCAAAGAGCAGAAAGGAAGAGTCCTTCAAGCACACCTGCTAAAAACTGACACTGCGTGGTGGGGTGAAGCCAACCGACCAGCTTGTTTATCTGGTGGGTTAGTGGTACAGCTCTAGCAAAGAGTAAATAAATTAAGAGGTGGAAGTACATGCTCTTCGAATCAAGCTACAAAACTGCATTTGACGTCTACCTTTTAAGATGTTTGCCTTATACTATAGTTCTCTGCAGAATTGGTTTTTTAGCATTTATTGTATAAGATGTACAGCAGTATATATTCGAATGGCTTTCTCCTCAATACCTGAGTAATCATTTCAGTCATTTTAGCTGGAAGCATCATAATATTAATAATATGTCTGTTTCTTTGAACTCTAAAGAGTCTGCTTGGATAACTTCTAGGAGTTATAGTGCTTTTGATGATAAATGCCCTTATCAGCATGCATTTTTCACACTTGCTCTTTAAAAATGAGGTGTGGTTTGTTTTTTTTTTTTTAATTCTCACCACCTATGCTACTGACTGTAATACATTAATTTCTGTGAAAAACCAAACAGGAAAACGCTCTGAGTGAGGCTTTCTTGAAATGATAGTGCTTATCAGAGCAGGGAAACTATACTTGCATAGCGATGCTATATTATTACCTAGAATTAATAACCTCAAATTTATATGGAATTGGGACCTTTTGGGGGCTTGAGCTGGGATGGTCTTGCAGACTTTCTTCTTCCACAACATGAGTAATATGAGAAAATCAGTTTTCACTGACATTCAGGATAATAAAATAAACCCACAAAACTTAGAAATAAAAGCAGACAAAAACACTTTAACTATGACAAACCCTGTGAAACTGGTTATGAAAGCTCAATGTATAACGGAAAACTGAGGATGTGGCAAGTTTCTTGATGAATAATTTGTTTTTTGTTCTTTCAGGTTATCTGTAAATGATTTTTATCACACATTTTAACATATTTTATTTTGATAAATTCGACTGTTGAGCTAGAAACCCATGTGCTGGGTGATCATCTCTACTCATGCCCTGTATTTTCCCACTGGATCAAGGCAACATTTCCCTGCTCTAGAAATGTCCTCTTCACTGTAGCCATCTCCAAAATCTTCATGCTCTGATTTTTCATTAGGGACGGTTAACGCAGAATGGAGTCCTACAGAGTCAGGCAATATCCATGGGACAACGTTCAGTCATTAAAACTGTTAATCTGAACTCTCAAATCTCCTTTGCAGTGGCTTACAATACAGCCTCAGAAAAGCGCTAGTAACAGTACGCTTCCTCATGGAAAGCTGTTACAGATCATGGACGTTGGGAGATAATAGGAAAGCACTGGAAAAGTCAGGTATTTTTATCGAAAAGCTTCTTCTCTTATGTGTCCTGGAGACCTACTGAAGTTAGGAGGACTTTGCTCCTGCAAAGTTGGTCTCTTCTGAGATCCCTTTGATTTGAGGCTGTGTGGAAAAGTCTGTGTGGACAGTACAGTTTTCTTGCCTCTGAGAACCATTTCCCTATAATGGCTCATTTCTACATTTTTTTTTTTCCTCAGGAAGAAGCTAATATGGTTTAATTTGAGTATCCAAACCTATGACACTGAAAAACTCCCAAGGAACTGAGTTATGGGCTGAAAAGCCATTGCATTGGAGTTTTTCAGGGTCTGCTACCATCATATGTAATAAAGCCTTGATAACTATTGAACCATAAATTTCTAAAAACTGGGATAGAGATACTATTCAAAAGTGCCCATAAGTAAGAAGTAAAACATGTAGGAGTCCTGAGCATTGCCATTTGTGAACTGCAGGTCTGCTGGAAGGAGCAAAACATATCTTCTGCCTTTTTGTGTGTTCCTTGTCATCTCTCTCTGAGTTATAAATTGGAGTACCATTGAATCAATTTTTTATAATCTTATTAATCAGCATAATCTGTATTAATATAGCACTTTCGTAGTTCAGTGCCACTTGTCAGTAATTTGACAGAGTGAATTTTGCATCAGCAACAAAAAAGTTGTGATCTCTAATAAAAATGGAGATGAACAATCAAGTATTGAACTTTCAAAGGTAACTTAAAAGGATCAGACTCCTAAATGTAAATATCATCACAACTTCTACACTTATTTCTGACTCAGATCTCCAGACTAGAGAGAGGCCTGTTAATTTTTGGACCACATTTTCTTTCAGATTCACCATTTTGTTGCTAGTAAGATAAGCTGTCTTGGGAGATGAATCAGTACTTCTGGGTTGCTCATTTGGCAGCTCAGTGCAGTGAGCTGCTCCCATTGTCAACACAATATAAAAACGTATTTATTTGTTTCCAAAGATTTGATGGTAGCTTACTTGCAGAACTGTATTTTATGTTAAGTGTGTAAGCCAGAGTGTCCATGTGAGAATAAAGACATTCCTTAAGTAGCGTTTTTCAAATTGGTTTACTGAAGCATATGCTAATGCAAAGTTTGTAAGTAATCCTTAGGCTCAAATATTGTAAAACTCTTGTGATTAAATTTGCTGTGGGTCAGTACATGGCTAGCAGTGCGCTGTTGTAAAGTGGAGGGAGTACCTATGAAACCTGGGAAATGTGGCCGAGGAGAACGTAACAGGTATCCTGCATCTGAGAAGGACCGCTAGCACTCGTTCCGTGATACAAATGTTTAGTAGCAACTTTGCCAAATCCTGCTAACAACTCAAAAACCTGCAATAGAAAATCTGAAAGAAGATGCCATAATTTTTTCTTAAAGCTGTATGAAGAATAAGCATGAAAGGATTCTCCCCACTCTTATTTTCTTACTCAAATGATACCAGACCTGTTCAGAGGGCTTTTAAAGTCTGAGCACAGCTATACCTGTCTGAAACTAAAAACTTCATGAAGAAAACTTTGAGGATTCACTTTTTTTTTCCCCCTCCATATTGGACTAAAAACTAAAGATTTATCTTTATTTATATATTGTGGAAAATAGCTCTCTGGATAACTAAAGTACTTGGACATTCACCTGGATCGTGGGAGTCACAGGGTGGGCAAGAGCAAGGATCCTCACCTTCATCAGCCGTGGCTGAGGACACCTCCTGCCATGTGGAGCTGTTCTGGCCCTCTTGCATAGAAGCTACATCCTGACCCCAAAGAATGTAGTTCTCTAACTGGTACATTTTCATGGGAAGTTTTAATTAGTGTGAATTGGTATTTTCTGATTAAAAACTTAGGAAAATTCCAGTCTTCCTCAGTTTGTAAAGGTCCAGTAGAGGGTAGAGATAGTAAGAAAGGGAATGTTCGTTAAATTACCCAAAGACAAATCATAACTCCCCATTCACTGAAAGAGAGGAAAGTCCTGCCTTGCCGCCTGGCCCATCGCTGGCTGGGTGTGGCAGAAGGGCATTCACCTTTCTGCATTGGCAGAGGTGGATTCATCCCCACAATCACAACAAAATACAATCTTTAACTGTTGCTGTGTAATAGCAGTCAGAATCACAGTGGCATCCAGAAGATGCGATTAAGTTTAGAAACTTATTATACTGCAATACATAATGAGGCACTGTGCCTTCTCAGAAGAGGTTTCATTCTAATTTAAGACTCTTTGTAACACGAGAGAATGTGTGATCAATGCAGAGGTGTTCATTTCAGGTCTCTGAAAGGAAAAGGATTTTCCTTCTCAAAAAAACATTTTCCGTTTTATATGTTAGAGGAGCAGTAGGAGGTACTTGGAGAAGGAAACCTGAGGTGGTCAGAATGATGAATGAGATGATAGTAGTATTTGGCACAGGTGTTTCGGGTAGATAAGATGGGGTATGTGTGACATTGCTCTTACAAAGCAAGAGAAGACAGTGGGAGGTATCTGAATGAGTTTTAAACAATATAAATTAAGAGAAAGGATTGAATTGAAAAAATTGAGATATTATGGAGGAAGAGCTGAAAGCAGGTAAGCAGTACCTCAATACAGATGGCAAGATGCAGAGAGTCCTACCAGCTTACTTCCCAGCACAGGATTGGGTGGCAGGGAGAATAGGGGCACTGCCAGCAGTGGTGGGCTGGGAGATGGGGGCTGATGCAGCCCCATGGAGGTTAATTGAATCAAGTTGATTTAAATCAACTGATGAACTAGACCGGTTACACTGCATTGAAGCAAAGGCCTAAAAGAGGGAAATATAAGAGAGAACAAATATGTTATGGGATACATTCGGAGTAGATGATCATAAGTAAGTAGGTAGATTTTTCAGGATGGGATGGGATGAGATGAGATGGGATGAATGAAAAAATATGAGTTGCAGCTGAATGAGTTTTTCATTCATTAGCCTGTTCTATCGTACTGCATTCCTAGTGCACAAGGCAATCACAATGGAAGGGATTAAGGTCACTGACCTTAATTTAGGTTAAGTCTGAAAAAAAATCTTGAACATGTGCTCCTAGGGAAGAGTTTACTTGCCTGAAAAATTTCCTTGTTAATGGATTTTTGATAGGGGTGGGGATGATCATAATTTATGAACTACCCCTTTTTAAATATTTGCCTTTTCTGTCTTGTCGACAGAGGAGCGACATTAGCTTTTGCAGTTGCTTTGTCTATCAGCAGTGTCTCACAGTCTTTGCCCTGGAGACTATAACAAGCCTGGGTAGAGATAATACCCTTGTTCTTTTCTCTACAGTAACTGCTCAGTCCATTTAAAGATAATAGGCCATGCCCAGCATGACCAATAAAAAAGGAAAGTGGCATTTATCTTGCTGGCTTCCTCTGATAGCATTTAGGACCATGCTCTCTGCTTGATCCATGGGCTCAACTCCATGAACCATCTATGGGAAGTAAAACATTCAACAACACCTTTGTAACACAAAGATCCATTGTCGTTTGTGCTCTGTGGTCTCAGCCTTTCTCTAAAAACTGTTTCCACTTGTCTTACTTAACAAGTATAAAAATAATCCAGCTTTCTCTGCAGCCCTTTTAGAGGGCGAAATGACTGTGATGGAAATAAATTGAAATGCCATTAGCTTCCTCTACATTATGGCTTCATATGTTTGATCACAAATAGCTTGAAATCCAAATCCAGACCTGGCCCTGCTCCGTTGCATCATGTTTTGCTAGCTAGAGAACTACTAACATTTCTAATAAATAAATTAAAAAAATAAATAAAAGTGAAGGGACAAGCAGGAAAGAGCCACAGAATTATTCAGTGAGGCAAATGTCTTACAGAGAAGAACAGAAATTTAAAGCATTATCTGCTTATCTTAACAACAAGGAAACTGCAAGTTGAACTGATTAATACTTTAATTGATTAAAGTATCTTCACAGGAAGAAAATACTGAGTACTAATAGCCACCACTCTCCTCTGCTTGTTCTGAAAGTAAAGAAAAAGCCAGTAGTGTTGAAAGTCAAAATTAAATGCATTCAAATAAGAAGCAAAGGATACGTTTCAGTAGTGATGACTGGTGCCCATTGAAAAAAGTACTGTTGGAATGGGAAGGCGGTGTCCATTTTTTGATACTTCAGATGAAGACTGAATGCCTTTTTGCAAGAATTCTGACAAATACAAGGTATTGTACTCACTACAGAGATCATTATGTGAAATGTAATCCCTCACTTTATACAGAAATCTAGCCTAAATGATCTGATATTTTCAAGGTTTTAACTTTATGGAGTTAAGCCCACTCTGTCCTCTGGCCCAGTAGTGTGGATGTCAGGATCCAAACAAATTAGATTTACGCTCACCTGCAACAGAGCTGAATCTGGCCCTCAGAGTTCAGATTACTATGCATACAGTACACAATATTACAATTGTTTGTAGGAAATAAATCTCAGAAGTCCATATGTGTATAAACAAAAGACTCTAATTGAAACCATCATTGAATGTCCAAGATTATAAACAATAGATACATTGTCTTGGTTTTGCATAAAATGAATTATAAGGTAAGAGCAATAATTAATGTATTCTATTATATCACTGGTAATGAAGGACCTGTTTTGTATTTTTAAACAGTGACTTTAGGTCAGAAATAGGCAAACTAGATCTTAATGGAAAAGGAATCCGACTTTGAGTACAGATAACACTTTTTTAGAAATATTAAAAAAAAAAGTAAATTCTGGTAATGATGAGAGTGTGCTAGGTGCTGTACAGCCCTAAAAGAAAGCTGCGTCCTGCCCATTTAGTATCTGATTTACTTCAGTTTTATTGCCCATTGTTGGCATTATATCAAACATTTCCTTAGTAGGCCCCAGCACTTATATGAAGCTGTGCCAAGGTTATTCTGTATGTAATCCAGAAAGCCTTTTTCTGCTGCAGGGAAATCACTGAGTTAAGGAAATGATTATTCCATTGTGTTCTGTTGTTGTTAGTTTTTCTTCAACAGATCTGAATTACCCTATCTTAGCTTTATTAGTATTGTTGTCTGTTGTACTTCATAATCAGAACAACACAGCAAACAGTTCATTCAGCCTTCGGGAAAATTTCAAACCCAGCATGTAAATAGATACGGTTGATAAGAAAGGAAACAGAAGAGAAGTGTACTGACAAAGGATGGGGGAAGTGGGGGATCAAGAATAAAGCTAATAAATAGGTGAAGAAGATTGTCGAGTCAGAAAGGAGAGTAAAATGTTAAGAGGCGTTAGCAGGAAGGAACTGAACAGTTATGACACATTCAGACTAAATCCCGAAAGGCCAAATTGTGATCTGCCAAGAGAGGAAGAGAGAAAGAAGAATAAAACAGCAAAGTGAGCGATCGAATACATTCAATGTACAAGCTTATATTTAACTGAAAGATAACGTGAAAATAAGTTATAAATACAAGGCACATTTATACTGCACATTGCAATAGATTTATATTGGAGACATGTTCGGAATATATGCCAACATGCATTTTGTTCTCCTTTTTCTGTGGATTTGGGTTTTTTTCATTTGTCTGTTTGTTTTTTGCATTGGATGAACAAATTAGTCTTTCAGCTGATAACTACACCTTTCACTGGGCACAAACAGCTCATAAAAACACACTCCTCAAGTTGACCAAGTGGGAACTACGGATAGCAATTAGTCCTCTTCCGTGAATGAACCTGTGAGGTCCTATCAACTTGAATGAGAACCAAAATTTGGGCATGTTGCTGGAGGAACTGAGTATATAACCGGAAAAAAGAAAACAACGTAAAAGGAAAATTCACTATTGTTTTACTGAGTACAATGGCGATAGGTGACATATTAGCTCCACTGAAGTCAATAAAATCCTTATCTGCAAAGGATCAAAAATTCCATCTGTAGACTGTGTGGTGAAATGGGCCACGCATCTAGATCTAGTTATTATGAGACTTATGTTTGTAACAAACAGCTAAAAAATTTAAAATTGTGATTTAGAGAAGGTGTTGCTGACACCTGATAGACGTTGGAATAGTTACCTGAAAAAAATAAAGCAAAAAAAAAAAGCATGTGTTTTCCCCGCAGTGACAGCATTAAATTAGATTGCTTGGAAAATCAGAACTGTCCCTAGTTACGGAAACAGCACAAATCTAACCTTAGTTCTGACTCAGATCTATGAAAGGAGTGATTTTCAGCTCAGGTAGCAAAGCTGCTGTCGTTTACAAGTCTGAATGCCAAGTTCCCCTTGACTATCTCACTGCTTCAAGGAAACCTTCGAGTAAAAGCATTGCAGAAAACAGAATTTGGACCAGTAAATAAGCTGGCCTGCTTATTTCACTGGATAGTAATGAACTCTGTAGCCCTGAAATAATAACACTGCTCTTCATCTGCTACATTAGTGTATTTGAAAAACTGTACATTTCTAGGTGGTATGCACTGAAGTTATTACAAACCTAATTTTAGGATTAAGAACTCCACCCTCTTTCAGTCTCCATTTGAATGTCACCTCAGGGAGTTGCAATTCTCATTTTCTTGCACTCACTCTGCCTTTAACGTTTTCAAATAATGTGAGGAAGATTTTCTTCTATACAAAGCTCCTGCACTGGAGAGCGTAAAAGCATTACAGCTGGTGATTGGCAAATGCCACGGGCTCGGGCTTGGTTTGCAGCAGTACCCCAAAGTTGAGATGCGTAGCTAAGCTACCCAAACCTCTCTTGAACCTGCAGGATGTGCCAGAAATAACTGCAAGAACAAGCTTTCCTACAGGGTATCGGAGCTGCTCCTTATGACCACAAGTTAGAACCAGAAATTAGAGAGAGAGGGAGAGAGACAGAGAGATAATAAGAACAACCCTTTAAAATAACTGCTTCTTTTTGAACCTCGACTAAAAATTCATTTTAGATTTTGTTCCAGTTTTGGTTGAAATTTAAGTTGACTTTTGTTTATCCAAAAGACTTCGACTATCATAGAGTATAACTGAATTAAATTCTAGGTCAGATTACTTGGTGTCATTTACTGTGCATGTGTTTTTGATGGATTTTACTTAGTAAAGCACTGTATGTCCTTTTTCTAGCATTAACTAATCCTCACAACATCCCTGTGAGGCTGATAAGTAATATCCTCATTTTACAGTCAGAGATAGAAAGGTTATGTGACCTGCCAAAGTACACAAAATATAATCAGTATCAGAACTGGCAGTAATACTTCAGAGTTCCTAGTTACTAATCCTGCTCTGGAAAATATATAGGATATTCATTGTGTACGTAATCTACACTTTGATTCAATAAAACTTTTTTCCTGTGTGTAAATCTCCTCTGTTTCTGTTCAAGGGCTGCATATGACAGACTCAGAAGTTTTTCCTACTGTAAGCTGTATATAAATATAAATCAATGATCAAATGCAGGTTAAAAAAAAAAAAAGCTTCTTTCAAAAGAAATATCAAAGTCATGGGAAATTTGCTTTGGAGTAAAATGACTCTGGGTTTACATAGGCTGATGAATTACTACATGTTGTTCATCATACTGCCAGCTGATCCTCCTGGTTTTTAATACCTTTCTATGTCCCTTTATAAGTAGCTTCCCCTAAAGACACTGAAAAATAACATCTTTCTCTAAATAGCATGCATACCTTTTTCCATATAGTCATTTATTTTCTTCCTGTCCTTGAAATAGAAACAAAGTGCTTTTCTCCACTTTTTGGCAATAAATTTAATTTTCAAATTTCTTTCTTTTTTTTTTCCTTAAAAAAGCTGAAAAAACCTTGATCTATGATCTTTGGATATGCTTGACAGTCTGACTTAGGATATTACCCACAAATAGGTGTAATGAACCCCAGCAGCTTCCCAGGTACATAGTGTGAATTTTGCAGTTAACCCTCATAGAAGGCACCCCTGTACATGAGGTAGCTCTAAAAAAGATATAAACTGCTTCTGTTTTTCCTAGCAGATGCTGTGAGTGAACCTAATTACATGTTGTATTGACTATTTAACTTGTGGTGGAACTATCCACCTGCTCTCGTAGTGTTTTCCATGACACTGAAGCCACCTGAAGACATTCCCATCCCAACCACTTGCTCCACATCCCTCCCTGTCCTCCACTGTGGCAACCCAGTGGTTTTTGAGGCTTTGTTGTGAATTGGATCCTTGAAATGATCTGGACAAAAAATAAACCTCTCCCTAATCTGCCTTTTCCTTTCTGCCTCCAGCTGGAGAACACCCAGCAGCAATCCTTTGATTATTTTGAAGACAGATCGTTTTGGTGATGCAGGTAGAGTGTAGCCCTAACACCCAACTGATGATAACTGGGGAGCAGCAGACTATGGAGTACAGAAGAAACAGGACAGTCAGAGCTTTATACAGCAAGAAAAGAAGAGACACTTTTAAAGCTATTTTCGTCTAAATAAAGTATAGCTGGAGCTTCGGGAGATATTTCGTGGTGATACAAGTTCAATTTTAATTTTTACAGTCCCCCACAGATTGTCCTTTGCAGCTTTAGGTCTTGTCAGCCCTGATTTCAGCACAATTCAGGACGTAAAGTCTTTCCAGTGACAGAATCCTACAAAGATAAACCCTGAGCTGACGGAGCAGTAGATGCTTAACTGTGAGCAAGTGGCTAGAGCTGCTCACTTCTTGTGGTTAAAGCTAGCTGTGCATTTAGGTACTTAAATGATTTTTTGGCTCTAAGGCCTTTTGCTTTTTTTCAGAAACTCAGTGTAACTTTTGTTTTATGAAGCAATATTTTAAATACTAAGAATATTTCCTGACACTAGCATTTGTGGCAAGTCTAATTTTAGACCTTGACCACTTAACTACCATCTTAATGGCTTTCCTTTTAATAGAACATAGAAACAGCATGGGCTTTATTTTCTGCATCATCAAAGCACCGCACCTTCCGACAGAAACAGTGTCTAGTCTGCAGTAGGCCAAATGCATCCCCCTGATAGTCCATCTGCTGAATTTCATAACCAGGAGGAATTTCATCAACTATAGGTAAACAATGTTTTATGAAAAGAAACCTCTTATTTTTTTCTAATGCTAGCTTGATCAATAGGCCTTTGAAGTAAATTTAAAAAATTGCTATTGCATTTATTAGACCCTATGTAAAGCCCTAACCAAATGTGCTCCTTTTGCTGGTAATACCTTGGTTTTTTACACGGTGCAAAAAAAAAAAAGAAAAGAAAATTACCATTTAACTAGCTAGTCTAAAGTCAAAATATTGTAAATTAGGGAATACTGCTTGGTTACAGAAACAAGTCCCATTCCAGTTAGGGATCAGGAGTTGCATTTTATTTAATAATGGACGCCTCTTTAAAAAATCAGAAATAATGATAGTGATTAGTTAACAGTAGCAAATAAAACGTGCATTTAAAATTAACCTGACAG
This sequence comes from Calonectris borealis, assembly GCF_964195595.1. Classification (NCBI taxonomy): domain Eukaryota; kingdom Metazoa; phylum Chordata; class Aves; order Procellariiformes; family Procellariidae; genus Calonectris; species Calonectris borealis. Next base: position 17,139,147 of record NC_134313.1, read on the forward strand.
GGCATTTTTGTGTCATACTGACTGATGTGTACAGTCCATTCTTTTAAAAATTCAAGGAAGCTTATTTGAATTGTAAATTGGCAACACATTCACGCTGAAGTCTTATTGTGTGATAGTGTGACAAATTACAAATGGAATATTGGCCGGGCTTCCATTTCTTGCATTTCGTTTCTAGTTTCTGCAGCTATTATCATTAATCTGTTTTACAGAAGCTCTATAGCGGATGGTTCTGGACATGGAAAGTACATTAAGTTTCATTGTTGGCTATAGCAGGACTCTGTGTGGCTTCGGTGACCTGTGACTTCTCCTATTGATTGTAATTCAGTACAGTTGCTACTAGTTTTGTGTCCTGCTGTGTGTGGACTTAAGAGATTCTGGCATACTTTATGCCTGACAGCTCATTTCATAAGTATTGGATTACAGAGCTTTTGCTAAATTATGTTAAGAATATCTTAAGAAATGGTGCTGGAATGCAGTCCTTCAAAAAAAAATGTATACAAGTAAATCTTAAAGATCCTGTTATCAGAAGTGAAGTGAATTCTCCTTTTTAAGTCCTGAGTGAACTTGCAGGAATGTTGGAGATGATTAAATGCAGTGATGTCATGTGCTACAAGGCATTGTTTAACTCCTTTGCAATTTAAGATTTAATGTTTTGTCCAATGGGAAAGAAACGGCGAGTTACTCCAGCATATCTTTGTTTCCTGCAAACACAGGCATAGCGGTGGGGGTGTTCCTCCCCTGGGTTGATTGTGCTGGTGCAAAGGTCAGACAAACAGGGAATGGTGCTCAGGATGCAATTTAAGGAGGGACTCGGAGGGTACGTGAGAGAAGGCGGAGGTAATTTTGAAAGAATATTAAAGGAGGCCAAATCGATTACGGACAGCAGCTCTTTCTGCTGTCTCTCACCTCCTGCCTTTCATATTAGTTCATTTTACTTCTACCCTCTTAAGGATGATCTCCTACTATCAGACATTTCCTACTAGAGCTTAAATTGACAAATGTATGCCAACTCACTGCAGTTTTGCAATATGCTCTGTGAATCATGAAGGAAATAAGCTTCTGGCTGTTTCTGGTTTGAATTTCTTTTGCTGTATGTGCTTCTAATGATATCTCTGATTTCTTTTACGTTTCTCTTGCACTTTGCAAGCTGTTCAACCCAATGTTCTGTGCCTTTGTTTATGTGTTCTCTCAGGCTTCTGATTTGGGATTTGTGCACTATTAAATTCATGCCATAGTTTTACATATAAGCAAAGATGCTTTTTTTTGTCTTTTTGCATAACGTTTGCAGAAGTGTTCACTTCTGGCAGCCGATAGAGCAAATGACGTGTGTCTGAACTGCCCCATTCAATATTAGGCATTTAACCAGTGTAGTTGGTCTGGGCTCCTCTCACAGTCAGTGGAAGCAGGGTGATGGGTGGTGCTTTCGGGAAGGGTGTTCACCTGCCTGGTGTCCGAATCAAGCTCTGAAATGGCCTCTCATTCCCCAATGACCAAAGCGCCTGGAAAGGCCATATCAGTTAAATCCCTAGAATTAGGTGGGGTGAACGCAGATCAAAATAGAAGCATAAAGTGCATACATGCTTCATACCCGAACTGTCGTTTAACAAATGGCATTTCTTCTTCAGATGCCAGGTACACTGGTCAGGAAGACTGAGGGTGAGAGCAGAAGACCCGAAAGGGTGATAAATTCTGTGGTTTGTCTTCAAAGAGTTGTGTGATTCTGAGTCATTTAATTTGTCTGTGCATCAGTTTATCCAGCTAGAAATTGAATGCTTTCCTTGCAGTTCTCCCAGACCTTTCATTCTAGTATGGAAAGCATCAAAGAAATACAAAACATTTTTTCATATCCTCACAAGTGAAAATTGCTACGGCCTTGGAGGCCTGCTAATTTATACAGGCTGAGGATCTGGCCTAGCATAGCCCAGTGTAGCTTAATTTGCAGACAATCAATGTTCAGTAGTTATTTTCCTTTGACTAGACTGTCTCTTGAAATTTCTGCATGTTTGCTTGTCACTCTTCCAAGATTTCGACTGTTTTTGTTTTTTCCTACCGCGCTTATTGAACAAAGACAAGGAAGTATCTAATAGATTAAAGTGAAGTCTAGTAACATGGTTCAATGGACTAATACTTTAATCTATGAGACCCTGAGATCAAGTGGACTCAATTTCAAGTCCTGCCACAAATAATTTAACCATTAGTAATGTTGCAGGTACTGAGAGCCTGGAGTCTGCAGGTGTTTGCTGTTGGGGAAACAAGTAGCACCTTCGCCCTCCCCGTAATGCAGTCTTTAATGCAAAAAGACACTTGCCTGATTTAGGGCACGTCCATTAAAATAATCCTGCCCCAGCAGATCATGAAATTGATCTTTTCTAGGGTTTGGGAGATGTAATTTTGCAGCCAGTATAAGAATGACTGAGTGATACAGCTCAGTATGCTGATTTTATGTGTAATTCTAATATTGCAATGGGATGCACTTGGGTTTATGGCATTCACTAAATGTTCACTTTAAGAGAGTCCCTTGAGTCACCTTTTAAATAAACTTACGTCAGAGTTGCTTCAAAATTAATTGACTGATCAGTTTTACAGCATGCCAGATGGGCAAAAAGCAGACTCCTAAAAGATTACAGATAGCCGTATAGGAGGTTTAAACTGGCAACATAAACTTTAAAAATACTAGCGTGGCTATAGGGTCCTTCTTCCGTAAATTCCTTTGAATTTGTGCTTGCTAGACCCTATTTTTAGCTTCTTTAAATAGCTTTTTGTCTGGATAGTGACAAAAATGTGTGAATATGTAAGCATGAGTGCTTGCATGTATGTATTTAAACATACATTTAAACATCTAGTGCTTGAATCTGTTGCTTTTCTATGTGTCATGTCTCTGTTAACACATGCACACTTATTTGTCTTTTGCATGTATGTAGCGTGTAGCGTGTGTGTACAGTAAGATAACTGCATGAAGTCTACGTAATGGAAAACATTAGCTTTTGACGTTTTTTTTTTCTGAGTCCTTTCCAAGGCTTCCCAAATAATTATTTGGCTATTCACAATTCTCGTTCATGAGCAGATGCAATAATACTTATCTGTTTAATAATATACGATATTATTTCCTTTGGGGAAGAGATATATTTGAAATAATTTGAAAAGAAATAAACAAGACGTGTAATTAAGTGTTGCTATTTTAAGTAGAATTGGTTTCACCCATCGGCAGTCTGTCCTTCTCCTCAGCCTTTAGGAGACTGCTGCACATGATGAAAAGTTTAACTTGTCAAGTATAAATTTAGATGTAGAGTCCGGAATATCAAACTCCATGAGTGATAATTATCAGCACCTGGAAATAATTTGTACCAGAGAGTTAAGAAATGAGTTTTCCCTTTCTAAAGATAGGGAGTTTTTAACCTCCCAATCACTGGAATACTCCCCGGAGCTTACAGTGACATGGCTTGTGGTTCATTCCCACTAGTAAACATGGCACCAAGCAATTAGATTGTCATTAGAAGATGAACATTAGCTTTGTAAAATAGGATTAAGAATAAGCTGAGAACAAATGATCAGCTAATGTATGCAGTTCATAAGTAACGCTGTACACGCAGGCCCTGGTGCGGAGCCCATTGAAGTCGATGCTATTGCCTTCCACCGGCTTTCAATAGCTGCTGGCTCGGGCTCAGATTCTGGTTTTCCTTTAATTTTATAGCATTCATTCTCCAGAACTACGGAAACTTTATAATTGGATAAAAGTTGCTCCTCCTCCAAAGTGTAAAATAGTAGGATGTTGTGCTGGAAACTCTACAAAGACGAATTAATTTATTCTTCTGACCTGTAGGCAGACTGCCCCTGAAACACGCTCTTCCAAGATCACTCTTCTGGTTTCTTCTTATCTGTGTGCAGATATAATCTAAGCAATTTCTCCAGTATCTACAAGGCTGCATCATTATTGCCTAGTTAAAGATAATTTTTCCCTACTGTTTTAAGATGGGTTTAGGCAAGAGAAGGCATTACCAGAACAGAGTATACATATACATTTTCTTGGTGAAGCCAGCAACATTGCAACATACACAGACAGGAAATGCTGTTCAGAGGCGTTTGGTTTTAAAATTGCAGAAAACAGTTAGCATCTGTATTACTGGGAAATAGAGCAAAAATTTAACAAAGATTCACATATACATAGTAGATATTGTAGTAAGTATTACATCATTTTTATAAATTTCTATAGAGTGCAAGAAGTAACATGTTGATAGTGGTTTTAATTGTTTAATAATACTTTATAAACTATTTATGGAAGGATTCTAATGTGACCAACAAACAAGGTTCCACAACAAGGTAGGAATTTTAGGCAAGATTTTATTTTATGGAAGTGGGTAGCAAAAGAAACAAAGAATCAAAGGAGTAAAACACAATCTATCTCTAGAAGAATGCTTATCAGTGCTTGATTGAAGGTAAATTAGTTAATCTACTATTTCATTCTCTGAGAATGATGAGTTATGTAGAGTAACTAAATTATGGGCTTTTAGTTGTTACTTTTAATTGTTACTTTCTTTTTCATATGCTAAAGTATTTGGATGAACAGGCATATAGAAAGCTTGTAAATTTGGATACCTGAGTTTCAGAAGTGTTGAGTACTACGGTCATGTAGTGGTAGATATGCACTGTATTTTACAGCTCTCATTAAATTGTTACTGGGAAGTAATTGGAAAAAGGTGGCATGTAGAAATGACTTTTCTTCACAAGATGTCTTTTTCTTTTCATGTGATTCGGTCCGAATTAGTTTAGGATTGTATGGCTTGGACAGTTTCTGAAATATTTCTGTTGTTGATTTGCCAAACACATCTCCCTCTTTTTTTTTCCTTTCTTTTTTTTTTTTTTTTAAAAGGGGAAAAAAAGGGGGAGGGGAAAAAAAAAAGGGGGGTGGGAAAGCATGAATGAGGGATTGAATTTGGGAGTGATCTTTCTCTTGTTACATGATGTGAAGCATGTGTGGGAAATGTTTTCATCTTCAGAAGTCATTTGCCCCATGCAGAGAATGCTTGAAATGAAAATAACTTTCCAAATTAAAATAGAATGTGTAGTTTTTTATTTACAGGCGCACAGAGAAATAGTCACTTTTATACATACAGAGTAGTACTTACTAGGGAATGCATTTTATTTCATCTTCTATCCTTCACAAATGTCACATTTGTAAGATACTCTTTGATAAACCTTAATGTTGAATTATTTTATTTCATCAAAAACATTTGTGTTTGTATTCCACTTTATGAATTCATACTTGTTCACTAAATGTGGATTGTGTATTTTATAAAATCTCACCCCCTCCACCACCAGTATCATCTTAAAATGTAGGAGCAAGGAACTGACTGGGTGACCCTCCTCCTCCATGGAACCACAGATATTGTCCTTTTCAGTCAACGTTAATAATTCCATCTTGAATTTTCCTTTTACTCTCATTTTAACTAGTATTTCTTACATCTTGTTCAATATTTGCTCGTGTTACTATTATTTGTAAAACTTGAGAACCAAATAGTTTCAGCCAAAGCTTTTAGCATCTGGTCAATGGGATTGGGAGCTTGGATGCCTCATGTCCCACATCTCCAGGCTGGGCTTTCTGGCTGGGCTAGGTATTTCCTTCCAGAATCACTGAGATGCGTCATGGGGCCAGTAGTCCCACTATTTTTAGAAGTCACTTAATGCCTGTTGTAGTCCACTGACAAATGGCTGCCTTAGCTATTTTCAGCCAGTCCTGCTTCTTTAATTACTCTTGCTGTAATGTCACACCTCAACTTCTGCAATTGTTCTCTGGCATTCCACGCTGGAGCAGCTTTTGTGTGACTGCCTGGCTGCTGACATTCACTGTGTGCCACTTCCACTACTCTAAATCCACAGGCTTCCTATCTCTGTCTGTCCAGGCTCCTGGTTGACTTTGTAAGGAGAAAAAAGAAGGAAAAAAAAGTTACTTTGATAAATACTGAGTGTAAAAGATAGTGTTCAGTGAAACAAAATGTTCCTAGATTTACTTACAAACTTAAGTATCAAATATTATGTAGATATTCTCTCTGTGTTTCATAGTTATTGTATTTAAGCTTTTTCTGATAAAGCTGTAGATTTTTTTGCAAAGCAAAGTTTAATATGTAAAAAGTAAATACAATGGTATATGGTTATTATCTTGTAACCTTATCAAATCTGGCTGAAGGTTCAGGTTTTCTGTACAGAGCAAGATTACTTCAAAAGCTTGAATAGTTTGTAGTTTGGAGAAGCAGTCAACTGAGAGAACTTAAAGATCAAAGCCAGAATATCTGATTTTAATGATGCAGAACATATGCTTCACTAAAAACCTTTTGCATTAAAAAAGTTAATGTAATCAAAGAGAGCTGAACTCTTTGTTTGGATCTAAGAGCTGTGTGTTGAAGCACTCGGCACAGTATCTTATAGTGTGCTGTTACTTTAGTTGTGTATAAGAATTGAGTTTGCGCAAAGTTAAGAGACTAGTGAACCTGGCGCTAGGAAACTTATGTTTTGAAGATCTAAAATATTTTTGTTGAAGAGCCCTTAAGAATCTTGAATAGGACTGTTTTGATGAAGAGACTGCGGATGCGGATAGACATAAAAAGCAAGATTGTTCTCTGGGAACTTGATTAGCCTTATTCAATAACTGAGAATCCAGGAAGTTCCTCTGGAGAGTTTTTGATTTACAGTGAATGCAAAAAAGGACCAGATAAAGGAACACAGGCATATCTGCAAGAGGGAAGAAATGCCCAAGGGTGGAAAAGTTTCCTTTCATTGCAGTTTGATAAAGGGAGATAACGTAGTCCCCATGCTTGGACAGAACTGTGTTCATAAGATCAAATTCATGGGTGAAAAAAGATATTAACTGAATTATGAGTTTAAAGAGAAGAAAATTACTGGACAAGGAAGATAGCTGAGAATTCTGTTTTGCAGTAGCTTCTCAGGGTCTCTTCCAAAGTCCCTTGAAACCAATGGAAGCTATTCCATTGATTGCAGTGAGTTTGGATGAGACCCGGTAGGAAAATACAAAATGCATTTGAAAATAAGGAGCTAGCAACAATAATACATACATTGTTTTGTTTATATGTGTATCTAACTATATATATTTATCTGTATATCTAAAGTTTTGCATGTGTATCTTCAGCATTATTTGGATCGCTACTTTTAAACATACTCTGGAAGCACAAAGCTGGTCACGTTTGCACTTGCCAGAAACAACCAACTCTTACCAATGTAAGAGTTTACATTTTTTTTCTTACCATGACTGGCATCTGTTTTTCTGATAGCTCTCATTTCTGATTTCTTGTGACATTGCTGTTTTATTCTTTTTGTCTGTCTATGCATTTCATTCTTTCTGACATGTTTCTTGGAAGGCCTTAGGGGAAGAAAGGACTGTTCCCCCTGCTTCTCCCCTTTCCTAAAGTTAATAAAGATAACTCTTTAGGTTGATTTTTCCCCCCCCACCCTGTTGTTAAATTTTGATCGAGACTAGTCCCAGAGTACTGTAAATGGCTGGAGCTCCATTTGCCGTGACAAAACTAGACAGAAGTATAGGATCCAACTCTGAACCTCTTTACTCATGTGAATTGAAGCTGTTATGTGCTTGTTATGCTACCGCTGGTTTCTTTTTATGTGATATTAAACTCATTCTGTAGCTACAGAAGCTCACCAAAGCCAGTCAGATAGAAAGGCAGTCAAAGTTACTAGAAATATCCAGCATATTGTTATTGAAATATTTTGTGGATGCAAGTTGACTTCTGGATGGACTGCAGGAAAAGTGGTTTCCCTTCTGTGATGTGACTTTCAAGGTTAAGGAGTAGCAAAACCACCACGAGCCCCTTTTTACGTTCACTGGATCATTCTGCCTCTGATCTTTTGAGCTATCCTTGCCTTGAACTAACCTGGTGTGCAAACAAGCTGAAGCGAGACAAAAAGATCCCTTTGATCTTTAATAGCTGAGCATCCCTGCATGTGTGACTGTGCTGGTGATGAGATAGAGGTGAACTCCTGGATTCAGACACCAGTCACGTTTCAGAGGCAGGCCCAGTTTGCAAGCTGTTCTAACAGGATACCCTTGGTGTTCCTCCTCTCCCTCTGCTCTTCATTGCTGGTGTTACTGCAACTGAGTGAGATGAACAGGCAGCTGAGAGCAGAGTACCCACTCCACTATAAGTGCCACATTCTTCTACCTGTCCTTCTCTTTGTAGTCACTTTTTGGTGATGTATAAAAATACCTTGATTGCATGAGGCTGGATGCTTGGATTGGTACGAATTTTCTGGTTTCCATCTCCCTTGAGGTTAGAAGTCAGGGTCTCCCTTTCCAAGATGCCCAACAGCTGTTTCTTCAGTTGCTCACTAATTGCTGGCCAGTGAGTATATCTAATACATCTTTCTTAACTGAAAGCAAATGTCAAGTTTTTGACAGATAATACACGATTTAAAGGGTAGATTTTCAAAAGCACAAAGGCTGCATGTCTGTGTCACTGAAGTAACACATTTGCTAAATTGTGAGTTTATGCAGCAACCGTAAAAGTCTGATTGCATCTCAGGTGTCCCTGTGCAAAACTAGTTGTGCACCCATGAGCAATGTCAGTCTTGTTCACTTTGGCCTGGCATGGCTGTGCCAGGTTAGCACCCCGAGCTGTGGGCAGGCTCGCTCCTCCTTGGTGAAGGCTATCGTGCTGCAGCCACCTTTCTAGGGTCTTGATTCTCCAGCCTGCAGATTTAAAGCTTACCTAAATATGTCAGTATGGGCCATACTGACACTACCCACACTTTGAATTGTAGTGTAGACCTAAAATATACTTCTGAGTGTATATCTGATTGCTTTACTCCAATCGAGCGTACTGAGTATTCAGTATCCACTTATTTAGCCTCATGTGTATATTAAAAATGTGATTTAGGTGCAGTGGAAGAAAAATAGCAAGCTCTTACTCGATAAAAAGTAAAGAGGAAATCACAAATGTCAATGGAATTTAACATTGAGTTTGTGAGACTCCTGTGCTTAAAGGGATGTTGGATAGTACATCAGATAAGATAGTGAATCCACAATATGATTGTCAGTAGGAATCAGTGCATTGTTTCACTGCTGAAACAGTATTTTTCCAGTTCATTAGTTACTTTGTTTAATTTAAAAAATATATAGACATAGGGGTAAATTTACTGCAATTGCCAATGAAACCACACAAGGAGTCCCATAAGAATGTGAAAGGAGAGCAGTTCCTTGTAACAGTGAAATAGCAAAAGCCCAATTAATCAGTGGTTCTTTGCAGATTTTAGACCAGAACTGGCATGCTACCAAACTGCCCTCAGAAGAGGTCTAAAACAGCTCAGGAAATGATTTAATGGGCACCTGGTCACAGATGTGTTCCTGCCAGACATACTGTCTGCAATGGTACATCCCAAAATGGCCCTACAGGGTCTGAAATGCAAGGAACGTACACAAAAGTTCTTCTTTTTAGATTCGGACAGGTAATAAAAGAAACAACGAAAATCCCAGAAAAAAATCTGCTACATAGTCTTCCTAATCTCTAACTTTCCTGTTAGTCATGCTGGCAAGTACCTACGTTCTTTGCTGACATTTCAGTCAGGATTTCTCTGATCTTTTTTGTCAAATCAGGCTATGCTTTGTTTATCTTGATGTCCACTGAATTCTCACAGGGACTTCGGATGTTGCAAAAGAGCAGGAAGTGAAGCTCTTTCTACTGGCTGGGGGCGGTCGCAAATGTTCAGCTAAAGGCGTCAGGAATCGTGGTCGTGTTTGATCCCTGCGATATAAACTGCTAACAAGTCGCCTCATTTTGCTCTGCCGTTTTTGGAGCACTCGTCGTTCTGCTGAACAATGATTTCATTCTCTGCTTCATGCTGTTTAATGTAAGGTTGCATGCTAATAAATTTAGCACCAAGTTACTGACTATGCCCAGATGATGGAAACCTGCCTGGACTGACCAGTTAGGAATGTTACTGGTTTTGTTGTTTCTGGCCAGGTTTCAGTTGGAAGGGGGTGTGATAAAGTAGCTCTGATTTTCTTGCATAATTTCTTTCTGCCATAATTAGATCCGATTGTTCTGATTTTTGCACGTAAGTTTAGGAGCATATGTAAGGTCATTGGCATTTCAGAAGCTCTGGCTAATTTGAGTTTTAAAGAAAATGTTTAGAAACCTGAATTTTGTATAATTATCTAAGTTAAGAATGTTTCCATTGAGGTTTCTGCTGTGATGAGACTTCAGTGAGGTCAGTTTTTGATTTCTTGTAGGAACTTTTAGATAATAAACTAGAGAAAACCCTTAAGAAATATGAGAAATATTTTTAGGTAATAGACTGAAAGAAGTGTTTCTCGTATTTCTTAAATGTCTTTACTTAATGCTTAGAAATTTAAATAATCCTTACTTAAGTATACTAGAATTGCCGTGATTCTAGTATATTGGTATAAAATCTAGGATATACTAGATTTTTTTTTAATACCTAAATAAGAATTAATTTGCAGGTCTGATTATGACTTCCTTACTGTTTATTTCTGACACTTCGGCGTATTTCAGGTGTGATAAGTACTACTTGACTTTCTTATCAACATGTTTTTCCCTTTGCTAACCCATCTTCTTCATGACAATAATAGATGCATGCGAGTCCTGCTTTTTCTCACCTCCATGTCAATGGTGCTTTTACAGAAAAGACTGCAGCTAGGTGCAGTGAGGAGCTGCCTTGCATGATGTTTGTCATTAAAACAGTGGGCATCCAACAAAGATTTAAAGAAGACCTTTAAGGTTGGTGTACATAATTGCAGTTAAATTTTTTGTGACACTTGTGGAACAATTTAGGGTGGAATTTATCTTGCCTGATAATAGTGTTCTGATATTAGTAGCAGAAGTCTAATTTCAGTGAGTTAAATAGGTGCACTGGATGATACATAGATAAGGGCAGGCACCTCTAGAAGATGATCCCGTTCTGGGGTAGGTGATGTGTCTGATTCCCTCCACTGACTACAGAGGAAAGCATAGGTTCCCAGCGTGTGTCAGACAACTATGATCTACAAAAAGTGGAGGTGTAAAAAGAAGCAAATTAAAAAACAGAAGCGTGCAAGTATCATAGATACTTGTGATTTATCCTGTATTTATGCATTCTCTTTCCACTCATCCATTTCCTTGAGACTCACGCTAACATATTTGTCCATCAACTGTTTCCTAGGGCTTAGGAAGAAGGATCTCTATGCATTCTGTTTTGCCTCCGAATTACAAGAGGCTGAGGCACAGAGAAATTGTTGCTTTGCATTTCCATGGTTTAGGTTTAGAGCATGAAATGGAAAGTTTTTTGTCTGTTACGGCAAGCTGTAAGATGCATAGAACTGACTATTGCATCATTCAGATGGAAAAAACTCATTTTGGTTTAGTAGTATCTAGCATTTCCTCTAAATCTGCACAATACTTCACATAAAACCCATGGTACGCTGGCTGCATGGAAAAGCTCACATAACTCTCTCTATTTTTTGTGAAAAGCAGGCTGAGAAGTGTGAGAAAGAGAGGAAAGGGATATTATAATTTCTTTCTCCCTCTGAACCCTTTACAAATGGTTTCCTGGTAACACAAGCCCTTGGTGTGGCAGATGGATTTTATGAGAATTAATTGCAATAATATTCTATAAAACTGTCCCAAACGTTTTCAGAACCCATTTCCTCCTCTTTATTTTTCTGATGTCTACTACAAGGGCATGTCATAAATAAATATAGCAGGAATATTTCTACACGTAAGTAACAGAACTGATTTTACTTTTCACTTTCACAGAGGAATAAGTAAAGGTATTTAAAAGTGGACTTGACTGCAAATACCATCAAGAGGTTACTGTAAAGGAAAATGCTGCATTGCCGCAACAAGACTGCACTTTCTGGTCTGCCATCTGTGATTCCTTGGGACACTGAGAAATGACGCTGGGGATAGGGGTGGAAGAAATCACTCAACACATTTTGATATGATCACATTAAGACAGCGAGTACGGAGTTCCTTTGCTGTTTCCCAGCTGCTGCTCACACGGTGCTGGGAGCTGAACGCTTCCCTGCATCATCTCTAGCACTGACTCATGGGAGGAGAAGTAAACAGAGCACAGTCCGTTTTGATGGTCTATGTTTATATTGTATCTTGGTAGGGAATATCTCAGCCAGGAGTCTCAGTAACCTAGAAAAACTGAGCAGATGTGGTCTCCACTTCAGAATAAAGAAATAACCTGTGGCTGAGATTTTTTTCCTAACCTGGGGCTTTTGGTTTTGGAGCACTCTTCCCTTTACTTTTGGTTTGGATTGATTTTTCTGGAAAGGCGAGAATTTAGAGCTCCTAGTAGCTTCAGGTGAAGTTGAGGACATTTATGCTCTTTGAAGAACTGGCTGTAAAGCTGTAAACGTTGTGACCAAAGAGAAGAATCCAAAAGCATACCCGGCTTTTAAACACGATCATCCATATATAGGCGGATAGCAGGTCCATGGCATGACCAACAATTAAAAGAACTTTTTTTACCCCTCTCTTTTTGTAGCTTGTGCACCTTATTGTCTTCCTTTTGAGGCATATGAAATTGGTTGTCTGTGTGGCAACTCCTGTTTCTGAAATGATAAACTGACAAAAACAAACAGAGCTCTCGACTTCAAAAACGTTCAGCGCTAGCTTGTTTAATATATTATTAACAGAAACAATGAGACATCCCTCTGGTAAATAGGCAGTGCAGTGGCTTGGCACCTTCTAAGATAATACAATCTTGGAAAGTACAAGAGATACCAAGAGATGTGCGCTTGAAAGTAGGTTATGAGGATTTTGAATATAGTCACAGTTTCAGTAGCAACTACGATGGAAACAACACAGGGAAAGAGCATGTTTTTCTTCTGCCGTGCTTTTCTGGCTGGGTTAGGTGGGGTAGAGGACACAACTTCTGGGATCTACACGCACTCCAGAGCTGGAGAAGCACCTTTCAGAGCCTGAAACCCAGAGAAATTTCATCTACGTGATCCATGAGTGGAGCACATTGTCTGGCTGCAAAAGCAGCACACCCGCGGCAATGCCGCAAGGCAGTGAGCACAGGCACGACGAGGGAGCAGGCCCATCAGGGGATATTGCATAAATGCTCTTTATAGTGCAGGAAAGGCTGCTAGCAAAACCTTACTGTCCTAGAGACCACCTCTGTATCTGGAACAAGGATTTGGTAGATTAGAAGCCTCATGGAGATACCACCAGCAGGCTAGTAGTACAGAAAGAAAAAAATGCTTCTGCGAAATTCATTTTTGCTTAAATTTGTAGAAGAGATGTTCAGAACACCATTTCTTTTCTCTTCCTGCTTCCAAACTTGACTCTAAGAGAGATGATTAAACATCTTTTGTGAATTTGCTTCAGGAAATAAGAAGTTATTGGTATGATAATGTGTATGCTTTATTGGCTTCTATAAGCAATTTTTAAAAATGTAGATTTAGGCATTTTGTTTGTTATTATTTATTAATAGGGTTAATAGCTGTGAGCTGTGGAGATTAGTATGTCACTCTCTAAGATTACATTCATTGGTTATGGTAATATATCTAAGAAATACTGCTTAACTGAATTTATTGATATTTAGTGATTTTTATGCCTTGAGTTTATGATCTATTTCATTTTATACCAGCAAGAATTTGAATTTCCAGTTACTGCTGATATTTCTTGTTCTGACTGGTATAAAATTTCCTGTTTCATCTGTAGCGACAATTTTTTTACCACTTTGGTGGTTTACACTTGGCTGTAAACTTGGGTGTAGGACAACTATTGGTTATCAACTCCTCTCTGTAACCATAGAGTGAATAAAGGATTACAGGTTTTCCTGTATCGCAGCTTGCTCGGCGTGTGTTCGTGCACCAGGGCTGATCTGCTTGTAGGCCTTCTAGGTGGTAATCAACAGCTTGTGTAAGTGCTTGAATGTGAAACAATACTGTTGTAAAGAAGAGTAAAATGCAGGTATATTCAATCTCTTGAGTTGCTTCTGAGACTCTACCACTAGGCTCGAAGTCTGACGAGGGTTTTGTGTGATTTTGGACACTGGCTTTGCTAAGCTGTGATGTGAGAATGCGATCTTATTCCACAGGAAAGATCGAAGCAAACAGGCTAGTCTTCTCTCATTACCCTCCCCTGATCTGCTGTCCTGTGGAGAAGCGTGGTTGGGTTGTGTAGCAAAGTTACCGGGCTCTCCTTCTGCGCATTGTAGGAGCTGCATTAGCTTTGCTGTGGGCAATGGCCTTTGCACTGGCAATGGGAAGAGGTGGATTTGCCCTAATGATGTTCAACAAATTTAAAAAAAAAAGAAAGAACGAAAGAAGCAAGCAGTTTTCGTTTAACAATCATGCAGCTTCTACCTTGTTAATCTGCTTCCTGAAAAAAATCGATTTTCTCAGAGAGGAGCTATGCATAGGATCAAAATAACTATTGTTGCATATTTATATGTACAGGATCCAAATGTGAAAATACTGCATCTGTAACTGTCTCTAATTGTTGAGGCCATTTTGACTATTGAGTTATGCAGATATACCTGCCTCTGCCATTAACTTGTTTTCCAGAGTATGCTGTCCATCTGCTTCAAACTGTCTAAATGCATGCTTGGCTTCATTGCTTGCTACTACAAATCAAATAATAAGGGATAAGTGCCTACATGACACAGCCTGACTCACATCCCAGGTACATTTATTTGTTTCTAGCAGTTAGATGATGCTTTCTAGGTTGGCCTGGTTATTAATTTGGATTTACATAGTTTCTACGTGATTATTTTGCAGATGTCTTCTTGCCTTTCTTTCTGTCTTCTGCCTTTCTCTCTTCCTGTCTTTTTCTCTCTTGCATTCTTTTCTCAGATTTTTCGGGTGAGAATTATTTTCATATTTAATTTCACTGAAAAAAGAAGGCAAATATATATAGTTCAGAGGTTGCGCAGATTAGAAATGGTATATAAGGCAGAAAATCAGTACTGTTCAAATGAGTTAGTGGTATTCCTCTGTGTTTCCTACATGTACTATACATTATTTAGGAGCATTTCCCCATCCAGCTATTAAGTACAAGAAACACCAGCATGTTTTTATCACTGATTAAATAACACCCAGACCTTCTAGGGCTTCCTCTTTGTTTCAGGGCTTTTGTGTTGACGCTGCGTTTCTAACACTACCTAGGCTGGTCTTTCAGTTACGGGATCAACTTACTTTTTCACTCTTTTCTGAAAACGGTAACAGAGAGCAATTGGTTGACATAAATGATATTCTGGAGCCTGAAAAATGCTAACAGATACACATGTAGGGCTGATGGGATAAAAGGAGAAACCTGTGTATTTTTTAGCAATACAAGAGGAGGTTCATTAGAGAACACTAATATCTTTGACCATGATTTGTAAGGAAATAATGGCAAAAGGCATCTTGTTGTTCCTGCTTTGCAAGCAGTGTGACTGAAACACATTTTTAATTCCAGCCTCTGCATTGAAATGGGATTAGTGCATTCTTTGTATTAAACATCTTGTGATTGTGTGGCCTTTAGAGCTTAAGTTGTTTGTTCAACACTGTTGTCACTTTTAGTACTGAGAGAAAAGTTTTCTCCTGCTAAAAACATTTTAAGAATAAAGTTTCTTATATTTTACTGTCTGCAGATGTGGGTTAAAGGCTTCAGTTACGATTGGTCTGAAATACTGTGCCAGAAGCATTCATAAGGCTCCTTGCAACCAAAGTCACCTAAATAGATTGCTGTCCTAAAAGGGCTGTTGTTAGTTTGAAGGATTATGGCACATGCCTTCCATCAAAGTATTCCTTCCCCCAACTGCCTTTACTCCTGATTTTGACTCTTCGGTATGGCCTTATCCATCTCTCACTGTAATCTTTAGAAGATCCTCTTTGGCATCTTTAGCGTTGAATCAAGTTTTGTGCTCATCTTCCTTATTTGCATTCAATCAAAGTAAGTGCAGTATTTCTTCATTCTGGCTACTAACAATATCCACTAAATTACCACAAAACAATTTTTGCTTTTTGACCCCGTTGCCTACAAGGCGTTCTTTGGCACGAAGTAGATATGCTTTTTAGTGTGTTATGAAGATAACACAGCAGCTGTATTTGGCAAGGGTGCACTGGTTTAAATATCAGTGTCTACCAGACTAGAGGATGTCAAAAAATGAGAAATAAGTATGACCGTAATAGATGACTATGTAAACCATGGCATATCATGAAACACTGAAGGAAAATACTCTGGATCAACAGAGGTTTGGTTTGGTTATGTCAGAGAACTGATGTATTTAAGTTTCTGTATTGCTTTGACCTTGGCTTGTATACAGTGTTATTGCTAGGTATGAGAACATCTGTCACTTCTGCAAACATGTATTTTATATATTTTAAATTCCTCCTCTAACTCAGTACCAAAAATTGAAAGTGAATTCCACCAAAACTTTGTACATCAGATATATAAAAATTTGTACTTTTATTTTGAAATCAGGTAGTGACTTCAGCAGTGAGTTAAATACTATAATAAGAATACATAATATGGCATAAGTTTGGAGCAAATTTATCCCTGAAGATTTTGATTTTAATCCCAAAATTGATCTCTCTCACATCTGCTTAAGTTAAAAATTCCATGTATTTAGTAGCATGTTTTTCAGGTTTCCCTGCAAAGGTAAATTATACAAGTGCCAGAATATATTTTGCTGTTGCTTTTCATCCATTTGCACCCCCTGCCTCTGAAGCATTGATCTTCTGCGGGTTTGAAGTACTGTGTCTTCTCGTGCCTGCTAGGCATTTCAGTTTAGCAGTGTTCAAATGGTGGTGAGCTTGTATTTAGGAGAAATCATATAATAATAACAACAATAATATACGACTCTTGGACTATGTGAAGGTTTAGCTGTACTGTGCAGAATGGTCTACTTCTCTCCTTCTGCACTGCAGCCAGAGGAAGAGGTAGTTTCCTGATCTCAGCATACCAAAAATGGTGCAATATCTGCCCCTTCAGGAGGGCGGATGAGATAAATAGAGTGAATTAGGGAGTGCAACGCTGAGCTGACGTACTCGCAGATGAATTGAGGCCGTTGTAAAGATCTTTGATAGCAAAGCTTGTCATCTGATTACAGTATTAGTGCTACCAGTGGATGGCACTAACTGGGACCCTTGGTTTACTTCTGTAAAAATACAAAAACAAAAGAAAAAAAGAAAAATTGGGAAAAATCTTTTTAAAAGCACATTTACATTTATATCATGGTAATGAAAACTTGACAGTGGAGTAACGATGAAAGGAAGCACAAAACTTGAGGAGAGATTTAAGCAGCTTGCAGCCATTTCCACAGAAGAAAATGCTCCCTTGCTGTTAAGGTGCACTGGATGTTTTAATCTTTTTTTTCAGAGAATACATACATTTCTGCTGTATCTGTCCGCAGCATGTGTAATGCAAAGCTGTTCCAGTGATTCGAATACTTGCTGACCTAAGACAGCAGCTAGGAATATCTATCTAAATGGTAATAAGAACCGTGAAGGTTAATCCATGTTAGTGTGCAAAATACTCAAAATCTTTGGCAGTTTCATTTTGCCTCATTCTGGTTATTAAAACTAAGTAAATCCATGAGTTTCCAATAGAATTGTTCTAGAGACAAATGACAGAATTTGCCAGTAGTTTCTGTCGGGCAGATTTGCAACATTACTATTACCATAATCTCTGGTCAGTTTGACAGTTATATACAAATATATGTATTTAATCAGGGCTGTGGAACAATCAAAGCCTGATACAAAGTAGACTCAGGCTGGGGAGTTAATGAGAGCTTTCTGCAGGCGCTGGGGCCTGCTTTATGGCCCTCATGGTAATGGGAGTGACGAAGTTTTACCTGGAGACAATACTAGAGCTTTTAAAATAATTTTTCTGGAAAGGAAGCTAAAAGAGAAAGACTTTTTTTTTTTCCCCTGAATTGATTCCTAAATAATTTTCTGAAACTTAAAAAAAAATATTATCAGAAAACTAAATTATAAAAGTGGTAACACTTGAGGGTGCGAAGTTACGAAGTTAATTCATCGCTGCCTCTGGGTCATGTTTTGGACTGTAAAGTGTTAAGTGAGCTTAAACAGAGCAAATTATTCTCACCCTTCTCTTTCTTGAAGAAAAAATGGGAAATGCAGTGCTACAACATCAGTATCAAATGTGGAGTGCTAGTCTCAATGCAGTTGGAGGGTATTAAAATTGCCAATTTCTAGGGTTAAAGAGGTATCAAAAGTAGAAGAAAAAATACTTCTTGTTATCATATTGCTTGCTGCAGACTCACTTTCAAAAATCTCCAAGTTCTAACGATTTTGAATACTTTCCTCACTAAAATTAACCATTTGATCAATGCTTCCCTCCGGTTCCGGGACAGGCACTTAGAACGGGACCTGCAGCTTTGACCCAACTTTAATTACACTGCTGCTTTGTTTTTGCATGATATGTGCAAATCAGCCTCTATTTAATAATATGCCATTTTGTTCTCCTGCCAGAGAGTGATGTGTGGCCAGGTAGCTGGTTTCATAAGACGGATATTTCCATTACTTGCCAGTTTTTAAAAGACTTTGAAAAGAACGCTTCAAGAATATTGCATGGTTCTGTAGAAACATTCTGTGCATAAAGTGGTTTCTGTAGTTGTGAGAGCCCTGTTTACGGGATCATTATATGGTCTCATGTTCTACTAGAGGACATCAGTAGTTATAACGGATTAATACAGTGTAACTAGAGATATAAGCAGTATCAGTTAATGTCATAGGCATTACAGCAGAATGTGTTATTTATGATAATAAGCAACTGCTTGACTTATTAGATCCTATAACACTCCCTTAACCATTTGTTATATCATCTGTTAATCATAATTAATGTACCTTTCATGTAAAGTCTGACCTCATAGGTAAATAGCGGAAGGCTGCAGAAAAATGAGTAAGAATGCAGATGTTCAATGGGACGTTAGTCTGTGCTCATTAAAATGTCATTTATATAGTATGAAAGCTTTGGAAACAGTTTTTCTAAATGTGTTTCTTTTTCTCTTAATATTATTGTTTTAATGCAAATTGTATTTATCTTACCAATGTTAGTTTTTTAAGGCACCTGTAAGCTTAGTAGTGGATTATGACACTGATAGGTAAAGTTTGCTGACAGAATGGTTGTCCTGCTAGCACACCTGCATCTAGTAAATGGTGTCCTCATTTATTGCAGGAGAGCCGTTATGAGTGTCACTGTGATTTTTTCATTACTTTATGGGTTTTTTTACTGTTAAGAAGTTCTGCTTTGAAGAACATTGAATTCAATATAGCAATGCAGGGGGAAACAGTGCTTCAGTTATTAAAAAAAAATAGGCTTAGTAAGAATATTAAATTTGATTTTAAAACACGAAATAATATGTCTGTTATTAAAGTGAGTGTAGAGATTCAATTGTAGCTTTCTATTGCACTTTGTAGAAATGCCTAGAGGAAACAGAATCAGAATTCATTGTGAATATTTATATTGCAGAAAATACAAAGACACAGACTTCACAATTATATTCTTACCATCTAAGAGGATGAGTGAACTTAGAATATTGGATGATAAAGATGAGTGTATATGACTTTTATATACATGAGAGCAGTTGTGTTTCTGGGTCATTCTATGCTTTAGAAAAGCTGCAATGAAACTAAAATATCTACCGGCCAGATTTTAATCTTAGTTCATAAACTAGCTGGGTACATCCAGAGCAGTTCAGTTCATGCAAAGTTGTACTTACACCATTGAAACTGCAATATGACTTTTGTGTTTTATATGTACTTTTCCAAAAGAAACCAGTTATATGTGCTGTGATAAATGCAGGGTTAAGGGATCATACATATTACAAAGTCATCCAATTTTCTATTCCCAGAGAATTAATTACATCCCATTTCCATTTTGTCAGTGTCATTTCCCATATTAAATAGAAAATAGGAAAAACATCTTTTTTGGATTGATGTACGCTGTTTCCACACATTTCCTATTGGCCACCTACGGCAATTACATGAATTAAATCATTATTTCTTAATATAGAAAAAGATTAAGTAACATACTCTGAGAAAAGCACATTCAAAGCCTTCTGTTATTTCTATAATCTATTCCTTCGGAGATGGCCTATCATCTGCTACGTGCAAGAGGCCATAAGCTGATGGCAAATATGTTCCAATGAATGTTGGCTCTCACATGAGAAATTTGCTTTAGAAATTATATATGAATTTTTCTTTTCATTAACATTGAATATGGGACTTTGAATTGTAATGAGGTCAAAGGCATGAGAAGTGATTTACAGTGTGCATAAGGAGTTGAGGGACTTTTGTATGAAGTAAATGAGAAAAAAATCCCATATTAAAAAATTAGTGGCTTCACCTTTGGAAAAATAATGATCATGCAGTATATGGCTTTCTAAGCAAATTATAAGTTAATATGTCTTTTATTTGCAGCGAAAGCTAATTAAACATTGACTTTGTAACAGACACTTTTTAAATCTGCCAACATATGTGTCACTTACAGAAATACATTAAGTGCTTCTACATAACAATTAATTAAAAATTAAGAAGTTAGTCGCAAATTTATCAAAGCTAAGAATGTCATAGTCATTGAGATATGTGGTAATATTACACTTAATTTACCACAGAGAGGGAGAAAAACTGGGCCAGAGGGGGCAACTATTGCAGAAACTTTGTGGCTCTGCATTAAATCTAGGGAAAGCCAGTTTAGAGCTCAAGACAGGTTTGCTTCCACTTGGATGTCGTGTAGTTGCAGAATCAGGAGCCGAGAGTTTAACTCTGCTGTATAACAAAACTTCACAACCTCAGGATCTGAAACTGCATTTCTGATAACCTTGACATTCAAAAAAAGAGTCAGGGTAGAAAGTTTCATCAAAAATCCTTGGCTCAGGAGAAGAAAAAGATCTAATACTGAAAAGCTGAACAAATGACAGCACTAGAGCAAGTCCAGTTGAATGAATGAGTGGCAGAGGAAGCCCTAAGCAGCGGACGTGGAATTAACTGTAGAGCCAAGGTCAGACTTCAGTGTATGACTTAATGGAAGGGAATTTCAAGCCTAATAAAAGCCCTTCTTCACAGTAAGAAGTTGACAGCTGGGGATGCTGTCATCTGAAGAAGTTGGAAGTACTTTGTTGAACCCAAGACTAACTCCCAGGAAACTGTTGCATTACAATTTATGGGTTAGAAGCAGCAGATTAGTGAGTGCTGGAGAAAAGCCTGAGGTACAGAATGACTGAAGAAGGTGACTAGTCAGATGGCATTCTGGAAATGCTCTTCTTTCAGCTGAAAGGAGAACAAAATCCCTTCCTGTAATGACCAGATAAAAAAGGCAAGGTGCAAAGAATCCTCTGGGCCCTGCTTGTTGTTTATTTCTCCTTTGTACGTTGATGTTTGCGTAGAAGATCTGCTTATTACAAACCTAATGCTCAGACTTTGGCAAAATGCAGTTTTAAACCCACTTCAATTAACATGACCAAGTTCTATCTTCACTTAGTACAAAGGAGGTGAAGGAAAATGTGATATAATTTATATCAAATATTTGGCTGTCCTTTTAGTTAAATGAGCTTCACCCACCGTCTTCAGTCTCTATTCTTTATAACTCTGTTGATAGTGATGGCCACAAAAGCAGCCTAAAACCCAAGGAAGGATTTATTCAATAGGTTTGTTGATACAGTGACAGCGTCCTGGGCACTTTGTTAGGAAGATTGTTTCCCTCTTTCTTGCAACAAGACCCTTTTTCTTCCTGGAATGGGTGGGCCCCGATTCAGGCTTTGCTTATAATCCACCCATGTTTGTCAATGCAAGTAGAGATCTTAGGAAGTTATATTTGCTTAACTCTTTAGTCTCGCATGTCAAGATAAGAACCTGCAGAGCGACATTAAGGCACTGAAGTGGAAAAAAGGGAGGAGGCGATACGGTGTGCACAGATACAGATCTTCATTCCTTTTGCTCAAACAATTTGGCTGAGAAGACATCCATTTTTGCCTATTTTCTGTGCTTTATTAAAAATAAATGTTTATTGTCTGCCTCAGAATAATAAAAATAATGGAAGCTTTTGTGCTTGGTAATACAGTAGTTCAGTCTAATCACACACTGCTGATGCAAGAACTTAGATTTTGGAGATACTCGACTGCATTTTGTCAGTAACAGGAACAGTGCAAACTGTAGAAGAAAATGTTTATAAACTTGAAGATCGTTGTGTTTGATGGAAAAAGTCAGGAAGTTGTCATGGGTTCTTGGCGTGAACAGATCATTCATGATCAAGTCAAACTTAACCGACTGAAATTACCTCAGTAATACTGTTGTGTAATTTTGAGATGCTGAGTGCTTATCAAAATCAGGAACACGCAAAGAGGAGTTATCTCTGTGGCAGGATGCAAAGAGATTTCTGAACTATAGCAACAGTTAGGGGCAGACAGAAACTGCTGGGTTTTTTCTGCTTTTGGTAAAAAAGTGGTAGCAGAGAGAGGCTGGAAGGGAGACAAACCTCTGCCCTGGTGGTGTCGGTGCTGTGCTCCCGCTGGCACGGGAGCCGAAACCCGCTCTCGCCCCAAGGAAGCCATGCAGCCCCGCGGGTGGGTTTGAAGAGTGCAGCTTAAGTAAAATATTGGTTACGGGAATTTAAAGTTGATTGGTAACCATGGCAAAGTAATGTAACTGCAGTGACACTGTGCCAAATGAACAGAATTCACTCACTTTAGTTTTCTGTGTGGACCAAACCCATTATTATTATCCGTACTTCCCAAAGCTTTTAATCCATTGTTCAACTATAACATAAAATAAATTATTGTCATTCTTTGTGTGGTGAAAGTTGGGGTTTATGTTTTCTCCTTCTGCAAATCAGCTGCAGATGAAGCTTTTAGTAAAACTACAATATTAACTTTTTTTTTAACTTAGATCATCAGTTTTAGGATTTTTTTCTCTCTATCTCTGTAGCATTATTTAACAAAAGCAATCATATTATTTAAGACATTAAAATCACTTTTGGTTACATCAGAAAATAAAGTTAGTCCTTCAACATATACATGTATATACGCACAGGTAAGTTATAGACAGTGAGATTGCATTTACTAAGATGTGTTCTGCTATTATGTTTCCTCTATTAACTGTTACCAGATCACATAAAATAAAACTCACCATAGCAAGGCTTTAGTCCTGGCTACAGAACTGGAAGCCTATAAATGTTACTTAAGTTACAGAGTCTTCTGAGGTTGGGTTTGTAGGGCCCAAAGGAGGACCTGTGGCTGTACCATAAGCTGTGCTTTCCTATGTTCCTTTAAGTGATGCAAGGAGCAGCTACAGATGCAGATGCAAATAATGCGGAATGATCTGGAGCTCTGTGAATGAAATGCGCATGGCAATAGCAGAGGCAAGATCAATAGTTATGAACAACAGAATATGGGGAGAGAAAGGATTCTCTGATCTGAGGGCCATCTCTGTGCCTCTGGATGAACCAACCTTCAGTCCAAGCCCAGAGAAAACCGTGATTTCCAAAACAATAGGGCATATAAGAAAAGACATAGAGCTTCTGCTTCTTATGCCATTCAACAAGATTTAGAAGGAAATGCAGCCAGAATTAATGGTCATTACCTGATGAAAACCAGACATCCTTGGGAATAGGCTCATAGAATCCAGGATAAGGCTAAATGCAATTAAAAGGACTCCACTGAGGCCAAAATGGCAGAGGAGCCAGAGGAAACAGATGGATCTTGAAGTATGGAATCATCATCATGAGGAAAGACTTCTTTTTTTTTTAAAGTTAAAAAAAAAATGAGAGAAAGAAAAATCTAGGTTAGGTCGTTAAAACATAAATGTATTTCCTTAGAAAGCATAAACAACTATAAAGAAGAGACAGTGACAATCACTTTATTAATTACTTGTAAAATGTTACTTTCCAAGTTCTTTTTCTTGAATTTGGCTTATCGGTTAAAGAATGGTGGAGCAATTTTAAAGAATGATTCACTATTTACAGTAGTTGTTTCATCTGCAGTTGATTTGTAAGGGGAGAATGTAAAAATACTCCACCTTAGATTTCACTAACAAAAGTATATTAATGTTACTTCTTTATACACTAATCCTATAATCATCGTAAAAATGAGGCACCAGATTCTCATTTATTGATGAGAAAAAATGTCCCATTTGTGCCATGGGACAAAGCCCTGGAGGGAAGAGGGCCCCAAGAAAGCTGGTTAATATTCAAGGATCACCTCCTCCAAGCTCAAGAGCGAAGCATCCCAACAAAGAGGAAATCGGGCAAAAATGCCAGGAGGCCTGCATGGGTGAACAAGGAGCTCCTGGACACACTCAAACACAAAAAGGAAGCCTACAGAGGGTGGAAGCAAGGTCAGGTAGCCTGGGAGGAATACAGAGAAATTGTCTGAGGGGCCAGGGATCACGTTAGGAAAGCTAAAGCCCTGATAGAATTAAATCTGGCCAGGGACATCAAGAAGGGCAACAAGAAAAGCTTCTGCAGGTACGTCAAGGATAAAAAGAAGACTAGGGAAAACGTGGGCCCTCTCTGGAACAAAATGGGAGACCTGGTAACCCAGGATACGGAGAAGGCTGAGCTACTCAGTCTTCACCAGCAAGTGCTCGAGCCTCACCGCCCAAGCCGCAGAAGGCAAAGGCGCGGACTGGGAGAATGAAGACCTGCCCACTGTAGGAAAAGATCAGGTTCGAGACCATCTAAGGAACCTGAAGGTGCACAAGTTCATGGGACCCGATGAGATCCATCTGCGGGTCCTGAGGGAACTGGCGGATGAAGTTGCTAAGCCACTATCCATTGTATTTGAGAAGTCATGGCAGTTGGGTGAAGTTCCCGCTGACTGGAAGAGGGGAAACATAACCCCTGTTTTTAAAAAGGGAAAAAAGAAAGACCTGGGGAACTACAGGCCAGTCAGTCTTACCTTTGTGCCTGGGAAGATCATGGAACAGATCCTCCTGGAAGCTCTGCTAAGGCACATGGGGGACAGAGAGGTGATTCAAGACAGCCAGCATGGCTTCACCACGGGCAAGTCCTGCCTAGTGGCCTTCTATGATGGAGTGACGACATCAGTGGACATGGGAAGGGCTACAGATGTCGTCTCTCTGGACCTCTGTAAGGCCTTTGACACGGTCCCCCACAACATCCTTCTCTCTAAACTGGAGAATTACGGATTTGATGGGCGGACTGTCCAGTGGGTGAGGAATTGGTTGGATGGTCGCATCCAGAGGGTAGTGGTCAATGACTCAATGTCCAGATGGAGATTGGTGACGAGTGTTGTCCCACAGGGGTCCGTATTGGGACCGGTACCGTTTAATATCTTCATCAATGACAGACAGTGGGATCGAGTGCACCCTCAGCAAGTTTGCAGATGACACCAAGTTGAGTGGTGCGGTCGACATGCCTGAGGGATGGGATGCCATCCAGAGGGACCTGGACAAGCTCGAGAAGTGGGCCCGTTTGAACCTCATGAGGTTCAACAAGGCCAAGTGCAGGGTCCTGCACCTGGGTCAGGGCAACCCCCAATATTAGTACAGGCTGGGGGGATGAAGGGATTGAGAGCAGCCCTGCTGAAAAGGACTTGGGGGTACTGGTGGATGAAAAGCTGGACATGAGCCGATAATGTGCGCTCGCAGCCCAGAAGGCCAACCGTATCCTGGGCTGCATCAAAAGAAACGTAGCCAGCAGGTCAAGGGAGGTGATTCTGCCCCTGTACTCTGCTCTGGTGAGACCCCACCTGCAGTACTGCGTCCAGCTCTGGGGTCCTCAGCACAAGAAAGACATGGACCTGTTGGAGCGGGTCTAGAGGTGGGCCACGAAAATGATGAGGGGACTGGAATGCCTCTCGTATGAGGAAAGACTGAGAGAGTTGGGGTTATTCAGCCTGGAGAAGAGAAGGCTCTGGGGAGACCTTATTGTGGCCTATTAGTACTTAAAGGGGGCTTACAAGAAAGATGGTGGCAAACTTTTTAGCAGGGCCTGTTGCGACAGGACAAGGGGAAATGGTTTTAAACTAAAAGAGGGTAGATTTAGACTAGATAGAAGGAAGAAATTTTTTCCAATGAGGGTGGTGAAACACTGGCACAGGTTGCCCGGAGAGGTGGTAGATGCCCCATCCCTGGAAACATTCAAGGTCAGATTGGATGGGGCTCTGAGCAACCTGATCTAGCTGAAGATGTCCCTGCCCATGGCAGGGGGATTGGACTAGATGACCTTTAAAGGTCCCTTCCAACCCAATCCATTCTATGATTCTATGACTCTATGATTTCATTTACACACTTGAAGGATCTTTTGCAATGTATTTCAGAATATAAGAGGGCCTTCGTCTGCATGCAAATCTGATTCAGGGGGTTCCCTCTAAGTTCCCGACGCTGCAGCGTGTGGGTTCATAAGCCCTTTCTACACAAGCTTATATTAAAAAGAAGAATGGTTGTGTAGAGTAGGACAGTGGGTTTACTTGAGTAAATATTGGTGGAGTGGAATACAATTAGCGTAATGTCTATGCTGAATTAATGGCTGGTTTCACTTAAATTTATCACAGGAGAGAACACTATAAAATTACCATTAGAAACCGTGCTGCTCAGATTAAAAAAATTTTTTTCTTGGTAAAACAGTTGCTAGTACATATTTTTAAAGGCTACACATGGGAAAAAAAAGGTTGTCAGAATTACTTTTGAAAAGCTTTATGAATTTGCTTCTGATAAGCAAATGGCAGAGTGACAATACAATTTAGTAACTTATCCAGTATATTAGGATTCATGGGCTACTCAGAAGTTTCGCCCTCAGGCAAGACCTGTAGTAGTTGCAGAGAAATGATTTATGCATTGTAATAAATGTTACTGCTCAATCTGTTTGCTTGTTCAATGGTTAAAGTCCCAAAAGAAAAGTCTATCTCAAATTAGGACTGGCATGCATTATCTGTCAGCTGTATATAGTACTGTAAAAGTCATTCAGCTGACAGAAATATTAGCAGAATGTTTTATAGATTTTTGTACTGGATGAATCCTTGCGTTGGTGAGGAAAAGCAACGGGGCTGTGGTGCTGTGCTACAGGATTAAAGTTGCGTGTAGATGAGTAGTTTCACTTGGTGGTTCACTGCAAATGAACATCTGGACTGCATATTGCTTCCATGTGTGCAAATGAGATCAGCCCAAATAATGACCAGAATCAATCAGGCTTCAGCCTAGAAGTAATGTACACTGGTACTGATTTGTTAGACAACCAGAATTGGCAGCACCTTGCATAATTTGGCACCAATTGACAAAGATTAGACTGTTTTGGGGCCTGACCGGTTATTAATTTGAACCCCCCCTCCCAAAATATTTTGCAAAGTAAAATCAGCTGTGGCTTATTTGTCCCTGCCCCCTCCTTTTCATACCAGCCCTAATTGTTTTAGACAAACAAGTGAGCTTGCGGCCTGTTCACTTTACACAGGAAGACATGAATTCTTTGATCCATACAATATTCTCTCATTCAACCTTGGAGCTATTTACTAGGGAGATTTATTTGCAGACAGACAGTAAATCAGTTCTTTACAAATGGAAATGAGTTCAGCTTCTTTGATTTTTTGGCTGAAGTTTCTCCCCTCCTGTAGGAGTCATATCGCAAAACAATTAATAGGTACCTGCGCTGGATTCTTGTTTGTTAGATAGTAGCACAAACAATGGAGTAGAAATTGCCCAGATGCTGTAGAGGTTTTTTGAGTAGTGTAACACCTCTGGGTCAGAGCTGGGAGTCAAACAAAACTGCCCTGGTTTTAGGTTTTGGACTAGACTTACACTTCAGACAAGGCTTGCCGCGGCTCAGCAGGCTTTTGACCAAAGCTGCCCTCATTTTCAAATCACTTTGGATGAAAAAAAAGAAAAAAAAAAAAGGCAAAAAAAAGGCATTACATTAAAATCAAATGAATTTTCCCTTGTGTTTCTCTGAATTCAAGATTCACAGTAAAAAAATTGGTCGGATCAAACCCCAAGGAGATATTTGCAGAAAGTACTACAGCGTTTACTTTCACACAGTTGCAGGGGTGCTGCCATTGAACGTACTGTCATTTTTCTAGGAAGTGTATTTCTTTGTATTTTGGCTGAAGAATAGGGAGACAGGCAGTCTGGTGAGACCTGAAAGTTTCTCTGTCTTGCCCTGGGTAAAATGAATGTAAAGTGACTGAAGCCAGTGAAACTGCAGTGATGCTGACGGGAGAGGAGAATTTGGCATTCCCTCGCTGTTGATCTCCTGGCATATCGCATGGTACTTCCTTTATCCATTATAAATTCAGGATTAGATTTATAGACCCTGGGAAGAATCAGGATTTTATAGTATGTGCTCCCAAGAATGATTTTTATATTCTGAGATGAGTCACTTTTACTTGTTTGGTAATTCAGTACAATCCACTCCCAAAGGGTCTATCGCTCTCTTTAGGGATCACTTCCAGAAATTGTGACTTATAGTGCCCTTTAGGAACACAAAGTAATTTGGGCTGGAAAGTAAGGAAACTGAAACTCCAGGTGGAAATTAAATAGGCAAAAAGTAATTACCTGGTCAGGTCAGGAGGGTTAACCCTCCCCTGACACAAGCGTGAGGGAATCTTTAATGATCACAGGTGGTGGAAAATTTTCCTGACTCAAACCAGGAGCGAGACATCCAGCAGACAAGCGGCCCCTGATACCATGCTGGGATGCTGGTTTGGTGCTGACCCGAGACATCATCCATTTCTGCTGAATTGGCTGCGATTTCGGTCGCATGAGATCAGAAAGCAGGGAGAGAAACTTAGCGTACCTCTAATGCCATATCCTGCTGGGTGTCTCAGCATTGCGCGGTGATCTTTCTATCCAGCTCTTGCCCCTGCCTGACCTTGCATCACTTTTAAGTTCCAGTGAGATCAAACAGGGTGGCACAGGGTGACGGGGATGTTTGTTTTGTTTCTGTGAATGGGCATCGCTTGTGATTCATGTGGTTCACGAGCTCGTGCTATAGGAATAACTGTTTGGTATGGAGAAGGGTGTAGGTGTTGATGATCTGACTTGTCTAGCATCTATGATTCATCTGTTCTGGGAAAAATGATAACAACGTTATCAGGGATCTTTGAATACAAAACATACTTTATGATAACTAAAAAACAGGTTGTGCCAGCAGTACTTACTGCATTCCTATGGTGCTTTTCCTAAAATAAACCTCTGCTGTACGTGCATAAAGATATGTGAATCTGCCTGAAAATGTTTTCTTATGTGCTGCCTAAATTAAAACCTAGGTGTAAAACCATAGCACTTGTGATCCTACTGGAGAAATTCACGTACAGAAGAAATCCAGCTTATATTTGCCATTTTTCCTTCAACTACTATTATCTGGTTTGAGAGTATTATTAATTACATCCAACTGGCATAAATTTCAGTTAGTGGGCGAGTACAACATTTCTGTGAATGCTTGTGCTGTGTGGCTAGCATCAACCTGCCCAGAAAAGGACAAACCAAGGCACCGTATTGTACTATCCGTATTAGAAGAATAAAATCAACCCTTAGAAACTCCTGCTGCCCTGCAGTAATGTAAGAAGCAGGCTTTCCGTGCTATGATGGTATTTGACAATGAATCACTAAACCCTCTTTTCCTCTGTCATCTCAGTATTCAGTTCATTATGCTTTGTGACAAAGAATAAAAGACAGGCTTTATTCTTCATAATGTTTATGTCACTAATGTGTTGTTTGTAATCAGCAATTTGTTTCTTTAAAGGGGTGTATTTCAATATATGGACATGCCTTGCTGTGGTTGATATTTTCTTTGGCTTGTTTGTTTTTCATAATGAAAATGTCTTTTCATGTGGGATTTTCTTGCCTTTGTCTCTTTATTTACTGAACGCCTCACTAATGCTGGCAAATGGCAATATATAAATGAGATTTTAAAAAAACCCACACTGCTAACAAGGATTAAAAGAGGTATCCCATTTTAGAACATTTAGAAGTGTTTTTATAGTTGTTACTTTAACATCTTAAGGATTGAAAAATGGATTCCTGGGTGTCTGAATCCAGAAGCTGCTGCTGTGATCGCTTAGACTAGTTTGATGGCTACAGGATTTCCATATAGTAAATCCTGAATCAAGCCGCCACAGTCTGATTGCACTGGAACATATCTTTTCAAAGATAGCTGGTTCAGATATCAAAGACAGGAGATTATATGAATCCCCGATGGTTTAGGTGTATAGATGTAAACCCAGATTCAGTTACAAGGGGGAGTTTAAGTGAGCTTCGGAGCAGACTCAGTTGCACAATCAGAGCCATTAACGCTAAGATCATGCTTCTCTGTGGCAGCGGGGATATTTGTTTCCATCATATTCCCCAGGGGTTCTCCAAGATCGTGGCTCCTATGACATTGTAAACTCTTTATAGCTGCTTCCTGCGACAAAGTTCACCAGAAACGTTATGACAGCAGTACCCTCATCAGCGCTATCACTGTGCCGTACGTCCCATTGCAGCTCCTCCCAGGGAGCGTTTGCTGTCCAACTCCGGGTTCGTGTGTGCAGTTCAAAACAGTAGGAATTGCTTCATCCTCTGAGATTCTTGAATACTCTCCCTTGATTGTCATCTTCTGTCTTGCCTGTGCCAGATAACCATTTGTGTAGTTGTTTTCTTCAAAAGCACCCATAAAGAAATCTTTGTTTGGCTTTGCTTTTCTTTCCTTAAAACAATCTTTCAGCAAGTAAAGATCTGAAGAAATGAGGTTGACCTAATTGATACATGATGGGAAATGGTGTGCATATATATGTATCGAGAGAGAGAAAACAGAAAAAACAAAAAGCTGCAGTTGTGTTTCTAGAGGCAGAATATCTGAAATTTGCGGGGCGTAGAGAGGAAAGGGGAGCAGTGACTTTCTGCAAAGTAACTTTCTAAGGAATTTCCCTTCTGGGGCCTGACTCTGCTTGGATGTGGGTCCTTGGAAAAGCCACTTAGCCCTCTATTTTAATTTTCCATTCAGAAAATGGCATTAAAATACCTCCTTCTTCAGTTGCATGGAGAAACTGGGTGTCTGCAAACTTCTTTGTTGCTGTTCAAGGGGACAGGAATGAACTGAATTTTTAACTCCACTTTTTGATCAGTTTTTGTAACAACAATTTAATGCCTTTTTTGCAAAACGTTACTACCATGAGGACGTGCGTGGGAGCTCTTCACCTCCAAAACAAGTCCTGACAGGAACGCTTCCGCCAGCCACTTCTGACGAGATGGTGGGTGGTTTTTTTTACAATATTAGTAATAGCACCACACTGACTGCTGTGCAAGGACATGTGTCCACCTGAAAGTTACCCACAGGGGACAATAATGTAATTTCTTAGCAGCCTTCTACCAGATACCTGTTGTCTCCTCCTTAGAGCTCAGCTTAAGCCTAATTTTATTTTTTTTTCCTCCATGTGTGTGACCAGAGCTGCTACTGGATACAAGTAAAACTTAGGATACTAAAGAGATTTTAAAAAATGCCCCAAGTATGGTGATCAGATGCTAACGGCTGCAGTCAGGAGGAGGATCGTCTCCCTGCTAGGGCGTGAGCTGGACCCTTGGAGACATTTCATTCCTGGCATCACTCTTACCATGAGTTTCCAAATGAGCTGATGTTACAAGCCATCATCAGCTACAGCAGCAGGCCGGGCTCCCAGCTGTTTGCAAGTGCAGGAGGAAGCACTCAGCAGCTTGGACATACTTGTTTATCAGTCCCCACAGTTTGCATGTCCCACATGGAGAAGCCTTGGGCTCTGGTGCAGCGATTAGGGATCTCTCTAGGAGGTGTGGCTGAAATTTTTTTTGGGGAAAGAAAACACTTTGTCCTTTCACTTTTTGTGTTAGAGGTTTTCCCACTAAATAGTTCCTCTTCCCACTAAATGATTACCTCTTGTGCTGTATCTTAGAAATTGAAATCCAATTTTGGAAGAGCAAGAGCTGCTGAGTTGCTCTAGAGGGAATCTGATGCTGCTGCAGCGCATGAGCAGGGCAGACATCTCATGAGCTTTCAGATGAGAAGATTGGTATAGGGCTGCTCAGAGCGACCAAACCTCAGAGGTTCCTGCTCTTCTTCAGAGCTGAATATTTCTGATAAAATTTCTGAGCTTTGAGTTCACCAATCACACCATGGAACCTGTGATGTTTAGCTACTTCCGAACACAGCTTTTAGGAGGACAGTTTGGTAATGAGGTTCCTAAAATCTGCCTTACTCCCCTTATTTTTAGCAGCTAAGTCCATTCCTCAATGCAGCTGTAGAGGTGCCCTACAATTTTATCGTCTATACTGGAAAAAATTGTATAGCTCTCCCCTTCTCTGCATTGCCATCTCCACACCCCCTGGGAAGCACTGTGGGTAAGAGTGCATTGCAAGTCTGTGACTTTCAACGTTCCATTGAAGGCAGCATTTCTCCTCCTTCCACCTTCCACCATAAAATAGCTACCTGTGTAAATTGACCATTTATTTTCGTATGTTATGGCCTGCTTAGAGAACTGGAAAACTGGGCGCTGGCTCACAGAGAAGTCAGCAGCAAAGTGGGCAGCTGAACCCTGAGCTCCCTGCTGAATGCTGTGTGCAAGTCCCTCCATCCTCTCTTGCACCTTTTTCTCTGTATGCTTGAAGAATTTCAGATACTCCGCAGCCGTAGGCAGGTCTGCAGCTTTGCTTTATATCCTGCTCAAACTAGGTGGCATGCCAGCTTTTGTAGGCGGGTCTATTGTGATAGTTGCTCACAGTTGGTACTGTGAAGTATGTCCCTTTTCCTTTCCAGATGCTCTGTGCTACCAAATAAGGGGAAAACATGTGTTTCCCAATGCCGTGATAAGTCAGAGGTATAAGTTACAGCTTTACCATATTGAGAAAGGAATGCAAAGTGTACCCTTCTCTATCAGCACAGAAAATGTTTACAGAATTGAGCTATAAGACATGGCAATATTCACTGAAGCAGGCTACATCACTGTGCAGAGAAGGAATGAGGGCGCTTTTTTGCCTTTTTAATTTGCCTTTTGCATTAAAAACTATTTTTGGTAGTTAGATTTCTCATTAGATACAATTCCGTATTTTGTTCTCATTCTCCTTGGCTAAAGTCCCTCACAATTGAATCCAACAACAAAAAAAAAAAAAAAAAGAAACAGAAAATAATTGTATCAGCTCATTTGAGTTAACTTCTGCTTTTTTCATATCATTTTCTAATTTCTGTGAACAGGTGAATTTACTTTAGTTAATACTAAACTATCCAAAAAGGGGGGACACTGGAAAATAAAACTAAAGATAACTAGTAATCTGTTCATCAGCTTGCTGTTAGTTTCATTTTTTCCCTTTTCAGCATTCTATTTTTTCTTGCTTGGTTTAATGCAGCATCGTGTCTCAATGGAGTAAACCCACCTCGTTTTGTTACCATGCTATCCTAAAGCAGGAAATGAGCTTAGAAAAAGGCATTATCAACCAAATCAGCTACACACTATGTTGCTAAGTTTCTCATTTTCAGATAGCAGTTAAATAAATAAAAACAGAAACAGTGACTGGCACTCGGAAACCCAAATCACCGTGAAATCTGAAGTATTTCCTTCTGCCAGGACGTGGTGGATGTCAGGAGACTCTGTTAGCCTGCTTTTTATCTTTACCGAAAAAAAGCTCAAAAAGCCAGGAGAAAGTTTGGAGATTTAACATCAGCCCACAGTGCCAGATGTTTTCTTCAGAAGGAAGGGAGCCGTGTCAGGGCTATCAGAAATGCCCTCACGCATGAATGCCAGTCACCCATGTAGCTCAGAGGTGCCATCGATGGTGGACAGCACTGTGTCCCCAGGCCTAGGGCCTTACACGGTCGTGGACGGTTCATGCAATGGATGTGTGGAGGGCAGGAGGGACTTTCTTAACTTGCTTCGCAGCTGCCCTGGTTACAGTTCACAAACAGAGCAGGGATCGCGTGCTCCTTGCCAGGCTGGAGCCACAGGCTGCGCGGGGTGGACGTCCCTGGGCTGTCACATGTAGCAGAGAAAGCACCTTGCCGTCTCCTCCTGCTTTCTTCCAGCTGATAGCTTGTTTCCATAATCCCCACGTTAGCACAAGGGAGGGTGTAAATGATACCCCTGTGTGCTGAAGTTCCCTTGGGAGGCGACACTCCAAGGAGGACGTCGTCTTTGGAAAGCCACGGCGTCGCTCTTGGCGTTGCCCCAGCCGGGGCGATGAGCTCTGGGCTCTCGCTGGGGCTCTCCAGAAAGCCACCGACGGGGACTGCGGTGGCCACGACCCGCACATCGCCTCTCTGGGCAAGGCCACTGCTTTTCCACCTCCAGCAGGACCTTCAGCGGCAGATGTTGCCGTTGGCGTGTCTCTTTGGTCTGTCCATCTGTGAAAGGTTTGGTTTGGAGAGGCAGGAGAGGAAGACGGGGAATCCTGAGCAATCCAGAGATGTAACACAGCATACGGTCGCAGATGTGCTGATGGATGCTGCAAAGAAAGCATTTTCTTTTTGAACTGTCAGCACTGTCTGTGGCTTGACACAATATTTTATCTTAATTTTAAACTTTTTACTCATTATTAAAATATTTAAATTGGCTGGTGTGAAATCCTGTAGGAATAGTAGGAGTTTATTTCAGGGCAGCGGTGCTTAAAAGAGCCCCATAAGCATAACCATGTACGGAGGCGGCAGGGTATCAGTCCAGAGGAAAACTCACTGTCAGTTCAAATGTAATCCATATGTTAAAACTATAGAAAGTGTTTGTTAGTCTGATGGTTTGGCTAATATCAAGGAATGTTCCCTCGTGGGAGACCTAACTTTCAAGCTCACGTAATGATAAGTGCTTTACTGAAGTAATCTTCAGGGGTGACGTGGGGCTTGGAGTATTGGTTTTGAAATTGTGTGACATTTCACCAGGTGATGGCATTAGTTAATTTGGGGGGCAGTGGAAAATGGTAACGACCCCTTCTCACATGCACACACACACAAAATACGAACCACTCTGACACTAGTCTAGGGAATAGGGACATGTATCTGCTGTACGAACGGGTGTGCCACATGATTGCACCTCAGGAAAGCAGGGGCTGAAAAGCTGTAAATGCAATGCTGTATTTCCTAGGAAAGCAGACAGGGAGGCAGCTCAGCCATTCCTTGCTGTTCCTGCAGGAATGTCAATATATGAATAGCACTGAAGTGCTAGAATTGCAGTTGGATGAAAAAATGGGTGGTTGAAAACAAATGGCTGAAAAAAACCAAATGGCTGAAAAAACCTTTTTTTTTTCCCCTCTGCTTTTTCAGATAAAATTTTGCTCCCGATCTGTGTTCAGTTTTGCTTAGTTCTAGGTCAGCCTTAAATGAGGTGCAAATTTGCAAAAGGAACAGCAAATGGCTGCTGTTGAGATAAGTGCAAGCGGAGGTGATTGTACAAGGGGCAGGCAGGTTTGGGGTGCATGAATGCCTGTTCGTGGTACAGTTTCCTTCTCTGAAAATCAAAGTAGGGTTAGACAGGCTGGGATCAAGGCCAGATTTTCAAAACAGCTCAGGGGCTCCTAGATAAGGTGCTGGATTTTGGATTATGTTCTGTTCTCAGGCACGAGGCAGGCGGATTTTGGGGGCGCTGGTGGGAGCTGAGCTCCATCGGAAATCCAAGTCCATACATCTTCGTCTAGGCAATTATCAGTGATCAGTGAGAGACTGTGTTCCAGTAAAAGCAAGCCCAAATATGCAGGGATAAGTCCTTTTATTCCTGAATGAGCCTGTCCAGTCTCGCAAAACAATGATTACTGCATTCAGGATATATCACTTGCAGGATTTGTCCATACTGGCTAGTTATAAACGTTCTCCAAGGATGGAGGACGTTAGTACATTATTGGACACGGAAATAACTTAAAACACAGATCCAGCAACACGCAAAATTTTTGATGGGAGGTGGTGATTGCCCTTAAATCTCAGCAGTGTTGAAGCTTGGCACTCATGGTTTGGGATAACAGAGAAATAAATTATTCAAGCAACTTCAGCCAAACTTTTTTTTTTTTTTTGTATTTCATGTTTTCTACATACTTGCTTCTGCTGCAAATTCCAGTGATAGAAAAACATGCTAATATTTACCAATCAACTTGATTACATTTGACACAGTAGCTTTATACAATAATTTCTTTAAGTGATTTTCAGTTTAAAAAGAAGGAAATCCTTAAACAGGTCAGCAGCAGTCTGTCTTTACCTCTTCAACAGATTCTGTGGGAAGCTGCTGGAAGATTGATGATGATGATGATTAATATTTGTTTATTTATATTACCATTGTTCCCTTTAAGCACGTTCCTCTTTTTGCTCTGAGTTGCATGTTAGAAAAAAGCATTTGCATTCCCAAGTGTTTACAATCTATGCAATATTGCCTCAGAAAATTGCCAGTCTCAGTAAATGCTGTCAGATATAATGTTTGCTACAAGTTCTAGCCACTTCAAACTTTTTGCCTTAAAAACAAGGAAAGCAGACTCAAGATACTCTACTGGTATGTTCATGCTAATATTGTACCTTCTTTCTCAGCTTCCATCTCAAACTGCATTTATAACAGCATGACTGTAATGGAGTCTCAAACAAATACAGAATACAACCAAAGGAAAAGCTTGTCCAAGCCCATCATGGCAAACCTCTTGCAAACGTGGCATCATACTTTTAATACTGAGCAGAGAGGAACTTTGGATGAGTTGTGTGTATGCACATACTGAACAGTCTAAAATTTATTAGGAGATATTTAATATGCTGTATCTTTCACTTATTTATGTTGATATTTGACAGTGTTGCTCTTGTACACACACAAAAAAAAATCAAAAAGTTTTTAACTTTCAGAGGACAGGTATTAACTTTGGGTATTTTTAGATATTGTTCTTATTACAACTGTAAAAGTGACATTCAACATCATTCAACATTTCAGGTTTACAAGTATTGTGTCACTGTGATATTAAGGGGCCCATTCAGAAGTATCAGGTACAATACCAGTGTTACAAGAAAAAAGAAATTATTTTTACCAAGTTTGCATTTTTATTCAAAATATGGGGAAACTGGTGCTTGTTTTGTGATGTTACCTTTATTGCTGTTCTTGTTCTTTCTTGAAGCATAAATCATATTTATGTCATGGCATGGATATTTCAGAAAGACACCTAAGTAAAGGAAAGTTGTGGATCCATTACTGCAAACAAAACAAATTTGATAGGAAAGAAAATGAATATATGCCTTTCTGAGAAATAATTCATTGAATGGAAATTCATGGTAATGCTGTATGTCATTTTTAAATCCTTAATATTTAAATTGTAGTAGTATCCAAAATATGCTAGGTGCTTCTCTAATGTGCTTTCCCCAAAAAAATGTGCTGAATTTTTATCTATGTTTTGCTTTAAAAATGTGCAAAGGACAAGTATATTTGCACATTTAAATGGCATCTAAGCGTATTCATACAATTCGTCTGAGTAAAGATAAAGTTTGTTAACTTAAAGATTATTTTATGACATTTTCCTGAGATCTGTGTTTACTTGATTTTAAAGTAAATATTTTTGTCAAAATGAACTAAATAAGAATGAGTCTGAGGATAGAAGGATGGGTAAGTTATTTTCCAAACTGACAGGCTCTGAAAGGACAAGAGCTGAAGAGGTGGCTGATACTACCTCTTCCCTCCTCACCAGTGAATCACTTGCCCACAATCTTCTGGAGCGTCTCTCTTCAGCCAGTACCAATTTTCCTGTGCTTAACCCATGTTTCACTGTTGCGTTTTCTACATCATCATCATGCTGCCCACAAACTTCTCTGGATCATTGTGCAACTCCCCGGTAGGCTGTCAACAGGAAACAGATCCACCAGACAACTGAGGTTAAAGTCACACATGGGTGTCCCAGTTCATTATGCATCACCACTCAAGTTTCTCTGTTCTGGGTCATTTCTTGAGAGGTGAGATTAAAAAAAAAAAAAAATCTCCTTTTTCTTCCTCTGAGCGATTAAAAACATTTCATGGGAAAGAGAAGTCAGTATTCACCATTGAAGCAGTCTGAGGTCGAGAACACACCACTCTTGAAACTGCATATTAGTATTCAGATGTCTGAAAATATATCCAGGTCATACCAATTTATCTGCTACTAATGAAGTGTCATCACACAACTTGTCCTCTCCACTCTTTGTCCTGGTTCCGTAGGCCATGTTAAATGATGATTTATCGCCCATACTTTGGCCAACTAGTTCAAATTACCATCTGGATGGTGCCCATGAGTGTCTCCACTTTAGGCATGTCAGGGTCAAAATGCAATTTCCCAGCATAGAAGTTTCTGAGTGGAGTCACTGCTATGCCATTCAGAAACCTGATGATTTTCCCGAGTCCCCACTTTCCCTTCCTGCTCTGCAATGAGTTTTGCCTCCTCTCCCCCTGCTGGCAATACCTAGGCTTGTGATTTGGAACAACTCTTAACATATTATATGATGTTTTTTGGAGAGTGTAGAGCAGAAAGTGTTGTGATTTTGATTAGGTGCCACCTGTCAGGAGAAGAAAAGGAAGATAATCTTGACCGTAGGGCCTATATGACAAAATGCGTGAGCACATTTTGAGTGATAAACATAAACAGAAGTTGGTTTATGGGCAACTTTTGTGAAACAACATCTCGAACCATTTTGGCTTTTGGCAACTTTGTTTTGCTAATGAGGTACCAATGGAAACAAAGGCTCGATCTGTTCCTGTCAACAGGAACTCGTAATAAATAGAGACATATAAAGATGTGGAATGGGAACTGTGTGGGATTTTGGAGGCAGGGGTGGGTCTTGTTTTGTTTGTTGTTTTTTTTTTTTAATGAAGAGCTTATGTATAATTTGCTTATTCTCTGGTTTAGGTTATATTGAAATCAGTGGAAAGATTCCCTTATAGAAAAGCAGGAGCTGGATGAGATCTTCCAGGACGGGGCTAATTTTTAACTGTTCTGTGTTTTGATTCTCCTAGTGAACTCCTATCTTCTAGGCAGGTTGAAAACTAAGTCTTGAGCTCTCTTAGAAAAGAAGGTGAAGCACTGAAGCCTCTGATTTAGCTCACTTTTATCTGAGCCTGATCTGGGTAAATAATAGTCACTAAACTACTGAATAGGGTGTGTTAATCACTAAACTACTGAATAGCGAAAGTGCAGGAGGTCTTAAATGAGGTAAAATATCAATATCATGAGAGCGTGCTTATTTTTTTCCTCTGTAGAATGATTCATTTTCTGTTGTTAGATATTGATGCTGCAAAACAGATGTACCTTTGCTGCCAAAAATATTGATTTTTATGTATATATGTCAATTATACACACACACACACACACGTTTAACATTTTGTCATAGAGGTGTGTTTGTACACACACGGCAATTTCTCAACTGTAGTGTCCTAAAAGTACTACTGCTCCTTTGCTCCAGCACTGTCTTTTGTTTAAGAAAGCGATCATTGATATTCGAAACACATCGCCATGTTGTATCGGGCTGAAAGTCTCCATGATTCCTCCCTGCCCCTCTGGCTGTGTCCAGACTCGGATGCTTCTAGGGAGGTTGGAGGGACTCGGCAGCAGGTGGGTGTGGGGAAACCCCACTGAGGCTGTGCCGAGGTATTGACCTGGACACCAGCCTGAGATAGCAGGTTTCCATGGTTAAGTTGGATCTTGTAGTGAGTGCTATATAAATGCATTGCTGTGCTTTAACAGAGCCTCCATCACACCAAGCCCTGTGTGAAGTGGGCCTTTAATATAGTGTATTTTGGTGTCAAGTGTTTTGAGCTTTCCAAGGCTGCTAGGAAAACAATGGCTATGTCTATCCCAGTACAGAGGATGGTCCTAAGGATTATCCCATGCCACTGAGGCCAGCTGTCGTATTTTATTAGTATTAAACTGCTTCCAAAACAGGGTGGCTGCATCTGTACTGCCTTGTTGGGAGTGGTCCTTGGTCCATGCTAACTCCTGAGAATTATTTTTGCAAGACAGAGCAGGTATCATCCCTGTGATTTTTTCCCCACAGCTGAATAATGTAGATAACCAAGCTCCAGTGTCTGGAAACATTTCCTGGCTCTGTCTAGAAGAGAGTTAGCCAGTGGATTTATCGTCCCCATAGAATTTAGGCACAAGTCTCACGTAAGTTGATGGGATTTACAAATACATTGCTCCACTGGAGTTAACTCATGGTCACACAGAGATTTCATTTCTTTCAGTTTGTTGTGTAGTATCCAAATGCACACAACCAAGCATAAAAACATCAGATAAAATGGCTGCTAAGAAAACAGGCCATTTTTGAGTCAATGATGATCTTGTGATTAATCAAGGACTGGTTCTGGTCAGGTTGAGGGAGAAAGTCAGTGAATTCATAGGTGGAAATGAGCAGAGTTACGGTGGCGAATCGGGATAAGAGAGCGGAAAAAATGCGTACTTTTTATGGAGTAATTATGTACACAAAAGCACATTTTCCATTCCTGTTTCCCCCATTCTATGCTTTAATTTTTCTTGACATTGGATCCATTATGGTATCGTATGAGTTTCGTCACAGAAGTAAATAACAGCTTGTTTCCTTGGGAGCGATTGAAAAACAGAGTAAAAACAGCACTTACTGTTTTTGAAAGTTGTCAGATTGTCATGGCAGTGAAGTGTTGCATCATGTTGTCATGACAACTCAAATTATAAAAACTGATTTAAAGAGAAATAAAAGCACTCTTCAGTGATGAAAATCATTTAACTTTAAAGGTTTTGGCTTTTATTTTCTATCTCTTATTCTGCTTCTCTCTTGTTTTTTAAGAAATGGGCAATATTCGGGACTCTCACCAAGTAAAGACTTGCAATACACAGTGACTCAAGGAGCTTTTTTTTCTTTCTCACTGAGACAGAGAGGATGCAGGAACTGAAATGTGGAGGCAAGCACATTACTGGACCAAACCATCACCATCCAGAACTGGGGGAAAGTCAGAATGGGATAAAAAGGTGGTTTTTTTTTCCTTTGAGCCTATTTGCACAATTTCCTTTCAAGCGACTCATTCAAATACATATCAAGATGAACAGATACCGCACGCTCTGGGTTTGTCAGGGATAAACAGCAGTGAGACTGCAGCATGTTCGATCTGTTTAGAGATTCTGGTGGAATTTCAAGAGCCCTCAGCAATGACCTGTTTGTGTTTCTCCATCAAAATCAAGGAGCATTTATTTACTGTGCCAATGGCTAGAGAGCAGAAGTAGGTTAGTGCTGACCACTATTGAAATCCCATTCTCTCTCCAGAGTGTGCTCAGAATGAGTCAGGCTGTTCTAACAGAGGATGGATTGAACCTTAGTACCAGGATAAAATAAACAAACAAAAAAAGGTAAATTGTGCAGTTTGTCAGTTTGTGTAAAACAGCTGTCACCAAACACAAAATGCTGACATATAAACAGCAAAACTACTTGTTCTGAGCAAGGTCAAGCAAAATTTGATTTATCACTGTGTATTGGGCTTATATACATTGTAACATTGCTTTATGCAAGCATGTTCTTGCATTTATGGAGAGAAGGATGTTTGTATGTGTCTGTACAGTCATTTCTGCTCCTCCTGCTCTTACCCAGCAACTTGTCAGCATTTCAGCCTGTTTCAGCAAGATTTTACAGATGTGCAGAGATAATATTCCTGGGAGTTTCAGGGAAACAGGCTGCCTTGTGAAGAGATCCTGTCCTGGGAGCTTTCTGCCCCAGGGCGTGCAGCAGGAGATCCTAGAATGACTTCAAAAAGAACTCATGCAGGAAGCAGCTCTTATAAATGCCCCTAGTGCAAGAGGAGCTCACTGTCAATCATTAGAGACATATCATAAGTGACCAATTTTCACTGGTTCTCATAAATCATCTAATTTACCTGGGAATGACACACACATTAGAAATTAATTGCATGACACGAAATCTTGAGATAGTTAGAGACAAAAGCAATTCCCTGTACAGGAGGTGACCACAGATGTGGAGAAGGTCTTTCCCCATTAGTGATGCTCTGAATGTTACTTAAACTGTATCCCTTGTATTTCTGTTCTGGGAGAACTGCCATTTTCAAAGGCCTTTGATTTGGGTATTTCCATAATTGTTCTTAATCAAACATTTGAAAAGTGTTGCTGCTGCTAAAATTGTTTGCCCGTTACATTCAGTTGCTTTCCTTTTCACATTTCAGTACTCAAGCAGTTTTCAATAAAATAAAAATAAGATCATAATGGAGAGATGTATTTCTTGTTCTCTTCATTTAAAAGAAAACAGCTTTTATATTAAATATAGACACAGAATTTTTATGTGTTACAGCTTCAAATTACAGTGGAGAGTAGTCATCCTAGGAAGAAGAGAAAATCCATGAAATGTCACCCTGATTAATGACAGTTTCAGAAGTTAACAGAAGGGGCTAGAAATGAAACATCTTGGTAGCCCAAACCAGAGATGCCTCTCCAATTGTAGCAGATAGTTGAAGACATTCAGTTGCACTACACTGGACAATGTATTAGTCACTTCTGTCTTTCTCAGCCTTCCCCAGAATCTGCAGTCAGTTTTTTAATTCTGTTTGATGCCTGTGCAGTGGCCTGAAATGGGGGCTCCTTGGCTTTGCCACTCTAGGGGGAAAGAAAGAAAAGTATAAATGTTCCTGAGCATCAAGAGATTTTTAGTTTCACGTGGACTATGTTGGTGGTGCAGATGTGATGGTTTGGGTTGGATGTGGTGAGCGAAGATAGTAGTGAAGCTGGGAGCGTTATCTCCTGTAACAACCACCTCCATCGGCAGCATTCAGACTTGCTGGGAGTGGGGGTGTAATTCTCTCCTTAATCCAACAGTAGTGCTGCATCTCTTGAGTTTATGTTTTAATTACACATATGAGATGGCAACTTGTATGTCCCAAGCAGGCTGGAGCTCCCCCTTCCTTTGTGCCTGCACCTGTACCACAACGGACCAGAACTAATACACTCAGGCTTTCCGAAGTGCAGTCCTACCCTTAGTAAATTCAAGCTAAGCC
The DNA here is from genome assembly GCF_964195595.1 of Calonectris borealis. Taxonomy (NCBI): domain Eukaryota; kingdom Metazoa; phylum Chordata; class Aves; order Procellariiformes; family Procellariidae; genus Calonectris; species Calonectris borealis. The sequence continues at coordinate 17,182,011 of NC_134313.1, forward strand.
ACGCTGTGAAGTATTCCTGACATGACTGACGCAGAATTGGTGATTCATTGCTAGTTTTTCAGCGCTCCTTTCTTACCCACTGCCTGTTTCTGCTGTTTACTCATGTGTTTACACCAGTTTATGTCTAAACTCATATCACACAGTTAGACGAGTATGTTGTAAGTGTATATTTATTAATATCTGTTTTCTTGTATCCATTTAGACTGTATATTACTGATGCGCATACTTGTTAACTCAGTGCTTTTGTTAACAGATCCTTTAATTAAGGCCAAATGAAAAGAAAGAAATGTGGAAATCATTTCAAGTCTGATTTTTCACATGAACTAGCTGCTAACTAATACTGTATGTAACTTTTTTGATCTAATTGCATTGCATTCAGTCTATCTAGTGCTGTCACTCCAAATCACCATTTAAAGCCATGCAAGTTGCAGCACGTTTCAGGCATTAATAGTGGCCAGGTAGTATTATACTATTTTTAATGAATGTCTGTTTTCTATTCTTTGCTATGCTTTCTTTGGAAAGAGGCCCATGTAACAAAGTATTAAGAAAACACACTGCTGCCCTGGAATGTGTATATTAGCTGCAGATTATTTCCTATTAGCAGATTAGCTGCAAGGCTATTGGCTCTGAAAGGTCTTTGAGAGTATTTTGTTTTGTAACTGATTCAAGCCATGGGAGAGAATTGCCACCCTGATTGGGAAGAAGAATTAGCTACTGTTGCCATGGCCACTGGAGCTCACACTCGCATTGTTAACTCCAGTGCCCTCCGATGAGATGCCACAGCGTGAGCTCCTTGGCTTTGTTAATGAAATGATAGAATACGGGGTTTTTGGGCAGGCGAGGAATAGGCTGGGAAAATCTCCTGTGAGAGAGAGGTGAAATGTTGGGGTTTTTTTCTTTTTTTCTCAAATTCGGTGTTTAATTTTGGACGTGTTGCTGCTTTACGCTACCCCAGTGATGTTAGGCTGTGAAATCACTCCCTTTTAACAAAATGCTGCTCTTTGCCTTTTGGTAGGGAAGGAGCTAATCCCGCTCCCCTCCGCAGCGGAGCGCCGACCCGTGGGAACTGGCTTCAGCGCAGGGAAGAGGGGTGGATGGAGGCAGCTGGACAGGGACCTTCCTGCATTTCGGATCATGTTCCTGTGTAGGGTTTCAAAACACAACAAGGCCTGGAGAAACTGGAGAAACTACCAGTATTTGTTAGGGCTGTTGTAAACTACGCTAGCTCTACTGCTGTCCGTCTAGCTGCAGGCAAGGAGAAATACAGGAGAGGCTTACTTTCTCATATCTTTGTCAGAAATTAATTTCTTACTTGGGCTTTAAGAGTTGGCACTTAAAGCCCGTCCCTTAGAAATAATAGTTTGAATACAGGCAAAAAAAAAAGGGAAAAAAGAAAGTGTCAATAACTGAGAGATAATAAGAGCATAAAAAATGTATGAAATTAATCTCATGTATTTGAGAAATAAATTAATATATTTGACTAATCATTGAGACAGGGCTCACGTGTATTTCATATATCTAACTCTGTTTAACTTCTAAGGAAGTTTTGAACAGTGAAAAATCTAGTATTGAAACTTATATCAATGTGAACGGTTAACAGAAAATAATTATATTGATGCCTGCATTTGAAACATAGCTCCTGAAACACGTGTAATTGATTCCAAGCAAAATGTTTCTTTTCTTTTTAAACCTATTCTTCCCCCTCTCTCATTGTGCTGGTTTTGGCTGGGATAGAGTTAATTTTTTTACCCTTCCGAGTCTCTCCCCCATCCCACCTGGGGGAGTGAGCCAGTGGCTGCGTGGTGCTTGGTTGCCGGCCGGGGTCAAACCACGACAATCATCTTCAATGTTAGCAGAATCAATCACTCTCTTTAAATCACCCCACTGTCCTGAACTCTTTATTTAAACCACTTTATGAGATTGCGTAACGTGGAAATGAGCCAAAGAAATGTATTTCCACTGGCATGGTAAAATGTTGGCGTTGGGCATTTTTCAACTCGGCAGCAGGGTGTGGATGATAGGCCAACTACATGTATATAATGTGTGTCATGCTGAATGGTGGCATGGAGCAGCCTACATCATGGGTGGCAATGAGGCTGTCTCACTGCGGCTCGCTGGTATTTATAATGGATATTTTTAAATGATTGCAGACTTATCCTGGGAAAATCATGGTAGAGATTATTATAGAGACTCTGTGAAGCATGCACATTGTTCTTCATGGTTTCTCAGCAGGCTCTAGTTTTCCAGTCAAGATATTTGCAGGAAGGAGCACAGTATCTCCTGGTGCTGTAGAGTCTTTTGGAATCTCTGAAGCGGAGGACAAGGCTATCCTTGCTGCAGAGCCTCCTCCTGTCCAGCATTTTTCCTCTTCTCTTTTATCCTTGCTTAGATGTGTTTTTCCTCTTCTCCTTCTAGAGGCATTGCTTGCAGGTTCTGCAAAGGAGGAGCATTTTTAAGGTGGACGAGTATGCACAAAAGCTCAAAGGGCATCAGGGGGAAGCAGTTTTGTTCAGTCTAGATCAGCATCTGGTGTAAATGAATGGCAGAGGTGGTAAATAAACATCAGCTTTCAGGAGGGGCTTGGTTTAGATTGGCACCTGGGCAAGGTAACAGGCAGTGAATTAAAGGTTGAGAATAGAGAAGCTTCAGAATTGCAGCGCAGTCCTGGCCTCTGTACTTTTTTATTCAGCTTTACTCACTAGATCTCTATCCACTTGGCATTTGTTACTGCTAAGTAATCATCTGTCTCATCAAAATAAATGGTTAATAAAGCCAGGTATAATAATAAGCTACTCAAATATATATACTGGTTGTGTAGCAGGGCAGAAGCTCAACAGTTTACACAAGTCATCCTTTCACTATGAAAAAAAAGGTAATCCTACCACATAATAAAAAGATGGAAAAAAGGGTTTTAAAGTAGAAAAGATATGAGTGTGTGTGTGTGTATATGTATTTTTTCTTAATTTCTCTGTAAAGTTTATAGGATGGTTTTCTGGTTTGCCTGGATCCCATCTTTATGCTTCCGAACTTCTGAAAGATCTGCAACTTTTGGGGAGAATGCATTTTGACCCAAGAGTCACTTCTAGATCACTTGCTATTATAACTGAAATCTTGATCAATGCAGAATAAGTTCTTTATCCTGCGAACAGGGCTAATACTGGTCGTAATAGCGTGGAAGTGACAAATGTCATTTAAGGCCAAGGAAAAAGGTCGGATCTTTACTTTGATCTCATGATATTGGCCAGCAGTACTTTTTGGATGACATATGGTGACTTTCAGTGGCTAGACAATCAATCTAGAAAACAAAATAATAGTCAATGTCCTATTTAATCAATCTAATTCCAATGAATCCAGTTCCAATTAATGCAATTTTGCCTAATTTTTAAAGCACTTTAAAACAAAAAAATAAAATGCAGTCTCATCTGACATTCCACTGGGGAAAATGGTGTATAATCCAATAGTCATCCTTTGAAATACCAAAGTTTAATTTTGCTTATTGCCTGAGGGAGATGGAAGTCTTCATCTGAGGAAAATTCATGAGTTCAGACAATAAAAGGTCTTCGCAATGAATGCTTCATAATCTCTGCTTTTATTTATGCATTTATTTTAAAAGGAATGCTTTACACAATGCAATCTAAAGTGTAGGTTTTCTCCCTGTGGCTAGTCTGGCTGAAATAATAACATATCTTCCTATCTGTCTTGTCATCTTAATGGTGTATCTACCACAAAGACTACTTGTGATCGTGGAAATGACAGTCCATGTTGCAGGAGAGCTAGCCCGCCCCTTTGTCTCTCTCATTCTCGAAACACAGTGGAACGAGATGTTCCAAAAGTGATACTTTTGTCCTCATTTCTTGGACTTCCAAGGTACAGTCGGGGCATCTAATGGGAGGTGTGATATCTGGGAGGTGTTCTTCGTCACACGAACAATTTAGGAGAATAGCATGATGCTCAGCACTGAGTATCTTGACCAGTGACTTATCTTAAGGAAACTGTCAGGCACAGTTTCTATGCACACTGTGCACATCTGTGGTGGGTTAATGTAATGTAATGGGATTCCTTTATTTGAAGGGGTGGTTGTGTATTTGAATTCAGTAAGTTTTACTCCTTTTGATTTGATTTTGAGATATAAAATGATTTGGGATTTTTATGCAATGTAGTAGCATTGTATGTGGTCCTTAGCTCTTCCTAAATCTTCAGTTCTTGCTGAAACTAAGGAAACTGCAGCAAGCCCTATTTTCTAGGATTTTTTCTTCTTTTTCAGAACACAAGCAAATCCTTCTTTTCTCCTCTATATCCATCCCATCCCTCCAAGAAGAGATATTAAGTTATATAACTTCCCCCTTCATTTAGAAACAAGTCTCCTGTAATTTACCATCCTGAACCCTTCATGGTTTTTTTTTCAGCTTCTGTGCAGATGCAAGCACGCATGCTCTTTTAAATAAAATAATCCACACTACAAAGAAAGGGAAGGAAAAGAACTTCCAGCCTTCTGTAATGAAAGGGGGCTCACTTTTCTGTAACGTTTTCCATGGAACACTTTTGTTTGCACATAGATATTGATTTACCGTCTTCAGAAGATGGTTGTTTATAATAAATACTGTGGTGAGCTGGTTTTGCTCTATTAAACTTTGTACACTTGAGAACTCTGGCTTTACTTAGTAAGGGTTTTCAGAGATCTTTTGTGATAGACTGACATGCTGCAGTCGTGGATTAACATTTCAGAGATGTGAATGTGATTACCAGTTTAATTTTTTTTTTTACTTTAGGGATAGTAATGAGCCATTCTGTAACATGGATAAATATGTGTTCTTGTATAGCATGAAATTGGAGAAATGCTTATGAAAGGAAACTAAAGAAGTGCATAGAGACATTATATTGCATAGTACATACTGCAAATGCTTTGTAGCTATCATTGTTTACAACAAATAATGTAAATAGACATATACAGGAAAGTTTTGGCTGCTGTTTATCTTCTGTAAATGGTATAAGCAGGAAAATACAATTGGAGGCTTGCTTCCAATTGACCTTCAGGACAGACTGGTGGGTTCTTTCTAGAGCTCTCCAACACAGAGGGGAGTATTCACACCTATTAAGGATGTAAGGTCCTGTAAACTTCATTCATACTTGCACATGGGGGGAAATCTTCCCAGGCTATGCTTTAGCACAGTGAATCATTAGTAGGAGAACCAACCCATTATAAAAGCTAATGCAGAAGCTTTCTTGTGGTTATTCAGGTATCAGGTGGGTAAAGAGCATTTCAAAAGCTCAAATGATTTTGTAGATACATTGTGCATGTTCAGTCTGTCTTAGCATTATGTAGCCTCACTTTGGCTGGCTGTTATGTGTATTTGCCTAAGTTGAATAAGGGGTTAATAACATTTGTGCTGCAGTTGGAAATACTCAAAAGTGCAACAACATTTATATTCTATATTCATCTAATAGAAAAATGTGCACAGATGTGAGAAGGTGAGTACAATAAATAATTGAGGAGGACATTAGAAGAAGAAATCAAAGCCACTTATATGCTTATGATCTTTTAATTAAAGATGCTTGAGTGCAGATCAGTGGAATTAATTCTAGTTTCCTTAATGGGTAGTGGAAGTGATTTTGTTCTCTTTGTAGTATACCCTTCTTATTTGACTGCAAATATAGATGGTAGTAAATGTAAGTGATGGATAAGACTGGTGGTTTATTCTAGACTGAAATATTAAATGGGAAAAAGTTTCAAAAAGGGCTGCTTAAATGTAGGTACTGTTAGACATATATGGTGTCATATTAAAAAAAATGCCAAATGTGCATAGTAACAGTCTCAAATAGGAATAGTTGCAAACTTATAGAGCTGGAATATGACTTCAGGTATCTGATTTTGCCCACCTTGACTATGATGCAGTCCCAACTGCCTAAATATCTAGTCATAAAAAATTGGTTGCTGTTCACTGACTTGAGAAAGACAGCTTTGTCTCTGCATTGGCTTCTAATCATGTACCCATTGTAAGTGCTGGCAATGTTACGACTGGCTGTACTGGGGTCAGAGAAGATGCTCCATCTCAAAATAACAATTATCGTTTCAAATAGATCGTGTTTTATTTATAACTGTCCTGCTTTTTTCATCTTCTTTCTTCCTCAAATGAAATTAAAAAGTTGTCATGAATTGCTCACTGCCAAATACAGTGGAGTGAAGCATGGTGTGAGCAGCTCCTCTGAAGCTGGCCGTGCTTTTCTCTTGCAGCTAGTGAAAGTCGTGCTGTTCCTATGCATCGGTAGAGGCTGCTTGTCACAGAAACAGTTACTGCACAGTTTTGTCATGTAGGCAATGTCTTTTTGGGACAAGGCAATGAAATCAGGCTATGTCCGTGAGAAGTCAGGTGGGTCGTTCTGCACAGCCATGGAAATCAACATAACTAAAAGACTAAAGGCCATGCACAAAAGCAGTGGAAGAGCTAGAAACAAACCTCAGACTGATCCAGGGGCTTGAATAGCTTATGAGAAGACTGCATTTTTAATCTGCATGAGCACTACTGTAATGAAACAGCCAGGAAGTATCACAAAAAGTAACAGAAAGTAAAAGCTACCTGTACTGTCAGAACTCGTCATCCTTTTGGCGGGGTGCTGACTGCGCTGTCTGAGATGGCCGGGACTACAGTGGTACAAATAAATGGGGGCTCTTTATATCATTTTCTGGTACTTGTTCAAGCTGTACTATGGAAATCATAGTGATATGGGGAACTTCTCACCTCTTGTACCCGTGTTGTCTTTTTATGATCTTTACAATGATCTACATGTCTCAATATCCCCTTGAAATCACCAGAGGTGTTCTGTAAACTGCAAAACTAAATTCTTAAACAGGCGTCAGTGTCCTACGTGCACACTAGAGATTCATACCGGTTCTTCACTTTGCCTGCGGACAAGAAGTAATTCATTACTTGGAAAGTGTGTTAGCGTACCTTGACTATGAAAGGCAGAAGCAATTCCTGTGGCGCTGTGCGTAACAGCTCTCTTGTTGTGGCGTGGATTGTCAGTCTTCCTCCTCTCCCTCTTGCCCCTCCACGTTAGAAACTAGATAGTTTTGGAGATGATGATTGAAAGTCAACTGTAGTGACTTGCGGAAACCGGACTCCACAATCTATGAGATTGTGGGCAATCCAGCGGCACGGGTTTACTTCTTTGAGGTTGTCACCTTAGAAGCCACAGTCCACTTACTTACAAAAATTTCAATACTTATTTGAAAACTGTGGAGTATGAATACGTGTCTGTGCTAAAGCTGTTACTTAAGAAGACTAAAATGAAAAAAGTTTTTTTCCAGGACTTCTCACTATTTACTATTAGAGAGAGAGCAAACTCTCTTGAAAACTGTGCTTCCTTTTTTTTAACAGTCACATCTTTTTCTTAAATTCGTGCACTCATCTTTGAATTCTGCAGAGTGGATAATGAATGGATAATGAATGTGACAGTACATGGAAATTATTTCAGTTTCAATATCTAACAGTGATGCTCCATGTCAGGAGTACCGTGTAGCTAAACAGTGTAATTAACGGATTTAAAAGCAGGAGGAGAGCTTGGCTTTTCAAATTAAAATCTAAAGGTAGTTCTTAAAAACTGAGAAACAGTTGGATTGGTTTATAGTGATGAAAAATAATATTCTTATTGCCCTGAGGATGTTCAGATTAAGTTAATTTCACTTTATTAAAAAAGTAGCACTTTCATATATTGCTTTGAAATTCTGAAAGCACTGAGTGATAAAAGAACCATTTTTTTCTTTTAAAGTTATGAAATTTATTATAATTAGAAAAAGAAAGTGGGTGAGAGAGATGATGCATCAGTTTCTGATAATTGGTATATATTTTTCAGATAAGTCCAAAACCTTTCGTAATATTAATGGAAAAATCCACTGTTTATATTTTGTTTCATCTTTACTTGACTTACACTAAGAATTTATCCTTTTATGTTCACTTAGCAATGCAGTCATTCCTTTGTTATATGATTATTTGTGGACTGTGGAGTGAAAACCTCTTAGATTTAAGTATCGAAAAACTCTAAGCTAGGTGTCCTTGCTATGGCACAACTCTCTTTCACATAAATGTGAATCTAAGAATTTTAAGGTGGGTCACAGATGACGTTTCTTATTCATAAAGAGGTGCATATATTTTTCTCAAAGTCAGAAAACAAAACAAAACGGCATGATATGTTCTAAGCTACCTTTCACACAACTTGCATGCCAATTTTTTTTTTTCTAATTCTAGCCAGTTCTATGTCAAATTTCTAGTTATCATGGTAGGAAGGTGAGAAGACTTGATGATGGTTAACATTAAGACCACCACATTTTGCAGCTCTGCAGACTAGGAAGGCTTGAGCCTTTATGAATTATGTTGGAAAGAAATAAATAATGAAAAATTACCTTGTGAGAAATAATTCACTGTATAGGATTCATTTTTAAAGGGTTTACTGTGTTTCTGAAAGCAGCAAGACCTCTTTCATCTGACAAAGTCTAACTTCTGTACTACAAAGGCTTGTAGAGCATGTCTGATCTTAGATCTGCACCTAGCAAGCCTGTCATGTTCTCCATGAAATATAAGCAAGGCAAAAGCTAAACATCTGTGGCTTGAAATAAACTGGTTTCTGTCTCGTTACATTTCTCCAACTGACTCCTGTTATTCAGAAAGTGGCTCATTGTAAAAATGAATACAGTTTTTAAAAGAATACAATCATATAAGTGCTGTTTAGATCCCATTTGGCAACAGGGTTTGTGCTAACGGTTTGAAGCAAGTCTAGAACATTCTATATTTGGGGGGAGTTGGAGGTCCACTCGTTAGGAAAGTAATTAAAAACAGAAGTCGAAGTGAGTAAATCAGTTTCTGAGTTCTGCAAAGTGAGTGCCACAGAACATCGTGTGAATCGTGCTGTAAAATTATGAGAAAGCAACGTAGTTTTCAGGCCCATGACTGAAGGAGCCAGCAAGTTACTTTGTGTGTAACTCCAACGCGAGACCCATCTCCCATTGCACAGAATGAGGTAGCTCCGCTGAGGTCAGTGAGGCCACTGATGTGCTCTGCCTGGGAGACTGACCTGATGACTTGCCTCTTCCACGCACAGATGGCAGTCATTCCTTTTAAAGAGCTTTTCGAAAATTAGTATAGTCTTCCTGTATTGGGTTTCCCTTGAAGTCCCAGACAGTAACCCAGTCCACCTGTTTTCCAGGACTGCCTAACCCTGCAAAATCTACGTTCACGTAAGCCTTCCTATTTAGACTGCTAGCCTGGGATGAACTGGAAATTCAGCTACTGTGGTGGCTACAGTTTTATTGATTGGGCTAGGTCAGAGTTTTGCAGAAATGGGTTCAATCAACTTCTTTTGTAGTGTTCATTACTCTTAAAAAGACTTCAACTATAGAGACTTTGGAATGAACAAAAATGTGGGTGATCAGAAGATTAAATGAGCTGCCAGAGGCATTTGTGCAAATCACTTTCTTTTCAGCTACCAACTGGGGGACTGCATGTATAAATAAGTATAAATAAGATGGGAGATGAGACAGGATCAGCACAAGGAGGCCACGAATAGTTCATGTACTTAAGTCCTTTCTCTGCCATCTCCCAAGTAGGATCTCAATTCAAAAGAACGTTCAGAGGTTAGTTTGCAATCTTCAGGACTGGCCGGTGGGTGTCATCTCAAGTATGCGCTGCCTGGTATGCTTCCCATAGTGTTCACTATAAATTATCTTACAGTCACTAATCAGAATTTGTTCCCAATCCAACATTTTTTTTTTTATTTTTTTACCACGGCAGTCATCCACTTAAGACATTAAACAGAACAATTCTAAACATGCACATAAGGCTTAAATGTAATCACACTGGAAGGTGTAATGTGCCATTTGCTGCACTGCTTCTTGTCTTCTCCAAAGAGTTAGCTCTTAATTATAAGGCTGAAAAAAGACATAAAGAAGATATATGCATGTGACACAGCTAAAGAAATGTGGGTCATGGGTGACCCCAAAATATTGCTTTAAATGGCTGACAGAAATCTTTGGAAAAAACTTACTTAGAAATAATTCTGCTAATACATCCTTGGCTTCCATTTTTATTACTAGGAGTATTTAAGCTATAATCTTCAGTTTGTGGCGTAAGAGTCCTCTATGTGTCAATCACTTATGGCATAAAATACGGATTATGTCTTTAACTGGGAATTATAGAACAAAGGAAACTTTCAGGGGCTCTTTTATTTTTTGGGGATCTACAGAGGGTGTCCTAGGAATTGCAGTCAGAAAACACAGTAATAGTATTCACTCACACACACAGAATTGGACTAATCTCTAGATCTGGTGTTAGAGAAGAATTTTTCCTCAGAGGAGATTGGCAAGGAAGCTTCGTGTGGAGAAACTTCACCTTTTTCTGGAGCGCTAACCAATGAAGGGAGCATCTTCGGCTCTACCTGGGGCAATGCACGTAAAGTGTGGCAGCTCTGCTTCTTTTCCAAAGCCTCCCTGGGCAGAGCTAGGGAAGATCCTGCAGGGCAACTGTTTATTCCAACATCAGCAGTTCTCTGTGTAAGTCATTTACATTTTCCCGTGTAAAACTTCCTCCTTGCCCTAAATGTGGACTGAGGATAGACACATTCAAGAAGAGGGAGGTGTTTGGTGCCTTCACACTAAGCTGATTTGTTGTGGAGGGACATTTCTGCCATCTGCAACTATGCACATCTAAGTGTTTAATAACGAGGCAGCTTTGTATAAGATGTGGTGCATTATATAAGACAGTCTCTGCCTTAAATATTTCCTTGCTACTGTCTTTTATATTTATTACTTTGATGTGTTCTTTTTTTTTGGTGAAGAAGGTTTTGATTTTACAGTTTCTTGCACAAGCCAGAGGTAGGAGAGACTTAAACTTACCAGTGTACCCTAATGTACTTCCTCTGGGCCATTTCCGTAGAGAGCTAGTACTGCACCCGCTGCCAGTCTTGTGTTTGTGTTATAAGCATGCAAGAGGAGTACATGGAAGAGGAGGATGCAAATATGCCAGGACATGCTCACAGTCTCATGGACCTTTAAAGGCCAGTCTTGTGAGATTCCCACCAATGTCCTCCTCCTGATTGACTCATTTTCAGGGAAGAAGGTTCCTTGGGTCTTCTTAAAACAGTCACAGCTGTCCTACTGATGAGGTTGCAGAACCTGACATTAGCTGAGATGGACAGTGGCAGACCTCTTCCGTTCAGTTTCTCCTTGGCAGATCCTGAGTTACCTATTGGCATACCTGATTTCTTTTTGGAAGACAGAACTGTGCCTTCTCCAAGTGCTCCACTGTATTTTAGTAACTAGAATGTCACCCAAAATAATGCGCATAAAAATCTGCAAAATATTTCTCAAAGCAATTTCTGTGTCACCCTGGTGTTACATCCCTTTCTGTTAGGGCATTTGAAATAGTTATTAACTTATTTTTGTGCAATGCAAAATGAAGAACAATGCCCAAAGGATTGAGTTGACCAAGCAAAGACCTTCAATGATGATGTTGAAATCAGGGGGGAGTGCTTGAAGTAGCAAACTCTTGTCTTTACCAAACATGTTTACAAGATCAGGCCCCAAGTTCATGTAAACCCTTGACTGTAGCATCTTGGGTAAAGGTTGAAGTTGCTGTCTATTTTACCAGATCTCCAGTATATTTCTACAGATGCTCTGTAGAAAAAGAGAAGCAACAACCTATACACTGAACAAACAAATGAATAATTGTCTGAAGGAAATTCCTGAAGGATCCAGAAAATAAAATAATAATAATAGTAGTTGTAATAGTAATAATGAAAACTGATTCTATTTTGAGCAGAACATTGCCATCAGATACTTCGTAAATGTTAACAACTGAGGTCAAATATTTAATGAAGACATCCACCTATTATTTTGAACTTAACCTATATGAAGAGTAAATTTTCAATTTTTCTAAATCGCACAATAGTCTCTTATTACTGTATAAAGGATTTACTGCATTGTTTGGTAGGCTTTGTGTTTCAGACAAGTGGAAGTTCGCTCTTGTTGTTTAGCAAAACATAACAGGTATGCACATGTATGGCTGAGCAGACAGTCTGTCTGTACCCAGATTATAGTTTGTCAATCACTCAGTGCAAAAGAGATCTTTGGTAATTTGGTTATTCCTCCAACCTTTTAACATACAGCTGATTTCAGATTTGCTTCCTGTTAACACTGCCTCTTTCTCATGTTATTTGTCTGAGTATATAACTTTTGAAAAGCACAGTATGTGTTACCATTTAGACTTGATGGAAGAATTCTTTTGAGGAATAATTTCTATTAGCAAAGAAAAAAAAATATTTCAAAATCAAAACAGAAGTCAGGTTTCAAAACTTAGAAGAGTGAAAAGCCCTGTGTGGGGACAGGTATTACAGAAAACTTAATTTATTTCCGTAAGTAGCAGAACAAATACGAATTATATAAATTCTCCTGACATAGGATAAAAAAATTTTTTCCTCTTAGTTGTCATTTTAATACCAAATTTCATCTGCGTGTCTCACCAGGAGTGAACTAATTGCAAAATAGATATATTTAGAATACCTTCTTTTGTTATATCATGGGTATTGATTTAATAATGTTTTTACATATTTCATGAACCTGAATGGTTTTCCAGTTGACTAAGCATTACTCACATGGTTTAAGGAGAACTGTGATCCAAAGGTAATATTTTGAGCATTTTATCCCTCACTAAGAAGGAGGCTAGGTCCTACCTCAGTTTATTTTTCAGAGAGGTGTAGAAATCAGAGAAGAAAACTATTTGAGCTTGTGTATTTGATGTTTATAACAAGTATTTTTCAGACTTGCACAGACAAAAGCTTAGGCTTGCTAGGGGTATCTGATTTACCACATATTTGCATTAAAATTTAGTATTTATAAAATACCAGTAACATACACAATTAAATGGATTAAGAACTGCTTAACTGACAAACCTCGAAAAGTTGTCATTAGTGGGGAATCACAGCTGATTAGAAATGTTTGGAGGATAAATGCACAAATACTAATTTCAAGTCCAATACTATTAACCATTTTCACTGGGTATCCAAAATAATTGCAAAATTTCTACTGCACGAGTGAAGTCAGTCCTGGACTTCAGGATGTAGTAAAAGCATATAAAATTGAACAGAGAAGCAGTACAATACAGTCCTACATTTGGGGGGTATTTTAGAGGTCAGTCCTTCTAGTTCATAAGAAAAAAGAAAACTTGAGAGATGATTTGATTTCCATATACAGGATGTTCCTGAGGAGAAAATACAAAGTGCTAATAAGCATCTTTTTCCAAGCATAGAGAAAACTAGTGTCTAGAAGCTGAAGTTTTATAAATTCAGATGAGAGAAGAACGGCTGGCAGAAACTGCCAGTGGGGTCTCTTGGTTTATCCAAATCAGGATGGGGTGTCTTTTTACAGGACTGTTCTAGACCAACAAAAAGCTTTAGCCAAATACAAATTACTGGGTTCAGTCCAACAGCAATGAGTTGAAATTTAATGTCCTGCGATATACAAGATGTCCTATCCAACCATAAATTCGATGAATCTTTGACATTTCTGAAAATGAACACTGAAATCTTAGGCTCACTAAAATCAGCATCAGTATTTAACTCGGTTTCCCTTCTCCCTCCAAACTGCAGGACAGGTGGAGCTAATTTTGGGGTTTTTTTCTGTGATTTATCATCTCAGGAGGTGGGAGCCCCGATTCCTTGCATAACCTGCTGTTTTGTAGTACTATCTTGAATTTTCTTGGCTACAAGACAGATGAATCTTATGTTACTGCATATTAACGTGTTGATGCTCTCATTCGTGCTTTAGTGAGTTAATGTTAAAAATAATCCAGGACTGGCATAAAAGGCATCCACTTTATTCAATTGACTTAACTTTGCCATCAAAGTGACCATCTTTCTGTTTCATATTCTGAAACTTTATTCTCCCTTCAGTACATCTGCTGCATAATCGTAAGGCCAAACGTAAATATTTGCCAATTCAAATCTTTTGATTACACTGTTGATATTCTCTGTGTAATGTCATGGTATCTTCTATAATAAAGATGAATCCTTAGGAAGAAAGTAGCATGCGAAGTAGACAACTGGCAAAGGTACTTGATCCCTTCTCTCTTAACCAAAAACTTACAGCTGTGGTCTCCTCTGATCTCGGGGATGTGACTCTCCTGCACGCTCTGCGCTGGCTCAGAGCACAACCTGCCTATTGCTGCCGACGGGTTTTCCTCCCGGGAAGCGAGGCTGGGTGCGCAGAGGGATCCGCTCCGCCAGCCAGAGCTGCAGAGCAGGTCTGAATATGAACAATCCCAATGCACTGATTTTTTTTAGTTTCAAGTTAAAAATCTTTACGTGTGTATTAGTAACGTGTGCAGGAAAAACTTGTATCTTCTGTTTATGAATTTGTATGTAGATCTTCTTGCTGCTATGCAAGTTTTTTTTTTTTTCTTTCAGTACTTCATCTTTCTGCTGCTTTTGTTCTTCCTTTGAGCTGTAGTCATGCACTTTGCCCTAGACAGGTCTCTGAAATAAAAGACTAAATGAATCTTTATTTCTAGTTTCAGCTTGCAGCCAGTTCATTCAGATAGATTATATTTCTAAACTTCAGGTGTGAGATACACAGTCTCAAATGACACGTCACAAGAGATATTATAGCAAATGCTGGTTTATTATTACTGTCCTTTGAACTGCAACATCATTAAAAAAGGAAAAAAAACCTATTAATTTAAATACAAAGAATATGGTAGATGATTGTTCTCTATGTGGTTCAAAGGAAGGATGTTTTCTTTGATTTCTCGTCCATTAGATTTCTGTATCAGTACACTGAATTTTGAAGAGAGATGCCTGAATTCACATGTTTTTTGTGGTTTTATTTTGGTTCGTGGCTCGCAATATGAATGAAAGGATATATACAAAGCAGATTTTCTGCCCTATCACACTGTGCAATTTGTACTGTCCTGAAAATTGAACTAAATCCTCTGGGCGTGAAGTAAGAACAAACAGCTCATTCCCTTCTGCTCCTCTAAACCACACGAACTTAAATATTAATGAAACTTCCATGAATCACACATAACACATACTGCCCCTTTGTGCTGGAAGACGCCGGGCTTTTTATGGTTGCTGCCATGCAGCCAGGATAATAGGATGCAGAGTTATAAAACAGTAATTAATACACTACTGAACTGAGCTATTTTATTGTGTAGATGCTAATTAAGAATGATAGATACCAGTGATTGAGTGGCACATAATACATTTGGTCAACATAAGTGAAAGGTCAGTTATCATTTTGACTACTTTAAGTGAAAATGTTTTCTCTTATGTCAGTGATTTCAGAAACCACAAACGTCAAAGTGAAATGCCTTATTCCTTCTCTTTCTAGAATGTAGATTTTTAGTGACATGACAGGAGAAGAGTAATAGAAAGCATTTGATTTGCTGTGGGGTTTCTGACCAAACAATCAGAAGGGGAAAAAAAAAAAAGAAAAAAGTTTAAAAAAAATTAATCATCAGTATTAAATCTTGGCATTTTGAGTGTATTCAGTTTGGGGTGGTTCTCTGAGATCCTGTAAAAGGGGCTGGCTTTCTGAATGGGGCAACCCCTCCTGCCGGAAAGTGATTCAATGAGACTGGACACTTCAAAGTTCTCGTTTGGAAAATCTCACCCACTTGATCAAAACGTTCCTTGATGGTTTTAGAATATTTCTAAGTTATTAATTTTCAGGAAAGTGGGAAAGGGTAGCCTTAACTCCCAAACTAGGGATGAATTCAGACATTACAGCTTTATCCAGTGAGGAGGCAAGTCAGAAAGGGAGCTCATGCTCTGGCAGTAGGAATGTTAGACATCTCACAGATGCTCGTACCAGTGCTACATGTTTAACTTCACTTGTCATCTCTGTGTTCTTCATAGCTTAGACACCTTCTATTTTTCTTTAATACTGTACAACCATGATTAAAGTCAATAGAAAAAATCCTGTCGTGAGGCTATTAACACTCTTAGATACTTTAAAGGGTACATGCCTAGGCAAAAGCATGACATGACTTTTTTTGAAAAAAGTCAAGATGACTTTTAAAATTTTGCATTATTAAAGAATCATTTGATATTTTGATCTCATATATTATGTAATTCCTCTTTAGGGATGAGCTGCTGCAGCTAAAAAAGAAAAAGAAAGGGGAAAAAAGGAGGTAACCAAACAAGACTTTTAATTCGGTTCTGTGATGGTTTTTGGACAGTACCAAAACCACTAGAGTTCTAACTGGGGACTACAGTTAATATTGTAGTTCATGTAGCAATTGATTGTTTTAAAAATACAAGCTTGAATTGACCATGAGGTGCTGTTATACCTCCTACACATCCTATTGCAGTGTGAGAAAAGAGTGATGCTGTATTAAAAAAAAAAAAGATTTAACATATTTGGTAATATAACAGTAGAGAAACACAACTGCAAATGGCAGTTCATGGTTTTACATGTATTAGTATTAGTACTACTGAGGGATAGCACCTCCTTGCTCAGGAAATCGCTACTTGATAATGCATCTAATAATGTGGGTGTTTGAGTGGGTGTTTGAATAAATGGTTTTAGCATGCTTTAAGGTGAGTGACTAAGTCTGATTTTTTAGGTAAATGGGTATGATCAGTAAAGCTGATCGATACAGCAAAAGAGAATGCAGCAAATGAGAAAGTAAGCACAGTAACAAAGTCAAAGGTCTTATCTAAAAGTCAGTGAGGGACTGAAAAACTGAGCACAGATCTGAGAGTAAGTTGCTTAGTGAAAGGGAAGAATAACTGACTCGGCTCCAGATTTGCTCTGGCGTAACTGGCATTTGCATATACCGGTTTCTGAAGAAAGCCCTTGACTTCGCTAAAAATGAAAAATAAAAATGAATGAGTAATGCTTTTTCAGCTCTTCCAAGATGCTAGCGACTGGGCAGGCAAACAGCGGCGCGGGGCTGCCTGTGCCCTTGCGCCAGGGCGGGCAGGGCAGTGCTCCCGCGGCTCGCTGGTACGCGTTGGATGAGAGGCAGCGATATGCGTCTGACTTGTGTACACAACAGGGAAGATTGTAACTAGCAGCTTATGTTTTAGTGTAATGCTAACTTACTCGGGCAGCTCTGGGCACACTCTTCAGAAGCCACTGATGACGTTGTAGTTGTGTAACTTGAACAGTCTCTGTTCTTGCTCAGGCTGCCAAGAATACTGCAACCCAAAAGCCTGTTATGCAACTGCAAGTGAGAAACTTGGGCCACTGCAGACAGCCGCATCTTGACAATTGGATTTTTGTCCAGTCTGGCTTTTCAGTTCATTTTTTATGTTAACGGGACTATGGTTTTCCCATATAGGCTTCTTCAGTATAACAAAGCCATATATTTTGCCAGGAAGTTGGGCACAGTATTATAGTATAACTACATCTGTAGTTCAGCTTCTATTTATCTGTACCTTTTGGAGCAATGAAGCTGCTGACAATTTTCCAGAAGGTGTAAGATCCACTGCAAAATTGTAATCAAATTAGGTGTTCTTTGGAGGAGAGGAGAGAAACTTTTCTGTACAGCTTGTTTGTCTGGACCTGTAACAGGAGTAACACATGTCTGGAAGAGACCTCCTGCATCACTAGGTTCAGCCCCATGCAATCATAGGGTGTCACATTGTCCTTTTAATAATTAGATCAATTTCTATTTTAAAATACATAAAACTTTTTTCCCCTGCTATTCTTGTGGAAAGAGTGTTCCAGAAATCTGCTTGCTATAAAGCAGCTTCTCGTTTCTGTCCTCAATTTATGCCTGACCATAATTGATGGAAGACTAGACAAATTACATCATTAATTGTTTATTCTCATTTGTGGTAGGGCCTCCCATTTACGTGAGTGTCATCTTAGTAAACTTAAGTTATTGAAGTTCTTGACTTTAAAAGAGTAAGAAGGATACATGGGATGTGGGAATTTGAGTGGAAGGAAGTCTCTCCTTATCCAAGAGATACTTTGGGTGGGTGTTTTCTGGGTGCTGGTTGTGCCCAGTTTCAGTGCTTGAATAACCTTTCTCTGTTCCTGAGGTGAAGATGAGGTCCTTGTCAACAGAGGAAAGCACTCACTGAACTGCTAAGTGTGCATGATAATTTACCTGCAGGCAAGATAAAAAGCATTATGTCTTCAATTATTGATCTTATGTTTGATTTGGGGTGCAAGAAATCATTTAAACCATTGAAGCAAGTTGTAGATTTTCTCCGGGAATTACTATGAGTAATTAAAAGATGAGATTCTCTGGCACAAAAGGAGACAGCAGAAGACTCTGCGCAAAGTGGAGTTATTGAAATGGATGGAGGTTATTAGTGACATCCATGAAGCATAGTCTAGGGACCAATTTTTTAAACAATATTTCTTTAAGGTCTGTAGCACAAAAAGAAGAGTGCAACCTTGCATTTGGGAAATGAGGATGAGAATTTCTGCTTAACATGGCTGGTTACAGTGGTTAGACAGAAGTAGCTCCTGGAGCAAAACCAAAGAAGTAGCACTCTTGAACCAGATGCTGAGCTCCAGAGTCAGGCTCCTTCTTCCTTATTCTGTCACTTGATTTTTGAATTCATTACTGAAAAATAGCCTTTGCTTCAACAAAGCTTGATTCTGAGTGATGATCTAGAATCCACCTGTCTTTTTTTGCGCAAGTGGTGTAACAGCTAAGCTAGAGAGTGCTACCACACTTGTCTCCAAGTGGGGGATGTGACCCCAGCTGCTCTGAAATTTTTCTGCACTCAGTGCTATGATTATTTTCTTAAGAGACATTTCAGGGTGTTTTGCCTATTTTCCAGATTCCTGCTGAGCTTATGTAGGAGACAGACAGGAGCTTTTGAGGCACAGGGAGCTCTGCTAGTGACAGAGCGGAGAACTTCATGTGGGTGAGGAGCTTTCAGGTGAAAGCCAGGGCTGTTTTCAGGGTTAATGGCTGTTAGGCAGGGCTAATGTAGCTCACAATTTTGGATTCAGGCACCTGAGGACAAACTAAATCCTGTTTTAGACGCCTAAAATTTTCTTTGGATCTGGACCAAATGCTTTATGTTTGGAGAAATGTTGCGGGGAATGAATGCTTCTGATTTCGACATGCAGATACTTAAACTTGATTAGAATGAAAAAGGAAGAATCTTATGCAGAAAGAAATGTTAAAAGACATTCAGATTGAGATCTAAGCCTACAAAATCAAGAAAATCCTGAGGTAGGATTATTACATTAATCTTTCTGTCCTCCTCCACCAAACTCAGACTCCCTTTGTCCTAACATTGTTTATTCTAGCAAATATGGCTGTCTATGTACCTGCCACTGGGGTAGCATTTATTATCTTCATGTGGAACAGTTTATTATCATGTAACTGATACAAACAGTTAAAAAGATGTTGTCTCTGTGATCTTTCTTGGCCCACCAGAGCCTGATTTGTTAACCTTCTGAGCCTGCTGTGAACCTTGCCTTATTTTCAGTAACACATAGGAAGATCGTAGGCCTGAAGGCTGTGGGTGGCTATAGCTATGCTACTTGTTGTGCTCTTTTATTTTGCTTATCTGGAACATGTATTGTTTTACATGGGATAATTTTGGGCAGTTGTATTTTTTTACTGTATTACAATATTGCAAAACCACCTAAAGTCTTGGTTGTTGCTTTCAGCATCCCAAAATAGTATTATAAATAGACACTGTAATACTGTACTTGTTTTTCTGTTATTTATCTAACAAACCACCTGTAGTGTGTAAATTCCATCAAACAAGGTCTGCATTGTGAAAAAGAATAACTATTGGTGTCTGTTTTAAAAGTTATTCCATTTGCTTGGTGGGACTATATATACATTTT